>NC_087367.1:29642935-30267935 GCF_030014295.1 Loxodonta africana
TATACACAAATATCACTATTTGACACTTCTAATCAAATACTAATAAAAGGTAAGGTTATAGATGTCCACTTATTTTATACACCTTAGAACATTTTAATCAAACTAATGAGTATAATGAGAATGACTACTTGCTTCTAACTGCACTGGGAAATACAGGGGAATAAAAGGATGAGATCAGGGCTTTGATTTCCAAAATCCAGCTCCACATAAATGACTTCAATGTTTCCATACGGTCCCTGAAAGAAAGCCTTATTTTATGTAGCTACAGAACTGGTATTGCTGAGTTTCATTTAATGAGTGGGCTGAATTACAGTGTAAATTGAATTCCCAACATCACAGAGTGACTGCTGTTTAAGTGAGGGTATTAAATGGAAAATAATGGGGTCCTAAACAATGAAATGGGGACATAAGAGCCAATCTTGATAAAACTGGTGTCATTGAACCCCTAAATTATGTTGGGTATCTTTGCCATTAGAAACAGTCTTCCCACCCCTGTCTGAGAAGGTTAACCTTGATTTACCTTAAGAAACTATAGTGGCTCCCCCTGAGTTAGCTGCTTTGCAAGACACTGATTCTCCTCAGTACCTGCTCCAACACCCCTCTTTCCTTCTAGACCAATAACTAAACTTGAGTTGCATAAGGCCCTGAAAAGCAATACAGAGTATGTGAAACATGAGAAGGTGTGTTATAGTCTAAGAGAACTGCTTGCTTTCTAAAATTTATATAGACAGGAATCTGAGTAATGCAAAGAGATGGATATGAAGAATGTGGGATAATATTAAGAATGTGGGATAATAGTGAATAGAAAATAAAGTTTGTTCAGACTGAATTTATTGGTACAATTCCACTAAGCAGAGACTCTTGATTCAATGATGTAACTCAAGGGAATAGGAAGGGCTCTAATTGTTTGGCTGAAATATGGACCACATAGAGGAGTCTAAGTATGGTTTAAGCAGATATGTATAGGTGCCAAGCTAACAAGAGGTGAACTGTGATGGTAGCATGTTTTATGAACCAACATAGTTAAGCCACTTATTTTATCAAACACTAATCTTGGTGTTGTGAAGGTTTTTTGTAGATACTGTTAACACCTGCAATTAGTTGACTTTAAGTAAAGGATCTTCAATAATGTGAATGGACCTTATCCAATCATTTGGAATGCCTTACAAGCAAAAACTGGTTTCCTGGAGAATAATAATAATAACAAAAATTCTGCCTCAAGAAAGTAATATCAAATTTATTTTAAGAAATTGACTCACGTGAAATACACACACAAAAACATCTTATTGTTTTATTGCTGCTGTTGTTTTGTTTGTTTTCCTCTGGAGAACCTTGACTAGTACAGATATCTAGACTTTTAATTTCAATCCTGTTTTAGGAGAATTCAAAATAAAATCATAAATTTTTCTAGTATTTGGGAAAATGTGAAGCCCTTCCCATTTAGGTTGTGTTTTACTATATGTACAAAAAACATGTAGAAGAGTATCATTTATTTAGCATTTAAGGAAACATTATTCAGTACAGTTAAAAGATTAATACATGGAACACTAAAGATTGCACAAATAATCATGGGCAACTTTACTGATGTGAAAGCCTTTACATTTACAAAAAAACTAGAAGACTGAGTAAGATCAAGCCCTTTTAAATGTCCTCCGAAGCGATTGTCTTAACAATTTCTGAAATTCTTGCAAGGTCAAGTTTGTGTGTATGTGGGGGTGGCAGGCATGTGTGGGGGAGTTGAGGATGAGTGATTGAGAATTCAGGACATCTAAATTTATAAAGATAGCCCCTGAGTGTGTTTAAAGGTTTAAAAATTGAGTAACTGTTCAATACTCAGTTTATTTTTGTAAATTTTTTATTTTGCTTTTTTTGTTGTTCATACAAACACCTAACAAAAAATTCTAGGAGCTTCAGATAAACTTTGAATAAATGCAGTTCCTTATTTCAAATTGTAGTCTAGTTTCTGAGAAAGTTTGTTCAACTCCTGTGGGTCCCTGTAGGACTTGCCCCATAGTTCAGAATCACACTTTTTTTACTGTTCGCAGAAGGTGCTATAATAAATGTGAATTACTTGGACTTCATTCTTCATAATGTGGACATAGCCACACTATTTCATCAGACATTACTACTAAGTAACACTTTAGACTTAAAACAGTATCTGGAGAATTAAGACAAATGCAGTCAAGCTGATTCTGGAAATATGGTTTAGTTACCAAAAATTTTTTACATCTTTAGTTACTGTCTTTGTTATCTAGTGCTGCTATACTAGAGATGTCACAAGTGGATGCCTCAACAAACAGAAGTTTATTCTCTCACAGTTTAGGAGACTACAAGTCCAAATTCAGGATGTCAGTTCCAGGGGAAGGCTTTCTCTGTTGACTCTGGAGGAAGGGCCTTGTCATCAGTCCTTCTGGGACTGGGAGCTTCTCCACACAGGAAGCTCGGGTCAAAACGACACGCTCTGCTCCCACTCTGTGCTTGCTTCCCTTTCCTTTTATCTCTTGTAAGATAAAAGGTGACACAGGCCACATCCAGGGAAACTCCCTTTACATTGGATCAGGGTTGTGACCTGAGTAAGGGTATTACATCCCACCCTAATCCTCTTTAACATAATCTAATCTTGGCTCATTCACCAGAGGCAGATTAGGATTTAGAACACTTAGGAAACCTCCATCAATCACAAAATGGAGGACACCTACTTAATACTGGGAATCATAGCCTAACCAAGTTGACACATATTTTAGGGGGACACAATTCAATCCATGAGATTTCATCCTTTGGCCCCTGAAAATTTATGTCCTTGTCACATGTAAAATATAGTCACCCTATTGTATCATAGCAAAAGTCTTAAATCAACTCCAAGTCAAAAATCCAAAAATTTCTCTTCATCTGTGAAATCTAGGATGCAAGTTATCTGCTTCTAAAGTACAATGGTGCAAAGTAGATGTTTCCATTACAAATGGGAGAAATTGGAGGGAAAGAAGGAATAACAGGCACCAAGTAAGCAGAACACATTACATTAGTCCTCAAGGCTTGAAAATAATTCTCTTGAGACCAGTCACACAATAGCCCTGTACTCCAGACCCTAGATATCAGCCTCACTCTCTGGATTCTGAGTGGAGGCCCTTTAGCCCTGGGCTTCAGCTCTGCCTTCCAGGCCCACTGGAATGGCAACTCCACTCCCTCGGCTTTAGGCAGCCCCATTCTCCTAGTCCATGTGAGCAGTGAATGCACTCTTAGAAACTCCAAAGTACATGGCTGCACATTTTGAGACCCCAGAGGTTGTGGCCATACCCTTTGAAACAGAGGCAGCTCTGCTTCCTGTGTTCCTTGTCTCTTCAGCTTCTACTTCCTAGTTCCTTGGTCTCTTGACCCTTCAGGTCTCTCAGTCCACACCTGTCCAGCTGAGGCAAGTGTTTCAAAGCTCAGTAACCCCATTGATAAGTGCCTGGAGACACCCCACTCTGCCAATAAACTTCTGCCAGAAGGCACTCAACATTCTCATCATTAATCTTCCCCTGGACTAGGAACTTCTCCACACAGGAACCCCAGGTCCAAAGGAAGCTCTCTGTTCCAGCTCTGCTTTCTTGATGGTATGAGGTCAGCCACTCTATGATCACTTCCCTTCCTTTCCTTTTATCTCTTGTAAGATAAAAGATGATGTGGGCCACACCCAGGGAAATTCTATTTTCATTGGATCAAGGATGTGGCCTGAGTAAGGGTTTTACATTCCACCTTAACCCTCTTTTACATAATCTAATCTTGCCTCATTAATCACAGGCAGAAATTAGGATTTACAACACATAGGAAAATTACACCAATCACAAAATGGAGGACAACTATGCAATACTGGGAATTTTGGCCTAACCAAGTTAACACGTATTTTGGGGGGACATGATTCAATCCATGACAGTTACCTTTCTTGTAATTCCCAACTCACTTCTAATTTCCTCATTCTACTATATGTTAAAAGGTGCTCAGAATTATCTCTAGTATTGATATTTTCTTTATTCATATAAAAATTAAAACCAAAAGAATTTGAATCATCATTACCATTGACTTCCCTATAGTGTGTTACTGTGCAAAGATAACCCCAAAAAAGTATTAAAATATAACAATTTTAAATTAGTGTGTACTTAATTCCAAAATCTCTAAAACTGTACATCAAAAATTGACACAACTACAAGGGTAAATAGAATACTTCACAATTTTATTAGGATTGTTAACATATTCTCTCAGGAACTGACAAAACAAGTAGGTTAAAGAGTCAGTAAGTTTTAGGAAAGCACTTCCAGATGATGACATAAGGAAATATGTGGAATCTCCTTCCAGGAAAACAACTGTAATTGGTGAAAATTATAAAAATCACCTTTTAAAATTATCTAGAAATTTTACCAAAGGCATACAGCAAATGGAAAAATATTTATTCAAGAATATTTACTAAATCTTGGCGAGAAGATTGAGACTGTGGAATTTGAGTTATAAGCCCTTCTCTGTCCCACCTCAGCTCAGTGAGACAGAATTTCTATCTGGATGGGAGCGGTCATGAAGATGGGACGCCTTCTCTCCCCAAGTCCCAGTCTAGGGCTATGTCTCTCCTCATGTGAGTCAGGCCATCAAGATTTCTCACCCACCCATCCAGATCCATGTTGCAGTACCCCTATTCCAGGCAAGTGTGGCCTAAACAACTTGAACCCTCTTCTTTTTCCTTCTCATTGGATGGAAGGGTTTCCTTAAATGTGTGAGAACACTAATACAAGGCCCCAATTACTCTCATCCTAGTTTGCTCATAGGGTGGAAGTCCATGTCAGAATAGGCTAGCTGAGAAGACTGGGGAGTGCATCACCAACCAGCACTTTCTCTGCTTTGAACTCTAGAGCAGTGGCAAAGAGTTTCTGTCTGGTAGAAAGGCAGTTTGTAAGAAGACAGCTCTGAATCTTTCTCTTTACTTAGAACAGAGCATTCAGAAGTTCAATCCTAAGGCCACTATTAAAAAAAAATTATGAGACACATGCAAAGAAACAGGAAAGCATCACCTATATTCAGGAACAAAAACCAGACACCAGAAAACTGGCTTTGAGAGGATACAGATGTTGTATTTGGCAGACAAAGACTTCAAAACAGCTATTACAAATATGTCCAAAGAACTAAAGGGAAACATACTTAAAGACATAAAGGAAGATATGATGGCAATGCCGCCTCAAATATAGAATATCAATAAAGAGATAGAAATTATAAAAAGAACCAAACAGAATTTCTACAATTGAAAAGTATAATAACTGAAATGGAAAATTAATCAGAGGTTACTTGACAGTTTATTTGAACTGGTGGAAAATAAAATCAGTAAACTTGAACTCTGACCAATTGATATTTAAGTAATGTGAAGAACAGTTAGAAAAAATACTGAAGAAAATTAACAGAGCCTCAGATGACTGTTGGACACCTTTTTGCACACCAGCATACCTCCAATGAGACAATCAGATGAGAGTGAGAGAAAGTAGAATACATATTCACCAAAATAATCAGTAAAAACTTCCCATATTTGGTTAAAAAAGAAATCTATACATCCAAGAAGCTCAATTAACTCTAAGCAGGATAAAGGCAAAGAGATCTACATCTAGGCACTTAATAGCTCAAATGTTCATAGAAAAAGACAAAGAGAAAGTTGCAAAAGCAGCAAGAGGAAAATGAATCATGAAATACAAGAAGCCCCAATAAGATTAGAAGCAACTTCTCATCAGAAAAGGAGCCCTGGTGGTACAATGGTCAGGCACCAGGCTGCAGACCAAAAGGTCAGTGATTCAAACCCAGCAGCTACTCTGTAGGAGAAAAGACCTGGTGATCTACACCCTTAAAGATTTCATCCTAGGGAACTCTACTTTGGTGCAGTCCTACTCTGTCCTATAGGGTTGCTATGAGTTAGAATCAACTCAGTGACACACAACAAGAACAATAACTACATCATCAGAAATAATGGAATCCAGAAGGCAGTCGGATGTCACAGTCTAGGTGTCGAAAGAAAAGAAAAAAAAATCAATAAAGTTTCTTATATCCAGTCAATCACAAAAGTAGAAATACTGTATGATCTCACTTACGTGAAATGCATAGAATAGACAATGTATAGAAATCAAAGTTTAATAGTTACAAGGAGCAGGAGGGAGTAGAAAAGGAAAAGTCATTGTTTAGGAAGCACTGAGTTTCTGTATATGGTGATAGAAAATTTGGCAATGGATATTGGTGATTAGTGCTGTGATGGTTAAGATTGTGTCTCAACTTGGCTGGGCCATGATTCTCAGTGTTTTGGAAGTCATATAATGTGATTACTTCCCTGTTGAGATTTTATATGTGATAACCTCTATGATGGAATCTGCTGTAAGTAGCCAATCAATTGAAAGGGAGTTTCCTTGGGTGTGTGGCATGCATCTGAATATAAGTGGATATTCTAGCAAGGTTCTGGGGCTTTTTCTGGCACTGGATCCTGATACTGGCTCCTTTCATCTGAACTCCAGTTCTTGGGATTTGATCTAGCAGCTTACCTGCCGATCTTGGGTTTGCCAGCCCCAGGAGAAGCCTCTATCCTGATCTGTGGACTTGGGATGTTCTAGCCTCTACAGCTGTGTGAGCCATTTCCTTGATATAAATCTCTCTCTATATATATTTATATGCTTTGCTGGTTTTGCTTTTCTAGAGAACCCAGCCTAAGACAAGTGCATAATGTGATTGCAGTAATGGTGTCACTAATTGTACATGTGAAAATTGTTGAATCAGCAAACATTGTGTTATATATGATTTTGTTTTTCAAGAATGAAAAAAAGAATCCTATATTCAAAAAAACCTTTCTTTCCAAAATGAGGCAAATTAAAGACATTTCTAATTAAAAAAAAAAAAAAAACTGAGACATTCTTGTAGAGCCTCCTCACAATAAATATAAAAGATGATCTTCAGGCTGCAAGCAAGTGACACTAGGCAGTAATTTAAATCCATACAAAAAGCAAAGTACACTAGTAAAAGTTATGATATAAACCAAGACCAAAAAACCAAACCCATGGCAAGTGGATTCCCACTCATAGTGACCCCATAGAGCTCCAAAGACTGCCTGGTGGATTTGAACTGCCAACATTTTGGTTAGCAACCATAACTCTTAGCCACTATGCCACTGGGGTTTCTAAAAGTTATGATATAGTTAACTATAAAAGCCAGTATAATCACATCTTTCTTCTCTTAACTGAATTGAAAATCATTGTATAAAGTAATATGTAAATATTTGTATTATGGGTTTATAACATATAAAAATATAAAGCATTTGATCATAACAGACCGAGGAGGAAAGTGGAAGCAAGGCTGCCCTGGAGTAAGTAAATGGCATTAGGTGGTAACTCAAATCTGGAAGAAGAAATGAAGAGACCAAGAAATAGAAATAAGATTAATATAACAAATTCTATAAACATATACTATACTATATATATACTATAAACATATACCAGTCCTCCTTTCTTCTCTCAACTTCTTTAAAAGATATGAATTATATATCAACCAAAAAAAACCACTGTCGTCAAGTCGATTCTGACTCAGAGCAACCCTATAGGACAGAGTAGAACTGCCCCATAGAGTTTCCAAGGAGCGCCTGGTGGATTCGAACTGCTGACCTTTTGGTTAGCAGCCATAGCACTTAACCACTGCGCCACCAGTGTTTCCATAAATTATATCAGGTAACAATTATAACAATATACTTTTGGTTTGTAACATATAAAAATAAATAAATAATAATAATAATACAAGCGGGGGAAGAGGTAAAAAAGCTATTTAAGGATAAGCTTCTACATGTCACTGTAATTAAGTTGTTATAAATCTGAAAGAAATTCTGATAAGTTAACACATAATTTATATGTCCTAGATCAACCACTAAGACAATAACACACACACACAAACACACAAATACATATAAAAACAAATCATTAAAGGAATTAAAAAACTTGCACTGAAATGTAGTCACTTTTTACAAAAAACAAAAAATGCAGTAAAGGGAGGACAGAGGAACAAAAAATACCTGAAACATATAGAAAACAAAAAGTAAAATGGCTATCATAAATCCAATCACAACAATGACAATATTAAACGTGAGTGGGCTACTAATTCAATCAAAAGACAGGGATTGTCGGACTGTATAATAAAAACAAATACAACAACAAAACTATATTTTGAATACAGGACACACATTTTAGATTCAAAGATACAAATAAGTTGAAAGAAAAAGAATGGAGAACAAAGTATCATGCAAATGGGAACAATAAGAGATCTAGAGTGTCTGTACTATATCAGGCAAAATAGACTTTAAAACAAAAAATGCTACTAGAGATTTAGAGATATACTTTTTAAAATAATGATAAAAGAGACAATATATCAATAACATAAACAATTATAAGCACATATTCACCTAACAGCAGAGGCCAAAATCTGAAAGAATTGAAGAGATAGACAATTCAAAATTATATTTGGAGACTTCAATACTCCATTTTCAGTAATGGGTACAACTAGACAGAAGATAATCAGATGTATAGAGGACTTGAACTACAATATAAACCAACTAGACTTAACAGATATCTATAAAACACTCCATGCAATAACAGAAGATGAGACTGTGTCTTAAGCCAATCTCTTTTGAGAGATATAATAGAAGGAAGCAGAGAGACATGGGGACCTCATATCACCAAGAAAGCAGAGCCGGAAGCAGACTGTGTCCTTTGGACCTGAGGGTCCTGCGCTGAGAAGCTCCTAGTCCAGGGAAGGATTGATCACAAGGACACCCAAATCAGAGCCGACAGAGAGAGAAAACCTTCCCCTGGAGCTGATATCCTGAATTTGGACTTTTAGCCTGCTAGACTGTGGAAGAATACTCTTCTTTGTTAAAACCATCCACTTGTGATATTTCTGTAATAGCAGCACCAGATAAATAAGACACCTAGGTAAACCAAAACCAAACCAGCTGCCATTGTTTTGATTCTGACTCATGGTGACCCGTGTATGTCAGAGTAGAACTGAGTTCCACGGGGTTCTCAAAGGGTACAATCTTTTGGAAGTAGCTGCCACGTCTTTCTTTCGAGTCCTCTCTGGGTGGATTAGAGCCACTAATCTTTCAGTTAGTAGCTGAGCAATTAACCATTTGCACCACCCAGGGACTACTTTCCTACATAAGGTAGTTGATATAAGCATATTCTTAAGCTGCAATTAATCACCAGCTTTTTTTAACCTTTCTACAAATGTATGGGAGGAAGTTTCAAGATGAAAGTTCCGGACAAATCTTAATTTCAAGTAGTGGACCAAACTCCATTCTCCTGTGCCTATGAGGCTCTTTAAATCCCTGATCCCTCTTCTAGAGCTCAGATTCCAGCTTTCTACCTGATTCTGGTCTAGAGTTCATTCAGCAAGGTCATACTTCCATCAAATTTATTTCTTTGTAATACTGTCTTGTTTTCATTGTTGAATTTGTTTATCTTTTTGTTCAGTGCATCTATGCCTTTTTTTCTTTTATATATTATCTATATTTGATGAGTGTTTATATTAAAGGGAAGTCCTCATCACCTATTGTCTTTCTTTATAAACAATATTTCATCACGTTAGTGAAAAACCAGCAAAAACAATGACAATAAAACGTAGTCCTAGCCTAAGTGCAAATAGAACTTGAGTATTCATTCACCTTGTTGTAATGTACATAGATATTTCATCTGTGGATATCATATTGGCAATGCACATCAAAGCAATTTTACTCATTAATTCCCTCTCTCAGAATTTATCCTAAGGCTAGAATCAGAGATGTAAAAGATTCACTTCATTCTTGTAGTCAAGACAGACTTCCCCATTATATTTTGTTAAAACAAATTCCTGGCCAGCATCTGAAAATATAAAGGCCACAGCAGTAGCTTGGCACATAGCTATGTCATTATTTATTCAACGCTGGATAAATTATAACTTATCTTAATTACAATTAACTTATCTCTTTGTGGATATTCATTCACTGATTCAATAAACATATATGAAATTCTGCTATATGTGAAATTTATATTTCCAGTTCACGCAATTTCCTCAAATCCAAGCTTGCATGGCTTTTAGCTACTGGACCACTCCACTGGAAAATCTAATAAGCACCTCAACCTAATATGTCCTAATCTGATCCCTTTCTCCTCACAACTTTCTTTTTCCAGTTGTTCAGGCTAGAAGACTTGATCTTCCATCATTACCTTATTCTTTCACACTTTATGTTCAATCTATTGACATATTCTGTCAGCTCCACTCTTTTTTTTTTTTTATTACTACCTTCATTGCTACTAGTCTTTTTGAAGCCAGTATTATACCTCACCTGGATTGTCCACAAAAGTCTAATTGGACTCCCTCATTCATACTTCACCCCTACTGTTCTTTTCTCATCACAGTAGCCAAAGCCATTCTCTAGATACAAGTCCGGAGAGGTCACTTTTTATAGCTCCCTACCCTTCTTAACACAAAAGCCACTAAGCACTGGCCAATAAACAGTACATGATCTAACCTGGCACCATGTCTGGCCTCATCTCCCATAGCTCTTCCCTATGGTTGTTAGAGTCAAAGCTACACTTGCTTCCTTGTATTCCTTGAGACATACCAAACATAGACCTGCCTCAGGATCTTCTGTATTAACTCTTCCCTCTTCCTAGAGCCCTTTCCCCTCTGATGTTCACCATCTTTCAAGTGGCAGCTCAAATACATTTTTTTGTCTTTCCTTATCTACCTTATATACAATTGTATATATTATACACATTTTCTAGCACTCCTTTTCTACTTTTTTTCTTCTATATATCTGTGTAACTTTTATCCTTTTTATGTACCATGTATTTTCTTCTGTAATTGTTTATTAATTGGTTATTTCCTGCCTCTACTAACTAAGCAGGAAAAATTCCACTTGTGCAAGGATTTTTTTTTTCCTCCACTCTTTCCATAACAGTGCCTGGGACAAAGCAGGTGTTCACTATTTATTGGTCAGTGAATAAATGTGCCTGGCATCAAGAAAGATGCTGTTTATTTGTAGCACCTACTTTAAACAATGCAGCACATCATATCCTACAGAAAACCCATCAACTCAAGATGAAAAAATACCGACCTTTTAAAGGAATATTTTCATGTGTTTTTTTCTTTTTTTCTGTAAAAATTTCCTTGTCCACACTTGATATGGGATCATCATAGCTTCCTGCCTTCAAGGAATGATGCAAGTTAGGGCAATGAGAACATCACTTGGTAGATGGTTTGGGTCAATTGTTTGAAAAGGCTGGGATATTTTTCTCTTTCCAAGACTCAAAAAATATTTGCCTGACCACAGTGATGGTGCACTAGGAAAATCCAATAGTTAACTTTCCACCAGTCTGTAAAGAAAAGAGCTCAGATTTACATTTAAATTGATTTTAGGAAAACTTTGTGATATTTTTTGCAACCAAGTGTTTTGTTTGACGAATGTTTCTATTGCCACATGACTTAAAATTTCAATCAAGAATTTTACTAGGCACAGAAAGAACCCATTTACTGAACCTTTGCTTTTCATGAACTGCCAGACTGCTAGAGGAGCTACGATTCTGGAAGAAACTTCTCTCAACCTCTATTAACCTTCCTACTACCTTAAGACACTCTTTACTCTTGATGGGCATTATTCAAAAATAGATTATCTTGTCATAATCACTAATAATCTAAATTTAAGCAACAATCTATATATCTTTAGAAGAAAAATAATGTTCTGTTTGGTTTTAGGAGTCTATAAAGTTGAGTTATCTCCATGTAAAAGGATTCTATGGTAAAAAAATCAGTATATTTTCAGTACTGAGTCCTTAGAAGATATAAAGACAAATTTCCACACCACACACAACTATACTTTTTAATGGAATTAACTGTTTCAAGGGTAGGGGCCCTTTCTAAAGAATTTACTGATACATTTCAGCACCTAGTCCCATGTTCAGCCCAGAGAAGATGTTTAACATATGTTTATTAAATGAGCAAATAAGTCCCAGAAGCTTTTTCATTTGGACAGGATATTACCATAATGCATCATCTTATTGTAGTGAATTGGGAGACAGTTTGTGGTGTTTTTAGATGCTGCCAAGAATTTCAAATCTTATGGTTTTCATATGTGACGTCCAAAACCTTGCTTTGGCTTCTGTGCAATCTTTTTACATTCATTTCATTTATCGATCAATCTCAAACCTGTGCTAGGAGGATTGCCTTTTTAGGGCTCTTGTATTATTTATCTTGCCCAAGTTCTGGCTTTCTTTACCATTTTTTCTGCCATATTTGTTTCCCAGTAAGGTTTTTAAATTCAGATAACCTGTGAATATCACTTATTTGTAAACTGCTTCTTCCTCCATTTAATGGCCTTAATCTATTTGCATAGGTTTAGTAATGAGCTTTCAATATATAATAACTGTATGCTTACTCCTTGGGGTTGTGTTTTGCTGGCTGTGCTGTTTTTCAAGGTACCAATGATGAGGATGAGAGGGTCAGGGAAAACAATATCTGGCATGTCAATCTTAAATTCATAAGAACATAAATTCACTGAGCAGAAGTCTTATTAACCAGCATCATTTTACAGGGCTTGTGACCATTTTGCTTTAGCAAAGCTCATCAAAGGAGCTAACAAACTGAACCCTTTTCTTGGTTACATTTAAACAATGCTTAAATTATTTCTCATAAAATCTGCATTTATCATGTATCTTCAGATTTCTGTGGTAATACTTGAATGAAACTGAAGAGCAGGTTGTCCTGTTCATATGACACAACAATCCCCAAATCACCTAGTTGAGAGAGAGAAAGAAAAAGAAAAAAGTTTATTGTGGACATTACCTGTCTGGACCTTGTTGACGTTTGTGTTTTCAGCCTACGTTATTGAAATCTCTAATCCCAGCTAAATCTACCGTTTAAAACAAACAAACAAAACAAACCATTGCTATTGAGTGGATTCTGACTCAGGACAACCCCATGTGTGTAGAGTAGAACTGCTCCATAGGATTTTTCAGAAGCAGATTGCTAAGTCATTCTCCCAAGGTGTCTGTGGGTGGGTTCAAACCACTAACCTTTTGTTAAACATTCAAGCCCTTAACTGTTTGTGCCACCCAGAGACTCCTAAATTTCCTAAATTTAGTACAGTCATTTATGTAGGAAGGTGTCATGGATTGAATTATGTTCTCCAAAAAATGTGTGTATTAACTTGGTTAGGCCATGATTCCCAGTATTCTGTGGTTGTCCTCCATTATGTGATTGTAATTTTATGTTAAAGAGGATTAGGTTGGGATTGTAACACCCTTACCAGGTCACATCCCTGATCAAATGTAAAGGGAGTTTCCCTAGGGTGTGGCCTCCACCACCTTTTATGTCTCAGGAGATAAAAAGAAAGGGAAGCTAGCAGAGAGTTGGGAACCTCATACCACCAAGAAAGCAGTGCCGGGAGCAAAGCCCATCCTTTGGACCTGAGGTTCCTGCACTGAGACGCCCACAGATCAAGGAAAGACTGACAACAAGAATCTTTCTGCAGAGCCGACAGAGAGAGCCCTCCCCTGGAGCCAGGGCCCTGAATTCGGACTTCTAGCCTACAGAACTGTGAGAGAATAAACTTCTCTTTGTTAAAGCCATTCACTTGTGGTATTTCAGTTATAGCAGCACGAGATGACTAAGACAGATGGTAAGCAGGATAATTCAGAAAAGTTTCATGGAAAGCCTGCTAAAATAAAATAGACCAGAATGAAATCCCTCAGTTACACAGAAAGTGCATTCCTTGAGAATCCCAGATAGGCAAATCTTCATATTCTGTTGGATTTTAGCTGAAGGCAACGCTGAGCCTATAAGTTGAAAGTGATGGGGGTAAAAAAAAAAATTGGAATACCACACAGCTTTATATATTGATCTAGAGGAAACTGCAATTTTCTAAAGAGACACTAGTCATAGAATTCTAAGAGACATAAAGTACTGACATTCCTTTTACAGCTATTTTATGGTAGCCTACATTGATTTAATAGGGCACTGTCAAATCAATTCATTCTCTTAACTCTAAGGCTGCATCACCTTAATTTGAATTGTTGGTGAACCAAGCCATCTAGCAAATACAGGACTGCATGATGTTTGATACATTATCCATAGGACCAGCCACCTGAAGAATGAAAGCAGAGGTATAAAAGAATCTGTGAATTGAGTTCTCCATAAACTGGACACAACTGAACAATGATTTTATATTTGCAGGCAAGTTAAATGCACTCCTTTCTATCAAGAAAAGAATTATCAGCTTTATTTATGTGCAAAAAGGTTGAAAATGTAAGAATTACAGCTCATGCAGCAATAGCTAACGCTGAATATACTGGTTCAAGCATTAGTTTAATATTTATGAGGCAGTCTTTAGCATTACATATACACCTTTTATTCTCTTCAAGTATGAAATATTCTTTTGGGTTCAGTGATTGGTATTTGATATTCTACCAAACCAAATAAAACCAAACACACTGCCATCAAGTCGATTCCAACTCATAGTAATCCTATAGGACAGGGTAGAACTGCCCCATAGAGCTTCTAAGGAGCACCTGGCAGATTCGAACTGCCAAACTCTTGGTTAACAGCCATAACACTTAACCACTACGCCAACAGTGTTCCCTTGATACTCTACAGGAGTGCATAATTACGTATGATGGGAAAGACCATACATTTGGCAGATACCCAAAATATCTTGTTAATATTTTCTATGCCCTATATAGTTTGCTAAGAACTTTATGTGTAGTTTCTCATATAGCATTATGAATAAGCTTTTTTTTTTTTTTTAAATACAGGTGAGATAAATGAGGTATGGAGAATGGGTGTGATCACTGGAGGTACAGTTGGAATTTTGGTTGTCTGCACTGGTTCTGGAGCCCTGGTGGTGCAGTGGTTAAGCATTTGGCTGCTAGCCAAGAAATTGCCAGTTCATATCCACCAGCCACTTCTTGAAAACACTATGGGGCAGTTCTATTCTGTCGTATAGGGTTGCTGTGAATTGGAATTGACTCAACAGTGATGGGTTGTTGGTTTGCACTGGCTCTGTTGTTGAATATTATACATAATGTCTCTACAGTATGTCATTACACTACAGTCAAAGGCCATGCTCCTAAAAACCAAATACTCTACATCTCCTTATATGTCTTCAGGCTGGCAGTAGGTAGGTGACTTCGAGAGTCAGGTGGGGCAAGGTGGGGCAAGTTGGCAAAGTGAGCAGATGCTCCCATTTATTCTACCAGCAACTAATTCACTGAACAATGAATAAAAACAAGCATGCACTGAGATCTCAGAACTCCAGACAACAGCTGAGGTATTTGAGAGCTGGGGTGAGTTCAGAAGTAGGGGACAGGAGGAATGTGATCAGCTGAAAAACTGGGAGATCCTACCCACTAACATCAGGAGCATTCGCCCACCTCAGCCATTTTTGGATGGGGATGGGTTAACACTCCAGTAATGGAGCACTGAAAAGGAGATACTCTGAAGAAGCTCTAGCCCAATTTTTTTTAAGGTAGCACAAATTGGCTGTGAAGTTTTCAGGCTATATAATTGGGAGGGTTGGAAGGCAGACCTTGGCACTGCACGTGAGTACCATTGAATCTTACTGACACCTGAGAATGATGGGCACTAGGATCAGGAAGAATTTCAAGGGCATCAGGGCTGGGGGAATATTTCAGATTGACAGGAACAAAAGAAACAGCACATAGTGGGACACCATGGGAGTGTCTGTGCAAGGATGCCAGTGAAGGAAAGACACAGAGAGTCCCACATGGTCACCACAGGAAAGCCACACTCCTCATGGAAACATCTCTGAACAACGATACCTCCTCTTGCATATGCACAATGAATTCCAGAGAACAACATACAGAACTCCTGAAACAGCACAGAAAAAAAAAATAATAAGGAAGAATGTCATCTAGTGTTTCTCAGGAGAAGATACTAAGGCTGCTGCTGCTGGTTTATTGCTAAGGCAGTCTGCTATACTTTCTCTTGTGGAGTGGCTGGTGGGTGTGGGCATGGGCCTTTTGGGTGGCAGTTAACAAAATGGCTCAAGTTCAACAGAAGCTAGTAAAACACATGAAATCACAAAAGAGAAAAGATCAAAAGCAAAACATGAAGAAGAAAAAATTTCTCCTGTGGAAGCCAGAATAATGCAAAGAATTGATAATTTTCAGACTACAGTCCTAAATATGTTTAAAGAAAACAAAATGTACACAGAAAACAAACTGGTGTAGTTCAGGATACAAATGGAGGAAAGAAAAACTGACAAACTCAACAAGGAATTTGAAAACAAAACAAAAAGAACTACTGTAACTGAAGAATGAAAAATCTGCATTAGAAAAAGCAAGAGAAACACTCAACAACAGAGTCGAACTTACAGAAGATAGAATAAGTGAATTAGAAAGAAAATAACTGAACTTATCATCTCAAAAGAAACAAGAGAAAAGAACAATGAAAAGTGAACAAACCCAAAAAGAAATGTGGGGTTCAATTAAGAAATCTAACGTTTGAATTATTGGAATCCCAGAGCACAATGAAAACAATAAACACGCAGAAACAATTTTCCAAGAGAAATCAGACAGCATTCTCCAGACCTGAACAGAGAACCAAGCCTGCAAATACAGGAAGTTATATGAACCCAAATCAGAAGGTACAAAAAGATAAACTCCATAACACATTCTAATAAAATTCTTGAAAACCAAAGACAATGAGAGAATTCTGAAAATAGAAAGAGAAAAATGCAATATAACATAACAAGGAGTGACATATATAAAATACTGGAAGAAAATAATTACCAATGAAGAACTCTTTACCCAGCAAAGCTGTCATTCAAAAATGAGGGTGAAACAAAGACACTCTCAAATAGAAGCTCAGGAATTTGCCACTACCAGACCAGCTTTACAAGTAGTACTGAAGGGAGTGCTCCAAATGGAAAGGCAACAGCATTAAGAAATAAGTTCAAAGGAAAATTATCAAATATAGGTTGATGTTGATATTAATGGAGACACATCAACAGAAAAGAGGAAGGAAGGAACATTTCAGGAATAGATTTATTATATTAAGGTTTTGCATTAACAATTGTTTATATGCTAAAAGCTATTGTAATCGTAAGTTGTGTGATGTAACTTATGTAATTTATGTGGTAAAAAAAATGTGGTAACAACTAAAAAAGATGATATGAAACACTCAAAAAAGCAATAGTAAAATGAGTAAGATAGACACTTCATTTTCAGTAAAACCTTAAATGTAAATGGTCTAAATGACCTATGCCAAAGGCAGATCATGGAAGAATGCATTAAAAAAAAAAAAAAACACAATTCACCATTTTGCTGTCTACAAGAAACACACCTTAGACATAAGGACACAAACAGCCTGAAAATAAAAGGATGGAGAAAAATTTCCATGCAACTAGTAAGCAAAAAAAGCAGGAACGTCCATACTGATATCACATAAAATATACTTTAAATAAAAATATATTACAAGAGATAAAAAGGAACATTACATAATAATAAAAGGGTCAATCCAACAAGAAATCATAACAATTATAAATATACACATCCCTAACAGCAATGCATCAAAACACATGAAATACTGACCAATATGAAATGAGAAATAGAAAACTCCACAATCATAGTAGGGAACGTCAAACCACTTTCAACTATAGACAGGATACCTACAAAGATCACTAAGGAGAACTTAAATAAAAACATAAGCCAATTCTACCTACCAGACATATGTAGAAAACTTCACACAACATCAGAACAATACACATTCTTCCCCAGCACGGACAGATCATTATTCAGAATAAACCATATATTAAGATACAAAACAAGCTCAACAAATTTAAAAGGATTGAAATAATACAAAGCATTTTCTCTGACCAAAACAGTATTCATACAACAGGATAAATAAGGAAAAAAGAATAAATGCATGGAAACTTAATAAAAACTTACAGGGTCACAGAAGAAATCAAAAGTGAAATTAAGTGCTCGCTTCAGCAGCACATGTACTAAAATTGGAATGATACGGAGAAGATTAGCATGGCCCCTGTGCAAGGATGACACACAAATTCGTGAAGTGTTCTATATTTTTAAATCAGGATCAACACAAGACTAGAACACTGGGCAGAGCAATCAGATGTCAACCTAGACAGGGAAATCACAAAAATAAAGATGAAAAAATGCTCAAAACAGGGAAACAGCAATGTTATTCTGTAAAAGAAGACAACATTAAAATAGTAATGAGAGACTAAGAAATGTAGTCATAGATCTTTCACATGGAGAGAAAGACAAGCAGATACAAAGAAATAAAAGTTAGGTTTAAGTTTAGAAAAATAGTGGTAAATATTAAGGTAACAACAAAGTAGACAAACTATCCTAAACATCAAAATAAAATACAAGAAAAAAATAGAGGCTCAGCAGAAATAAAATCAACAACAACAAATATGAGGAAAAGACAACATACAAAGACAAACTACTCAGAACAAAAAATTAAGTGGGAAAAAGAAACTGTCAACAACACACAAAAAAAGACATCGAAATGATAGTACTAAGTTCATACCTATCCATAATTATGCTGAATGTAAATGGACTACAGGCACCAATAAAGTGACAGACAGTGGCAGAATGGATAGAAAAAAATGATCGATCTACATGCTGCCTAAAAGAGACACACCGGAGACTTAGAGACACAAACTAAAACTCAAAGGATGGAAAAAAAAATTATCAAGCAAACAACAATCAAAAAGAGCAGGAGAGGCAGTATTAACTTCCAACAAAATAGACTTTAAAGTTAAATCCACCACAAAGGATAAGGAAGCACACTATATAATGATTAAAGATACAAGTGAGTTTATACCAGGAAGATATAACCATATTAATATTTACACATCCAATGACAGGGATGTGAGATACATAAAACAAACTCTATCAGCACTGAAAAGTGAGATAGACAGCTCCACAGTAATAGTAGGAGACTTCAACACACCACTTTCGCTGAACGACAGGACATCCAAAAAGAAGTTCAATAAAAACATGGGAGATCTAAATGCCACAATCAACCAACTTGACCTCATAGACATATACAGAACACTCCACCCAACAGCAACCAGGTATACTTTCTTTTCTAGTGCACATGCAACATTCTCTAGAATAGACCACACATTAGGTCTTAAATCAAACCTTAGCAGAATCAAAAACATTGAAATATTACAAAGCATCTTCTCTGACCTTAAGGCCATAAAAGTGGAAATCAATAAAAGAAAAAGCAGTGAAAATAAATCAAACACTGCTCAAAAAAGACTAGATTATAGAAGACATTAAGGACGGAATAAAGAAATTTGTAGAGTCTAATTTTTTTTTTTTAATTAGAATGAAAACACCTCCTATCAGAACCTTTGGGACACAGAGAAAGCAGTGCTCAGAGGTCAATTTATATCAATAAATGCACACATCCAAAAGAAGAAAGGGACAAAATCAAAGAAATATCCTTACAACTTGACCAAATACAAAGAGAGCAACAGAAGAAACCCTGAGGCACCAGAAGAAAGCAAACAATAAAAATTAAAGCAGAATTAAATGAAACAGAAAACAGAAAAACAATTAAAAGAATTAACAAGACCAAAACTGGATTTTTGAAAAAAATCAATGAAATTGATAAACCACTGGCCAAACTAACAAAAGAAAAATGGCAAAGGAAGCAAATAACTTGAATAAGCAATGAGATGGGTGATGTTACAAGAGACCCAATTGAAATTAAAAGAATCACATCATATTACTATAAAAAATTGTACTCTTCTAACAAATTTGAAAACCTAGAAGAAATGGTAGAATTCCTAGAAACACACTACCTACTAAACTAACACAAACAGAGGTAGAACAACTAAACAAACCCATAACAAAAGAAGACATTGAAAATGTAATCAAAAAACTCCCAACAAGAAAAAGCACTGGCCTGGAGGGCTTCGCTGCAGAGTTCTACCAAACTTTCAGAGAAGAGTTAACACTACTACTACTAAAGTTATTTCAGAGCATAGAAAAAGATGGAATACTCCCAAACTCAGTCTATGAAGCCACCATATCCCTGATACCAAAACAAGGTAAAGAGAACACACAAAAAAAATTACAGACCTAGATCCCTCATGAACTTAGATGCAAAAATCCGCAACTAAATTCTACCCAACAGAATTCAATAACATATCAAAAAAATAACTCACCATGACCAAGGGGGATTTATACCATGTACACAGGGATGGTTGAACCTTAGAAATACAATTACTATAATCCATCACATAACTAAAAGATAAGAATCACATGATTTTATCGATTGATGCAGTTTGACAAAGTCCAACACCGATTCCTGATAAAAACTCTCAGCAAAATAGGAATAGAAGGAAAATTCCTCAACACAATAAAGGGCATTTATACAAAGCTGATAGCCAACATCATCCTGAATGAAGAGAGTCTGAAAGCATTCCCCTTGAGATCGGGAACCAGACAACGATGCCCTTTATCGCGGCTCTTATTCAACACTGTGCTGGAGGTCCTAGCCAGAGCAATTAGACTAGATAAAGAAATAAAGGGAATCCAGGTTGGCAAGGAAGAATTAAAAGTATCCCTATTTGCGTATGACATGATCTTTTGCACAGAAAACCCCGAGAAATCCTCGGGAAAACTACTGAAACCAATAGAAGAGTTCAGCAGAGTATCAGGATACAAGATAAGCATACAAAAATAAGTTGGATTCCGCTACACCAACAAAAAGAACATCGAAGAGGAAATCACCAAATCAGTACCATTTATAGTAGCCCCCAAGAAGACAAAATACTTGAGAATAAATCTTATCAGAGATGTAAAAGACATATACAAAGAAAACTACAAAACAGTTCTGCAAGAAAACATAAGAGACCTACATAAGCGGAAAAACATACCTTGCTCATGGACAGGAAGACTTAACATTATGAAAATGTCTATTCTACTGAAAGCGATCTATAGATTTAATGCAATTCCAATCCAAATTCCAATAACAATTTTTAATGAGATGGAGAAACAAATCGGCAACTTCATATGGAAGGGAAAGAGGCTCTGGATAAGTAAAGCATTACTGAAAAAGAGGAACAAAGTGGGAGGCCTCACTCTACCTGGTTTTAGAATCTATTATACTGCCACAGTAGTCAAAACAGCCCGGTACTGGTACTACAACAGATACCTAAACCAATGGAACAGAATTGAGAATCCAGACATAAATCCACCCACATATGAGCAGTTGGTATTTGACAAAGCCCCCAGATCAGTTAAATGGGTAAAAGACAGTCTTTTTAACAAATGGTTCTGGCATAACTGGATATCCGTTTGCAAAAAAAAAAAAGACACAACACCCATGCCTCTCACTATGCATAAAAACAATCTCAAAATGGATCAAAGACCTAAATATAAAATCTAAAACGATAAACATCATGGAGGAAAAAATAGAGGTAACTTTAGTAGCCCTAATACTTGGCCTAAACATTACACAAAACATTATTAACAATGCAGAGAAAAACTAGGTAACTGGGAGCTCCTAAAAATCAAACACCTGTGCTCATCCAAAGACTTCACCAAAAGAGTAAAAAGATTACCTAAAGACTGGGAAAAAGTTTTTAGCTATGACATTTCCAATTAGCGCCTGATCTCTAAAATCTACATGATACTGCAAAAACTCAACCACAAAAAGACTAATAACCCAATTAAAAAATCGGCAGAAGATATGAACAGATACTTCACTAAAGAAGACATTCAGGTGGCTAACAGATACATGATGAAATGTTCATGATCATTAGCCATTAGAGAAACGCAAATTAAAACTACAATAAGATTCCATCTCACTCCAACAAGGCTTGAATTGATTCAAAAAACACAAAATAATAAATGTTGGAGAGGTTGTGGCGAGACTGGAACACTTATACACTGCTGGTGGGAATATAAAATGGTGCAACCACTTTGGAAATCAATTTGGCGCTTCCTTAAAAAGCTAGAAATAGAACTACCATAAGATCCAGCAATCCCACTCCTTGGAATATATTCTAGAGAAATAAGAGCCTTTACACGAACAGATATATGCACACCCATGTTTATTGCAGCACTGTTTACAATAGCAAAAAGGTGGAAGCAACCAAGGTGCCCATCAATGGATGAATGGATAAATAAATTATAGTATAGTCACATAATGGAATACTATACATCAATAAAGAACAATGATGAATCTGTGAAACATTTCATAACATGAAGGAATCTGTAAGACATTATGCTGAGTGAATTTAGTCAGTTGCAAGGACGAATATTGTATAAGACCACTATTATAAGAACTAGAGAAATAGTTTAAACATAGAAGAAAACATTCTTTGATGGTTACGAGAGGGGGGAGGGAGGGGAAGAGGGAGAGAGGTATTCACTAATTAAATAGTACATAAGAACTATTGTAGGTGAAGGGAAAGACAACACCCAGCACAGGAGAGGCCAGCACAGCTGGACTAAACCAAAAGCACAGAAGTTTCCTGAATAAACTGAATGCTTCGAGGGCCAGTGTAGCAGGGGCAGGGGTTTGGGGACCATGGTTTCAGGGGACATCTAAGTCAATTGGCATAGTAAAATCTATTAAGAAAACAATCTGCATCCCACTTTGGAGAGAGGCGTCTGGGGTCTTAAACGCTAGCAAGTGGCCATCTAAGAGGCATCAATTGGTCTGAACCCACCTGGAGCAAAGTAGAATGAAGAACACCAAGGACACAAGGTAATTATGAGCCCAAGAGACAGAAAGGGCCACATAAGCCAGAGACTACATCAGCCTGAGACCAGAAGAACTAGTTGATGTCTGGCTACAACCAATGACTGCCCTGACAGGGAGCACAACAGAGAACCTCTGAGGGAGCAGGAGAGCAGTGGGATGCAGATCCCAAATTCTCATAAAAAGACCAGACTTAATGGTCTGACTGAGACTAGAAGGACCCCGGAGGTCATGGCCCCTAGACCCTCTGTTAGCTCAAGACAGGAACCATTCTTAAAGCCAACTCTTCAGACGGAGATTGGACTGTACGATGGGATAGAAAAAGATGCAGATCAAGAATGAGCTTATCAGATCAAGTAGGCACTTGAGAGTATTTTGTCATCTCCTATCTGGAGAGGATATGAGAAGGCAGATGGGGTCAGAACCTGGCAGAATGGACATGAAAAGACAGAGTGGAGGGAAAGAGAGAGCTATCTTATTAGGGGGAGAGCAATATAGCAAGGTATATATAAATTTTTGTATGAGAGACTGACTTGACTTGTAAACTTTCACTTAAAGCACAGTAAAAAAAAAAGTGAAACTATAAAATTCTTAGAGTTAAGCAAAAATTCAATCACAACATTTGAAAAGCTTTGAGACAGAGCAAAAGCAGTACTCAGATGGAAATTCATAGCTATAATTGAGTACATTAAAAAGAAAAACAATCCAAAGCCATTAGCTTAAATGGACAACTTAAACAATAGAAATGAATAGCAAAGAAAACCAAAAGCTACCAGAAAAAAAGAAATAACAAAGATCAGAGCAAAAATAAATGAAACTGAAAATAGAAAAACAATTCAAAGAATTTACAAAATCAGGAGTTGGTTCTTTGAACGGATCAATAAAATGGGCAGGAAAAGAGGCAAATAACCAGTTAAGAAAAGCAACTGGTGATCTTACAACTGATCGAACAGAAATAAGGAAAATCATAACTGAAGAGTAAGAAAAATTGTAGTCCAACAAATTTGACACCTACATGAAACGAATAAATTCCTAGAAACACATGACCTGCCCAAACTAACACAAACAGAAGTAGAATTTTAAGGAGATAGAAGATATTTTCTAAAAACTGCAAGCCTTGCACCTCCCCCCCCCCCAAAAAAGCCCAGGACCAGATGGCTACATCATGTCAAACATTCAGAGAAGAATTGTGACCAATCCTACTCAAATTCTTCAAAAATGTAGAAGAGGAAAAAGCACTACTGAACCCTTCTATGAAGGGAGCATAACCCTTATACCTAAAACATACAAAGACATCACACACAAAAAAGGAAATTACAGACCAATATCCCTTAGGAACATAGATGCAAATATTTTCAAGAAAATTCTAGCCAACAGACTTCATCAACATATCAAAAATCATACACGATGATCACCTGGGATTTATGTCAGGATTACTAAGTTTATTTGACATTAGAAAATCAATGGATGTAATCCAGCATATAAATAAAACAAAGGAAAAGAACCATGTGATCTTATAAACTGATGCAGAAAAGACGTTTGATAAAATTCAACACACTTTCCTGATAGAAACTCTTAGCAAAATTGGAATAGAAGGGAAATTTCACAACATAATTAAGGGTATATATGCAAAACAAACAGCCAATATTATAGTCAACAGAGAAAGGCTGAGATACTTCCCTGTGAGAACAGGAATGAGACAAGGATACCCATTAGCACCACTCGTACTTGGCACTGTACTGAAGGTCCTAGCCAGAGTAATAAGAAAGAAAAAAAAAAGGAATCTAAATAGGAAAGGAAAAAGTAAAACTATATCTGCACGTGATGTGATCCTATACATAGAAGAGCCTAAGGATTCCACAAAAAAAGTGCTGGAACTAATAGAAGAATTTAGCAACATTGCAGGCTTCAAGATCAACCCACAAAAATCAGTTGGGTTCCTCTACACTAGCAAAGACTACTCTGAAAAAATTAATCAAGAAAACAAGAATATTTACAATATTCCCCAAATCGATAAATAGAAATCAACTTATTCAGGGACATAAAAGACTTGAACAATGAAAATTATAAAACACTAATACAAGAGACTAAAAGAGACCTAGAAAAATGCAAAGATATTCCGTGCTCATGAATAGGAAGTCTTAACATAGTGAAAATATCAATTCTACCTAAAACCATCTACAGATAGAATGCAATTCAGATATAAGTCCCTACCACTTTCTTAAATGAAATGTAAAAACTATTGGCCAACTCGATTTGGGAAGGAAAGAAGCCCAAATAGCCAAAGCAATGCTGAAGAAAAAGAACAAAGCAGGAGGCTTCACATTCTCCAATATTAAGACATACTACTGTAATCAAAATAGCTTGGTATTTGCTCATGATAGACACAGACCAGTGTAATAGTGTCTTAGTTATCTAGTACTGCTGTAACAGAAATACCACAAGTGGATGGCTTTAACAAATAGAAATTTATTTTCTCACAGTCCAGTAGGCTAGAGGTCTGAATTCAGGGTGTCAGCTACAGGGGAAGGATTTCTCTCTCTGTTGACTCTGGAGGAAGGTCCTTTTCCTCAATCTTCCCTGGTCAAGGAGTTTCTCAGAAGCAGGGACCCTGGGTCCAAAGGACACACTCTGCTCTCCGTGCTGCATTCTTGATGGTATGAGGTCCCCAATTCTTTGCTTTACATTGGATCAGGGAGGTGACCTGAGTAAGGGTGGTGTTGTAATCCCAACATAATCCTCTTAATATCAAATTACAATCACAAAATGGAGGACAGCCGCAAATACTGGGAATCATGGCCTAATCAAGTTGATATACACATCTTTGAGGGACATAATTCAATCCATGAAAAATAGAATTTAGAACTCAAAATTAAACTCAACCATCTTACTTGATAAAGGTCTAATTTCTAAAATCCATTGAAAACTGCAACTCAGTAACAAAAAGACAAACAACCCAACCACAATTGGGCAAAGGACTTGAAAAGAATCTTCACCAAAGAGGACATCCAATTAGCAGCCAACCTGTTTCTGCTGAATTGCTTTTGGTTCATAGTGACCCTATAGAACAGACTAGAACTGCCTCATAGAGTTCCCAAGGAGTGGATAGTGGATTTGAACTGCTGATCTTTTGATTAACCGCAGAACTCTTAACTACTGCACCACCAGGGCTCCATTAGCCATTAAAAACCAAACCCACTGCGGTCGAGTTGATTCCGAAGCATAGCAACCCTATAGGCCAGAGTAGAACTGCCCCATTGAGTTTCCAAGGAGCACCTGGTGGATTCGAACTGCCCACCTCTTCGTCAGCAGTTGTAGCACTTAACCACTACGCCACCAGGGTTTCCCCATTAGCCACTAGAGAGATTCAAATCAAAACCACATTGACATACCATCTTACTCTGGCTGAAATAACACTCATTAAAAACAAACAAACAAACCGATAACAAATATTGGCAAAGATGCGGGTTGATCGAAACTCTTTTTGATTGCTGGTGGAACTGTAAAACAGTAAAACCACTATAGAAAATGGTATGGTGCTGACTCAAAAACCTAGAAATAGGACTACCCTAGATCTAGCAATTGCCCTCTTAGTTATATACCTTACAGACCTAAAAATAATGAAATGAACAGACATATGCATACCTGTGTTCATTGTTGACTTATTCACAATAGCAAATAAATGGAAAAAACTAAAGTGTCCATAACCAGAGGAATGCACAAGCAAACTGTGGAACATACAAACAATGGAGTATTATGCGACTACAAAGAACAATGATGAGTCTGCAAAACATATTATAACATGGATGGATCTGGAGGGCATGATGTTTGACATAAGTCAAGCATATAATGACAAAAATTATATGATCCCTCTTTTATAAGAAGGGACACCCTGGTGGCATAGTGGTTAAGAACTGTGGCTGCTAACCAAAAGGTTGGCAGTTCAAATCCACCAGGTGCTCCTTGGAAACTCTATGGGGCTGTCCTACTCTGTCATAGGTTCACTATGAGTTGGAATTAACTTGATGGCAATTTTTTTTTTTTTTTTTAAGAAGACAAAAATAATATACAGAGATTGGTGTTCATTGATGGTTAACAGGAAGAAGAGTGGGAGGGAATCATTCTTTATACAGTAGAGACTAATTATTTTTAGTGATAAGAATAGTGGCACTGATTATAGATGTAGTGATCACAGAACAAACAAAATAATTACAAGAACAAGAATTTGAGCACATAAGGATGGGTATAGGCTAATTGGATTACAGGTAGATACAGTTGCGTACATAGTGAGAACAGATAGAAGTAGCTATAAGTACATGTGAATAGAAATATGTGGGTGCAGACACATATATTCAGTGAAGACACAAGTACAGATATTTCTCAGACATAATAAAACACCTCCCAACATTGATTTTCTAGGTTTAAGGCATAGGATCATAGTCTCATGGGATAACTCAGTCAACTGACATAACATCGCTCACAAAAATCGCGACCTGCATTCTAGTGAAATGAGTAGTGTCTGTGGTCTTAAAGTTTACAAGTGGCAATCAAAGACACAACTATGGGTCTGTACTCACCAGGAGCAAAACTGTAAGATGGTAACCAAAAGCTCAGAGGAGAAACAAGTTTACAAGAGCCACAACTTCATCTACTCTGAGTCCAGAAGAACTAGATGGTGTCTGGCTACCATCACTGACCATTCTGACCAGAGCCACAATAGGCGGTCCTGGATAGAATGGGAGAATAACATGCAGCAGAATTCAATATCTTATTTAAAAAAAAAAAAAAATCCAGACAAACTGGAATGGTAGAAAACAGAGGACCCACAGAGACTATAGTCCAGAGACATTCTAAACCTAGAACCAAGCCTACACCCTGAGATCATCTTTTAGTGAAATAGAGTGGTACACAAAATAAAGGATGTTACCCATAAGATCAACGTCCTTTTTAAAAACTACCAGTGTGAAACCAAAATGTCAACAATTACTCAAGAGCAAAATAAGAAGATAAGGGGGCAGGGAAACTGGAGAACAGGAAAGAGAATAAACTGAACACAATTAAAGAGAATGTTGACACATTGTAATAAATGTAACTATTGTCACAAAAAAAATTTGTGTTGAAATTGTGAAATGGGAACCTAAGTTGCTGTGTAAACTTTCACCAAAACTCAATAAAATATTGTTATAAAAAAAAGCTTGATTATGACTTGAAAATTTTAATTCTGAAATCAGCATTTTAAACTCATATACAAAGCAAAAAAAAGGGAGAAATCTCTTTGCTTTGGGAATATTGCATATTTTTGGCAAACGAAGATCAAAAAAATGAAGACCAAATTACCAACTCTTATTTGGCATCTAATTTTTTGTAACCAAAAGAATGATCAGATTTTTAAAGATGAAAAAAAAAATGGAAGAATTGCAGGCCAAATTAGGCAGTATTAGGTGAAAGAGGCAAACATTTAGCTAATTAAATGATTTCACCTCAATAAGGCATCCCAGGGCAAGGAAGTTGAGGTTACTACCATTTTATCATTTGTGAAATCATACAGAAAAGATGAGCCAAAATAATACAGACATGTACATGCTTCTCTCTTTTTTCTAAAAGACAAAGTAATATTTTCTAAAAACAAAACAAAACAAAACTCTACAGTAATGTACTACAACGGATTTTCAAACAACTGTTTTGTCATCATTTAGCATTAAGTAATGTGAGCATTGAGGCCATGAGAAGTTCGATAAGGGCAACACATGACAAAGGAACTTCATTTTCCTTTCACAAGAGAGTTAAGCTTGTGACTGAAGGGAATGCGTTAGAAATACTGTATTTCAACTATAGTAGAAGCGTTTTACGCGTTTATAGAGAAGAAGATAAAAAGTGGATGAAGATACTGTGTGAGGGATTTGCGGCTGATTTGACAGCCACATCTGAAGATTATCAATTTATTTATTTGTTATCCCTGAGAAAGTTCTTGAATGCCATGCCTTAGGGCTACTTCCTTCTCCAGTCATGTCTCAACCTTTTTGCTAAAGACATGAATATAGATTTCAGATTTGTCAGTGCTGCAAATGCAATCACTATAATTGAAAACAAACTACTTTTTTAATGTGTAGAATGAAACAATGGGGTAAAGTCAACAGGGTGACTGTAGGTCAGGCAGTAGGCTAGAAGCTTTTGCAGGTGACAATGCAGTAGGGAAGACAGAGTGAGATTTGTCAGAACATCCGTTACATAATGGATGCAAGCTGCAACCACAAGGAAACTCCCTTTCCAAATAATTGGCTGCTCACATCAGATCACAAAATGGAAGATGATTATACAGTGATTGTCAAACCAATGAGAATCATAGCCTAGTTGACACATAGCATTAACCATCGTGACCACATAATTCACATGAAAAATTATAAAAATAACTAAAAAATTAAAGGAATTAAGTGTTTATTAAAAAATAATTAACAGAATGTCAAAACCCATGAAATTACCCAATTTACAAGCTTACAAATTAGTCTGCCACAGTTTCATGGACATTTCCTGAAGACACGAAACACCTAGGTCAGAGACAAAGCTTCGTTTATAACTCAGAAATATGAATGACCAGAATATCATCATTTGTACAGATTCCTGGAACTTCATCCCCCACAGGGTGAGCTGAAGAGAGCCAGGTGATGCCTGTACATCAGTGGGTGATATTACAAGAAATAAAACCTGAGTATGTAATGGACAGTAAGTAAATCTGCCCTTTGCCCCAGAAGGAGACATTTTTATTTCGCTAAACAGTAAGCAAATCTGCCCCTGGCTGTGGCATTAGACACAATGTCTTCCAAAGGTACTTGCTATATAAACATCCATGAAAAGGTAGTATGGAAAAAAATGGCAATTAGTGCTTCTGCTTGTAATACACAGAAATTCCATGGGAATTTTCTCCCAGTATAGAATCTTTGAAAATTAAAGACTGGCATACAGATCTCAGACAATCATCACTTGACAATGAACTGGACTTGCTGTGTCACTGTACCAAGTGATTATTTTGTTCAATTTTGAACACCAAATTTTGAAGACTATGTGGTAATACAAAATATCCACAAAAATATTCAGGAGAATGCCATATGTGTAGAATGGTACACTTGAAAAATTGTTAAGCTGTAAACTATAGAAGAAAAAAAACTAAAAGATAACTGAATGGTAACTTCCAAGAGTTAACTACCTGTCCTTTACAGAAGCAATCATTATTCCTTTCTCTAGCCCTTTCTAGTTCTCACCTTTGCTATTACTAATCAACACTTAACTAAAAGGTGTATTTCTTCAAGCATGATCTCAGAATTGTTTGAATTTGAATCAGAATCTTTATGAAATATGTTATCTTTCAAACCCTTGAGAATTATTGCATAAAACATATTTGTCTCACTGTAAGACCTAAAAGAAGTCATTTTTCTGGAAAATAAAATGAATCATGATTAAGGATATTCCAAGAATACTCAAAGTGAAAGAAGAAATTCAATCAGTATGATGAGACAACATTGAGAAAATAATATAAAGCAAGTGCATTTTAGAAAGAAGAGGGAGGGGCAGAGCAAGATGGCAAAGTGAGTGAACTCTCCCATTTACTCCCCCAGTAACTTACCCACTGAACAACAAATAAAAACAAGCATAGACAGATCTCAAAACTCTGGACAGCAACTGAGGTGTTAGAGACTCAGGGTGAGTCCAAAAGAGGGGGAGAGGATAAGCGGGGATGGCACAGAAGCTGAGAGAACCCACCCACTAACATTGGGAGCACTCACTCATTGCAGCAATTTTTGGATGGGCCTGGGCTAAACTCCTAACAGGGAACACAGAAAGGAAGCTAATCTGAGGAAACTCTAGCCCGTTTTTTTTAGGCAGCCCAAATTGGCCACAGGAGTTCTTGGGCTGTGCAATTGGGAGGGGGGAAAAGGAGATTGTGGTGCTCAGAAAGAGTGCTGACGAATCTCACTAAGGACTGAGACTGATGGGCACTAGAACAGGGAGGGACTGCAAGCACAGCAGGGCAAGGGAAATATTTCTTACAGACAGTGACACAGAGGGAAATGGCTAGCTTCTTTTCCACAGTGGGATGCCACTGGAGAGCCTATGCTGGGTCACCTGTGAGGAAAAGACATAGAGAGACCCACACATTTGCTACAAGAAAGTTGAGCCCCACCACTTATGTTAGTATCTGTGACCAGCCAACCCCTCAACTCCCACACATGCCTATTGAACTTCAGAGACCAACTATCCAGAATTCCTGAATCAGCACTGAAAAAAATGTAAGGATAAGTGTGCCCTCTAGTGGTTCTCAGGAGAAAATACCAAACCCACTGTCACTGGTTCGATTCTGACTCATAGAGACCCTATGGAGTTAAGTGGAGCTGCCCTGTGGGATTCCCAGGGCAGTGAATCTTTGGGGAGATGGGCTGCCACATCTTTCTCCCACAGAGCAGCTGGTGGGTGAGGGCCTGGCATTTCTACTGGCAGCTGGACACTTGGTCACTGTGCTACCAGGGCACCCATTCAGAAAATTTTCCCACAAAAAATAGAATATAAAAAAAGAAAGAAAAGATAAAATTGCCCACGTTCAACAACAACAACAAAATGAAATAAACAAAATCAGAAGAGAAGAAGGCCCAATCAGAAGTAAAACATGAAGAAGAGGCAATTTCTCCAAAGGAGGCCAGGCTAATGCAAAGACCTGGTAATTTTCAGACCATGGTATTAAATATGTTTGAAGAAAGCAAAAAAGCACACAGAAAACAAACTAGTGGAGATCCGGAAACAAATGGAGGAACAAAATGATACTCAACAAGGAAATTGAAAACAAAACAAAAAAACAGAATTATTGGAACTGAAGAATAAAGCAACTGAATTAGAAAAAGCAAGAAAAACACTGAACAATAGTCAAACAGACAGAAGATAGAATAAATGGAATAAATGGACTAGAAAACAAAATAAGTGAAAATATCAAGTCTCAGGTGAAACCAGAGAAAAGAACAAAGAAAAGCAAACAAAACCCAAAAGAGAAAACTGCAATATAATATACGAAGAGGATTTCATAAGAATTAGTGCAGATCTCCAGAAACTCTAGATGCCAGAAGACAATGGAGCAACATACATAAAATACCGAATGAAAATAATGGTCAGCAAAGAATTATTTATTCAGCAAAGTTGTCATTCAAAAATGAGGGTGAAACCAAGACATTCTCAAAAAGCAGCTCTGGGAATTTGCCACTACCAGAACAGCTTTGCAAGTATGCTGAAACGAGTACTCCAAATGGAAAGAGAAGAGCGTTAAATAAACGTACTGAAACACAAGGAAAACAATAAATTAAAAAAAAAAGTGATCTCCAAAAATTGCAACACAGGCAATCATAAGAACAAATGATATTTTCAAGGAATAAACTCAATAATTAAATCCCACAAATAATAAAGCATCAAGTTTGTAACAAATAAGCACAAAGTAAACTTACCAAATATAGGTTATATATTGATGTTAATGGAGATGTACCAACAGAAATGGAAGGAGAAGCATATCGAGACTAGATTTATTATATTAAGGTTATATGTTAACTGTTGTTCATATTTTAAACATTGTTGCAATTGTAAGTTGTGTTATGTAATATACGTGGTAACTACTAAGAAATCACCAAGAAAAAACACTCAGAAGAAAAGAAGGAAGAAAACAAAAAGGTTCATCACAAGAACACCTCAATACAAACAAAAACAGAAAAATCGTAATGAAAAACCAAAGAAGATACAAAACACTCAAAAAAAAGAAAAGCAAATGAATGAGGTAGACACTTCATTTTCAGTAATAACCTTAAATGTTAATGATCTAAATGCCCCATGCAAAAGGCAGAGAGTGGCAGAATGAATAAAAGAAACACAATTCATCCTTTCACTGTCTACAGGAAACACACCTTAGACATAAGGACACAAACAGAATGAAAATAAAAGGATGGAGAAAAATATTCCATATGAATAGTAAAAAAAAAAAAAAAAGCAGAGGTAGCCATACTGATTTCAGAGAAAATAGATTTTAAATAAAAATGTATTATAAGAAGTAAAGAAGGACATTACATAACAACAAAAGAGACAATCCAGAGAAAAAAATAAAAATTTTAAGTATATATTCACCTAACAACAATGTACCAAAATAAATGAAACAAATGCTGACCAGCATGAAAGGAGAAATGGACAACTCCAGAATAATATTAAGGCTAACTTCAACACACCACTTTCAATTATAGACAGAACATCTACAAAGATCACTAAGGACATTGAGAACTTAAACATAAGCCAATTGGACCTACCAGACATATATAGAACACTCCGCCCAGCATCAAAAAAATACATTCTTTTCCAGCACACATGGATTGTTTTTTTCAGAATAGACCATTTTGCTAGGACACAAAACAAGTTTCAACAAATTTGAAAAGATTGAAAGCACGTAAAACTTCTTCCTTGACCATAATGATATGAAGCTAGAAATCAACAACAGGAAAAATAAATAAATAAATACACCCATTCCTCACTTACTGACGTGGTTAGTTTTCAAAGACCAGGTCTTTAAGTGAAAATCTGGTTATGTGAAAATGGAGGATGGCCACATCAGATCATAAAATGGAGGATGACTACATCTTTACATAACTGCCAAATGACATCATTACATACTTGCCATATTACAGCATTACATAACAAAACCACTGATAATAATGACCCAGCTAAGGTGAGACATAACCATAAGCATCACAAGCGAGCGTTACCCTTGCCTTGCACTTTGACATTCATTACTACCAGAAGTACACTGTTAATGTGCAAAGTAGCCAGACTGTAGGTTTTTTACTAGTGTCATAAATGTGAAATATAGGATAAGAAGATAGTCGATGAAGACTAGATGTGATGAATGCTAAATAATATAATATTGAAAAACTATTGGGTCATAAAAGAAATAAAAAATGAAAAATTTCTAGCACTAAATGAAAATGAAAGCACTACATATCAAAACCTTTGGGACACAGCAAAATCAGTTCTCAGGGGGGATATCATAGCAATAAATGACTACATAAAAAAGTAGAAAGATTCAAAATCATTGACTTAAACTGACAAATTGAACAAATAGACAAGAAAGAACAAAAGAAGCCAAAAGCTACCAGAAAAAAGGAAATAGTAAAGATCAGGGAGAAAATAAATGAAATAGAGAATAGAAAAAACAATAGAATCAACAAAACTAGAAGTTGGTTCTTTCAAATGGTCAGTAAAATAGAAAAACCATTCGTTAGACTGACAAAAGAAAAATATCAGAAGAGGCAAATAATCAAATTAAGAAACGAAATTAATGACATTACAACTGACTTGACAGATATAGAGATCATAACAGATTACTATGCAAAATTTTACTCCAACAAATTTGAAAAACTGGAAGAAATGAACAAATTCATAGAAACACAATACTTGCCCAAACTAACACAGAGATAGGTAGTTTGAACAGACCATTACAAAAGAAGAGATTGAAGATGTCATGAAAAACTGCCAGCAAGAACAACAACAACAAAAAAAGCCCGGAACTAGGTAGCTACACTGGAGAATTATACCAAACATTCAAAGAAGAGTTGTCACAAATTCTACTAATCTCTTCAAAAACAGAGAAGAGGAAAGAACACTTCTGAATTCTGTCTGTGAAGCAAGCTTAACCCTGATGCCTAAAACAGGCGAAGGCATTACAAAAAAAAAAAAAAGAAAATTACAGACCAATATCCCTTATGAACATAGATGCAAATATTTTCAAGAAAATTCTAGCCAACTAAATTCAGCAAATATCAAAAATATTATGCACATGATCAAGTGGAATTCATACCAGAATTACAAGGGTGGTTCAACATTAGAAAAATCATCAATGAATGTAATCCACCACATAAATAAAATGAAGAAGAAGAAACACATGATCAAATAAATTGAAACCGAAAAGGCATTTGATAAAACTCAACATCATTTCCTGATAAAAATGCTCAGCAAAATAGGAATGGAAGGGAAATTCTCAACATAATTAAGGGTATATATGCAAAACTAGCAGCCAACATTATACTTAATGGAGAAAGATCGAAAGCCTTCCCTTTGAGAATAGGAATGAGACAAGAATGCCCATTAGCACTACTTTTATTCAATATCATATTGGAAGTCCTAGCCAGAGCAATAAGATAAGAAAGAGAAATAAAAAAGGCATCCAAATATGACAGGAAGAAGTGAAAATATCCATATTTGCACAGAACATGATCCTATAAATAGAAGATCCTAAGGATTCCACAAGAAAACTGCTGGAACTAATAGAAGAATTTTAGTAAAATTTCAGGGTGCAAGATCAATCCACAAAAATTAGTCATTTTCCTCTACACTAACAAAGACTACTCTGAAAAAGAAATCAAGGGAACAATAACAATAGTCCCCAAATTAATATAATACCTAGGAATTAACCTAACTTATAAAATGAAAATTTTATAAGAAAAAAAAAAACTTTTTTTTTCTTATAAAATGAAAATTCTAAAACACTGCTACAAGAGACTAAAAGAGACCTGCAAAAAATGGAAAGACATCCCATTCTCATGGATTGGAAAACTTAGTACAGTGAAAATGTCAATTTTACCTAAAGCCATCTACAGATACAATGCAATCCCATACAAATACCAACAAAATTCTTTACTGACATGGAAAAACTAGTGACCAACTTCATATGGAAAGGAAAGAAACCCCAAATAGCCAAAGCAATATTGAAGAAAAAGAACAAAGCAAGAGGCCTCACACTTCTCGATGTATTCAGCCACTGTAATTAAGACATCCTGGTATTGGTTCAACTACTGACACATAGACCAGTGGAATAGAATTCAGAACTCAGAGTTAAACCCAGCCATCTCTGGACTACTGATTTTTGACAAGGGATCAAAGTCCATTCCTTCAGGGGGGCAGAAAGAGTCTTTTTAATAAATCATGCTGGCAAAACTGGATATTATCCACATACAGAAAAATGAAACAAAACCCATACCTCACACTATACTATGGGACCTAATCTCTTGTAAATAGAATAAAAGCATAACAACAAACCCATGAACAGAAGAAGACAAAATAGATGGTACCTCATAAAAAATTTTTAAAAACTAGGTTCATCAAAATACTTTTTAAAAGTGCAAATAGGCAATCTACAGATTGGGTTAAAAAATCTTTGGAAATGACTTATCTGATAAGGGTTTAATCTATAGAAAACGGCAAAATTCAACAACAAAAAGACAACCCAATCACAAAATGGGCAAAGGACATGAACAGAACCTTCACCAAAAGGACATCCAAGCATTCAACAAACATTTGAAGAGATGTTCACAGTTATTACCTATTAGAGAGATGCAAAGAAAAACTAAAATGAGATACCATCTTCTTCCCGCTAAAATGGTACTGATACAAAAGATAACAAATGTTGGTGAAAATGTGGGGAGATTGGAACCCTTATCAATTACTGGTGGGACTGTAAAATAGTACAACAACTATGGAAAACGGGATGGCACAGACTCAAAAAACTAGAAAAAGAACTACCCCTATAGGGTCGCTATCAGTTGGGATGGACTTGATGGCAATGGGTTTGGTGGTTTTTGGTATGATCCAGCAATTGCACTCCTAGGTATACATCCTTACTCATTACCATTGAGTTGATTCCAATTCATAGTGACCCTATAAGTCAGAGTAGAACTGCCCCATAAGGTTTCCAAAGAGTGGCTGGTGAATTCGAACTGCTGACCTTTTGGTTAGCAGCCAAGTTCTTAACCACTGTGCCACCAGGTCCCCAGGTCATGGACTGAATTCTGTCCCCACAAAAATGTGTGTATCAATTTGGCTATGCCATTATTCCCAGTATTGTGTGGTTGTCCTCTATTTTGTGATTGTAGTTTTATGTTAAAGAGAATTAGGGTGGGATTGTAACAACCTTACTAAGCTCACGTCACTTATCCAACATAAAGAAAGTTTCTCTGGGGTGTGACCTGCACCACCTTTTACCTTACAAGAGATAAAAGGAAAGGGAAGCAAGCAGAGAATTGGGTACTTCATACCACCAAGAATGTAGCACTGGGAGCAGAGCGCGTTCTTTGGACCCGGGGTTCCTGCACCTGAGAAGCGCCTTGGCCAGGGGAAAATTGAGGACAAGGACCTTCCTTTCTAGCCGACAGAGAAAGAAAGCCTTCTCCTGGAGCTGATGCCCTGAATTTGGACTTTTAGCCTACTTTACTGTGAAGAAACAAATTTCCCTTTGTTAAAGCCATCCACTTGTGGTATTCCTATTACAGCAGCACTAGATGACTAAGACAATACCCTACCAACAAACCAAAACCGAACTCATGCCATTGGGTAGATTTTGACTCACGGCGACCCAATAGGACAGAGTAGAACTCCCCTACAGAGTTTCCAAGGAGTGCCCGGTGGGTTCAAACTGCTGACTTAACAACTACACCACCAGGGTTTCCTAGGTATATACTCTAAAGACCTAAAACTAACGACGTGGGCAGACATGTGCACGCCTACTTTCATTGTTGCCTTATTCACAATAGCAAATAAATGGAAACAACTGAAGTGCCCATCAACAGATGAATGGATAAGCAAATTGTAGTACTTACATACAATAGAATACTGTGCAACCATAAAGAACAATGATGAGTCTACAAAATATAACATGGATGGACATGGAGAGCATAATGCTAAGTGAAATAAAAAAAAAATTGCCATCGAGTTGATTCTTACTCATGGAGACTATATAGGACAGAGTAGAACCGTCCCATAGACTTTCCAAGGAGTGTCTAGTGGATTTGAACTACTGACCTTTTGGTTACTAGCCATAGCTCTTAACCACTATGCGATCAGGATTTCCAATTCAAGTATATACAGACAAATATTGAATGATCCCTCTTTTTTAAGAAGATGAGAATAAACATATAAAGACCAATGTTCTCTGGTGACTACCACAGAGAAGAGGAGAGAGGGGAAATTAACTTTAGATCATACTTATTTTTATTTATTTATTTTATGATTGGAAAAGTGGCACTGAATGTGGGTGTAGTGAGCACTGAACAACCAAATTAAAAATGAGTAAGCGTATATGGATCGGTATAGGCATATTGGTATACAGGTAGGTACAGGTGTCCACACAGGTGAGAACAGATAGAAGTATCTATAAAATCCAAAAACCAAACCCGCTGCCGTTGAGTCAGTGGAAGTACCTATAAGTATGTGTAAATACAAATATGTGGTGTAAGCACGTGTATTTACTGAAGACACATATATGGATACTCCATAGGCATAACCAAACACCTTCCAAGATTGGTTTTCTCAGTTTGAAAGCTTGGGACCATAAGTCTAATGGGACAATTCAGTCAACTTGCATAACATAGTTCACAAAAATCATGACACACATTCTAGTGAAGTGAGTAGCATCTGGAGTCTTAAAAGCTTGCAAGTAGCTACCTAAACACCTAGAACCGAGCCTATTCCCTGAGATCACCTTTTAGCAAAATAGCAGAATGGCACACAAAATAAAAGATGTTATCCATAAGATTGGTGATTTTCTTAAAAACCATCAGTATGAGACCAAAAGGTCAACAATTACTTAAAAGCAAAGATAAGAAGATAAGGGGGCAGGGAAACTAGAGTACTCAAAATGGAACAAATAGAACACAAAGAGAATGTTGACCCATTGTGATAAATGTGACTAATGTCAGTTAATGATACATGTGCAAATTGTCAAATGGGGTCCTAACTTGCTGGGTAAACTTTCTCCAAAAACTCAATAAAATATTATTCAAAGAAAAGAAAGAAGTAGGGCGGTAAAATACAGGGAGTATTTGAGAATTATGGTCGTGAAAACATGAAGAAATCTAGGGGGCCATCTACTTCAGATAATCTCTTTTGAGGAGGATTCCCATTGTATCTGCAATCACAAACCTTGTGTTTTGTCTTTGAATTCTATTCTTACCTGATTTAGGAAGTGCTGGCATGGAAGAGGATTTTCAACCCAGCTCTGGATTTTTCTAGACATCTGAGGATTTGGCTAATTTATATAAAAAAAAGAACAAGTAGGATAGGTTTTTAAGTTTATGACATACACTAAACTTCAAAAACATGCAGCACATTGTACTAGGGGGAGGAGGAAATACAGAAGACTAGAAAGAAATGATTCAACCAGAGAATTCTGATTTACAATCTTATGTGGGTGACAATACTTCTTCACCTATGAAAAAGTGATAAGAACATTTTAATGACACATAGACAGGCAAATCAATATAAACAAAACTGTAGTAATGTAACATTCTAGGTGCGTAATTCAAAATAGAAAAAAAGGAAGATATCTGAAAAGGAATTTTATTCAAGGTTTCTAAAACAATGAGATTCTAAATACATAAAAATGAGCTTCGGGGTCTAGAGAAGATTTAGAGTGGTGTTTTCAATGTTGGCTGCACGGTAGTATCATCTGGGGAACTTTAAAAAATATTGATGTTTAGTGATAGCCCCAGAGATTCTGAGGTAATTGCTCAGGGCTGTAGCCTAGACATCGGGATTTTTAAATGCCCCGTAGGTAATTCTGATGTGAAGCCAAGGTTGAGGACAATTACTTAGAATTAAGACAGAGTAGGAACAATTTACAGAGGGTGATTTGAGAAGTATTAAAAGGCATACTTGCCCAATGACTTCTTATTATCATGTAATAGGGCCTCTTCTTGGGGGAAGATATTAAGTTTTTGGAAAACAGTTGAAATGCAAATGTCATCAGGAGGTATATTGAAGCCTGGCAAATCATAGTTACTCAATAAATGTTATTATTATCAGGATTGATAATTAGGGGGTATGTCCCATGGGTTCCTTATATACTGTCTTATACATTACTACACATATATGTGTAATATTTATGTCAGTGAGTCCCTGTGTCATATCGATCTTTAAAAGGTTTGATAATCACTTGCTGTTATTGGCAGCCAACAATATTTATAATGAAATAGCTTCTCATGTAGCAATTGCTAAAGCAAATAAAGCAGATGACATTTAAACTATTAAAGAAACCAAATACACAGTAAGGTGAAGTTGTCAAGGCAAAAGACCCTGGAGCACCCTGGGTAGTCAAGGAGTACCATAGGGGTTTATTTATCTGGTAGAGGAGTCTGGGGTTCATTGGAAAAGAGTTATGGGGCTTGTAAGGACGATAAGTAAATGAGGGAACATGGAGAAAAAGTATGTAATATGCCAAATAAGTCTGGGCCTGATCTAGGTAAGACTAGCAGCATTCTTTCAAAAATCTGATGTATATCGCCATGGTATCTGTATTCACTCTATAGCCATATGCAATATCCTAACAATTAGCACAGACATAAAGTTTGTGTTAATAATTTGAGTTTCTCTTTCTGTTAGTATTGTGAACTCATGTATTTTTTATTATAATTTCTTGAAAATAATTGCCATTCATTATAGGTGAATAAAAGAATCTAGTTAAATTCAAAAATGGTAAATATGCAAAGGTGATTTATTAAAATTTCACATAATATATACTTATATATGAACTCTACATTCTATCTTGTAGTCATTGATTTTTTTTTTTTTAAATACTGAACTCTTAATCTGTACTCAAGGTCAGTGGTCCAACTAAAAGGAACGTTGTTGTTATTATCGACTCATAGTGACCCTACGTGACAGATTAGAACTGTCCTATAGGGTTCCCTTGGCTGTAATCTTTATGGAAGCAGATTACTAGGTCTTTTTCCCTGAAGAGGTGCTGGGTGGGTTCAGACCACCAACCTTTCAGCTAATAGCCAAGGGCTTACCAGTTTGCACCACCAAGCCAGTAAACCAAACCCATTGCTGTCGGGGCTCCTTAAAAAGAACGTAGCATATTTAAATCATTAGGTCACTAAACAAGCGATCTATAGAAAAAACCTTAAGGAAAATATTTGAATTAATATGTAATCATTACATATATGTATATGCACATATATATTAGATATAAATGTATGCCTTGATATTCATTTCAAAATTTATTTTCTATATATTATTCATACTTTTTAAAAATTAAACATTTTAGTTTGAGAGAATTGTAGATTCCTATGGAGTTGTAAGAAGTAATACAGAGAGATCCCATGTACGCTTTATCCAGTTTAACCCAATGGTAACATCTTGCAAAACTTTAGTACAAAAGAGCTTTTGATGACTGCCTACATTTGTGATAGGTTGAAATCAAGAGTATATCCAAGTACATGAATGTTTTACCCATGGAAAATTTCCTGAGTGCTTGGGCAGCTTGTGTGGCTGGGCTGAAGGCAGAGTGATTCCCTCCTATCTCATTGCACTTGGGAGAGATAATCTGGCTGAAGGCAGGGTTCTAAAACAAGCAAGTGATAGATCTTGCACTGGAAAGTATGTAGACAGAGTTTAACTTTATTTTACACTCAGCCTCAATCCAGTTCAAGCTTTGGATTGAGGTGGTCAAACTCTTCCCCTTTCTGCTGAAGGGAGACAAAGGTGTACTCTTCCAGGGAAGAAAACATTATTTTTAGTCTTTATGATTATTTTGTATATAATATCTTTTAATATCTATCATATAATAAAAAATTATGAGATATACCAAGATGCAGAAAAATATGATAATCAGGAGAAGAAAAAGACAATAATGTGATCTAGATATTGGAATTAGCAGATGAGGACTTTAAAACAACTTTTAAGGAGTTTGTCTTTCAGTCAAACAGAAAACTGGAAAAAAGTATAAGAAAAAACTGTTTCAGACCTGGTATAATAGGCTGTAAAAGAAAATGATTTCTGAAATAGGAAAAAAAAAAAAAAAAGAAAGAAAAAAGAAAAAGGAATAAGGTTGCCACTGGAACCCTGGTGGGGCAGTGGTTAAGAAGTTAGGCTGCTAACCCAAAGGCCAGCAGTTCAAATCCACCAGCCACTTCTTGGAAACCCTATGTGGTAATTCTATTTTGTCCTATAGGGCCACTATGAGTCAGAATGCACTCAAAGACAATGTTTTTTATGTATGTGTGTGTGATCATTCTGGTTTTCTGGTTTGATGCATTTTCTAGGCCACGACACAAGAAGGGAGACCAAGTGTAGCATGACAGTCTGGCTGAGTCGAGGAGATGGGAATCAAATTTTGGAGAGGGTTTGGAAGCTAGAATTTTTAGGGAAGTGTATTGGAGAAAGCATTTCAGCATCCTTCATGGGAGTTCCCCGGAGAGTGTCACTTAATTCAAAGCTCCTCATATGTAGTGGAAACTCCATAAGCCTAGGGAAAGAGCAAATGCTGGCAACTGTAAGATAATCAAGTCTTGTAGCTCACACAGAAAACGAAGATGTTTAAATTCTGACCAGCTGGAGTGGAAGAACTTCATTGAATATCTAGGACATTTAGTACTGTGGTTGCATGTTGGTAGTAAAGTTAATTGTAGAATAATGGTTACTCTCGGTCAAGGGACACCTATTACTATCTCCCACCACATGGAGGATAGCAAAAAGCGTGGCAATGCCTGCCACCAGGAGCAGTAACCCCAGGATGCCAACCTATTCCATAGCTTGCAGGTGTTGTGGTTGCCAAAAAAACATGTCCTACATGCCCTACATCAGTGGATGGAAAAAGGCTTTACTCACATAGAGAATAGACAGACAAGGTCACCTTCAATAGTGGTTACCAGTTCCCCACAGCTAGCAGGTCACTGCCTGCAGTAGCTGTTGCAGGGGGATGATGTTCTGCACTCACCCCTCTTATGATGCAGAGGAGAGGGACTCCATTCCTTCCCTGCAGGGAACAGATATAGAAACAGGGTTGGTCAGGTGCCACAAAGTGCCTACACTTAGCCAAGCAGTTTCTAAGAATGTTGACATGTGCTCAGGACAAAATTGGGGGCAGGATGTCCTGACAGCCCAAAAGCTGCTATAGGATGTGTATTGCATCAGGGTGACCCAGTAAAACGGAGTCATTTCATACTCTCATTACATCCAAGACAGCAGGCTGACACATCTGATCCTAAGCACAAGGTCCATTGCTGGGTCACAAGGAAAGACGGCAAGACTGTGTTCAGGCTGCCACCTTTCACAGCTACTATAGACCCACTCCAATTAAGCCCAAAACCAAGCCTTGAAAATATCAAACTCATCTGAATGTAACCTTTCTGCCAAAATATAACAGCACTCTTTAAAGGAAGACAATAAAATCTAGACACTCGACAACATAACATATCCATTAACTGGCATTCGACGAAAAGAAAAAAAAAAAAAACTAGATATGGGAAGGAGGGGAGAAAATGTGACCCACAGTAATGAGGAAAATCAATAAACAGAAACATGTAGAAATGACAACAGTGATGAAATTAACAGAAAAGACTAAGACAATGATAAGAAATATTCTCAAGGAATAAAAGGACAACATGAAAAGTAGAGAAAAGGAAACCATGAAAAGAATCAAATAGAATTGTATTGAAATACATAAATCTGGAATTAAGAAAAAAAAATATATATATAAGATAGTTTTATCAGTGGTGTAAATACTGCACAAGTGAATTTGAAGACCAAGCGATAAATAGAAATTATCCAAGCTGAAGCACAGGAAGAAGTCTTAAAAATGGTCATCAGTGTCTCAACAACCTTCCAGAGAAGGTGATGTTTGAAGAAATCCAAACTGTAATGAAAATTATACACTCACAGATTTGAGAAATTGAAGTAACACAACAGGGGGGCACTCAGAGAAAACCACACACAAGGTCATTATAATGACGTTTCTAAAAACCAGAGATTACAAGAAAAGCATAAAAGCAGATAGAGAAAACAGGAAAATTAGATATAAGTAAACAAAAATAAGAATATCCCTTGATTATTTGTTGGAAATTAAGCAAGGCAAATGAAAAAGGAAACATCTTAAAAGGAATGAAACAAAACAAAACAAAAACACTGTCAATTTATTATTCTCTGTTAAATGAGAATATTCTCCAAAACTAAGGTAAAATAAACTTTTTCAACAAAAACAATTAGACATCAGCAGACCTAAACAACAAATAATACCAAAGGAAATTCTTCAGCCTGAAGGAAAATGATAGTACATGAAAACCCTGATCTATATAAAAGAATAATGAGCATCATGAATGGAAAATATGTAGATAAATATAAAATATTTTACGTCTACATTAAAAAAAAATTCTAACCCTATGGAGCACAGTTCTACTCTGACACATACAGAGTAACCATGAGCCAGAATAGACTTGATGGCAGCTGGTGGTAGTGGTATAAAAGATAATTGAATATTTAAAGCAAAAAATAACAATGCATTGGTCACAGTAGCTTTTTCATAACAGTCTCAAACAGGACGCAAAGCAAACGTTAATGAAAATAGAATTTATAAATATTTTGTGGTATATGGAATACTACAAATCAATAAAAAGAATGAATTATCGTTGCATGCAACAACATGGATGAGTCTCAGACAAAATGTTGAGCAAAGTTTAAAAAAGAAAATAAATCTTATAATTCCATTTATATGAAGTTAAAAATCAGGTAAAACTAATTAAAGGTGATAAAAGTCAGAATGCTGGTTACCTCTGGATAGAAGTTTGGCTCAGAGATGCAAAAAAGAAATTTTTACTTGCTTGTTACCTTGTAATTCTTGATCTGAGTGGTGATATATATATATATATATCTGCAAAGATTTTGCCAAGTTCTATAATGAAGACTAGTGTACATTACATTCAAAACTGTATGGATTTAATTTTAAGTTTCAATAAAACTTTTTTTTTATTAAAAAAGAAAGAAATGGGTATGTGATCTAGAATCATTGCATGAGACATGGGTGAGACTCCAGTATATCTGTCTTTGTGTGGTTCCTGGGATTAGTTTACAAAATACAAAGAATGAAACACAGTAGCAGATAGCCATTCATTCTTTAAGTTGTTGTCAGTCTGGATATGAGGACTGGAATTGTGGGAGCAGTTTAGCAAGCTGGAGGAAAGCCAGACTGAAGATGAATCTGGCATGTGAAGACAGAGATTGAGATGTTGAAAGAATTTCACTTCTGATGGGCAACCTTGGACTACTGAATAACCACACATGAAATCTTATCTGCCTTTGGTCTTCTTATTAAACAGTATAGTAAATTTATTAATTATATTTTTTAAAAGATAAAAATAGTGTAGTTATAAGTTAGTTCAAACAAGTACCTGACATGCAAGAAAATTAGAAGCTGTGAGCAATTATATCAGTATTCTTTGCTGTTGTACATTAAAGTACATTTTATAACTTTTATGATTCTCCCAAGTTGATTTAGACTGCCCAATTAGTCTTTAAGCAGATATACTCCTATGGGTTTCTCCAAAGGATGTTTCCATCTCACATTCTGTGCCCTGAGGTACACTCTCCTAGACTCCCATACTGTGCTATTTCTTGTTATGTAACAATCTGGGCTGCTCAAATTAAAACTTTTCTTCCATGTAGGTGCAAAAAGAGTTCTTTCCTATGTCCTCTCCTTGCTTTTTTCCAGATAAACTGTTACAGATACTAAGGCCGAGTGGTGATTGAGATGGGGATCAAAATTGATCCAAAGTATTATACCACCTACACGATGATTTCATTTCAGGAATTGGTAGTCCAAAACTGACTTTTTTTTTTAACGATGATGTTTAAATATATATATATATATATATATATATATATATATATATATATATATAACAAAAACTTGTCATTTAAATCATTTTTAAGTGTACAATTCGGTTATATTAATTGCATTTGCCATACGGTGCTATCATCACCACTACCTATTTCCAAAATTTTTTAATCGTCTAAAATAGAAACTCAGTAAACAATAGTACCCACCCCCACCCCGACCATGTTACCCACTAATAATCTTTGGTCTCTCTTCTAGGTGTTTCATATAGATTAGATCCATAAAATATTTGTCCTTCTGTGTCTAACTTATTTCACTCAGCATAAAGTTTTCAAGGTTCATAACATGTCATAGCATGTATCAGAACTGTATTTCACTTTATGGCTGACTAATAGTCCATCGTATGAATATAACAATTTTTGTTTATCCGCTCGTCTGTTGATGTACACTTGGATTTTTCCCACCTTTTGGCTATTGTGAATAATCTACAATGAACCTTGGTGCATATATATACTTGTCTGAGTAATTGATTTCAGTTATTTTGGGTACATACATAGGAGTGTGTTCCTGTACCTAGGAATTGTTGGGTCATACGGTAATTCTAAGGAGCCCTGGTGGTGTAATAATGGTTAAGCTGCTAGAAAAGTCAGCAGTTCAAACCCACCAGTGGCTCTGTGGGAGAAAAAACCTGGTAATCTGCTCCTGTCAAGATTACAGCCTAGGAAACACTATGGGTAGTTCTACTTCGTCCTGTAGCACTGCTCTGAGTTGAAATCAACTTGACGGTACAAAAAAATAGCATGGTAGTTCTATGTTTAACTTTCTGAGGAAGTGCCAAGCTATTTTTCACAGTGGCTGTCCCATTTTATATTCTAGACAGCAATGCACGAGGGTTCCAGTGTTTCCGCAGACTTGCCAATACTTGTTCTTTTCCATTTTTCTGATAAGATCCACCCTAGTGGACAATAAGTAGTATATCATTGTGGCTTTTCAAAATTAAATTAATTTATTTTATGAAAAACATTATCTCCTGTTTCTATGAATATTACAAATATCCCATCTTCCTAATTTAATGATTCAAACATTTCTTGACCTTTTGAAATTACAGAAAAAAAGAACAATTTTTGCATTAATATGACAACACTTCTGGTTTTTAATTGCATCTCACTAAAGACCTTTCTGTAAGCCCTGGTGGCGTAGCGGTTAAGTGCTACAGCTGCTAACCAAGAGGTCAGCAGTTCTAATCTGCGAGGTGCTTCTTCGAAACTCTGTGGAGCAGTTCTACTCTGTTCTTTAGGGTTGCTATGAGTCAGAATGGACTTGACGGCAGTGGTAAAGACCTTTCCATGTGCTTATTATCTATTTAAGATCTTTGCCCATTTTTAATTGGGTTGCTTTACTTTTTGCTATTGAGTTGCAGGAGTTCTTTATTTATTCTGGATATTAAACCCTTGTCAGGTATACAGTTCCACAATATCCCTCTTATTCTGTAGGCTGTCTCTTCACTTTGGTGATAAATTTCTTTGATACATAAATACTTTTCATTTTAATAAGGTTGGATTCATCTATTTATTCTTTTGTTGCTCATGTTTTTAGTGTTATATCTAAGAATTCATTCTCAAAAACAAGGTCTTGAAGATTTACACCTATGGTTTCTTCTAAGAGATTTATGGTTTCAGGTTTTATATTTAGGTCATTGATTCATTTTGAATTAACTTTTGTATGTGGTTTGAGGTATGGGCTCAGCTCCTTTTGCATGTGGAGATCCAGTTGTCTCAGCACAATTTGCTGTGAAGACTACCTTTGCCCATTCAATAGGCTTGGCACCCTTGTTAAAAATCAATGGGTCAAAATGCATGGGTTTGTTTCTGAATTCTCAGTTCTATTCCATTGGTCTATAAGTCTATTCTTCATCAGTACCATACTATTTTGATTGCTATAGCTTTATAGCACATTTTGAAATTGGGAATTATGAATCCTCTTACTTTGTTCTTTTTCAAGATTATTTTGAATATTCAAGGCTCCATAAAATCCCATATAAATTTGAGGATTGGACTTTTCAGTTCTACAAAAAAGGCTATCGGAATTTTGATAGAAATTTCATTGAATCTGGAGCCCTTGTGGTGCAGTAGTTAAATGCTTGGCAGATAACTGAAAGGTTGGTGGTTAGAACCCACCAGAGGCTCCACAGAAGAAAAATGTGACAATCTGCTTCTCCTAAGATTACACCCTTGAAAACCCAAGGGGCAATTCTACACTGTCCTATAGGGATGCTATGAGGTGGAATTGACTTGACTGCAACAGGTTTGATTTTATTTGGTGCCCTGAATCTATAGATCACTTTAGGTAGTATCGGTATAACCTATTCCTTACTTACTGACTATCTCATTATCCAACATTCTGCATTTATGAAAATAGTAAAAAATCTACTACCTGGCTGTCAAAACAATAAAAGTGGAATAAACAGCATAGATAAAGAACTCTCCAAATGGAGAGGAAGTCAAGGTGATATCAAGTATTAAAAGACTGGTTTAAACTTAGGAAAATATGGATAATCGCAAAGAAAATTAAAAATCTACTCATTAGAATAAAAAAGAACAAAAACATAAAGTCTTAGTAAACTCAAAATCTACAATAATGAAAGAAAAGAAAATCCACAAACAAAAGAAAGCACGGGAGAGTAAGAGAGAAGGGAAGAAAAAGTCAGCCCCACAAAAAAAAAAAAAAAAAGCCAAACAATATGACAGCAATAAACTCACACCTATTAATAAGCATACCAAATATAAATGGCTTAAAAGCACCATTAAAGAGACCAAGAGTGGCAGAATGGATAAAAAAGCACAACGCATCTATATGCTGTCTATAAAAGACACACCTTAGACACAAAACATAAACATATTAAAAATCTAAGGTGGAAAAAACATATCAAGTAAACAGTAACCAAAAAAGGGTAGATGTGGCAACACTAAGAGTCTAAGAAAAATTAGACTTTAAGGCAAAATTAACCATTGAAAACAAGGAAGGATATTATATAATGATTAAAGGGGCACTTCATAAAAAAGACATAACTTTAATAAATACCAACATACCCAATGACAGAGCTCCAAAATACATAAAACAAACTCTAACAGCACTGAAAGCAGAAAAAGACAGTTCCACAAAAATAGCAGAAGACTTCAAAACTCCACTCTTGGTAAAGGACAGAACGTCTGGAAAGAAAATCAACAAAGATACAGAAGATCTAAAGGACAAAATCAACCAACTTGACCTCATAAGCACTCTACCCAACAACAGCAAAGTATACATTCTTTTCCAATGTACATGGAACATTCTCTAGAACAGACCACACTTTAGGCCACAACCTCATTGCTGTTGAGTTGATTCCCACTTGTGGGTACAATACAGGACAGAGTAGAACTGCCCCATAAGGTTTCCAAGGAGTGTCTGGTGTATTCTAACTGCCGACCTTTTGGTTAGCAGCTGTAGCTCTTAACCACTATGCCACAAGGGTTTCCTTTAGGCCACAAAGCAACCCTCAATAAAATTCAAAACACTGAAATAATACAAAGCATTCTCTCTGATCACAATGAGATGAAAGAAGAAATCAATAAAAGGAAGAACAAGGAAAAATATCAAACACATGAATAACACTGTGCTTAAAAACAACTGGGTAATAGAAGAAATCAAGGATGAAATAAAAAAAAATCCCTAGAATCAAATGAGAATGAAAACACATCATACCACAACCTTTGGAACATATCAATGGCAGTGCTTAGAGTTCAGCTTACAAAAATAAACACACGCATCAAAAAAGAACAAGCCAAAATCAAAACTTTAGCCCTACAACTCAAAAGAAAAAAAAAGAGAAAGAGAACAGCAAAAGAGCCCACAGCCACCAGAAGAAAGGAAATAAAGATTGAGCAGAAATAAATGAAATGAGAACAGAAAAACAATAGAAAGAATCAATAAGACCAAAAGCTGATTCTTTGGAAAGATCAACAAAATCAACAATCTCTTGTCCAAACTGAAAAAAGAAAAATAGGAAAGGAAGCAAACTATCCAAATAAGAAATGAGATGGGGAACATTACAACAGACCCAACTGAAATAAAAAGGATCATAAGAGAATACGATGAAAAATTGCACTCCAACAAATTTGAGAAACTAGAAGAAGTGGAAATTCCTAGAAACACACTACCTGCCAAAACTAAGACAAGTTGAAATAGAAAATTTGAACAGATCAATAACAAGAGAAGAGACTGAAAACTCCTGACAATAAAAAGCCCTGGCCTGGACAGTTTCACTGGAGAATTGTACCGAACATTCACAGAAGAGCACACACCAATAGAAGGGAATTTCCTCGACATAATAAAGGGCATATATACAAAACCAAAGGAACTCTGTTGGTGTAGTCGTTAGGAGCTACTGTTGCTATCCAAAAGGTTGAGAACTGAAATCCATCATCCACTCCTTGAAAACCCTATGGGGCAGTCTTATACTGTCTATAGGGTCACTATGAGTTGGAATCAACTTGAAGGCAACAGGCTTGTAAAAAAAAAACAAAAGCCAACATCATTCTCAATGGAGAGAGGCTGAAAACATTACCCTGGAGAACAGAAACAAGACAAGGATGCCCTTTATCACTATTGCTATTTACAGTGATGAAGAAGAATGGGGCCTAAGGATTTGAGGAAGACTCATTAATGACCTACAATGTGCAGATGACACAACTTTGCTTGCTGAACATGAAGAGGACTTGACACACTTACTGATGCAGGTCAAAGACCACAGCCTTCAGTATGGATCATGCATCAACATAAAGAAAACAAAATCCTCACAACTGAACCAATAAACAACATCATGATAAACGAAGAAAAGATTGAAGTTGTCAAGGATTTCATTTTACTTGCATCCACAATCAGCTCTCATGGAAGCAGCAGTCAACTATCAAATAACACATTTCATTGGGAAAATCTGCAGCAAAAGACCTCTTTAAAGTGTTAAAAAGCAGAGGACACCTTGAAGACTAAGGTGCACCTGACCCAAGCCATGGTGTTTTCAATTGCCTTATATGCATGTGAAAGCTGGACAATGAATAAGCAAGACCAAGAAAGAATTTACACCTTTGAATTGTGGTGTTGGTGAAGAATATTGAATATACCATGGTCTGCCAATATAATGAACAAATCTGTCTTGGAGGAAGTACATCCAGAATGATCCTTAGAAGCAAGGATGGTGAGACTACGTCTGCATACTTTGGACATGTTTTCAGGAAGGATTAGTCCCTGGAGAAGAACATCATGCTTGGTAAAGTGGAGGGTCAGGGAAAACAGGAAGACCCTCAATGAGATGGCCTGACAAAGTGGTTGCAACAATGGGGTGAAGCATAAAGTGATAGTGAGGATGGTGCAGGACCAGGCAGTGTTTCGTTCTGTTGTACATAGGGTTGCTATGAGTCATGACCTACTCAACAGCACCTAATGACAACAACAACATTTAATATTGTGCTGGAAATCTTAGCTAGGGCAATAATGCAAGAAGAAATAAAGGGCATCCAATTGGAAAGGAAGAACAAAACTATCCCTGTTTGCAGATTATATGATTCTATACATAGAGATCTCCAAAGATTTCACAAGAAATCTACTGGAACTAATAGAAAACTGCAGCAGAGTTGCAGGATACAAGATCAATATAAAACAACCCATTGGATTCTTACACACCAACAAACAGAACTTGGAAAAGGGAATCAGGAAAACACTGCCATTTACAATAGCCCCTAAAAGGTAAAATACTTAGGAATAAATCCAGCAAGGGACATAAAAGACCTATACAAAGAAAACTACAAAACAGCATTGTAAGAAACCAAAAGAGACCTACATAAAAGGAAAAACATACCACGTTCATGGATAGGTAAACTCAACACTGTAAAAATATCAGTTCTAACCAAATCTATCTGCAGATACAATGCTATCCTGATCCAAATCTCAACTCCATTTTTCAACAAGATGGAAAAACTATTTATCAATTTATACAGAGAGGAAAGAGGTCCTGGATAAGCAAAGAATTATTGAAGAAAAAGAACAAATAAGGAGGCCTCACACTACCTGATCTCAGAACCTACTACACAGCCACAGTAATCAAAACAGCCTGGTACTGGTACAAGGACAAACACATAGACCAACAGAACAGAACTGAGCACTCAGATGTAAGTCCATCCGCCTATGATTGGCTAATTTTCTACAATGTCCATGAAATGGGGAAAAGGCAGTCTTTTTAATGAATGGTGCTGGCAAAACTGGAAGTCCATCAGTAAAAAAATGAAACAGGACCCATACCTCACGCGATACACAAAAACTAACTCAAAATGGATCAAAGAACTAAATATAAAACTTAAAACGGTAGAGATCATAGAAGATAAATAGAGACAACAATAGGGACCCTAATACATGGCATAAAGAGAGTACATACCATACCTAACAAAGCACAAATGCCAGAATATAGACTAGATAACTAAAAAGGTCCTAAAAAGTAAACACTTATGCTCATCAAGTCTTCACTAAAAGAATAAAAAGAGAACCCACAGACTGGGAAAAAAAATTTTTTGGCTACTACATAGCTGACAAGGATCTAAAATCTATAAAATACTTTAACACCTCAATAACAAAAACACAAATAATCCAATTAAAAATGGGCAAAGGATATGAACAGACACTTCACCAAAAAGGACATCAGGAAACCAACAGATATGTGAGGAACAGTCGAGGTCGTTAGCCATAAAAGAATTTCAGATCAAAACTATAATGAGATACAATCTCATTCCAACATTTCTAGCACCAAACAAAAAAACAGGAAATCACAAATGTTAGGGAGGCTGTGGGGAGATTGGAATTCTTATGCACTGGTGATGGAAAATTAAAATGGTACAGTCACTATGGAAAATGATATGATGCCTCCTTAAAAAGCTAGAAATAGAAAAACTATACGATCCAGCAATTTCACTTCTAAGAATATGTCCTAGAAAAATAAGAGCCCTAGTACAAATAGACATATGTACACCCATGTTCATTGCAGCATTATTCACAATGCAAAGAGTTGGAAACAAGTATCCATCAACAAATGAATGGATTAAAAAATTATGGTACATACACCATGGAATATTATGCAATGGTAGAGAAAAATGATGAATCCTTGAAACATCTCACAACATGGATGAATTTGGGGAGCATTATGCTGAGTGAAATAAGTCAATCACAAAAGGACAAATACTGTATGAGGTAACTATTATTGAAACTCAAGAAAAGGTTTACACACAGAAAAAAAATTATTGTTTTGAGGGAGAGGAGAGGTGGAGAGATGAAATCATTAACTAGATAGTAGACAAGTGTTAACTTTAGTGAAGGGAAAGACAGCACACATAATAGGGGAAATCAGCATAACTTGACCAAGACAAAGTCATTGAAGCTTTGTAAACACATCCAAACACCTTCACGGACTCAGTTACTGTGGATGAGGGCTTGGGACTATGGTCTTGTGGGACATCTAGGTCAATTGGTATAACACAGTTCATAAAGAAAATATTCTACACCTACTTTGGTGAGTAGCTTCTTGGGTCTTAAAAACTTGCTATTGACAATCTAAAGTATATTTATTGGTCCCATCGTGTTCAGAGCAAAGGAGAATGAAGAAAACCAAAGGCACAAGGAAAATATTAGTCCAAAGACTAATGGACCACATGAACCAAGCTTCCACCAGACTGAGCCCAGAAGAACTAAATGGTGCCCGGCTATCACCACTGACTGCTCTGACAAGAATCAAAACAGAGGGTCCCAGACAGAGTGAGAGAAAAATGTAGAACAAAATTCAAATTCATGAGAAATGACCAGACTTCCTGGTCTGACAGAGACTTGAGGAACCTCAGAAACTGTGGCCACTGGACACCCCGCTAACTCATAACTGAAGCCACTCCCAAAGTGCACCTTTCAGCAAGATTAGACTGGCCTATAAAACAAATAACACATGTGAGGAACACGTTTCTTAGTTCAATAATCAAGTATATGAGACCAAGTGAGTAACACTTGCCAAAAACAAGCAACAGACAAAGAGGCAGCAAGGGACAGGAAAATTTGATGAATGGCCATGGAGAACTTGCAATGGAAAAGGAAAGGCGGAGAGTGCTGACACATTTTGAGGATTGCTACTAATGTCACAAAACAATTTGCATATAAAATTTTTGAGAATGAAAAACTAATTTGGGTTGTAAACTTTCACCTAAAACACAATAAAATAATATATATATGTGTTTGTGTTGAAAACTCATAGATGTTTAAGGAACATTTTAAAACAACCATTATCTTATGACTTAGAGATAGATATAGCAAAGTTACTTGTTATGTTTTTTTTTTCTTTGTATTTATCCATTTATTTCAGCACAACTTGTTGAATAGACTTTCATGTCCTATTCATTGCAGCTTGGACAAAATCAAATGTTTATCTAATTTTGGAAATATTTCTGACATATACATACATGTCTGTACTTATGCCATTACTACATGTCCTAACTATTGTAAGGCCCTTGTCGTGCAGTGGTTAAGCTCTGGAGTGGTAACCGAAAGGTCAGAAGCTTGAATCCACCAGCTGTCCGGTGGGAGAAAGATGCGACAGTCTGCTCCTGTAAAGATTACAGCCTTGGAAATCCTATGGGGCAGTTCTGCTCTGTCCTATATAGGGTCACTATGAGTCAGAATCAACTCAACCTTATTTGAAGGTAGCTAGTTCTCCAAATTTGTTATTCTTGTTTAAGTTTGTATGGGTTATTCAAGGTTTTTCCTTATAAATTATATAGTCAGCTTGTCAATTTCTATCAAAAAATTCTGTAATTGATCTGGGAGCAAAGCTATCTTAACAATATCATGTCTTCCAATCCATCATAGTGATGGATCTCTTCTTTTGTTTAGATTGTCTTTAATTTCTCTCAGCAAAGTTTTTCTTACTGCAAGTATTTTAGATGCACTGCAAGCCTTCTATTAAATTTATTCCTAAGTATTTTGTGTTTTTTAATGCTATCATAAAATAACTGGCTGTTAACATTTATTTTTTAATTGCTGGCCAATAAAACCATTGTCATTGAGTTGATTTCAATTCATTAGAACCACTCCATAAGGTTTTCTTGGCTGTAATCTTTATGGAAGGAACCCTGGTGGTACAATGGTTAAGCACTCAGCTGCTATCCAAAAGATCTGAGGTTCGAATCCAGCAAATGACTCTGCTGGAGAAAAGACCTAGTAACCTGTTCCCTATGGGGCAGTTCTACTCTGTCATATAGGGTCACTAGGAGTTAGAATTGAATCAACAGCATACAATAACAACAATCTCTTTTTCCTTCTTCCCTGAATTATTTTAACTGAATTTTTAAAACTCAATTGGAATTCCTCTGAAGACTTTTAGATGTACCTTTGTGTGTGTGGGGGGGGGAGGGGGTTATGATTTATTCTGGGCTTATAATATACATCTTTAACTACCCATTGTATTTCTGGAATTAACAGGTTACTGATTCACACACAAAGAACTTTCTAGCAGTATAATTCTATTCACTCCCACATTCTTTTTGTGATGTTTTTGTGTGTATTGATACCTGCTGTGTTATAAACCCTATGACATGTTAAAATTTTTACAATGAACACTGCTTATTAAAGAAATTACCAAAACCAAAACCAAAACCCAGTGCCATAGAGTCAATTCCGACTCATAGCAACCGTATAGGACAGAGTAAAACTGCCCCACAGAGTTTCCAAGGAGCGCCTGGTGGATTCGAACTGCTGACCCTTTGGTTAACAGCCATAGCACTCAACCACTACGCCACCAGGGTTTCCATTAAAGAAATTAAGAGAAGAAAATATAAGTTACATATGTAATTTCTGGATCTCTTTTTTCCTTCGTGTATTCCCACCTGCAGCAAAGGAGAGTGAAGAAAACGAAAGACACAAGGAAAATACTAGCCCAAAGGACTAATGGGCCACATGAACCAGAGACTCCACCAGCCTGAGACCGGAAGAACTAGATGTAGCCTGGCTACCACCACCGACTACCCTGACAGGGATCACAACAGAGAGTCCCGGGCAGAGCAGGAGAAAAATGTAGAGTAGAATGCAAATTCACATAAAAAGACCAGACTTATTGGCCTGACAAAGATTGAAGAAACTCCTGAAATTATGCCCACCACCCCCCCGACAAAAAAAAAAAAAAAGAAAAAAAATCCTTTATTTTTGCTAAACAGATAATTCTGGGTTGAGGTAGTTTTTCTTTCATCACTTTAAAGATGTCATCCCATTGTCTAATAAAGTCCATTTTTTCTGATAATAAACCAGGCTTCTTTCATCTCTTTATCCCTCTGTATGCAATATAATGTGTACTTCAGCTACTTTTACAATTCCTTTTTTTCATTTTTGTCTCAGCAATTTGAATATAATGTACTTTTGTGGTTTTCATCTCCAAGTGGAACAAATACAAAGAAAACCACAAAAGGACATTATAGTATAGGTGCATGGCAAACAGAACAATCACTTGGCAGATTGATGCCTGATCAATCATTGTGGGAGCACTGCAAACCAAGGGCCAGAAGGGGTTTGCAATTGTCCCAAAATAATTGGTCAGGCCTCAATCCGCCAAGAGATTGTGACCTGTGGAACATTTTTCAAGCATTTTAACATTGAATTGTGTGCACACACATGCAAGTACATGTGTGCATACACACAGGTTGAACTCTAATTTCCAAGCAGTCATCAGACTGCTAGGATAAGGACTCTGCTGTCTAAATTTATTGGGTTGTACACACAAAAACACTTTACAAAGCACTGGCAACTGAAGATTTTTATCATAATTTATAGAAGGTAAGCAGTAGACATGCACAATTTGTGGGACAGTCAAGAATTGGAGGAACATTTATGTGTAGGTTTGTGAACTACCTTCACATGTGGCTTCCTCCTTTCTCAGATTACCCTCTTCAATTTCCAGCGTCTCAGGCAACAATGAACTATCCCCTGAAATCTGAAGCCGATAACTGATGTTTTCTGACTGAGTTTTAGTTGTGCTACACAATGTGAGCTGGAAGGCTCCCGTAAGGAAAAGTTGTGCATCTTATTCACTGAAGTCCTCCTCCAAAAGTCAAAATTCCTTCAGGTTCTGCTTGTTTTTGCTCACTCTCAGTAACCTCAAATAGTGTGTGTCTGTTTACCTTTGTATATTTTGTCCATAGTTTATAATGTTCTTTTTGGGAGAATCGATTGCATACACACTAACCTGCAATTACTGTAACTGAAACCTGTTATTGTTCATAAAATGAATGAAAATCACTTTTTACCAAATATTAGACAGCCTCTTATACATTTTTGGAATTAAAATAACAAATGTACATATTATAAAACATAGGTATAATTGTGTGCTGTGTTATATGAGTAGATTTTCCAATATTATTGTTTTGCTATTACAAATCCTACATACTTCCTGCTTATACTTTTGTTTTCCTATTATTGATTTTTGTATCTAAGTAGAAAACAGAAATGTATTATTCTGGCTTTATAATGTAAAAAGGAGAGCTGGTGGTACAGTGGTTAAGCACTCAGCTGCTACCCAAAAGGTTGGGAGTTTAAACTCACCAGCCTGCTCTATGCGAAAAATATGTGGGGATCTGCTTCCATAAAGATTACAGCCTTGGAAGCCCAATGGGGCAGTTCTACTCTGTCCTATAGTGTTGCTATGAGTTGGAATTGACTCGAAGGCAATGGCTTTGGTTTTATGATGTGAATCACTAAGCTTATTATATTTTCTGTATTCAAGAACACTTATAGAAATAATTACCCCTCAAATATTTTAAAAGAATTTGCCAATACAATTATGTAGTTCAGATATGATTTTGGCTCTAATTTTTTTTTTAGTTTCATTCATCACATTACCTACTTCTTTTGCAAAGTGAATTAAATTTTCCAATTAAGTCATCAATCTTTCCTCTTTTAAAATTAACTCTACACATATTTTTTAACACTGATTATTAATTATTTTAACATCCATTATATATTTTACTTACATGGTCATTAAAATTTTATTGATGTTTTATCTGTTTTTGAATTAATTTTAAAAGAGTTTCATCTATTTTGATCATAGTTAATTTCAAAAACAATTCCAGTTATGAATTGTCTCTCCTTCTTTCTATTAATTAGATGGGTGACAATAATGATGAAAGGATATTGGTAATCTAAATCTCTTCAAATGAAATAATCTGTTCTATATTTGCTAGTATCATTTTATTTTATGTTTATCTTACTCTATTAGTCTTGAAGTTGGTAGAAATTTCAACCACAGCCTGTTTTTTGGAAAGCTATCACAAATATTTTAATTTGCATACACTAAAATTCACAGATATTGGGTAAATAGGTTGATGATTTTGGACAATTACATACACCTCTGTGAGTACAACCATAACGCAGTTATAGAATATTTTCAATTCCAGAGTTTCCCTGTGGCGTTTGCCATTAAGCTCTTCTGCTCAACCCTCATTCCACAGAAGCACTGGTCTGATTTCTATCACTGTTTATTAGGATTTTTTTTTCTTATTAACTTGTGATATTTAAGATGTTTTCTTTTTTGTTGCTGTTTCTTCTCATTTTTTTTTTTAATTTTTATTAAGCTTCAAGTGAACATTTACCATTCCAATCAGTCTGTCACATGTAGGTTTACATACATCTTACTCCCTTCTCCCACTTGCTCTCCCCCTATTGAGTCAACTCTTACAGTCTCTCGTTTCGTGCCAATTTTGCCATCTTCCCTCTCTCTCTATCTTCCCTCTCTCTCTATCTTCCCATCCCCCCTCCAGTCAAGAGCTGCCTACACACTCTCCCGTGTCCACCTGATTTAATTAGCTCACTCTTCATCAGCATCTCTCTCCCCGCCACTGACCAGTCCTTTTCATTCCTGATGATTTGTCTTCGGGGATGGTTCCTGTTCTGTGCCATCAGAAGTTCTGGGGAGCATTGTCTCTGGGATTCCTCTAGTCGCAATCATACCATTAGGTGTGGTCTTTTAATGAGAATTTGGGGTCTGTATCCCATTGGTCTTCTGCTCCCTCAGGAGTTGTCTGTTGTGCTCCCTGACAGGACAGACATCGATTGTGGCCGGGCACCAACTAGTTCTTCTGGTCTCAGGATAATGTAGGTCTCTGGTTCATGTGGCCCTTTCTGTCTCTTGGGTTCTTAGTTGTCGTGTGACCTTGGTGTTCTTCCTTTGCCTTTGCTCCAGGTGGGTTGAGACCAATTAATGTATTTTAGATGGCCGCTTGTTGGCATTTAGGACCCCAGGCGCCACAATTCAAAGTGGGATGCAGAGTGTTTTCCTAATAGTATTGTTTTGCCCATTGACTTAGAAGTCCCCTCAAACCAAGTTCCCCAGACCCCAGCCCCTGCTTCGCTGATCTTTGAAGCTTTCATTTTATCCCGGAAACCTCTTTACTTTTAATCCAGTCCAATTAGGCTGACCTTCCTTGTTTTGAGTGTTGTCTTTCCCTTCACCCAAAGCAGTTCTTATCTACAGATTTATCAATAAAAAGCCCTCTCCCTCCCTCCCTCCCTCCCCCCTTTGTAACCACATAAGTCTGTGTTCTTCTCCGTTTTTTCTATTTCTCAAGATCTTATTATAATGGTCTTATACAATATTTGTCCTTTTGCAACTGACTCATTTCGCTCAGCATAATGCCTTCCAGATTCCTCCATGTTATGAAATGTTTCAGAGATTCGTCACTGTTCTTTATCGATGCGTAGTATTCCATTGTGTGAATATACCACAATTTATTTACCCATTCGTCCGTTGATGGACATCTTGGTTGCTTCCAGCTTTTTGCTATTGTAAACAGAGCTGCAATAAACATGGGTGTGCATATATCTGTTTGTGTGAAGGCTCTTGTATCTTTAGGGTATATTCCGAGGAGTGGGATTTCTGGGTTGTATGGTAGTTCTATTTCTAACTGTTTAAGATAACGCCAGATGGATTTCCAAAGTGGTTGTACCATTTTACAATCCCACCAGCAGTGTATGAGAGTTCCAATCTCTCCACAGCCTCTCCAACATTTATTATTTTGTGTTTTTTGAATTAATGCCAGTCTAGTTGGTGTGAGATGGAATCTCATCGTAGTTATAATTTGCATTTCTCTAATGGCTAATGATCGAGAGCATTTTCTCATGTATCTGTTGGCTGCCTGAATATCTTCCTTAGTGAAATGTGTGTTCATATCCTTTGCCCACTTCTTGATTGGGTTGTTTGTCTTTTTGTGGTTGAGTTTTGACAGAATCATGTAGATTTTTGAGATCAGGCGCTGGTCTGAGATGTCATAGCTGAATATTCTTTCCCAGTCTGTAGGTGGTCTTTTTAGTCTTTTGGTGAAGTCTTTAGATGAGCATAGGTGTTTGATTTTTAGGAGCTCCCAGTTATCTGGTTTCTCTTCATCATTTTTGGTAATGTTTTGTATTCTGTTTATGCCCTGTATTAGGGCTCCTAGGGTAGATCCTATTTTTTCTTCCATGATCTTTATCGTTTTAGTCTTTATGTTTAGGTCTTTGATCCACTTGGAGTTAGTTTTTGTGCATGGTGTGAGGTATGGCTCCTGTTTCATTCTTTTGCAAATGGATATCCAGTTATGCCAGCACCATTTGTTAAAAAGACTATTATTTCCCCAGATGACTGACACTGGTCCTTTGTCAAATATCAGCTGCTCATACGTGGATGGATTTATATCTGGATTCTCAATTCTGTTCCATTGGTCTATGTGCCTGTTATTGTACCAGTACCAGGCTGTTTTGACTACTGTAGCTATATAATAGGTTCTGAAATCAGGTAGGGTGAGGCCTCCCACTTTCTTCTTCTTTTTCAGTATTGTTTTGCTTATCCGGGGGTTCTTTCCTTTCCATATGAAATTAGTGATTTGTTTCTCTATCCCCTTAAAGTATGACATTGGTATTTGGATTGGAAGTGCGTTAAATGTATAGATGGCTTTTGGTAGAATAGACATTTTTACTATGTTAAGTCTTCCTATCCATGAGCAGGGTATGTTTTTCCACTTAAGTATGTCCTTTTGAATTTCTTGTAGCAGAGTTTTATAGTTTTCTTTGTATAGGTCTTTTACATCCTTGGTAAGATTTATTCCTAAGTATTTTATCTTCTTGGGGGCTACTGTGAATGGTATTGATTTGGTGATTTCCTCTTCGGTGTTCTTTTTGTTGCTGTAGAGGAATCCAAGTGATTTTTGTATGTTTATTTTATATCCTGAGACTCTTCCAAACTCTTCTATTAGTTTCAGTAGTTTTCTGGAGGATTCCTTAGGGTTTTCCATGTATACGATCATGTCATCTGCAAATAGTGATAGCTTTACTTCCTCCTTACCAATCTGGATACCCTTTATTTCTTTGTCTAGCCTAATTGCCCTGGCTAGGACTTCAAGTACGATTTTGAATAAGAGCGGTGATAAAGGGCATCCTTGTCTGGTTCCCGTTCTCAAGGGAAATGCTTTCAGGTTCTCTCCATTTAGAGTGATATTGGCTGTTGGCTTTGCATAGATGCCCTTTATTATGTTGAGGAATTTTCCTTCAATTCCTATTTTGGTTAGAGTTTTTATCATAAGTGGGTGTTGAACTTTGTCAAATGCCTTTTCTGCATCTATTGAAAGGATCATGTGGTTTTTATCTTTTGTTTTATTTATGTGATGGATTACATTAATGGTTTTCCTGATATTAAACCAGCCTTGCATACCTGGTATAAATCCCACTTGATCAAGGTGTATTATTTTTTTGATGTGTTGTTGGATTCTGTTGGCTAGAATTTTGTTGAGGATTTTTGCATCTATGTTCATGAGGGATATAGGTCTAAAATTTTCTTTTTTTGTAATGTCTTTACCTGGTTTTGGTATCAGGGAGATGGTAGCTTCATAGAATGAGTTGGGTAGTATTCCGTCTTTTTCTATACTTTGAAATACCTTCAATAGTAATGGTGTTAAGTCTTCTCTGAAGGTTTGGTAGAACTCTGCAGTGAAGCCATCTGGGCCAGGACTTTTTTTTGTTGGAAGTTTTTTGATTACCGTTTCAATCTCTTTTTTTGTTATGGGTCTATTTAGTTGTTCTACTTCTGAATGTGTTACTTTAGGTAGGTAGTATTGTTCCAAGAATTTATCCATTTCTTCTAGGTTTTCAAATTTGTTAGAGTACAATTTTATGTAGTAATCTGATATGATTCTTTTGATTTCATTTGGTTCTGTTGTGATGTGGTCCTTCTCGTTTCTTATTCGGGTTATTAGTTTCCTTTCCTGTTTTTCTTTAGTCAGTCTAGCCAGTGGTTTATCAATTTTGTTAATTTTTTCAAAGAACCAGCTTTTGGCTTTGTTAATTCTTTCAATTGTTTTTCTGTTCTCTAATTCATTTAGTTCAGCTCTAATTTTTATTATTTGTTTTCTTCTGGTGCCTGATGGGTTCTTTTGTTGCTCACTTTCTATTTGTTCAAGTTGTCGGGACAGTTCTCTGATTTTGGCTCTTTCTTCTTTTTGTATGTGTGCATTTATCAATATAAATTGGCCTCTGAGCACTGCTTTTGCTGTGTCCCAGAGGTTTTGATAGGAAGTATTTTCATTCTCGTTGCTCTCTAAGAATTTCCTTATTCCCTCCTTGATGTCTTCTATAACCCAGTCTTTTTTCAGGAGGGTATTGTTCATTTTCCAAGTATTTGATTTCTTTTCCCTAGTTTTTCTGTTATTGATTTCTAGCTTCATTGCCTTGTGGTCTGAGAAGATGCTTTGTAATATTTCGATGTTTTGGATTCTGCAAAGATTTGTTTTATGACCTAATATGTGGTCTATTCTAGAGAGTGTTCCATGTGCACTAGAAAAAAAAGTATATTTTGCAGCAGTTGGGTGGAGAGTTCTGTATAAGTCAATGAGGTTAAGTTGGTTGATTGTTGTAATTAGGTCTTCCGTGTCTCTATTGAGCTTCTTACTGGATGTCCTGTCCTTCTCCGAAAGTGGTGTGTTGAAGTCTCCTACTATAAATGTGGAGGTGTCTATCTCACTTTTCAATTCTGTTAAAATTTGATTTATGTATCTTGTAGCCCTGTCATTAGGTACGTAAATATTTAATATGGTTATGTCTTCCTGATCAATTGTCCCTTTTATCTTTATATAGTGTCCTTCTTTATCCTTTGTGGCGGATTTAAATCTAAAGTCTATTTTGTCAGAAATTAATATTGCTACTCCTCTTCTTTTTTGCTTATTGTTTGCTTGATATACTTTTTTCCATCCTTTGAGTTTTAGTTTGTTTGTGCCTCTAAGTCTAAGGTGTGTGTCTTGTAGGCAGCATATAGATGGATCGTGTTTCTTTATCCAGTCCGTGACTCTCTGTCTCTTTATTGGTGCATTTAGTCCATTTACATTCAGCGTAATTATAGATAAGTAAGTTTTTAGTGCTGTCATTTTGATGCCTTTTCATGTGTGTTGTTGTCCATTTCATTTTTCCACACGCTTTTTTGTGCTGAGACGTTTTTCTTAGTAGCTTGTGAGATCCTCATTTTCATGATGTTTAACTTTGTGTTTATTGAGTCGTTACGTTTTTCTTGGCTTTTTTCTTGAGTTATGGAATTGATATTCCTTTTTGTGGTTACCTTTTTATTTACCCCTATTTTTCTAAGTAAAAACCTAACTTGTATCCTTCTATATCGCCTTGTATCACTCTCCATCTGGCAGTTCAATGCCTCCTATATTTAGTCCCTCTTTTTGATTATTGTGATCGTTTATCTATTGATTTCCAGTTATGTGTATTATTTTGTTTATTTATTTATTTTTTAGAATTAGTCTTAATTTGTTTGTTTCTGTGCTTTCCCTATTTGAGTTGCGTTGATATCAGGACGTTCTGTTTTGTGACCTTGTATTGTGCTGGTACCTGATATTATTGGTCATCCGGCCAAACAATCTCCTTTAGCATTTCTTGCAGTCTTGGTTTAGTTTTTGCAAATTCTCTAAACTTGTGTTTATCTGTAAATATCTTAATTTCTCCTTCATATTTCAGAGAGAGTTTTGCAGGATATATGATCTTTGGTTGGCAGTTTTTCTCCTTCAGTGCTCTGTATACATTGCCCCATTCCCTTCTTGCCTGCATGGTTTCTGCTGAGTAGTCTGAACTTATTCTTATTGATTCTCCCTTGAAGGAAACCTTTCTTTTCTCCCTGGCTGCTTTTAAAATTTTCTGTTTGTCTTTGGTTTTGCCAAGTTTGATGATAATATGTCTTGGTGTTTTTCTTTTTGGATCAATCTTAAATGGGGTTCGATGAGCATCTTGGATAGATATCCTTTCGTTTTTCATGATGTCAGGGAAGTTTTGTGTCAGGAGTTCTTCAACTATTTTCTCTGTGTTTTCTGTCCCCCCTCCCTGTTCTGGGACTCCAATCACTCGCAAGTTATCCTTCTTGATAGAGTCCCACATGATTCTTAGGGTTTCTTCATTTTTTTTAATTCTTTTATCTGATTTTTTTTCAGCTATGTTGGTGTTGTTTCCCTGGTCCTCCAGAAGTCCCAGTCTACATTCTAATTGCTCGAGTCTGCTCCTCTGACTTTCTATTGCGTTGTCAAATTCTGTAATTTTATTGTTAATCTTTTGGATTTCTACATGCTGTCTCTCTATGGATTCTTGCAACTTGTTAATTTCTCCACTATGTTCTTGAATAATCTTTTTGAGTTCTTCAACAGTTTTATCAGTGTGTTCCTTGGCTTTTTCTGCAGATATCCTAATTTCATTTGTGATATCTTTAAGCATTCTGTAAATTAGTTTTTTATATTCTGTATCTGATAATTCCAGGATTGTATCTTCATTTGGGAAAGATTTTGATTCTTTTGTTTGGGGGGTTGGAGAAGCTGTCATGGTCTGTTTCTTTATGTGGTTTGATATGGACTGCTGTCTCCGAGCCATCACTGGGAAACTAGATTTTCCAGGTAGTCGGCTGGCACGCTGGCTCCTGGTTGTGAAAACGGTCGCTGTCTGCCCGTATTTGTTCATTTTCCGTCTCTAAGTCTGTGCTTGTTGTTCAGAGTTTGTAGATTGTTATGTATGTGGTCGATTCCCTTGTTTTTCCGAGTCTTTGTTGCAAGAGGGATCCGCGATAGCGTCCACCTAGTCCGCCATCTTGGCCCCGCCCCTGTTTCTTCTCATTTTGAGTCGTGCCACATCAGTAAATGAAGGTCCCAAAGGCTTTACTCCACCCACGTCATTAAGGTCGACTCTACTTTGAGGAGGCAGCCCTTCCCCAGTCACCTTTGATTGTCTTCCAACCTGGGGAGCTTATCTTCCAGCACTATATCAGACAATGTTCCGCTGCTATTCATAAGGTTTTCACTAACTGAATATCATTCAAAAATGGCTGCAGCAGTATATTGACAGGGAACTGCCAGAAATTCAGGCTGGTTTCAGAAGAGGACGTGGAAACAGGGATATCATTGCTGATGTCAGATGGGTCCTGGCTGAAAGCAGAGAATACCAGAAGGATGTTTACCTGTGTTTTATTGACTATGCAAAGCATTCTACTGTGTGGATCATAACAAACTATGGATAACACTGTGAAGAATGGGAATTCCAGAACACTTAATTGTGCTCTTGAGGAACCTTTACGTAGGTCAAGAGGCAGTTGTTTGGACAGAACAAGGGGATGCTGATTGGTTTAAAGTCAGGAAAGGTGTGTTTCAGGGTTGTATTCTTTCACCATACCTGTTCAATCTGTATGCTGAGCAAATAATACGAGAAGCTGGACTATATGAAGAAGAATGGAGCATCAGGATTGGAGGAAGACTCATTAACAACCTGTGTTATGCAGATGACACAACCTTGCTTGCTGAGAGTGAAGAGGACTTGAAGCACTTACTAATGAAGATCAAAGACCACAGCTTTCAGTATGGATTACACCTCAACATAAAGAAAACAAAAATCCTCACAAATGAACCAATGAGCAACATCATGATAAATGGAGAAAAGATTGAAGGTGTCAGGGATTTCATTTTACTTGGATCCACAATCAACAGCCATGGAAGGAGCAGTCAAGAAATCAAAACACCCATTGCATCGGGTAAATCTGCTGCAAAGGACCTCTTCAAAGTGTTGAAGAGCAAAGATGTCACCCTGAAGACTAAGATGCGCCTGGGCCAAGCCATGGTATTTTCAATCACATTGTATGCATATGAAAGCTGGACAATGAATAAGGAAGACCAAAGAAGAGTTGATGCCTTTGAGTTGTGGTGTTGGCAAAGAACATTGAATATGACATGCAGTGCCAAAAGAACAAACAAATCTGTCTTGGGAGAAGTGTGGTCAGAATGCTCCTTAGAGGCAAGGATGGCGAGACTACGTCTTACATACTTTGGACATGTTGTCAGGAGGGATGAGTCCCTGGAAAAGGACATCATGCTTTGCAGAGTACAGGGTCAGCAGAAAAGAGGAAGACCCTCAACAAGGTGGATTGACACAGTGGCTGTAACAATGAGCTCAAGCATAACAACTGTAAGGATGGCGCAGGACCAAGCAGTGTTTCATTCTGTTGTGCATAGGGTCGCTATGAGTCAGAACCGACTCGACGGCACCTAACGACAACAACAACAATGAATCAGGTAAATTTGAAGTTAAAGATATGTATAGAACAAGCTCAATTTTGGAAATCAGGTGGCAAGAGAGGTTTTTGTTTTTACATATTTTCTTTTTAAAAATAAATTTGACATTTTTATTAGCTATAAAATAATGCAAATTTAAATATAAAATATAAAAGAATGAAAATTTATTGTTGTGCATAGGGTCATTATGAGTCGGAACTGACTCGACAGCACCTAACAACAACAACAAATTTTTTGTTGTGCTTTAGGTGAAATTTTATAGCTCAACTTAATTTCTCATACAAAAATTTATACATGTATTGTTTTGTGACATTACTTGCAACCCCCAAAATGTGACAGCACACTCTTCATTTCCACTGCTGAGTCCCTGTGTCCATTGGACCAGTTCCTGTCACTTCCTACCTTCTTATCCTGCCTCTGGACAGGAGCTATCCTTTTGGTCTCATGTATCTGACTGAACTAAAAACACACTGCTCAAGTGTATTTTTATATATATATATATATATATAGTTCTGTCTAATCTTTGTCTGGAGTGTGGGCATCAGGAATGGTTTCAGTTCTGGGTTAACAGTCAGTCTGGAGGCCGAAGTTTGGGGGGTTCCTGTAGTCTCTCTGACTGTTAAGTCTAGTCTTTTTATATGAGCATGAATTCTGCTCCACACTTTTCTACCGCTCTGTTCGGGACTCTCTGTTGTATTCCCTGCCAGGGCGGTCATTGGTGGTAGCTGGGCACCAGCTAGGTCTTCTGGTTCCAGGCTGGTGGAGTCTCTGGTTTATGTTGCCCTTTTGTCTCTTGGGCTAATATTTTCCTTGTGTCTTTGCTGTTCTTCAGTCTTCTTTGCTCCAAGTGGGTTGAGAACAATGGATATGTTTTAGATGGCCTCTCACAAGCTTTCAAGGCCCCAGACGCCACTCACCAAAGTGGGATACAGGCCATTTTCTTAATAATCTTTGTTATGCCAATTGACCTAGATGTTCCCTAAAACCATGATCCCCTGTAATTTCCTTTTTTTGTCAGATCTTTACCTGGCTTTGGTATCAGGGTTATGCTGGGTTCATAGAATGAATTTAGGAGTATTCCTTCCTTTTCTATGCTCTGAAAAACCTTTAGTAGTATTGGTGTTAACTCTTCTCTGAAAGTTTGATAGAATTCTCCAGGGAATCCGTTTGAGCCAGGGATTTTTGTTGTTGTTGGGATTTTTTTTCTTATTACTTCTGCAACCTCTTCTTTTGTTATGAGTTTATTTAGTTTTTCTACCTCGGTTTGTGTTTGTTAGTTTAGGTAGGTAGTGTGTTTCTAGAAGTTCATCCATTTCCTCTGGTTTCCAAATTTTTGGAGCACAATTTTTCCTGGCATTCTCTTATCATCCTTTTGATTTCAATTTGGTCTGTTGTGATATCGCCCATCACATTTCTTATTTGGGTTATTTGCTTCCTCTCCTATTTTTCTTTGTTAAGTTTGTCCAAAGGTTTTGTCAATCTTTACAAAGATTGATTTTGTCAATCTTTACAAAGAATCAACTTTTGTTCTCATTGACTCTTTCAGTTGTTTTTCTATTCTCTATTTCATTTATTTCTGCTCTAATTTTTATTACTTCTTTTCTTTTGGTGCCCGAAGGCTTCTTTTGCTACTTGTTCAAGTTGTAGGGATAATTCTTTGATTTTGGCCCTTCAGTCTTTTCAGATGTGTGCATTTATTACTATAAATTGACCTCTAAGTGCTGTTTTTGCTGTGTCCCAAAGGTTCTGGTAGGATGTGTTTTCATTCTCATTTGATCCTATGAATTTCTTTATTCCATCCTTGACTTCTTCTATAACCCAGTAGTTTTTGATCAGGTGTTTTTCAGTTTCCATGTATTTGATTTTTTTTCCCTCTTTCTGTTATTGATTTCTACTTTTATGGCTTTATGGTCAGAAAAGATGCTTTGTAATATTTTGATGTTTTGGATTCTGTTAAATCTTGCTTTGTGGTGTACAATGTGGTCTATTCTGGAGAATGTTCCATATGCATTGGAAAAGAAAGTATACTTGGCTGCTACTGGATGGAGTGTTCTCTATATGTCTATGAGGTCAAGTTGATTGTTGTGTTTAGATCTTCAGTGTCTTAATTGAGTTTCTTTCTAGATATTCTGCCCTTCACGAAAAGTAGTGTGTTGAAATCTCCTAATATTACTGTGGAGCTGTCTATTTCTCTTTTCAATGCTGTTAGAATTTGTTTTATGTATTTTGGAGCTCTGTCATTGGGTGTGTATATACTTATCATGGTTATGTCCTCCTGGTGTATTGACTCTTTAATCATTATATAGTGCCCTTCCTTATCCTTTGTGGTCCACTTTGCTTTAAAGTATATTTTGTCAGAGACTAATATTGCCACTCCTGCTCTTTTTTGATTGTTGTTTGCTTGATATATTTTTTCCTATCCTTTGAGTTTTAGTTTTTTGTGTGTCTTTGAGTCTAAGGTGTGTTTCTTGTAGGCAGCATATAGATGGATCTTTTATTTTTTTAATCCATTCTGCCACTTTCTGTCTCTTTATTGGTGCATTTAGTCCTTTTATATTCAACGTAAGTATTGATAGGTATGAGTTTACTGCTGTCATTTTGATTTTTTTTTTTTTTGGTAGTGTTGACAGTTTCTTTGTTCCACTTAATTTTCTGTGCTGAGTCACTGTTCTTTGTGTAGTTTTGTTTCTTCTTTTGCATTATTGTTGATTTTGTGTCTGTTGAGTCTATATGTTTTTCTTCTTTTTAATTTTCATGGGAAGATTTATTAGTTTCCTTTGTGGTTACCTGAAAATTTACCTTTATTTTTCTAAGTGTAAAACTATATTTTATTTCTTGATATCACCTTAACTTCCTCTCCATATGGAAGTTCTGTGACTACACTATTTATTCCCTCTTTTTTGTTTTGATGTTCTCATCATTTACATATTGACGTTTCTGTTTCTGCATTTTCAATCTTTTAGCTTTGACTTGTTTTTGTGACTTTCTTATCTGGGTTGATAATTGGTTGTTCTGTCCTATGTTCCAATCTTAGGTTGTTGTCTGATGTTGTTGTTAATTTAACTGGAAGATTCCCTTTAATATTTCTTGTAATTTTGGTTTGGTTTTAACAAATTCCCTTAACTTCTTTTTAACTAGAAATGCCCTAATTTTGCCATCATATCTGAGAGGCTGTTTTGTTGGGTATTTAATTCCTGGCTGAAATATTTTTCTTTCAAGGCTTTGTATATGTCATCCCATTGTCTTCTTGCCTGCATGGTGTCTACTGAGTAATCAGAACTGAGTCTTACTGCTTCTCCTTTGTAGGTGACTTTTCGTTTATCCCTAGCCACTGTCAAATGGATTTGACAAGTTTGGTTATGGTATGTCTTGGTGACTTTCTTTTGGGATCTACCCTGTGTGGGGTTCATTTATCTTCTTGGATAAATGTCTTCTTGTATTTCATGATATCAGGGAAGTTATCTGCCAGTAAAACTTCAACACTTCTCTCTACATTTTCCATTATCCCCCCCATTCTGGTACTCCAATTACCCATAGGTTTTTCCTCTCGATACTACCCCTTGTAATTTTTAGGCTTTCTTCATTCTTTTAACTTATTTTTTTCTGATAATTCCTCAAATAAATTGGTGTAAATAGATTTCTCTTCACTCTCACTGGAAACCCTGGTGATGTAGTGGTTAAGTCCTATGGCTGCTAACCAAAGTGTCGGCAGTTCAAATCCCCCAGGCACTCCTTGGAAACTCTATGGGGCAGTTCTACTCTGTCCTGTAGGGTCGCTATGAGTCAGAATTGACTCGATGGCACTGGTTTTTTTTTTTTTTTTTTGGTTCGCTCTCACTAATTCTGACTTCCATTGCCTCAATTCTCCTCCTATGACCTTCTGTTGAGTTGTTTAGTTCTGAAATTTTATTGTTAATCTTTTATATTTCTAGTTGCTGTCTATTTTTTCCAGCAGCCTGTTAAATTTTTAGTTTTGTTCTTGTACTGTTTTCCTGAATTCCTCTATTGCTTTGTCTGTACATTCCTTGGCTTTTTCTGAGTTTTGCCTGATCACCTTCTGATCTTTTGGAAAGCTCGGTGTATCAATCTTTCAAATTCTATCTCAGGTAATTCCATCCTCTTGTATTCCTCTGGAAGGTTTCCTGGTTCTTAATTTTGGCCACTTGCTAGAGTCTTCTTGACCTCCTTCTTTATGTGATTTTTTATTGACTGTTGTCTCTGAGCCATCAATGAGTTACTATGTTTATTTATTGTACATTTGTTTACTGTGTCCTAGATTTTTGTTTTGTTTTGATATGCCCAGGTAGGCTGATTGTGTGAGCTATTTTGGTTATTGTTGTTTTTGAAGCTCTCATATCCTGTCTCCAAGTGGTTAAAGCAGCTACTAGGTGTGTGAGCTCAGGAGTCTGTTCACACTTCTTGTGTCGGTGTAGCACAGGTGTCCAAGTCATCGATCAACAAGTGTATGGTGCAGATTCTCACCTATAGTCCTAGACAGTCAGGGCTTTGTAGGAGTGCTCAGAGCAGGCACAGGTATCTCGCTATGGTGGGGGTATATGTGGAGCAAGGCAGGGGTCTGATAGCTATCCCCAAGTGCTGTTGGCAGGAGGGACTGGGAGGCACCATATATTCTCAGACCCCTGTCTTGGGTGGCTAGATGGGGTGGGTGGTAGCACTAGAATTCAGGCCCCTGATAATGAGTCCCTGCATAATGGTCAGGATGGTGTCAAATGTCATTAATCTGCAACTCTCCCTTGGCTGCTGTAGTTGAAAATAGGCTTCGGGTGTATGCCCTGTTGTTTTATGCTAATGGGGGCTGTGGTGTTGAATCAGCCCACACGGGTCTAGGCAGAGGTGAAGGTCACTGCAAGTCTGTGGACCCCTTATTCCAGTTCCTAGGCAAAGGGGCAGGGCCTCCTCACTGGTCTGAGTTCCCAGCTTACAGGGCTTGTTTTTTTTAAAGCCTTGAGACTGGTTTGGGCATGGATAACCCTGAGTCCCAGCTTAGGAGGCATTGCAGTTGTTGAGTACTACTGGACTGGTGTCAAAGCAGGTCAAGGTTTGGGGTGGGTGAAGCGAAGGAGGCACTTTGCTTCAGAGAAACTCCTAGAGAGGGAGGGGTTAGACACTTGCACTTAACTTTTGCAAGTCCAGTGCTGCTCCCACCTGGCTCCGAAGGCTTGTGCAGACTTGTCGCTACCTGGCCTCACCCTCACCTGGTGGGATGTATCCTGAACACTACTGCTCACCTTAGCCTGCATGCACTGGCCAACCCATGCCAGCAGGGTGCTGGCAACCTCTCAACTGGCACTTCTTTGCTTCTTTTGAATTTTTTCTCATTCTCCCTGCTGCTCAGTCTGATTCTTCAACTTGTTTTGATGATCAGAGCTCCTAGATTGTCATATATAATCAACTAACTTGTTTTTTTGGGGGGGAAGTCTTTGTTTTAAGAGGGACAACAGGAAGTATGTATGTATATATATATATATATATCTTGCTATATACATACATATATATTTAAGTTCGATATTAATGATACTTATTCCCCAACCAGAGATATGATTTAAGTTTTAATTAAATCTCATGGGAAGCAGAATAAGAAAAGGATCTGAGCTGTGCAGCTAGAGAGATATAGACAGATGCACCTATTAATGTGTTCTACCTTTTAGAGCTATGTGACTCTGTTAATTATTTAAACTTTTCAAGACTTTGTTTATTAATAATAAAGAAAAATGGGATAATGATTCTTAATCTAAAACCCAAAAACCAAACCCAGTGCTTGGACCGCTTGGCAGAATTCATGCAGGCAAGAAGGCAATGGGATGACTTATACAAAAATGGAAGGAAAAGAATTCCCAACCAGGAATCTTATATCCAGCAAAAATGTCTCTCAAATATAAAGGTGAAATTAGGACATTTCCAGATAAACAGAAGTTTAAGGAATTTGTAAAAACCAAAACAAAACTACAAGAAATACTAAAGGGAGATCTTTGATTAGAAAACCAATAATATCAGGTATCAAAGCAAGATTAGAACACTGGGCAGAGCAATTAGAAGTCAAACCAGACAGGGAAATCACAAAAATAAATCAAGATTAAAAAAAAGATCAAAACAGGGAAATAGCGAGGTTATTATGTAAAAGAAGACAGCATTAAAACAATGAAGAGGGACTAAGAAATGTAGTCATAGATCTTCCATATGGAGAGGAAGACAAGGCGATACAAAGAAATAAAAGTTAGGTTTAAATTTAGAAAAACAGAGGTAAATAATAAGGTAACCACAAAGGAGACAAATTATCCTACACATCGAAATAAAATATAGGAAAAAAACAGAGACTCAGCAGAAACAAAATCAACAAAGAATATGAGGAAAGGACAATATATAAAGATAATCTACTCAGCACAGAAAATTAAGTGGGAAAAAGAAACTGTTAACAGCACACAAAAAAAGACATCAAAATGATAGCACTAAATTCATACCTATTCATAATTATGCTGAATGTAAATGGAATAAATGCACCAATAAACAGACAGAGAGTGGCAGAATGGATTAAAAAACATGATCCATCTATATGCTGCCTACAAGAGACACACCTTAGACTTAGAAACAAAAGCAAACTAAAACTCAAAGTGTGTAAAAAATATATGAAGCAAACAACAATAACAAAAAAAGCAGGAGTAGCAATATTAATTTCTGACAAAATAGGCGTTAATGTGAAAACCATCATAAAGGATAAGGAAGGACACTATATAATGATTAAAGGGACAATAGGCCAAGAAGATATAACCATATTAAATATTTATGCACCCAATGACAGGGCTGCAAGATACATAAAACAAACTATCAGCATTGAAAAGTGAGATAGACAGCTCCACAATAAGAGTAGGAGATTTCAACAAACCACTTTTGGTGAAGGACAGGACTTCCAGAAAGAAGCTCAATAAAGACATATAAGATCTAAATGCCACAGTAAACAAGCTTGACCTCATAGACCTATACAGAACATTCCCCACATAAGCAGCCATGTATACTTACTTTTGCAGTACACGTAGAACATTCTCTAGACTAGACCATATATATTAGGTCTTAAATCAAACCTTAGGAGAACCCAAAACATCGAAAAGTCACAAAGCATCTTCTCTAATCATAAGGCCATAAAAGTGGAGATCAATAAGAGAAAAAGCAGGAAAAGAAATCAAACACTTGGAAACTGAACAATATCCTGTTCAGAAAAGACTGGTTTATAGAAGACATTAAGAAGGGAATAAAGAAATTCATAGAATCCAATGAGAATGAAAAGACTTCCTATCAGAACCTTTGAGACACGATGGAAGCAATTGTCAGAGGTCAATTTGTACCATTAAATGCACACATCTGAAAAGAATAAACGGGCAAAATCAAAGAATTATCCCTACAACTCGAACAAAGAGAAAGAGAGCAACAAAAGAAATCCTCAGGCACCAGGAGAAAGTAAATACTAGAAATTAGAGCAGGACTACATGAAATAGAAAACAATTGAAAGAGTTAATGAGACCAAAACATGGTTCTTTGAAAAAATCAACAAAATTGATAAACCATTGGCCAAACTGACAAAAGAAAAACAGGAGAGGAAGCAAATAACCGTAATAAGGAATGAGATGGGCAATATTACAACAGACCCAACTGAAATTAAAAGAATTATATCAGATTACTATGAAAAATTATACTCTAACAAATTTGAAAAACTAGGAGAAATGGTTGAATTTCTAGTAAAACACTATCAACCTAAACTAACATAAAAAGAGGTAGAACAACTAAATAGACCCATAACAAAAGAAGAGATTGAAAAGGTAATCAAAAAAGTCCCAACAACAACAACAAAAAAGCCCTGGTCCAGACGTCTTCACTTCAGAGTTCTACCAAACTTTAAGAGAAGAGTTAACATCAGTACTACTAAAGGTATTTCAGAGCATAGAAAAGGACGGAATACTCCCAAACTGTTTCTATGAAGCTACCATATCCCTGATACCAAAACCGGGTAAAGACACCAAAAAAAAAAAAAAAACCCAAAATTACAGACCTGTATCCCTCATGAACTTAGATGCACAAAATCCCCAACAAAATTCTAGCCAATAGAATTCAACAACATATCAAAAAATAACTCACCATGACCAAGTGGGATTCATAGCATGTATGCAGGGATGGTTCAACATTACAAAAACAATTAATGTAATCCATCACATAAATAAAACAAAAGACAAAAACCACATGATCTTATCAATTGATGCAGAAAAGGCATTTGACAAAGTTCAACACACATTCATGATAAAAACTCTCAGCATTATAGGAATAGAAGGAAAATTCCTCAACATAATAAAGGGCATTTATACAAAACCAATAGCCAACATCACCCTAAATGGAGAGAGCCTGAAAGCATTCCCCTGGATATCGGGAACCAGACAAGGATGCCCTTTATCACTACTCTCATTCAACATTGTGCTGGGGGTCCTAGACAGAGCAATTAGGCTAGATAAAGAAATAAAGGGCACCCAGACTGGAAAGGAAGAAATAAAATTATCTCTACTTGTAGACAACATGACCTTATACACAGACAACATTAAGGAATCCTCAAGAAAACTACTGAAACTAATAGAAGAGTTCAGAAGAGTATCGGGATACAAAAGAAACATATAAAAATCAGTTAGATTCCTCTACACCAACAAAAAGGACATCGAAGAAGAAACCACCAAATCAGTACCATTTACAGTAGCTCACAAGAAGGTAACACGCTTAGGAATAAATCTTACCAGAGATGTAAAAGGCTTATACAAAGAACACTACAAAATACTTCTGCAAGAAACCAAAATGACCTACACAAGTGGAAAAACATACTTTGCTCATGGATAGGAAGACTTAACGGTATAAAAATGTCTATTCTACCAAAAGTGATCTATAGAGATAATGGAATTCTGATCCAAATTCCAACGAGATTTTTTAATGAGCTGGAGAAACAAATCACCAACTTCATATGGAAGGGAAAGAGGCTCTGGATAGGTAAAGCATTACTGAAAAAGAAGAGCAAAGTCGGAGGCATTACTATACCTGATTTTAGAAACTGTTATGCCACAACAGTACTCAAAACCACCTGGTACTGGTACAACAACAGATATACAGTCCAATGGAACAGAATTGTGATTCCAGACAAAAATCCATCCACATGTGAGCAGCTGATATTTGACAAAGGCCCCAAAACAGTTAAATGGGGAAAAGACAATCTTTTTAACAAATGGTGCTGGCATAACTGGATATCCATCTGCAAAAAAATGAAACAAAACCCAAGCATAACACCATGCACAAAAATGAGCTCAAAATGGATCAAAGATCTAAATATAAAATCTAAAACAATAAAGATCATGGAAGAAAAAATAGGGACAAGTTTAGGAGCCCTAATACATGGCATAAACAGGGTACAAAACATTATTAACAATGCAGAAGAAAAACTAGATAACTGGGAGCTCCTCAAAATCAAATACTTATGCTCATCCAGAGACTTCACCAAAAGAGTAAAAAGATTACCTATAGACTGAGAAAAAGTTTTTAGATATGACATTTCTGATCAGCGCCTGATCTCTAAAATCTACATGATACTGCAAAAACTCAACTGCAAAAAGACAACCCAATTAAAAAATGGGCAAAAGACGTGAACAGACACTTCGCTAAAGAAGACATTCAGGTAGCTATCAGATACATGAGGAAATGCTCACGATCATTAGCCATTGGGGAAATCCAAATCAAAACTACAGTGAGATTTCATCTCACTCCAACAAGGCTGGCATTAATCCAAAAAACACAAAATAATAAATGTTGGAGTGGTTGTGGAGAGACTGGAACACTTATACACTGCTGGTGGGAATGGAAAATGGTACAACCACTTTGGAAATTGATTTGGCGCTTCCTTAAAAAGCTACTCTGTCTAGAAATAGAACTACCACAAGATCCAGCAATCCCACTCCTTGGAATATATCCTAGAGAAATAAAAGCCTTTACATGAACAGATATATGCACACCCATGTTTATTGCAGCACTGTTTACAATAGCAAAAACATGGAGGCAACCAAGGTGCCCATCAATGGATGAACGGATCGGTAAATCATGGTATATTTACACAATAGAGTACTATGCATCAATAAAGAACAGTGATGACTCTGTAAAACATTTCATAACATGGGGGAATCTGGAAGGCATTATGCTGAGTGAAATTAGTCAGTTGCAAAAGTACAAATATTGTATAAGACCACTATTATAAGAACTCCAGAAATAGTTCAAACAGAGAAGAAAATATTCATTGATGTTATAATAGAGGGGAGGGAGGGAGGAAGGGGGACCGGTATTCACCAATTAGATAAACCCAAAACGCATTGCCGTCAAGTCGATTCCGACTCATAGCGACCCTACAGGACAGAGTAGAAATGCCCCATAGAGTTTCCAAGCAGCACCTCGTGGATTCGAACTGCTGGCCCTTTGGTTAGCAGCTGTAGCACTTAACCACTATGCCACCAGGGTTTCCCACCAATTAGATAGTAGATAAGAGCTACTTTTTTTTTTTTTTTTTTTAGGTGACAGGAAAAACAACACACAATACAGGCGAGGTCAGCACGACTGGACTAAACCAAAAGGAAAGAAGTTTCCTGAATAAACTGAATGCTTTGAAGGCCAGCATAACAGGGGCAGGAGTTTAGGAACCATGGTTTCAGGGGACATCTAAGTCAATTGGCATAATAAAATCTGTTCTGAAAATATTCTGTATCCCACTTTGGAGAGTGGTATCCGGGGTCTTAAATGCTAGCAAGCAGCCATCTAAGATGCATCAGTTGGTTCAACCCCCTGGACCAAAGGGGAATGAACAACGCCAAGGACACAAGCTAATTACGAGCCCAAGAGACAGAAAGGGCCACATAAACCAGAGACTACATCAGCTTGAAACCAGAAGAACTTGATTGTGCCCGACTACAACCAATGACTGCCCTGACAGGGAACACAAAAAGAACCCATGATGGAGCAGGAGAGCAGTGGGATGAAGACCTCAAATTCTCATAAAAAGACTAGACTTGATGGTCTGACTGAGACTAGAAGGACCTCAGTGGTCATGGCCCCCAGACCTTCTGTTGGCTCAGGACAGAAGCCATTCCCGAAGCCAACTCTTCAGACAAGGATTGGACTGGACAGTGGGTTGGAGAGTGATGCTGGTGAGGAGGGAGCTTCTTGGATTGGATGGACCCTTGAGACTACATTGGCTTCTCCTGTCTGAAGGGGAGATGAGAAGGTTAGAGAGGGTTAGAAGCTGATGAAATGGACATGAAAAGAGAGTAGAGGGAAGGAGGGGTCCGTCTCATTAGGGGAGAGCAATTGGGAGTATGTAGCAAGGTGTATATAAGTTTTTGTGTGACAGACTGATTAGATTTGTAAACTTTCACTTAAAGCACAATAAAAAATAAATGAAAATAGGAATGAACAGAAACAAATGAATCCAATTATATATCAGGTTGGTTCCTTATTCACATAGGAAATGATTATTTCAAGTAATTGTAAAACTTGGCATTTAGATGCTTATACTTTTGTGTACGTATACGTTATCTCAGAAAAGGACTACATATAATTATTAAGCTTTATTCAGTAGTTTATTTTTCTTAGTAAAGTTGATATTGTTAATTTGAAACTCATCTATCTATTATCTATCTATTCATCAATAATGAACTTAGAGTCATTAGAAATCAACATTTTCAGCACCAAAGAGATACACAGGTAATATATTCCAAGTTAAATAAAATTTCTGGAATATTAATTTTGACATGAAAATATATTAACCCGATTGTTTTTTAAAAATCTACATACATTCTGTTTCATCACCTAGAAATAAAAACTCATTAGCAATAAAAACATCCATAATACTAGACTTCCAGCCAACATGGCACCGAGTCACCACGCTATCTCTCCACAGCAAAGACTCGAAAAACAACGAAAACAGAGACAAACAGCATTCCTGGAACCCGAAGTGTCAAATGAAGAGATAAAGAACTCTACCAAATACTGAAAGGAATAAGAAACTGACAAAGGACAGAGAGTGAGGAGAGATACGTGCCAAGTTTTGTTATCAGCTAACGCAGCAGGCATTCACCACCTTGAACTCCTGTCGAAAATCACCTGACAGTGAGCACGGAAAGTAGCTTCACGGAGCTCCCAGCAGGAGACAGAGCATCTGGTAACCAGGGAAAAACCCTTTCCTACCCCCCATCTTCTCTCTGCTGCTCTACCCCTGAGCTTCCTGGCTGGCTGTGGTGGCTCGACTGGCCAGGAGGTGCAGCATCAGTGTTGTTTGGATTCGCCCCACACACATTGCAGATCTGTGGACAGGGAGTACAGGAAAGCAGCTTCACGCAGTTCCTAGCAGGATACAGAGCACCTGGTAATGAGCAGTATATGCTTTCCTACCAGCCATCCTTCTTCCCCTCCCCATTAGGCTTCCTAGCCTTCCTGCCAGCCTTAATCTCTTGGCCAGGAGGCAACCACTTCTGCCCCGGGCCACTTGGATTCACCCCACCCACACTGGATGGGTCCCTGAGCTGCTTCTTTCTGTCTGTTGGTTTCTTCTGTGACTCCCGCCGCCTCCCCACCCCCTTCTCTCGAGCTCCTGGCTACCTGTGCCATTTTTGCTAGTTCTTGAAAGGCTGTGAAGCCCTGCTCCACTGGGGAACCACTCCCCTGGACCAGGACACCATGCTCGTGGGATCCCTGGGGATTTTTTTGTTTGTTTGTTTGGCATGTTTTCCTTTGTTCTGTTTTGTTTGTTTGTTTTCTCTTTTTGCAGATGGGAGCCCCTTCTAGCTGGGCTGCACTACCTGGCTTAGGAGCCACTCCCCCAATCAGTGCGGCAGACAGGATGCCTGGGGGTATTTCTTTTTTCTCTCTTTCCTTTTATTTCTTTTCTTCTCTGTTTTTCCTTTTCTGTCTTTTCATTTATCAGTTCTCTTGTGTCTATACTTACCTTCTTTTCCTGTCTCCTGAATACCTGGTGCTATGTGAGGCCTATACCCCCTCTAGCCAGGCTATACTATGCAGCCTGGGAGACCTCCCCAGTCTTCAAGGCCACACTGGCGGGGCCCCTGGGGGCTTTTCTTCCCCCCCCCCCCAAATTTTTATCTATTTATTTTGTTTCCTTTTTTCTTTTTTTTTTTCATTTTTGGTTTTCTCCATTTCTTGGTTTCTCATCTCTTCACTCCAGTGGTAAGCTCCCTTTGCACTCTTTTTTTTTTTATATAACTTTTATTAAGCTTCAAGTGAACGTTTACAAATCCAATCGGTCTGTCACATATAAGTTTACATACATCTCACTCCCTACTCCCACTTACTCTCCCCCTCTTGAGTCAGCCCTTTCAGTCTCTCCTTTCTTGACAATTTTGCCTGCTTCCCTCTCTCTCTATCCTCCCATCTCCCCTCCAGACAAGAGTTGCCAACACAATCTCAAGTGTCCACCTGATATAATTAGCTCACTCTTCATCAGCGTCTCTCTCCCACCCGCTGACCAGTCCCTTTCATATCTGATGAGTTGTCTTCGGGGATGGTTCCTGTCCTGTGTCAACAGAAGGTCTGGGGAGCATGGCCGCCGGGATTCCTCTAGTCTCAGTCAGACCATTAAGTTTGGTCTTTTTATGAGAATTTGGGGTCTGTATCCCACTGATCTCCTGCTCCCTCAGGGGTCCTCTGCTGTGCTCCCTGTCAGGGCAGTCATCGATTGTGGCCGGGCACCAACTAGTTCTTCTGGCCTCAGGATGATGTAGGTCTCTGGTTCATGTGGCCCTTTCTGTCTCTTGGGCTCTTAGTTGTCGTGTGGCCTTGGTGTTCTTCATTTTCCTTTGCTCCAGGTGGGTTGAGACCAATTGATGCATCTTAGATGGCCGCTTGTTAGCATTTAAGATCCCAGATGCCACATTTCAAAGTGGGATGCAGAATGATTTCATAATAGAATTATTTTGCCAATTGACTTAGAAGTCCCCGCAAACCATGTTCCCCAGACCCCTGCGCTTGCTCCGCTGACCTTTGAAGCATTCATTTTATCCCGGAAACTTCTTTGCTTTTGGTCCAGTCCAATTGAGCTGACCTTCCATGTATTGAGTGTTGTCTTTCCCTTCACCTAAAGCAGTTCTTATCTACTGATTAATCAACAAAAAACCCTCTCCCACCCTCCCTCCCTCCCCACCTCGTAACCACAAAAGTATGTGTTCTTCTCAGGTTTACTATTTCTCAAGATCTTATAATAGTGGTCTTATACAATATTTGTCCTCTTGCCTCTGACTAATTTCGCTCAGCATAATGCCTTCCAGGTTCCTCCATGTTATGAAATGTTTCAGAGATTCGTCACTGTTCTTTATCGATGCGTAGTATTCCATTGTGTGAATATACCACAATTTATTTAACCATTCATCCGTTGATGGACACCTTGGTTGCTTCCAACTTTTTGCTATTGTAAACAGAGCTGCAATAAACATGGGTGTGCATATATCTGTTTGTATGAAAGCTCTTGTATCTCTGGGTATATTCCCAGGAGTGGGATTTCTGGGTTGTATGGTAGTTCTATTTCTAACTGTTTAAGATAACGCCAGATAGATTTCCAAAGTGGATGTACCATTTTACATTCCCACCAGCAGTGTGTAAGAGTTCCAATCTCTCTGCAGCCTCTCCAACATTTATTATTTGGTGTTTTTTGGATTAATGCCAGCCTTGCTGGTGTGAGATGAAATCTCATCGTAGTTTTAATTTGCATTTCTCTAATGCTAATGATCGAAAGCATTTTCTCATGTATCTGTTGGCTGCCTGAATATCTTCTTTAGTGAAATGTGTGTTCATATCCTTTGCCCACTTCTTGATTGGGTTGTTTGTCTTTTTGTGGTTGAGTTTTGACAGAATCATGTAGATTTTAGAGATCAGGCGCTGGTCTGAGATGTCATAGCTGAAAATTCTTTCCCAATCTGTAGGTGGTCTTTTTACTCTTTTGAAGAAGTCTTTAGATGAGCATAGGTGTTTGATTTTTAGGAGCTCCCAGTTATCTGGTTTCTCTTCATCATTTTTGGTAATGTTTTGTATTCTGTTTACACCTTGTATTAGGGCTCCTCGGGTTGTCCCAATTTTTTCTTCCATGATTTTTATCGTTTTAGTCTTTATGTTTAGGTCTTTGATCCACTTGGAGTTAGTTTTTGTGCATGGTGTGAGGTATGGGTCCTGTTTCATTTTTTTGCAAATGGATATCCAGTTATACCAGCACCATTTGTTAAAAAGGCTATCTTCTCCCCAATTAATTGACACTGGTCCTTTGTCAAATATCAGCTGCTCATACGTGGATGGATCTATGTCTGGGTTCTCAATTCTGTTCCATTGGTCTATGTGCCTGTTGTTGTACCAGTACCAGGCTGTTTTGACTACTGTGGCTGTATAATAGCTTCTGAAGTCAGGTAAAGTGAGGCCTCCCACTTTCTTCTTCTTTTTCAGTAGTGCTTTGCTTATCCGGGGCTTCTTTCCCTTCCATATGAAACTGGTGATTTGTTTCTCTATCCCCTTAAAATATGACATTGGAATTTGGATCGGAAGTGCGTTAAATGTATAGATGGCTTTTGGTAGAACAGACATTTTTACTATGTTAAGTCTTCCTATCCATGAGCAGGGTATGTTTTTCCACTTAAGTATGTCCTTTTGAATTTCTTGTAGTAAAGCTTTGTAGTTTTCTTTGTATAGGTCTTTTACATCCTTGGTAAGATTTATTCCTAAGTATCTTATCTTCTTGGGGGCTACTGTGAATGGTATTGATTTGGTGATTTCCTCTTCGGTGTTCTTTTTGTTGATGTAGAGGAATCCAAGTGATTTTTGTATGTTTATTTTATAACCTGAGACTCTTCCAAACTCTTCTATTAGTTTCAGTAGTTTTCTGGAGGATTCCTTAGGGTTTTCTGTGTATATAATCATGTCATCTGCAAATAGTGATAACTTTACTTCTCCCTTGCCAATCCAGATACCTTTTATTTCTTTGTTTAGCCTAATTGCCCTGGCTAGGACTTCCAGCACGATGTTGAATAAGAGCGGTGATAAAGGGCATCCTTGTCTGGTTCCCGTTCTCAAGGGAAATGCTTTCAGGTTCTCTCCATTTAGAGTGATATTGGCTGTTGGCTTTGCATAGATGCCCTTTATTATGTTGAGGAATTTTCCTTCAATTCCTATTTTGGTAAGAGTTTTTATCATGAATGGGTGTTGGACTTTGTCAAATGCCTTTTCTGCATCAATTGATAAGATCATGTGGTTTTTGTCTTTTGTTTTATTTATGTGATGGATTACATTAATGGTTTTTCTGATATTAAACCAGCCTTGCATACCTGGTATAAATCCCACTTGATCAGGGTGAATTATTTTTTTGATGTGTTGTAGGATTCTATTGGCTAGAATTTTGTTGAGGATTTTTGCATCTATGTTCATGAGGGATATAGGTCTATAATTTTCTTTTTTTGTAATGTCTTTACCTGGTTTTGGTATCAGGGAGATGGTAGCTTCATAGAACAAGTTGGGTAGTATTCCTTCTTTTTCGATGGTTTGAAATACCTTCAGTAGTAGTGGTGTTAACTCTTCTCTGAAAGTTTGGTAGAACTCTGCAGTGAAGCCATCCGGGCCAGGGCTTTTTTTTGTTGGGAGTTTTTTGATTACCGTTTCAATCTCTTTTTTTGTTATGGGTCTATTTAGTTGTTCTACTTCTGAATGTGTTACTTTAGGTAGGTAGTGTTTTTCTAGGAATTCATCCATTTCTCCTAGGTTTTCAAATTTGTTAGAGTACAATTTTTCATAATAATCTGAAATGATTCTTTTAATTTCATTTGGTTCTGTTGTGATGTGGTCCTTCTCGTTTCTTATTCGGGTTATTTGTTTCCTTTCCTGTTTTTCTTTAGTCAGTCTAGCCAATGGTTTATCAATTTTGTTAATTTTTTCAAAGAACCAGCTTTTGGCTTTGTTAATTCTTTCAATTGTTTTTCTGTTCTCTAATTCATTTAGTTCAGCTCTAATTTTTATTATTTGTTTTCTTCTGGTGCCTGATGGATTCTTTTGTTGCTCACTTTCTATTTGTTCAAGTTGTAGGGACAGTTCTCTGATTTTGGCTCTTTCTTCTTTTTGTATGTGTGCATTTATTGATATAAATTGGCCTCTGAGCACTGCTTTTGCTGTGTCCCAGAGGTTTTGATAGGAAGTATTTTCATTCTCGTTGCTTTCTATGAATTTCCTTATTCCCTCCTTGATGTCTTCTATAACCCAGTCTTTTTTCAGGAGGGTATTGTTCAGTTTCCAAGTATTTGATTTCTTTTCCCTAGTTTTTCTGTTATTGATTTCTAGTTTTATTGCCTTGTGGTCTGAGAAGATGCTTTGTAATATTTCGATGTTTTGGACTCTGCAAAGGTTTGTTTTATGACCTAATATGTGGTCTATTCTAGAGAATGTTCCATGTGCGCTAGAAAAAAAAGTATACTTTGCAGCAGTTGGGTGGAGAGTTCTGTATAAGTCAATGAGGTCAAGTTGGTTGATTGTTGTATTTAGATCTTCCGTGTCTGTATTGGGCTTCTTACTGGATGTCCTGTCCTTCTCCGAAAGTGGTGTGTTGAAGTCTCCTGCTATAATTGTGGAGATATCTGTCTCACTTTTCAATTCTGTTAAAATTTGATTTATGTATCTTGCAGCCCTGTCATTGGGTGCATATATATTTAATATGGTTATGTCTTCCTGATCAATTGTCCCTTTTATCATTATATAGTGTCCTTCTTTATCCTTTGATTTAAGTCTAAAGTCTATTTTGTCAGAAATTAATATTGCTACTCCTCTTCTTTTTTGCTTATTGTTTGCTTGATATACTTTTTTCCATCCTTTGAGTTTTAGTTTGTTTGTGCCTCTAAGTCTAAGGTGTGTCTCTTGTAGGCAACATATAGATGGATCGTGTTTCTTTATCCAGTCTGTGACTCTCTGTCTCTTTATTGGTGCATTTAGTCCATTTACATTCAGGGTAATTATAGATAAATAAGTTTTTAGTGCTGTCATTTTGATGCCTTTTTATGTGTGTTGTTGACAATTTCATTTTTCCACATACTTTTTTGTGCTGAGGCGTTTTTCTTAGTAAATTGTGAGATCCTCAGTTTCATAGTGTTTGACTTTATGTTAGTTGAGTCGTTACGTTTTTCTTGGTTTTTATCTTGAGTTATAGAGTTGTTATACCTTTTTGTGGTTACCTTATTATTTACCCCTATTTTTCTAAGTAAGAACCTAACTTGTATTGTTCTATATTGCCTTGTATCACTCTCCATATGGCAGTTCAATGCCTCCTGTATTTAGTCCCTCTTTTTGATTATTGTGATCTTTTACCTATTGACTTCCATGATTCCCTGTTATGTGTATTTTTTTTTAATTAATCTTAATTTGTTTGTTTTTGTGATTTCCCTATTTGAGTTGATATCAGGACGTTCTGTTTTGTGACCTTGTGTTGTGCTGATATCTGATATTATTGGTTCTCTGACCAAACAATATCCTTTAGTATTTCTTGTAGCTTTGGTTTGGTTTTTGCAAATTCTCTAAACTTGTGTTTGTCTATAAATATCTTAATTTCGCCTTCATATTTCAGAGAGAGTTTTGCTGGATATATGATCCTTGGCTGGCAGTTTTTCTCCTTCAGTGTTCTGTATATGTCATCCCATTCCCTTTTTGCCTGCATGGTTTCTGCTGAGTAGTCTGAACTTATTCTTATTGATTCTCCCTTGAAGGAAACCTTTCTTTTCTCCCTGGCTGCTTTTAAAATTTTCTGTTTATCTTTGGTTTTGGTGAGTTTGATGACGATATGTCTTGGTGTTTTTCTTTTTGAATCAATCTTAAATGGGTTTCGATGAGCATCTTGGATAGATATCCTTTCGTTTTTCATGATGTCAGGGAAGTTTTCTGTCAGGAGTTCTTCAACTATTTTCTCTGTGTTTTCTGTCCCCCCTCCCTGTTCTGGGACTCCAATCACCCGCAGGTTATCCTTCTTGATAGAGTCCCACATGATTCTTAGTGTTTCTTCATTTTTTTTTAATTCTTTTATCTGATTTTTTTCCAGCTATGTTGGTGTTGATTCCCTGGTCCTCCAGATGTCCCAGTCTGCATTCTAATTGCTCGAGTCTGCTCCTCTGACTTCCTATTGCGTTGTCTAATTCTGTAATTTTATTGTTAATCTTTTGGATTTCTACATGTTGCCTCTCTATGGATTCTTGCAACTTATTAATTTTTCCAGTATGTTCTTGAATAATCTTTTTGATTTCTTCAACAGTTTTATCAGTGTGTTCCTTGGCTTTTTCTGCAGTTTGCCTTATTTCATTTGTGATGTCTTGAAGCATTCTGTAAATTAGTTTTTTATATTCTGTATCTGATAATTCCAGGATTGTATCTTCATTTGGGAAAGATTTTGATTCTTTTGTTTGGGGGGTTGGAGAAGCTGTCATGGTCTGCTTCTTTAAGTGGTTTGATATGGATTGTTGTCTCTGAGCCATCACTGGGAAACTAGTTCTTCCAGAAAATCCACTAAAAAAAATTGCAGTCAGATCCCTATCAGAGTTCTCCCTCTGGCTCAGGCTATTCGGATGTTAATGAAGCCGCCTGCGTCCAGTCCAAATCCCGGCCGGACGGTTCTCCGGCTGGGACGCTGCTCTTCCTGCTCCAAGACGATTCACTGCCTCCCGGGGACTTCTCCTACTGGCTGCGTCCCACGCCGCCCGCGAAACCGGCTGGTCCCCCTCCCGGGGTTATTTCAGGGGGGTGGAGCCGCTCTCTGTGTTTGTGCCATACCTGACTGGTACGCTGGCTCCAGGCTCTGGAAACAATCGCTGCTTCCCCGTATTAGTTCGTTCTCCGTCTCTTAATCTGTGTTTGTTGTTCAGGGTTCGTAGATTGTTATGTATGTGATCGATTCACTTGTTTTTCCGTGTCTTTGTTGTAAGAAGGATCCGAGGTAGCGTCTGACTAGTCCGCCATCTTGGCTCTGCCTCCACCTGCACTCTTTTTTTTTCCTTTGTTGATTTTTGGCTTCTGCTTCTCTCTTTTCTTTCCCATACCCATATTAGCTCTACACATCACACCCTCCCCCCTCTACCGTGCCTGCCTGCACCATGCACTGAACATCACACCTTCGAGCAGCACAGGAATGGCCTACCAGAACTTGCCTGGCACTGATTCCTGGCCTGCCCTGTTGGACCTCGTATGTACCACAAAAAAAATCCCAGCCCCTCCCCTTCAGCTGGACCTCTCCTGCTACACCCTAGCTGAGTGAGTGGCCCTGCCCACTGAGCAAGGAGGTGAAAAGTATCACCAGTACAGACAAGCAAATAAAATAACAAAGAAAGCACAGCCCATCTGCTCAGACACAATCAAATAAAACAAAAAACAGGAAGAAATGAATAAACCTACAGTCAAGAAATGAAGAATAAAACTATTGAATATCCCAAAGAAAACAGACAATATCAAAACATACTAAAAAAACAGGACTAGAACTACCTAACAGCGAATTCAAACCTCTAATATTCAGAGCTATCCAAGAGTTGAAGCAAAAAATAGACAAAAATGAGGGGAAAAAAGACGAATTTATGGAAAAGTCAGACAAATTCATGGAAAATACAGATAAAAAATTGAAAGAAATCAGAAAAATAATACAGGAACAAATGTCAAAATAAATTCACAATTGGAAATCATACAAAAAAAAAATTAGAAATCCAAAAGATAAAACAACAAGATTTCAGAAACGGACAGTGTCATAGAAGGGCTGAGGAACAGGTTTGAAATGATGAAAGACAGGATCAGTGAAATTGAACTCAAAAACTTGGATAAAATTCTGTTGGAGGAAAAATCAGGAAAAAGAATGAAGAAAAATGAGGAAGCCTTGAGAATTATGTGGGGTACAGTCAAAAGCAAAAATTTACGAGTGATCAGAGTTCCAGATCAAGGACAGAAAATGGAAAACAGAGACAATCATTGGAGAATTGCTGACAGGAAACTTCCCTAATATCATGAATGATGAAAATTTGACCATCCAAGAAGCTCAACGAACTCCATGTAGGGTAGACCCAAAAAGAAAAACACCAAGATGTATCATAATCACACTCGCTAAAACCAAAGACAAAGAAAAAATCCTGAGAGTAGCTTCAGAAACACAAAAAGTCACATACAAAGGAGAGGCCATAAGACTAAGCTCTGATTATTCAGCCAAAACCATGCAGGCAAGATGGCAATGGGATAACATATATAAAACTTTGAAAGAAAAAAATTTGCCAACCATGAATGATATATCCTATAAAATTTTCATTCATATATGATGGTGAAATTAGGATATTTCCAGATGAACAGAAATTAAGGGAATATGTAAAAACCAAACCAAACCTACAAGAATTATTAAAGGGTGTCTGAGAACAAACAACTTCAGACCACAGCCTGAATCTAGGATGACAGACGTAGATACCAACATAGGAAATGAACTCTCAAGGACTATCCAAAACCAAAAAAATTGCAACAGGGAACCAGAGAGGTTAATCTGTAAATGATGACAATGTCAGAACAATAAAAGAGGGAATAAACAGTGTAGGTATAGAACTTTCTAATGGAGAGGAAAGCAAGGTGATACCATGTAATAATAGACTTGATCAAACCTAGGAAGATAAGGGTAAATTTCAAGATAACAACTAAGAAAATTAACAAACTACTCATCAAAATAAAGAAGAAATACATAAAGTCTCAATAAAAACAAAATCTACAAAAACAAAAGAAATCCACAAATAAAGGGAACTCAGCACAGGAGAGTAAGAGGAACAAAGAAAATGTTAGCACAACAAAAACAGCTCTACAAAATGACAATAAACTCACACATGTCAATAATTACACTGATTGTAAATGGCCTAAATGCACCCATAAAGAGACACAGAGTGACAGAATGGATAAAAAACAGGACCCATCAATATGCAATACAAGAGACACACCTTAGAAACAAAGATGTAAATTCATTAAAAAGCAAAGGGTGGAAAAATATATCGAACAAATAACTACCAAAAGAGAGCAGGAGTGACAATACTAATCTCAGATAAAATAGATTTTAAAACAAAATCCACCATAAAAGATGAAGAAGGGCTCTATATAATGATTATAAGGACTATCTATCAGGAAGACATAACCATAATAAACATCTATGCACACAATGACAGGGCTCCAAAAATACATAAAAAACTCTAACAGCACTGAAAAAAAAAATTGACAATTCCACAACAATAGTAGGAGACTTCCACACAACTCAACAAAGATACAGAAGAGCTAAAGAGCACAATCAGCAACCTTGACCTCATAGACATATATAGAACACTCCACCCAATAGCTGCGAAGTACACATTGTTTTCCAATGCTCATGGAATGTTCTCCAAATAGACCACATCTTGGGCCACAGAGCAACCCTCAGCAAAATCCAAAATATTGAGATAATACAAAGCATCTTCTCTGACCACAATGCCATCAAAGTAGAAATTAACAACAGGAAGAGTAAGGGAAAAAAAAAATCAATAACATGCAAACTGAGTAACACCCTGCTTAAAAACCACTGGGTAATAGAAGAAATCGAAGATGGAATAAAAAAAATTCCTAGAATCAAAGAAGAATGAAAATACATCACACCAAAACCTTTGGGACACAGCAAAGGCAATCCTCAGAGGTCAATCTATAGCACTAGATGCACATCAAAAGAGGAAGAAAGGGGCAAAATCAAAACATTAGCTACACAATGTGAACAAACAGAGAACACCAAAAGAAGCCCATAACCACCAGAAGAAAGGAAATAATAAAGATCAGAGCATAGAAAAAAGAAATAGAGAAAGAAAAACAATAGAAAGAATCAACAAAACCAAAAGTTGGTTATTTGAAAGCATTGACAAAATTGACAAACCACTGGACAAATTGACAAAAGAAAAACAAGAAAGGACACAAATAATCCAAATAAGAAATGAAATGTGGGATATTACAACAGACCCAACTGAAATAAAAAAGATCATAATAAAGTATTATGAAAAACTACACTCCAACAAATCTGAAAACCTAGAGGAAATGGACAGATTTCTAGAAACACACTACCTACCCAAACTAAAACAAATGATGTTGAAAATCTGAACAGTTCCATAACAAGAAAGGAGATTGAAAAGGTATAATAATAATAATAAATAAAAATTCCAAACAAACAAAAAAGCCCTGGCCCAGATGGCCTCACTGGAGAATTGTACCAAACATTCAGAGAAGAGTTTACACCAGTACTACTCAAACTATTTTGGAACATAGAAAAAAAAGTGATACTTCTGAATTCATTCTATGAAGCCAGCATAACCCTGATACCAAAACCAGGCAAAGACACCACAGGGGAAAAAAAAATTACAGACCAATATCTCTCAAGAATATAGATGGGAAAATTCTCAGCAAAATCCTAGCCAATAGAATTCAGCATCATAGCAAAAGAATGATACATCATGACTAAGCAGGATTCATACCAGGTATGTAAGGATGGTTCAATATTAGAAAATCAACATAATTCACCACATAAATAAAAAGAAAGAAAAGAATCACCTGATTATCTCAATCAAACCAGAAAAGGCATTCAACAAAGTCCAACACCCATTCCTGATAAAAATTCTCAATAAAATAGGTAGAGAAGGAAAATTTCTCAACAAATTATTATATGGGCATATATGCAAAACAAATGGCTAACATCATTCTTAATGGAGAGAGGCTGAAAACATTCCCCTTGAGACCAGGAACAAGACAAGGATGTCCTTTATCTCCACTCCTATTTAACATTGTGTTGGAAGTCCTAGATACAACAAAAGGCAAGAAATAGAAATAAAGTGCATCCAAATTGGTAATGAAGAAATTAAACTCTCCTTATTTGACAATGATATGATACTAAGCAAATCCAAAAGACTCCACACGAAAACTACTGGAACTAATAGAAAGATTTGGCATAGTTGCAGGATACAAGATAAACGTACAAAAATCAGTTAGATTCCTATACTCCAATAAAGAGAACGATGAAAAGGAAACCAGGAAAACAATACCACTCATAAGAGCCCCTAAAAAAATAAAATAAATACTAGAGAATAAATCTAACCAGAAATGTAAAAGAACTATAAAAGAAAACTACAAAACACTACTGCAAGAAACAAAAAGAGATCTACATAAATGGGAAAACATACCATGCTCATGGATAGGTAGACTTAACATTGTGAAAATGACAGTTCTACCCAAAGAGATTTAAAAATACAATGCAATACTGATCCAAATACCAACAACCTTCTTTAAAGAGATGGAAAATCTTGTCATTAACTTTATATGGAAGGGGAAGAAGCCCTGGAAAATAAAGCACTATTGAAGGAGAAGAATAAAGTAGGAAGACTTGCACTACCTGACCTCAGAACCTACTATACAGCTATGGTAGTCAAAACATCCTGGTACTGGTACAATGACAAATACATTGACCAACAGAACAGAATTGAAAAATCAGATGTAAATCCATCCCTCTACAGTCTCCTGAATCTTTGATAAGGGACCAAAGTTCATCAAAGGGGGAAAAGACAGTCTTTTTAACAAATGGTGCTGGCAAAACTGGATATCCACCTGCAGAAAAAATGAAACAGGACCCATACTTCACACCACATACAAAAATTAACTTAAAGTGGATCAAAGACCTAAATATAAAGCCAAAAACTATGAAACTTATAGAAGGAAAAACAGGATCAACACTGGGGGCCCTATTACATGTCATTAACAGGATACAAACCACAACCAACAATACACAAGCTCCAGAAGATATGCTAGATAACTGGGATCTTCTAAAAATTAAACACTATGCTCATCAAAAGACTTCACCAAAAGAGTAAAAAGAGAATCTACAGACTGGGGGAAATTTTTTGGCTGTTACAAATCAGATAAAGGTCTAATCTCTAAAATCTACAAGAAAATCCAACACCTCTACAAAGAAAAGATAAATAATCCAATTAAAAAATGGGCAAAGGAAATGAATAGACACTTCACCAAAGAAGACATTTGAGAGGCCAACAGACACACGAGGATTAGTTCTTTGGACTAATCTTTCCCTTGTGTCTTTAGAGAAATGCAAATCAAAGCCACAATGAGATACCAGCTCACCCCAGCATTACTCACACAAATCAACAAAACAGGAAATAACAAACGTTGGAGAGGCTGTGGGGAGATCAGAACTCTTATGCACTGCTGGTGGGAATGCAAAATGATACACCCATTTTGGAAAACGAGATGGCACTTCCTTAGAAAGCTAGAAATAAAAATACCATATGATCCAGCAATCCCCCTCCTAGGAATATATCCTACAGAAATAAAAGCAGTCACAAGAATAAACATATGCACACCCATATTCATTGCAGCATTGTTCACAATACCAAAAAGATGACAACAATCTAGATGGCCTTTAATAGATGAATGGATAAACAAACTGTGGTATGTATATACAACGCAGTATTACTCAATGATAAAGAACAATGATGAATCTGTTAACTATCTCATAACATGGATGAATCCGGAGGGCATTATACTGAGTGAAATAAGTCAGTCATAGAAGGATAAATATTGTATGAGACCAGTACTAAAAAACTCATGAAATGGTTTACATACAAAAAGAAACAATCTTTGATGGTTATGAGGGAGGAGAGGGGTGGGGATGGAAAAACTCTTGATAGACAATAAATAAATGGTAACTTTGGTGAAGAGTAAGACAGTACACGATACTGGGGAAACCAGCACAACTTGTACAAGGTAAGTCATGGTAGAAATATCCAAACTCCCTGAGAGACTGAATTACTGGGCTGAGGGCTGTGGAGACCAGAGGCTTGGGGAACATCTGGTCCAATTGACATAACAGTTTATAAAGAATATGTTCTACATTCTACTTTGATGAGTAGCATCTGGGGTCTTAAAAGCGTGTGAGCAGCCATCTAGGACACTCTACTGGTCTCACCCCTTTGGGAGCAAGGAAGAATGAAGAAAACTAAAGACACAAGGGAAAGATTAGTCCAAAGGACTAATGGACCACATCTATCAAGGCCTCTACCAGGCTGAGTTCAGTACAACTAGATGGTGCCTGGCTACCACCACTGACTGCTCTGACAGGGATCACAATAGAGGGTCCCAGACAGAACTGGAGAAAAAGGTAGAACAAAATTCTAACTCAGAAAGAAAGACCAGACGTGCTGTCCTGACAGAGACTGGAGAAACCCTGAGAGTATGGCCCCCAGACACTTTTTCAGCTCAGCAATGAGATCACTTCTGAGGTTCACCCATCAGCCAAAGATTGAACAGGCCCATAGAACAAAACAAGGCTAAAGGGGTGCACCAGCCCTGGGGCAGGGACTGGAGGACAGGAGGGAACAAAAAAGTGGGTAATAGAGAGCCCAGGGTTGAGAAGGGATAGTGTTGACATGTGGGGTCATAGAACAATGTGTGTACCGTTTGATGAGAAACTGGTTTGTTCTGTAAACCTTCATTTAAAGTACAGTTAAAAAAATAAAAAAAAAACATCTAGTTCCCAGACTGTAATCTCCAGGTAGAATTTCCCACTAAAACAAACTAGGCTCCTTGGTGATACAGTGCATTTCATGCCTGCAATGGGAAATGGATAAAATGAACCATGACATTTGATACCAGAAAGCAAAGAAGCTACCAAAGGCTGATGGGATAATGGCAGATGAATATCAAAACCAGCTTAAATGGTTGAGCAAAGATGGAAATATCTGAGCCACGAAACTACTATACTCAGTGATTGCAACATTAGATATATAACTTTGAGTTAATAATGATACTCAAAAAATAAAAATCAAAATATACACAAGAAATTAGTGATAAGTTTTGATTATTACTGAACAACTGATAATTAGGAAAACTAGTACAGATATGGAAAAATAAGCATATCCTGCTTCTTCTGTATTAACTTAATCTCAGGGTAACCAAATAGATGATGAAGTGAAATTTTTTCTTTGTAGAAGAGTTTTAGCTAATAAATTTCAAGAACGATGAAGGGTATGAGTTTTTACCCGAGTTGCAAGATTAAAAGTTAGCCTGCTACAGTTTTGTGGATGCTGGCAAAAGACACACCACTTCTGGGTCATATAAAAGGACAGTTTATTAATCACAGCAATAGCAGTAACCAGAATATTGTTATTTTCTTGTCCTGGCTCCCCAAGCCAATTTCCACAGAGTAATGCAATGAGGGTCAGCTGACAGACATACACAGTAGATTGCACTAAAGGAGAGGAACCCTGAGTGTTAGAAATAACAATCCTTTATACCAGACTGCAAGCAAACTTACTCAACCTTTATTCCAGAGGGATATATTGTCTCTATTACACTGGACAGCAAAGAAACCTGCCCTGTGTTCTAGAGGCAGATACCATCTGTGTCTTCTAAATCTGTTCCTTCTAAAAATGTCATTGATAAGATATTCTGGAACAAAGGCCATCACTGCTATTGCTTACATGATAATGCAAGAGACCCAGGGAGGTTTGTCTATCAAAAATAAATGCAGAAAGAATAAGGGACTCTAAAGTCAACATTTTGCAACTACTAGTAAGATAACACAGCTAGGCAAACGTTATCAACATTTCCAATAAGGAAAGGGTTGACAAGGAGCTTATAATAGATAGTTTCGGTTGACGACATCTAATTCCACTGAACAATGTTAGAATCACTAAAAGTGAGATATCCAGACATCATGTACCATCTGATGTAATGCAATAGGAAATACAAAACCACATACATTGCATTCTTGCAAAAATAACTTAACCTGAATAATATCGACCGCTTAAATCTAACTATGTGATAGGAAGAAATAGGGACAACACAGGAAAATGTTTTTAAAAAATGATGATGTAATCATTAGAATGTGGAGAATTCCATAGGCCAAATTTTCCAGTTTCATCAATGAATAGAAGGTATATCAATAATCTTTGGGGTGGGAAAGTTTTAACAGAGACTTAAGAGGCTTATCAACCAATGTAATATATGTATCTTATTCTAATCTTTATTTGAACAAACAGGAAAAAGACTTTTTGTGAGTTAATCCTGGTAATTTGATCATAAACTGGGTATGAGCTACTAAGGAATTATGATTAATTTTGTTGAATGTCATTGCATTATTTTTTAAGTTGTTTATATTTTAGAGACATTCTGAAGTGACATATGGGTAATAAGATGCCTGAGATTTTCTATAAAATATTTCAGCAAAGAAATAGAGACACTCTCTCTGAGATAGGAGGTAGGGGGAGTGGGAGGGAGGGATGGATGGAGAGAAAGAGGGAAGAACGAAGGAAGGATGGAGGAAAGAAAAAATGTGACAAATGAGATGGAACAAGATTAGCAAAATTTTAATAATTGTGTGATGATATGAGTGTGTTTAGTGTATTATTTTTTTGGTGTGTTTGAAAATTTCCATTAAAAACCTTTTCCACTTAAAGCTATCAATTATCCCTGAGGCAAGAACTAACCTACAATCATTTGTCCTAAAAATGTTTCTAAAAGGAATAATAGATCTGTTAAACTTGAAATATAACTTTATAAAAACATTTAAAAAGGTACAGACTCACAATGGGATTTGTGGTGCAGTGTCACAGGTTTAAAGAAAAAGTTCAAATTATAGTGCAAGTAGTAAACTTGAACTTTATGTAGTTTATAATTTTTCTAATTATCAGTCTGTTAAAGACAACTGTCAAAAACACAGAAGCAGAAATCAGAGAAAATTTACTGAGATTTGATAAAACAACAAAACTGTATAGGGATTAAATCAGAAAAAAGAAAAATGTGCCAGAGCCAGTCTGTTAGAAGTGAAAACACTTTTAGAGTCCAGCAGTTCTAAGAAAAGTGATTCAGGATTTCAAAGATAAAGTTCTGGTCTGATAAATACACGATTGTTAAAATTCAAGAATCAGTACAAGTTTTGTAACCCTCTCTGTTTTATGCATGAGAAAAAAAAAGTGGTTGACTTATTGTTTCTCTACAATAATTTCCATCAAACCAAAAAGAAAATAAAGTTTGAAGATGACATGTGAGTGTGGCTTTATTCATATCAGCTGGAAGTTCAGACCGTGATTCAGAGATCTAAGAAATGAGCATCATGCAGGGTCCACAGGGATTCTGGGGAGTCAGAACAGAGCCCACAGGAGCTTGAGTACTTCTATTGCTCCACCTTTATTTCCCACTGAGTCTCTTCTAAGGGAGCCCTGCTCCCATTTCTGAGCCTATGAATCTTCCTGTGCCTATGGGCAAACACATTCAATCTGATTCATGGTAATTTGCTGCTTCTTCCACAGAAAGGAGAATTGTGCCAAACTGACATTTTGACTCTGGCCAAAAGATTTTTCAAGACTGAATAGATCATTTCAAGTCTTTGCCTCTGCCTCAGGCAGGGATGCTTCTTGGTCGTTTCAAATAAATGAATGTGCATTGCACTCAGTTTCTAGATGGTTCACCTCAGTGAGTCACAATGTTTAAAGGTAGCTTATTAAGGTGTGTTTCTGTGTCCTGAATTTAGCTTCTGAGAGATTCAGTTGATTGAAGTGCCCATCCGTCACAGGAGATTTCGCTGTTTTCTGTAAGTTCTCATTTACTGCTTCTTCAGCATATGCTTTTTGGTAGTTGAGACTGCTCTGCACTTAAGTTATGTATCAATTTGGTATTTAAATCAATGAATTTAAATTACTGCATAATGATTACTTTCAATTTGCTTTCACTTAAGGAAGATCATATAATTAAACATGTTTGTTCAGGTCTTTCAAATAAACCCATACATTTACATTAGGTCCCTATGAGATGGTTAATTCTCTGCAGCCTTTTAAACTATTGAAAGATGGTGTCAGTTTTTTGGCTGTATCAGCAAACAGCTTTTCTCTTCCTTTTCTCACCTTCCCTTTGATCTGTATTTTCTTTTCATTCCTTTCTCCCTTTGCCTATCCTTCCCCACTATTTTTCCTCTTTCTTCTACTGTATGTTTATGGTATGCCAGACACTATGCTAACCACTAGAAATAAAAGATTGCATAACTCAGAAGCTAATCTTGATGTGCCTTTCCAAACAAGGACCAATTAAGCTTGCTTTCATTTCCTGCACTCAAGAAACTTGTACTACTGGTCAGAGAGATCTTGTGGAAGATGAAGGGAAAAGCAATCTTAAGGAGAGGTTAGTATGTTCTAAGTTGATGAAAAGTTGAGATGAATGATTTTTTTTATCAGTAGCAGTTCAATTTGGGTCATTTTACACATCTCCCATGTCTTTCTTTAACATGTTCATGTTTCACTCTACTTCTTGAGCATATGGCATACTATAAAAATTGTTCTAAAGTCCTTATATATTAATTTTATTATTTGTGCAAAATTTGGACTTGATTCAATTGATTGATTTTCCTCCTCAGTATAGGTCATGTTTGCCTGCTCCTTTGCATGTCTGTATCACACATTGGGAATTTTTCCTTTTTGGGTGCTGGATAATTTATATTCCTTTAACTAATTGTAAGCTTTGTACTGGGATGCAATTACTTTAACTGGGCAAAGTTATAACATGTTGAGGCTTATTTTTAACTTTGTTAGGTGGGAACAGAGCAGTCTTTAGTCTGGGGCTAATTTTTCCCCACTGCTTAGGCGACCCCTTGTGTTATGGAGTAGAACTATTCCATATGGTTTTCTTGGCTGTAATCATTTATGGAAACAGATTGCAAGGCCTCTCTTCCATGGCACCACTGGGTGGGTTTGACTGCAGACCTTTAGGTTAACAGTTGATCGTAAACCATTGATTTTGTTGTTTCTGAACAAATACATGTATTTTCTGGGGTCCATAAAATGGAAAGGCAAAGATTGACAAGGAATTATAAAAGCAATGAGAAAAAAACATAGTAATAAAGGGAGGAGTCAAAAGAAATGAGGCTAATTGACCTATTTCTGATTTAACTCTTACCTTAAAAAATGAATTCAGAAATGAGAAAGTACACAACAAAATGACAAGTCAAAGAGGCAAGAAAAAGTGTGTCCAAAGAAAGTTTTCAGGACTCATTAAAATAACTCACATATGATACGTCTAACTTAAGCTGGATGTGGTCAGGCAATATGAATCACCCAGGAACTGGGAAGTTGAAGCCTAAGAGGCCATGACAACATTGAAATTCAGATAATCCTGACTTTAGAAAAAAAAAAAATCAAGGTTGATGATTTCACAGGAATTTATTACATGTTAAATATTTTATATAACAATGTTTTGTAGTATTCCCTTTATAATCCCAAAATGAAAACCATACATAATTTAATTTACACTTACACAAATTAAAAAGCAAGTCAAGATAATGTCCTAAATGCAACATGAAGAAGAAAGAAAAAATTCTGATAAGTTAATATGCCTTTCCAAGTGTTAATGCTGAATAAGGATAACAGTTGGAAATCTAACGTAGTTAGATGCTTGGCCATATGTTTGAAGCCACTAGGAATATGACAGCAATAAATAAAAGCTATTAGGAAAATTTTGTAATGGTGACTCAAAATACTGTAATATGAAGAGAAAGTCAGCTTCTAACCATGGTATGATAATGGAAAGAATATTTTTCTCCCAAACTGAAACTAAGAGAAATATATCTGAACAAATTATAGGTATAAACTCTATTTAGTTCAATAGATAAGACCTATACTATATGTTAGATACTGAAACAAGCCCTGTAAAAATACAAAGATGAATGACAGTCTCTGGCCTCATGACATTTAAGTCCGTTGGAGGAAATGAGTGTATATAATGGCAAATGTGGTACAAAATGAGCTGTTGTGACAAGCTTTAAAGTTTTTGGTAATAATTGCTAAATACATTCAAACCAAATATTTGATCCACCTTTAGCAACTATATGAAATCCTAAAGCCTACAATTGGGTGCCATTTAGTGTTGATACCACCCTCTTACTTTTGTCTTACTTGTTAACCTTGCTTCTGATGGACAAAAATAGGAGTGCCCAGGATCTGAAATCCCCAGTTCCTGTCCTAACCTTTTGCAATACATTTATGCAGTCTTTCAGGGCCTTCTCAGAGGACTTCAGACAAAAAAATTAGTCTTGATTTTCATCTGAATTCACATTCTATTTTGTTAGACTGTTATGCAAAGTTCCAACATATTTGAGTCACAAAAACATCATTTACCCTTCGCACTAAGTCTACACTAAAATCAAGATTAAGCATTCTTACATATGCCTTCTTTCATTTGATTCCTTTTTGGCCTCTGACCATTTAGCTGATGAAAAAAAAAAATTTTTTTTTTTTTTTTTTACCTGAAGTATATATTGCAGAGGTAGTTAAATGCAGAGTGGATTAAACGTCAAAAATAAAACCTGTTGCCTTTGATTCAACTCTGACTCATGGTGACCTAGTGTTTTATACAGTAGAACTACTCCATAGGGCTTTCTTGTCTGTAGTTTTTACAGAAGCAGTTCTTCAGGCCTCTCTTCCAGAGCACTGGGTGAGTTTGAACTACCAACCTTTAGGTGAGCCACCAATCACAAACAATTGTATGACTGTCTTAGTTATCTAGCGCTGCTAAAACATAAATACCACAAGTGGGTGCCTTTAACAAACAAAAGTTTGTTTTCTCACAGCTTAGTAGGCTAAAGTCCGAATTCAGGGTACCTGCTCCCACACACCACGCTCTAGGGGAAGGCTTTCTTTCTATGTTGGCTCAGGGGAAAGGCCTTTGTCTTTTCTTATCTTTTGTATCTTGACTCCTTCGTGATCTTTATGTGTCATGGAATCCATCTTCCCCCCATCTCTGCTATTTGTGTGTGTGTGTGTGTGTGTGTGTGTGATGGCAATGAAAAGAAGGAATCAATACTGAATAGGAAAAAAAGTGAATATCCTAATATTTAGCAGGTAAGCTGTGGTTACTGTATCTTTACTATTCACCAGGCAATATGGTTTGAGTTAGACATAGAAAAATGGACAATCCTGGACTCTGTCCACAAATAATTTTTCTACACATCTTAGAAAGAACATAAACATTTAATCTAATAGTTACTATATAAATACTACAACAGTAGTGTATATAATGTACAAATGTGATTGAAAAATTATGGAGGATGGAAGTTAGGATTCAAGGCAAGAAAATATGCACAGCCATTGGGTGGCAAGAGTTTTGATACAATAATTAGAGTTGCAATGGGCCAATGAGAATTCTAAGTGACAGTTCAAAAGAGAAAAATGCACAAGGAAATATACAGTAGTTCAAAGCTTCTAAAAGGAAGATTTCTTAAAACTGAGTTAATAAAATCACGTGACTAAAAATGTTGTTCATGTGTGTTTTAATATTCTCACTTAGAAATGAGAATGAACGTTTTCAAATTCTTCTTATTTTTTTAAGAGAGTAGGAGCAAATGAATCTAAACTGGTGAGAAATGGGTAGCAGCAAAGAATTCAGAGGAACATATTATAGTTGCGAATAAGTTTAAGTCATTAAAGAGGCACTGTTTGCAATGAGAGTTCTATTTCTTTCCAACTGACAGGTAAATCCTGTTTTAAAAATAGCTTGTGAACTGCAAAGTGATCAGAAGAAAATTCTGAGTATGCAAACAACTGTAATAAATCATCTACATATAGAGAAACAATATATCAGATGATGCCAGTTTGAATATCTCATGAGAAATTGAATAAAGATCAGCGGCAAGAACTTCAACAAAAATTGAAAGCAGAAAATGAGATAAAAGGCAAGCTAGTCAATGCTTGCTTCCTATTGCAATGCAGCACCAAAGAAGCTCATTTGATACCCAGGACACAAGACCCGGAGTTCTCATCTCTACTCTTAACACATATTAGTTGTGTAATCACAGAAAGCAATTTAGATGGCTTGCAATTGCCTCTATGATTCTCCAAATGCCATATAAAATTTTTGTGATAAATAAATGTTTGTTTAATGTCATGTTACAAAGAGGCTGATGTTTCACATGCTGTAATTACATACCTTTAAAAAATCTTTTTCCAGGAGCACAGTGTAAGTTTATGTATATATTTAAATTATCATACAGTTCAATTTACTTTTTAATCTTTTGATGGACAATTCCATAATTTTTTGGTTTCAAAAAAGTCTATGAATTTTAATACATTAACACATGCATAAGCCAAAAAAAAAAAAAAAACCCATTGCAGTTGAGTCATTTGTGACTCATAGTGACCCTTTAGGTTCATACAATTGTCACCATAACCAGAATACAGAACAGTTCCATCACCGAAAAAGACTCCCTTGGGCTATCCATATCCATGTCACCCTACCTCTAGACATGGCAACCATCAGTCTGTTCTCCACTACTAAGGTTTTCTCTTCCAGAATGTCAAATAGAATTACAAGCTTTTGGGTCTGTGACTGATTGAAACTATTTCTTTTGCTCAGCATGATGCTTATGCGATTCATCCAAGCTGTTCCATGTACCAGTAATTTGTTCTAATTTATGCTGAATAGCATTCCATGGTATGTACCATAATTTGTTTGTTCATTAACCCTTTGAAGGATATTTGCGTTTTTATCAGTTTTTAGTAATTTTGAATACATCTGCTATTAATATGAATAAGACACTTTGGTGTGGATGTCAGCCTTTGTTTCTTAAGGATAAATACACAGGCATGGGATTGTTAGGTCATATGATAAGTTTAGCTTTATAAGAAATGTCCACATCCTTTCCCATAGTGGCTAGAATTTAGAAACATTATCTTCACATTCAAAGGCCTCATCAGATTATGTTATACCTTTTGGTTTCAACTGTCAAAGATATTTTAAGGACCTCAAGTTGAGATAATCTATTTATCCAGGTATTTACCATATTCATTGCTCTTTCTTTATTTCTCATGTTCCACAGTTCCTTGTGCTCTCATTTCTCTTCCTTCTGAAGAACTTTTCAGTCATTTCTTCAAATGTATTTTCAACATCACTCTTTCTCTCCTTTTTCTGGAACTCTTATGATATAAATATTATATATTTTGTTATTGTCCCATAGTCTCCTGAGGCTCATCCAGTGCGTTTTTTATTTTGATTATTGTGTTTTTCAGTTCCAAAATTATCATTCCGTTTTTCTGCTTAGACATTTTAATTTTGCGTTTACCTCAAGAGTGTTGCATTGGTTTTTAGAGAAATTGTACAATAGCCACTTTAAAATCTTTGCCAGATAATTTCAACATGTGTATCAATTTGACATTATTGCCTGTTGATTTTTTTTTTCCATGTGAGGTGGGAGTTTTTTTTTGTAGGCAAAAAAATTTTGGATTATGCTGGAGAATCCTAGGTATTTTGAATATGAGACCATGGGTCTTATTTAAATCCCATAGAGAATGTTGATTTTTTTTTTTTATTATTATTTTAGCAGGCAATTGGCCTGGTTAAATTGCCATCACAAATTTTAATTTGCTTTGCGTGTGATGTAGTTCCAATGCCTGTTCATTGTTCAGAGCCTTTGCAAAGTTAGTTTTATCTTCCACTCAGTGGACAGATTGCGACATGGTTAGAAGTCTGTAAGCTAGCTCAGTTCTTAGAGTTTTTGGAATGACTGGATCAAATACACACACATGTAGCTAAAGTGGTGAATCCAGGAGTTCATAAGCAACTTTGTAAGATTGCTTTCTTGAGCTTTTCCTGTTCTTTTCAGTAATCTCCCTGGTTCTTTCCAATTTCCTGTGGCTCTCCTTTTCCATCTTCCATCACAAATATTAAGACACAAATATTATATATTTTGTTATTGTTCCACAGTTTCCTGAAGCTCATTCTGTGAGCTTTTTTATTTTGATTATTGTGTTTTTCAGTTCTAAATTTTCTTTAGATCTTCCTAGTTTCACTAGAAATTATCCATTTCCATTATCACATTTTATTTTTGGGACCAAGTAGTGAGATGACACAGAGAAGGGAGAAAAAGCAGTGGAGCTATCTCCATCCTCTTGGAAGGGTAACTCTCCTTCTCTTAGCATTTGACTCTTGCTTATTTCTATTGTGGCCTCTGTGGTACCACCATAGGACTGTCTGAAAACTGAAGCAGTGAACAAAGAGTAAAAAAATGGGAAATCCCCCACTCCCCTTGTCTCTGAGCATTAGGAGATTCCTGTCCCACTCCTCCGTCCAGAATAGAGGGTTTTTCCTGGAGCTCCTTTCTTTCTCTTCCTTCCTTCCTTCCTTCCTTCCTTCCTTCCTTCCTTCCTTCCTTCCTTCCTTCCTTCCTTCCTTCCTCCCTCCCTCCCTCCCTCCCTCCCTCCCTCCCTCCCTCCCTCCCTCCTTTCTTTTCTTTCTCTCTCTCACATACATGCATGCACATTCAAACACACACAACACATATGCACACACAACACTCTTAACCACTTCTGATTTTTGAGCTGACTTGCTTCAGAGCTAGAGGATATGGTAGGGAAAAAAAAAAAAAGATAAGCTCATGGTTGGGTTAATAGTAATTTGAATTCTGTTGTTCTCTTGATAAATAGTTGTTAATACACTGAGCGATCTGTCAAACTCACTGCATGAGCCTCAGGAAACTGTGGGACAATAACAGAATATATCTGTGTTATAAGAGTTCCAGAAAAAGAAGAGCAAAGTTGAAAATACATTTGAAGACATGACTGAAAAGTTCCTCAGAAGGAAGAGAAATGAAAGCAGAAGGAAATGTGGAACATAAGAAATAAAGGAACAGCCTGTTCCTCCTTCTGTTATTATATTTTAAGAGACCTCAACTATCTGTTCCATGCATTCCGTACTGGTTTTATACTTGAATTCAGTGGGCAGGAGACACTTACTCAATCACACCTGGAATTGGATCTTCTCATTCTGAAAAATTTTCAAATAATATTAACACAAACTGAATCTATGTTAGGCTTTGAAGGTGTCAAATTAGGTTATTTAGTTAACATGCCACACTACTGGAGAGAAAAATAAAAAATCCTATCAACTATTTATGCACTTATGCAGATGTTTGAGGAGTTATAGGCTGTTCATTTGGTTATTTGCTATAAAGTTTTTATGTCCTTAAGACAGATAGGTATTAAATGGCTTCCCATTTACATCTATACATTTTAGTATAGTCCCTAAAAGTGCCTAATTGAGTACATTTTACAATCATTAATTAAAAGTAATATCTAATTACTTTTGTTTTTGAAACCAAAAAGCACTGTCATTTATAAACCAAAAATAAAGACTGGAAATATTTTTTGAGTAATAACCGAATAAAATAATGCTGTTAGCTATTTTTAATATAACTTTGGAGGTTTTTTGATTGTAGTTGTATTGACACCTATTTAGCAATATATTTTTACCATGAGTACCCCACATTTTATATGCTTGTCCTTGGATGGCAGATATAGTTAAGCTCTCAACTACTAGCTGACAGATTGGCATTTCAAAATCACTCTGGGGCACCTCAGAATACAGGCTTGGTAATCTGATTCTAAAACATCACAGTCTTGAAAACTCTATGGAGCAGTTCTACTGGAATCAACTCAATGTCAAAAACAACATATAAGTATGTATAAGTGCATATATATACATGTATATACATGCTATCATGCAGTGCAGGCTTCCTATTTTTTTCAATTTCTGCATATCTCCTTTAAATATTTATTTTACAGATAACTATTACCACAAAGAGATTAATATTAGGTACTTGAGATTGAAGCAAAATGAACCAGGACTATCTCACTCTGATAAGGCCTATAAAAATATAAATAACAATACCTGATGAGTTCTCATTTCCCTAAAATGTATCATCTTACAATAGTACCTTCAGAACTGCATGGAATATAAATTTATCTTTTTTGTTGTTGTTGTTGAGACATTTTATAGCAAACACTGCAATGTCATCTTGCAAGTTTGAAATATTTCCAGAATGAAAACTGAATGCCTCAAATGTGGTTGTACTTACTATTAATTAAAACATTTGCCATATTGGGATTCACATTCTCATATTAGAACGAGGTTCTTTCGCCAGCTCTTTGGTAATACAGAGTTGATCAAGAATTTAAAGACAATTTTGAAGTGTTCAATGGAAGTGACCTTCATTGCAAAGCTACATTTGATCTGTTTTCTCATATTTATATTCAGAGCTATGCAATACATTTATTGAATAACAAATGGGAGGAAAACTCAGAGATTTACTGGAGTGATATACAGTGAAAAGATAGCTGGTCCTCTCTGAAGACTGGTGTTATTTATTACAAGCACTTTTACCTTTATTTTTTTTTTTTTCTACATCAGACATAGTGGTACTCTTTCAAAACTAGATTGGTCTTGAATATCAAAGGTGAAATATCTGTGAGAAGACAGCACAGATTTTCACTGTTTTGAAAAAACTTTTTAAGTTTATGCTACAATAAGTGTTTCTACTTGCTTTGGTACCTGAATTAGTAAGGTGTGGAAAGAGAAGGGGTAAATAGGATTGTAAGTTAAACAAGGTGTTTCAGGAAACACATGTTTATTTTAGATTTACCGGCTACCCTAAAGGTAGTATGGGCCACATTAGAATTGTTCCTTATAGACATGTCAATATAAAAATTAGCAGGCAATTTTTTGAGCAATTCTCAAAGTTTCATACTCCACTTTTATCATTAACAACTCTCTAACTCATTCTTACATTCTCATGTAGTCCCATGATACAAAATATTTTATTATCATAAGGCCATTGACAGTTTAGTTTTAACTTCTATTAATTGCTTCTTTTCGTGGAAAGTTTAACTTAGAGTCCAAACATAATTTTTTTTTTAATTCAGGCCCCAAAGAAATAAAGCTCTGACTGATCTAGCTTGTCTTTCCCTTCTAAGCTTATTCTCCATCATTAACCATGTTATAGATTGGCTACCTTAAATCAGTTGTTTCCCAGTTGCCCATTTATTTATGTGCTACCTGTGGAAGGGGAAGTCTTACTAATGTAATAGACTGTTGTGATTGACCAGGAATTTACTAGCATGAACTAGGTGTATAGAAGATGCTGAGGTCACTTAATTCATAATTGAAGAAATATTATATTCATTCTCATAAAAGAATAGTTTAAAATCCTAGCCATCCCAGGATGAAGTAACATTATAGCCATTTGCCTTGGCTTTGTTTACCTATGCAACAGACAGTGCCATGTAAACATGCACTCTTTTTGCCCCAGTAGTTGGAGGAATCTATATAATCCTGATCATTTTTCTCTTCTATAGGTGCTGAACATGAGGGACAACTCAAGCATATATACCATAAGCTGAAGGTTCCCAGAGGGTATAGCATGTAAGAAAAAATCTTTGTAGAGATTGCCTAATTTAAAAAAGCCTCCAATTTAAAAGGCCCTAGTGGGAGAGAAAAAAAAAAAAATTTTTTTTTTTTTTTTAGTGGGAGAGAATCATGATGGAAGAAAAAGCTTTTTCTCTCTTAAGCCTCATTCATAAACTTAATTTTGAGCAGCATTGGACATATCAGACCATATTTCATAATGGCATAAGTTACTTCTGAACCCCAAAAGGCAATCCTTACTGAAAGGAGAGCTTGGCAACATTAAGACAATAGGCATAACACAACAATAAATAAATATAATATAAACAATAAAAATAAATAACAAGTTATTATTATAAATAATACTTTTATATTATTATATATTATACAATATGTTATATATTATTACACCAAATTATTACAAACAACAATTATTATACATAATACATAAATAATAGTAATAATAAAAATAAAATAAAAGATAATAAATAGAATAATAAAAGGTAATAAGTAATGAAAGGAATGTTGGAAGGTTCTGGTATAAAAAAATAGCTACTCAAATACTCATAAGCTCTACTATTGCATCCTTCTTTTGCAGTCACAGTGGGCTTTTGAGGCTATGAAACTGGTACCACCTTTGTGACAAGCACATTGACCTAGGCATCACACCAAACCAAATGAATCTATTAAATAGCAGCCACTTAGATGAGAATAGTGATAAGATAATCAAAGGTCATGTTTTTATTACAAGGGAGTATTGAAAGAATTTGGAGGAAAAAGAAGTAAATACTTGTGAAGGACAGATCTGGGTGGAGCAGTGTAGGCACAACGCTGGGTTGTGAGAAGTTGGGATAAAGAAATAACGTAAAGACTCATTTAATTAACATTTATGGAGTAACTATTCTTTGTCAACTTATTTGTGAAATGCTTTCATGTGCATCTTCAGGCCATTCAATAAGTATAATTGCATACCTCTATCTGCCAAGTACCCTGATAGGCAGGGGACAGATGTGGATACAAATAATAGTCTCTTCTCTAAAAAGTTAGTGGATTACTGGATAAGCAAATAATCAGGCTATTGTGATATAAACTCTAAAAGCTGATGCTCTAAGGGTGAACACATACGGGAACTCACAAGAGGGGCATCTAATTCTTACTGAGGTAGATAAACTGGATTTCCTAAAGCAAGTAACAAATAGACTAAAATCTGATGGGTTAACTAGAACTAGATGAGCAATGTGGAAAAAATGTGGAATGAGGGAGTTTAAGAACAAATTACAAGCAAAGAGAAAACAGAGAAAGTCCCTGAAATTAATTTTAGATTTTATGAGAATCTTCTACAGTAAATATTATTATATTGTAAAGGTGAGAAAACTGGAGATTAAATAAAATATTTGTCAAAGAGTTGTGCCAGAGTTATCGCGTCCCTTAGAATAAATCAATAACATACCCACTGAAACCAGGTCTTAAACACATGATCAGAAATTCAGATTCCCTATTTTAAAAGTCATCAGAGGACTTCCAATTATGGAAGAAGGAGTAGACATATTTTTCTCTACTTCTCCCTCTAAATTCAACTAAAACTCTGGAAATTATAGAAAGATAATAATAATAATAAATAAGAAGATTCTTAAAGGTAGAGAGAAGAAGAAAGACCAACTAAGTACGTAAGACCCAAGGATCAACATGATGGTGAGGTTTTTTTGGGTTTCTTTTGGCTTATGTTTCCTAGACTTGGTAGTAGAGAAGCTGGCAACTCCAAAACACCAACAAGCACCGACCAAAACACAGCCCCAAGAAAAACATACTCCATCTAAAAGACAAGGAAGGTGGTGGTCTAGCAAAACAGATATCTTTTAGATAATAGCAGCTGCTTGACTTCAGCCAAACACCAAAGAAAAACTGCACTCTCACCCTCACCACCACCAGCAAAGACTGAGAGCTTGAACATCCATCTTTGCCAGGTAATAACAAGAAATTTCAACCCCACTGGTGTGATGACAAATAAGGCTAAATAGGAAGCCAGGACATCCATATCCACCCCCAGTAAGAAAACCCCTTACCTCTTGTAGCATCAATGGAGATTGGACTTCCACATCCTCAAAGCACTCTTTTCACTCCCTACTGAAGTGGTGTCAGAGGATGCCTAGGGAGAATCAGACTTTCACTATTCCCCAGTGGTGATAAGTCTACCCATCACCCAAATAGTGTCAAAATTGGCCACATGGGGAGCAATAAAAAGGAACTTCACTCTTCTCATTCAGGAGGTATCAGCAGACTTCATAGCAGCCTGAATTTCCACATTATATCCCCTTCTCACCCAGCAGTGAAAAAGGATCAGCAGAAGTTCAGTGGAGAACCTGGACTTCATCCCTCTTCTAGAAATAACAAGAGGATATTCCTCTTTCCCTGCTGCAGCAGTGTTAAAAGAGGTCTGATAAAACACACATTTAAATAAGATCCAGTTTCTAATAACACAATACCTAAAATGTCCAAGTTACAGTTGAAAATCACTAGCCATAACAAGAATTAGGATGATCTCAGCTTAAATGAAAACAACAGTTTAGATGTAACATTGAGATTGCACAGATAGTAAAACCATCTACAAGAACTTTAAAACAGGAATTTTAAAAAGTGGCATGATATTTTTCAAGTGCTGAAAGAAGAGCTGCCAACTAAGAATTATATTTCCACCGAATGTCCTTCAGGGATGAAAGGAAGATCAAGACATTCTCAGAGAAACAAAAACTAAGAGTATTTGTGATCAACAGAGTTGCCCTCAAAAAAAGTTCTCTAAAAAGAAAGCAAATGATAAAATAAGGAATCTTGGAACATTAGAAAGAAATCAGGAACAACTGATAGAAACCACCTGTGTTTTCTAAATTATGTTTACTGGTTGAAGTAATAATATTTTTAAACTATCTAATGTGGTTCTCAATGTGGGTAGAGGACAATTATAAATAGGGAAGGTAAACAAAGCAAAAATAAATAAATAAACAAATAAAAGAGCCCTGATGGTGCAGTGACTAAATGCTCAGCTGCTATCTGGAAGGTTGGTGGTTTGAACTCACCAGCTGCTCCATGGGAGAAAGTTGTAGCAGCCTACTTCTGTAAAGATTTATAGTTTTTTGAAGCCATATGGGGCATCTCTACTCTCTTCTATAGGGTTGTTATGAGTTGGAATCCACTCTTGCTTTTTTTTCAAACAGAAACATAGGTAAAGCAATAGACGTACATTCTTTACCTGGGTTTTCTAAATGTTGTTTAATTGATGAAATAACTTTTTTTTTTTTTAAGTGTCTAATGTCCTCAATGTAGGTAGGGGACAATTATAAACATGGAAGTAAAGGGACATAAGGGAGGTAAGATTTCTATATTCCAAACTGGTAAAATTTGACACTAGTAGATTTTGATAAGCTATGTAAAAAATAATGTAATACCTATCCTCTTCCCATTGCAGTCGAGTCTATTCTGACTCATAGCAACCCTATAGGACAGAATGGAACTGCCCTACAGAGTTTCCAAGGAGCATCTGGTGGATCCAAACTGCCAACCCTTTGGTTAGCAGCTGTAGCTCTTAGCCATTATGTCGCCAGGGTTTCAGTAATGCCTGTAGCTACCACTAAAAAAGCTATACAAAGAGATGTGCTAAAAAACCCTTATGGATAATTCAAAATTGCATTCTAAAAAATGTCCCCATAACCCACAAGAAAGAAGAAATTGGACAGAGAAACCAAAAAAGACAGAAAAATGAAACAGAAAACAAAAAAATGAAATGACAGATTTAAGCATTAAAATATCAATAATTACTTTAAATATTAATAGCATAAATACACCAATTAAAAGACAGAGATTGTCACAGTGCATTTAAAAATGCATTTAAATCGAAATATATGCTGCCTAAAAGAAACTCACTTCAAATATAATGCTATATAAAGAATAAAAAAGGATGGGAAGAGCTATACCACGCAACCTTTAATCAAAAGAAAGCAAGAGTTGCTATATTGATATCAGAAAGAAAGTTGACTTCAGAGTAAACAAAATTAAAAAGGACAGAGGGACATTACATAATGGTAAAGGTCAATCCACCATGAAGATTTACAATCCTAAATATGTATGCCCCAAACAATAGAATGGCAAAATATGTAAAACCAAACTGATTGAACTGAAATAGGCAAATCCACAATTAGAGTTGTAGATTGCAACCCAACTCTCTCTCAACAATGGATAGAAGAGCAAGACAGAAAATCAGCAAGCTATAGAACTCAACATCACCAACCAACATGATCTAATCAGCATTTATAGAACAATCCACACAAAAACAGTAGAAAATACATTATTTTTGAGCTTCCATGGAACACATAAGAAAATATACCATATCCTACCCAAAAAACCCACTGCCGTCAAGTCAATTCCAACTCATAGCGACTTATTAAAAAATAAATCACTTAATTAAAAGAAAAAACAATATCATACAGAGGATGTTTTTTAACACAATGGGAATAAACTAGAAATTGATAAAATAAAGATAACAGACAAATTTCAAAACACTTGGAAACTAAAAAATTCACTTCAGGTCAAAGAGAAAGTCTCAAGAAAAATCAGGAAAAAAAAATTTGAAATGAATGGAAATAAAATTACAACATATTAAAACTTGAGGTACTCAACTAAAGAATAAATGAGAGGTAAACTTATACCAATAAGTATTTGCATTAAAAAATAAAAAAAGGTGGACATACATAATCAAAATTCCCAACTTACGAAACTAGAAAAAGAAGAAAAACAAACTTAAGATAAGCAAGAAAAAGGAAATAGTATAGAACAGATATTAATGAATTTAAAAATAAAAACAAGGAAGAATATTAATAAAATATTGATTTTTTTGAAAAGATCAATAAACCTCTAATAAGACTAACAAATAATAAAAGCGGTAAGACACAAACTAATAATATCAAGAATGAAGGAGGGGATATCACTAGAGGCCTTGCACATATCAAGAGGTTATTAAAGGAATCCTGTGAAAAACTCTAGAAGCCTGGGTGGCACAAATGTTTTGCTGTTGGCTGCTAACCCAAATGTTAGCAGTTCAAACCCACGCAATGGCACCATGGGAGAAAGACATGGCTATTTGCTTCCATAAAGATTACATCCAAGAAAATCCTTCTCTGTAACATGTGGGTCTCCAAGAGTAGGAATCCGTCCTATGGCAACAATTTTTTGATGTTTGTTTTTTTAAATCAAAATATCTTTGAGGTATCAGTGGATTCACTGGTAGAATTCTTGCTTTCCATGTAGAAGACCCATGTTCAATTCCCAGCCTTACACCACATGCACAGCCACAGCTAAGTGGAGGGTTGCTTGCACGTTGTTATGGTGTTGAACAGGTTTCAGTGGAGCTTCCAGGTTAAAAAGAAATCTACTTCTGAAAATTAGCCAATGGGAACCTTATGGATCACAATTGTCTGATCTGTAGCTCTTCATGGAGATGGTACAGAGCCCAGTGTCATTTCATTTCATTGTGCATGGGCTCACCGTGAGTAAGGGGGTGACTCAACAGATGCTAGCAACAACAACATGAAAAACTCTACGCGTATAAATTTGACAATATAGAAGAACATAAAAATTCTTGAAATATATAACTAGCACATGTCACACACAATGAAATAATTAATTTGAATTGCCCTGTAACTGCTAAGGAAATTGAATTTATAATCAGAAGCCTCCTGAAAATGAAATTTCTAAAACCTAATGGTTTCCATGGATAATTCTACCAAATGCTTAAGAAAAATTAATACAAATTCTATTCAATTTCTTCCAGAAAAATAGAAGAAGCTAGAATACTTTCTAAGTCATCCTGTGATAACAGTATTACTGTGACACCAAAAGCAGACAAAGAAAAAAAAAAAAGGTACAAGCCAATATCACTCATGGATATAAATGCAAAAATTGCTAACATTATATTAGCAAATAGAATTCAGTAGTATATAAAACAACTATACACAATAACCAACTGGAGTGTAGTCCGGGGATGCAAGTTTGTAATCAATGTAATCCATCAAATTAAAGGGGAGAAAAAAAAATCATATTTGATCATATCAACTGATGCAGAAAAAGCATTAGACACTTAAACCTCTCACCTCACAAAAATTAAGTAAAAATTTATCATAGACTTAAAGTACAACTATAAAACGGGGCTGCTATGAATCAGAATCATCATGATCACATCCAACAGCAACAACAACCTAAAAAGTTTAGAAGAACACATAGGAGCAAATCATCAGGCTTTAGGACTTAGTGAAGTATTCTTTAACATCACACCACAAGAGAAAACAATTGATAAATGGACTAAAGAACAGATTGAAGAGTTAATTAAAAAACTCCCAGCAACAACAACAAAAAGCCCTGGCCTAGAGAGCTTCTCTACAGAGTTCTACCAAACTTTCAAGAGAAGAGTTAACACCACTGCTACTAAACGTATTTCAGAGCATAGAAAAAGGACAGAATACACCCAAACTCATTCTATGAAGCCAGCATATCCCTGACACCAAAACCAGGTAAAGACATCAGAAAAAAGAAAATTATACACCTATATCCCTTGTGAACTTAGATGCAAAAATCCTCAACAAAATTCTAGCCAACAGAATTCAACAACACATCAAAAAAAAAAAAAAATTCACCATGACCAAGTAGGATTCATACCAGGTATGCAGGGATGGTTCAATATTAGAAAAACAATGTAATCCATCATATAAATAAAACAAAAGACAAGAACCACATGATCTTATCCATTGATGCAGAAAAGGCATTTGACAAAGTCCAACACCCATTCATGATAAAAACTCTCAGCAAAAAAGGAATAGAAGAAAAATTTCTCATTAAAAAAAAGGGTATTTATACAAAGCCAACAGCCAACATCATCCTAAATGGAGAGAGCCCGAAAGCATTTCCCTCGAGAACAGGAACCAGACAAGGATGCCCTTTATCACTACGGTTATTCAACATTGTGCTGGAAGTCCTGGCCAGAGCAATTAGGCCAGAAAAAGAAAAAAAGGGCATCCAAATTGGTAAGAAAGAAATAAAAGTATCTCCATTTGCAGATGACATGATCTAATACACAGAAACCCTAAGGAATCCACAAGAAAACTACTGGAATTAACAGAAGATTTTAGCAAAGTATCAAGATAAAAATACAAAAATCAGTTGGATGCCTCTACACCAACAAAGAGAATGTCAAAGAGGAAATCACCAAATCAATACCATTTACAATACCCCTAAGAAGATAAAAACACTTAGGAATAAATCTAACCAGAGACCTGTACAAAGAAAACTATAAGACACTACTGCAAGAAATCAAAAGAAACCTACATAAGTGGAAAAACATGCCTTGTTCATGGATAGGAAGACTCAATGTTGTGAAAATGTCTAGTCTACCTAAAGTGATCTGTAGATAAAATGCAGTCCCAATGCAAATTCCAACGACATTTTTTAATGAGATGGAGAAACAAATCACCAACTACATAAGGAAGAGTAAGATGACCAGGAGAAGTAAAGCATTACTGAAAAAGATGAACAAAGGGGGAGGTCTCTCACCGTACCTGATTTTAGAAACTATTATACTGCCACAGTAGTCAAAACAGCCTGATACTAGTACAACAACAGATACATAGATTACCGGAACAGAATTGAGAATCCAGACATAGATCCATCCACATATGAGCAGCTGATATTTGACAAAGGCTCAAAGACTATTAAATGGGGAAAAGACAGTCTCTTTAAAAAATGGTGCTGGCATTACTGGATATCCATATGCAGAAAAATGAAACAAGACCCATACCTCACACTGTGCATAAAAACTGACTCAAAATGGATCAAAGGCCTAAATATAAAACCTAAAACGATTAAGATCACGGAAGAAAAAATAGGAACAAACCTAGAAGCCCTAATACATAGCATAAACAGTATATAAAACATTACTAACAACGCACAAAGGCCAGAAGAGAAACTAGATAACTGGGAGTTCCTAAAAATCAAACACTTATACTCATCCAAAGACTTCACCAAAAGAGTTAAAAGACAACCTATGGAATGGGGAAAAGCTTTTGGCTATGACAAATCCAATCAGACTTTGATCTCTAAAATCTACGTGGTACTGCAAAAACTCAACAACAAAAAGACAAATAACCCAATTAAAAAATGGGCAAAGGATATGGAAAGGCATTTTACCAAAGAAGGCATTCAAGCTACTAACAGATACATGAGGAAATGTTCACGATCATTAGCTATTAAAACCCTAGAGAAATGTAGATAAAAACTAAAATGAGATACCATCTCACCCCAACAAGGCTGAGAGTAATCCAAAAAACACAAAATAATAAATGTTGGAGAGACTGTAGAGACTGAAACACACACTGCTGGTGGGAATATAAAATGGTACAACCACTTTGGAAATTGATTTGGTGCTTCCTTAAAAGCTAGAAATAGAACTATCATACGATCCAGCAATCTCACTCCTAGAGAAATAAAAGCCCTCACAGAAACAGATATATGCACCTCCATGTTCATTACAGTACTGTTTACAATAGCAAAAAGTTTGAAGCAACCAAACTCCCCATCATTGGATGAATGGGTAAATAAATTATGGTATACTCACATGATGGAATACTACACAACAATTAAGAACAAGGATGAATCCATGAAACATCTCATAACTTGGAGGAATCTGGAAGGCATTGTGCTGAGTGAAAATTATAGACTCAAAAGAACAAATATTGTATGAAACCACTAATATAAGAACTGAAGAAAACGTTTAAACACAAAAGAAAATATTCTTTGGTGGTTACAAGAGTGGGGAGGGTAGGAGAAAGGTATTAACTAATTAGTAGACAAGAACTATTTTAGGTGAAGGGAGAGACAATACACATACAGGGGAGGTCAGCACAATTAGACTAAACCAAAAGCAAAGAAGTCTCCTAATACAACCAAATGCTTTGAAGGCCAGAGTAGCAGAGATGGGGGTCTGGGTACCATGGTTTCAGGGGACATCTATGTTAATTGGCATAACAAAATGTATTAAGAAAATGTTCTGCAACCCACTTTGGTGAGTGGTGTCTGAGGTCTAAACACTAGCAAGCAGCCATCTAAGATACATCAATTGGTCTCAACCCAGCTAGAGCAGAGGAGAATGAAGAACACCAAAGACAAAAGATAAATATGAACCCAAGGGACAGAAAGGGCCACATAAACCAGAGGCTCCATCAGCCTGAGACCTGAAGAACTAGATGGTGCCTGGCTATCACCAATAACTGCCCTGACAGGAAACACAACAGAGAATCCCTGATGGAGCAGAAGAGCAGTGGGATGCAGATCTCAAATTCTCCTAAAAAGACAACACTTAATAGTCTGACTAAGACTGGAGGGACTTCAGAGGTCAGTCATGGACACAGGACCCTCTGTTAGCCCAAGACTGGAACCGTTACAGAAACCAGCTCTTCACACAGGGATTGCAATAGCCTATAAGACAGAAAATGATACCGGTGAGGAGTGAGCTTCTTGGCTAAAGTAGACACAGAAAACTACGTGAGCTCCTGTCTGGAGGTGAGATGAGAAGGCAGAATGGGGCAGGAGCCGGTTGAATGGACACGGGGAACACAGGGTGGAGAGGAAGAGTGTGCTGTCACATTAGGGGAAGAACAGCTAGGAATACATAACAAGGTATGTATAAGTTTTTGTATGAGAGACTGACTTGATTTGTTTATTTTCACTTAAAGCACAATAAAAAAAAAAAACTTTTACTTTGTGAAAGACTTTGTTAGTAGAATTAAAAGGCAAGCTACAGACTGGGCCCCACGTGTCTGTCAGTTTGTCGAACTGTGGGGGCTTGCGTGTTCCTGTGATGCTGGAAGCTATGCCACTGGTAATCAGATACCAGCAGGGTCATCCATGGAGAACAGGTTCCAGCTGAGCTTCCAGACTAAGACAGACTAGGAAGAAGGACCCAGTGGTCTACTTCTGAAAAGCATTAGCCAGTGAAAACCTTTTGAATAGCAGCAGAACATTGTCTGATATAGTGCTGGAAGATGAGCCTCCCAGGTTGGAAGGCACTCAAAAGATGACTGGGGAAGAGCTGCCTCCTCAAAGTAGAGTCGACCTTAATGACATGGATGGAGTAAAGCTTTTGGGACCTTCATTCTTTGATGTGGCACAACTCAAAATGAGAAGAAACAGCTACAAACATCCATTAATAATTAGAACCTAGAATGTGCAAAGTACAAATTTAGGAAAATTAGAAATTGTCAAAAATGAAATGGAATGCATAAACATCAATATCCTAGACGTTAGTGAGCTGAAATGGACTGGTATTGGCCATTATGAATTGGACAATCATATAGTCTACTATGCTGGGAATGACAACTTGAAGAGGAATGGTGTTGCATTCATAGTCAAAAAGAACATCTCAAGATCTATCCTGAAGTACAATGCTGTCAGTGATAGGATAATATCCATACGCCTGAAAGGAAGACCAGTTAATACGACTATTATTCAAATTTATGCACCAACCACTAGGGCCAAAGATGAAGAAAAGAAGATTTTTATCAGCTGCTGTAGTCTGAAATTGATTGAACATTCTATCAAGATGCAGGTAATTACTGGTGATTGGAATCCAAAAGTTGGAAACAGAGAAGAAGGTTCAGTAGTTGGAAAATAAAGCCTTGGTGATAGAAACAATACTGGGGATCGAATGATAAAATTTTGCAAGACCAACGACTTCTTCATTGCAAATAAATGGCGACTATACACACGGACCTCACCAGATGGAACACACAGAAATCAAACTGACTACATCTGTGGATGGAAAAGCTCAATATCATCAGTCAGAACAAGGTCAGGGGGCGACTGTAGAACAGACTGTCAATTGCTTGTCTGCAAGTTCATGCTGAAACTGAAGAAAATCAGGGCAAGTCCACGAGAGCAAAAATATGACCTTGAGTACATCCCACCTGAACTTTGAGACCATCTGAAGAATAGATTTGATGCATCGAACACTAGTGACCGAAGACCAGACGAGTTGTGGAATAACATCAAGGACATCATCCATGAAGAAAGCAAGAGGTCATTGGAAAGACAGGAAAGGAAGAAAAGACCAAGATGGATGTCACAGGAGACTCTGAAACTTGCTCTCGAGTGTTGAACAGCTAAAGTAAAAGGAAGAATTGATGAAGTAAAACAACTGGACAGAAGATTTCAAAGGGCGTCTCGAGAAGACAAAATAAAGTATTATAATGACGTGTGCAAAGAGCTGGAGATGGAAAACCAAAAGGGAAGAACATGCTTGGTGTTTCTCAAGCTGAAAGAACTGAAGAAAAAATTCAAGCCTTGAGTTGCAGTAGTGAAGGATTCTATGGGGAAAAATATTAAACGATGCAGGAAACATCAAAAGAAGATGGAAGGAATACACAGAGTCATTATACCAAAAAGAATTAGTCAATGTTCAACCATTTCAAGAGGTGGCATAAGATCAGGAACCCATGGTACTGAAGGAAGAAGCCCAAGCTGCTCTGAAGGTGTTGGCGAAAAACAAGGCTCCAGGAATTGATGGAATATCAACTGAGATGTTTCAACAAACAGATGCAGCGCTGGAGGTGCTCACTCGTCTAGGCCAAGAAATATGGAAGACAGCTTGCTGGCCAACTGATTGGAAGAGATCCATATTTATGCCTATTCCCAAGAAAGGTGATCCAACCGAATGTGGAAATTATAGAACAGTATCATTAATACCACATGCAAGCAAAATTCTGCTGAAGGTCATTAAAAAACGGCTGCAGCAGTATATCGACAGGGAACTGCCAGAAATTCAGGCCCATTTCAGAAGAGGACGTGGAACCAGGGATATCATCGCTGATGTCAGATGGATCCTGGCTGAAAGCAGGGAATACCAGAAGGATGTTTACCTGTGTTTTATTGACTATGGAAAGGCATTTGACTGTGTGGATCATAACAAATTATGGATAACATTGCGAGGATCCATTTGATGTCAGCAATGATATCCCTGGTTCCACGACTTCTTCAGTATCTGTCTTGAATTTCTGACAGTTCCCTGTCGATATACTGCTGCAGCCAAATTTGAATGATCCTTAGCAAAATTTTACTTGTGTGGGGGTTTTATTTATTTTCTTAGAGAAACAAAAATGTATGGCAAGACAACAACTTGTACATGATTGTTCATATCAGTTTTATTTGTGATAAGTAAAATTTGGAACAAGAAAAAACATCTTCCATCAGCGAATAGTTAAACTATAGTATATTCAGTCTGTGAAATACTGCTGAGCAATCCCTGCCAAGTTGATTCTAACTCATGGTGATACCATGAGTGTCAGTGTAGAACTGTGCTTCTTAGGGTTTTCAGTGGCTGCTGTTTTGTGGTGGATCGCTAGGCCTTTCTTCCCAGGCAGTTAGTAGCTGAGTGCATCAACCATTTATACCACCCCAGGCCCCTCACAGTGAATGGTTTCATTTGTATAATATTCTTGAAATGACAAATTAATAGGTATGGAAAACACTTCAGTGGTCGTCAGGTGTTAGGGATTAAGGTGGGGAATGTGAATATAAAAGGGTAGCATGAGGGACATTTAAATATGATCTCGATTCAAGTGATTCATACACAAATATACACAAGTTCTAAAATGACACCGAAGTCTATACACACATAATACCAGTGTCAAATTTCTGGTCTTGATAGACTACTGTAGTTATATAAGATGTAACCATTTGGAGAAATTATGTGGGACTTCTCTGTACTACTTTTGCGATTTCCTGGAATCTACAATTATTCCAAAATCTTAAAAGTTAAAAAAAAAAGTCAGGTTACAAAAGGATGTTACATTATGATTTAAATATTTGTAAACTTACTGGGGGTTGTGGAAGTAAAAAAAAAAAAAAAGGCAAACCATATACCACATCAGCATAAGGACTCTTGGTTCTACTGTCCATATCTCCTGTCCCACCCTGGTCTAAACCACTCTTGCTTCCACCTTGCTTTGGTAGCTGTCAACTCTTCCCTTAAACCTGGTGACAATATGTGGACTGTTGGTTCCTCCTAGCCTCACATCCTATTACAAAGCTCCTTTAAATAACTAAACAACAAAACAGCTGCCCCCATAGTGACCCTTTAATATCTGAAACATGATTATGGTGGTGGTTACAAGGTTGTATACATTTACCAAAACTTATCAAAGTATTCTTTGAGAATGTGTGAATTTTATTTTAGTAAATTATATCTCAACAGAGCAAGTATTAAAAAAAAGCAAACCATAAAAAGACAATTGATGCCATTTATTTTTCAATTTTATTTTTTTAATTATCTTGCAGTTTGTTTTCAGCTTTGGTGATCACAAATCAAGCTGCTATGAACATTCATGTGTAGATTTTCGTGTGAACAATTGTTTCTATTTTTCTATGGAAAATATCCAGGAATGAGATTGCTGGGTCAAAGGTTAAGTATATGTTTAACTTTGTGACAAATTGCCAGACCATTTTCCAGAGTGTGCCATTTTGCATTCTCTCCAACAATGTGTGAGAGTTCCAGCAGCTCTGCATCCCAGTCAACACTTGGTATTGTCTGTGATTTTATTTTAGCTATTCTAATAGCTGTGTAGTGGTATTTCATTGTGGTTTTATAATGGCTAACGATGTTGGAACCCTGTTGGTGTGATGGTAAAAAGCTCTTCTTCCCAACTAAAAGGTCTGCAGTTTGAGTCTACCAGCTGCTCCATGGAAACACTAGGGGGCAGTTCTGCTCTGTCCTATAGGGTTGCTATGAGTCGGAATCTACCGGATGGCAAAGGCTTTTTTGTTTGTTTGTTTTTTGAATGATGTTGGACATCTTCTCATGTGATTATTTGCCATCCACATATCCTATTTTGTGAAGTGTCTGCCCAAGTTCTTAGTCTAATTTTAAACTGAATTGTTTATCTTATTGTTCACGTTTGAGAGTTATTTATATATTCTGGATAAGGCCTTTGTGGATATGTGGTTTGCAAATATTTTCTCCTAATATGTACCTGGTATCTTCCTTCCTTTGAAAGCGTTTCTGGCAGAGCAAAAGCTTTTAATTTTGATAAAGTCCAATGTATTATTATTATTTTTTTTAATTTTATGAATCTAATTCTTGGACTAACCCTGGGTGGCTATAATTTCCTTCTAAAAGCCATATATATTTTTTCATTTTACATTTAGATCTATGAAATCTCAGATGTGAGGTTTAGGTCAAGATTCATTAATTTTGCCTTTGGATGACCATTTGTATCAATATCATTTGTTATAAATTCTCTCTTTTCTTCATTTAATTGTTTTTGCAGCTTTGTCATGAGTCATTTCCTGTGCCACCTATTTTGTTCCACTGATTTAAGTATTTCTCTCTTCATTAATACCACACTCTCTCGATACTGTAGCTTTACAGTAAGTCTTAAAATCAGATAGTATGATTCTTCCACCCTTTATCTTCTATTTCAAAATTCTTATAGATATTCTAGTTCCTTTGAGTTTGCATATAAATTTTAGAATCACCTAAGACAAGCCATTTAAAAGAAGTGATAACGTATGCTGTTAATCTTAACCAACATTGAAGATAAAGTCACAGATTCGATTTCTCTCATTTAAGATGAAAGATGGATTTTTTATGGTATTTTTCAAATAATGTATTTTTATGTCTACAAAAATTAGTTTATGAAAATTAACCACACAAATATATATGTTAATTATATATTAAGTCTTAATAAAAATACATCTATGAAATTTGTATGTGCATATAGGAGCCCTAGGAAACTCTGGTGGTATAGTGGTTAAGTGCTACAGCAGCTAGCCAAAGGGTCGGCAGTTCGTATCTGCCAGGTGCTCCTTGGAAACTCTATGGGGCAGTTCTACTCTGTCCTATACGGTCGCTATGAGTCAGAATTCAGTCCACGGCACTGGATTTGGTTTGGTTTTGGTTTTGGTGGCACAGTGGTTAATTACTCAACTGATAACTGAAAGGTGAGTTGTTTTGAACCTACCAGCCGCTCTGTGGGAGAAAGATGAGGCAGTCCACTTCTGTCAAGATTTATGCAGCCTTGGAAACCTGTGGGGGCAGTTCTACCCTGTCCTATAGGGTCGCCATGAGTCGGAATTCTCTTGACGACAATAGGTTTGGTTCGGTTTTTTTTATATGTATATGTATGTATATATATATATATGTATATACACACACACATATATAACTATATAGATATATAACTTTACACATGTACCTGCTTTTGATTTATTTTAAATCAGCCTGTTTACTAAAAACAAGTAACACATACAAAGATATAAGTACTATTGTAAAAATGAACTCAGTAGTTAAAATTATAGGTTTGCAATTGAGTTGATAAACATTTAAACACATTTTTTAGGCACCGTTACCAGCCACGAGATTTAGGTTTTGGTAGCTGTCAAGATGAATAACGGTATCATTCTGAAGTACTTGTTTTTTCATTATGTCAGATACTGTCATTAACCACCCCACCTTCATTTCTGCTAGAGCCCATCTACCTCCACGGAGCCAAAAATGCCAGATTCTTTTTTTACCCAGCCTCTTTTATAATGATCCAATTCTGAATAACGAGATCAGATGGAAAGTATGCTGTAATTTTCTGGAAAAAACTTTTCTCTAAAAAGACATACAAGGAAAAAATGTCTTCAACTTGCCTGGATGTGGCCAAGTCTCATACATCTCATGGAGCAACCATCCTGTGACAAAGAGAGAGGAATCACAGCCATGGTTAGAATGTTCAAATGAAAGGATAGAAGCATTTTGTGTCATGGATTACACTTGTGGGTTGCTGAAACAAACTCTGCCCCCAGAAATTTGATATAATAAATTACCTTATTTTCTAATCTACTTTTCGTTGGGCATCCAGTTATTTGGAGTCAAAAGCTTCGTAATATATCACTATAGATGTGCAACCGAGAGGAGCATAATTTTATTTTTCTCTTTGTTTCTCTTCCAGAGAAACTCTGACTCTTTAATGAATTAAGACCTATATTCAGGGACTTTAGAGAGGCCATGCAGTAAAAACAATCCTGTCCCAACACTCTGTCTTCCACTGGCAGAAAATTATTTGACTTTGCTCATCTAGGATTTTACATTTGTGCTTTGTAATTAAAGTGAAGCAATACAATGCAAAAAGAACTGCAATGGCAGTCTTCAGATCTAACCCTGCTGTTGTCTTTGTTAGTAATTTATTCCACTGATTAGAATGGCTCGTTAACCACTCCACTAAGGGAACTAAATTCTAAGAGAAATTTACTCCTCCACCTCTTCCTTTAATGCTAAAGGAGAAGTAGTTCTGATAAGGCCTAGGACAAGTGACTGCAGTTTTAGAAAGAGGTTAAAAACCTCCGCTTCCATAAGGAATGCCGTTTGGGATTCATCCTTAAATTCCTGTTTTTGGAAATCACAAATTCTTCACACTGTTATGCTTTTCCTATGTCATTGATGGAGTATGACAAACTTGGCATTGTCCTCCAATTTAGATCTTTCCCACCCACCCAGACAAGGACTAGGTAGCTTAGGGAAATTCTGTTTTGGGAACTGCATTGAAAGGTTATTATTTCTTCAATTCTTCTTGTTGCTAGATAGATACTACTGTGTAAGGTTGGAGTGAAGAAATCAAGAAGCCCACTGAGTCAACTTCATTTGTGCCTCAAATCAGATAATTTTTTTTTTTAAACGTGCTTGCTCTAAACCAGATCACAACACCTTGATGTGGGTTTTTTATTCTGTTGATAACTTCCTCAGAACTTCCACATAGGTCCTAGTAATCAGGTCCTATCATCTGGGCTGTTTCGTGCAATCACTGAGCAAGTGATTGGCACAAATTAATGAAAACAAAAACTATCACTTAAACTTAAGGGATATGATCTGAGCTTTCTTTTTAAAAAGGACTCAATCTTTATGATAGCTAAGGGACTCTTGCCTAATCTTTAGAAATGCATATCTCTTATATATGTAAGGGCACCAACAAAGGTAACAAAAAAAATGCAGTAAAAATATCTTAAAAAGAAAAGGTTGAAATATCTGGAGAGAAACAGGAAGAAGTAGAAAGAGCCAATAAAAGTACATGTTTTTGAGTGAGGTGAAATGGGGATAATGTCATGAATTGTGTACCCAGAAATCTCACCTATTAGCTCAAATTCCAATCAAGACTTGCTAGGATATCAAGGATACTGGTTTTTACATCATCATTAAATCATGTTTGAGATGGTCAAATTTATAAGAATTTATTCATCTTTAAATTAGCAAGTAAGAATTTTTAATTCTGTCCAAGGCACTCTGTAGACATTGTTGTTACTGTTAGTTACCATCAAGTGCATTCTAACTCGTGGCGATCTCAAATGTGCAAAGTAGAACTACTCCATAGGGTTTTCAAGGCTGTGACCTTTCAGAAGCAGACTGCTAAGCCTGCCTTCCGAGACACCTCTGTGGGTTAGACTTGCCAATCTTTCAGATAGTAGTAGCATGCTTAGCTGTTTGCCCCAGTGAGGGATGATTCCTTCTGAGCTTACAAAGATGATTAGGTCATAGTATTTATCTTCAATAAACTTAAAATCTGGGAGGAAAAAAGACCAATAATCAAACGAGTGGAATAAAATGTGCCACATCAGGCAAAAACCTGACATAAAGCCTGCTACATAGCAAGTATTTCATGCTTATTGAATGAATACATAAATGAATTGATGCAACTATGTACATGGCCAATTGAATAACAGATCTGTGAACAGATGAAGGTTTAGGAAAGGTTAATAGAGAAAGTAGGTAAAGAAAAAATTGCAGGAGTGATCATGGTGAGCACAGGAAAGAATAATATAGGCACAGAGTTGTAAACAAAGGCTTAGAGGGGTACATTCTAGAACTGTATTTACATTCGGCAGAACCTGCCACAGAGGGTACCTAAAATTTTGAAGGAGTATTCTGGTGACTCTTTCCAAGATGAGGAAAGCTATCTGTAGTCAGTTGCCCAGAGAAACTTCCTTAGCTACTGATATGTTGGGAATTTGCCTAGTTAGTTTCAGTCAGCTTTTCCATCATTTCTGAAGTCATGAATTTTTGCATTTCAACCCACTTATTGAATGCAAATTTCTGTGAAAGCCTTGTGTGACTAGGCCTGTGAGGCTCTGCAACTTGCAACTCAAAATGCTGCCTGGGGACCAGCAGCATCAACATCACCTAGGATTCTGGTAAAAAATGCAGAATCTCAGGCCTCGTCTACTTAATCAGAATCTGTATGTCAACAAAATTTCCAGGTGGCTCATATGAAGATACTGAAGGGATATGAAGAAGGCATTCCGATCCAATAAGGAAAATAAGATACATTTGTAAACCATTATACTATAATACCAGTGTCCCCATGGCAAGTTGCATTATGTGTGATACAGACAATATTAAATAGCCTGGGGCAGATTCTGAAATCAGATAGACCTTAATTAAAAACACACGTCAGGTGCTTCTTTTCTGAGTGAAATCGGAAAAGTTATTTCTCCTTTTTTCGGCCTCATTTTCTTCACCTATGTTGTTGTTTTTGCTGGGTGCTGTTGAGTTGATTTTTGACTCATAGCAGCTCATAGCAACCCCATGTGACAGAGTGGAGCAGCCCCACAGGGTTTTCGTGACTGTAATCTTTACAGAAGCAAGTTGCCAGATCTTTCTCCCCTGGAGCTGCTGGGTGGGTTTGAACAACAGCCAACTTTTCAGGTAAGACCCATTGCACCGCCAGGGCTCCTTACTACACCTATAAGGGGTGTTAACTGTCAATTTATATAGAGTTATATAAGATTTAGAAAGGATACATATAAATGCTTAGCAGAATAAGTACTGATTAAACAATGATGGTTAGGTGGAAATTTGAAAGTTCACTGTTTGCAGGCAAATATGCTGATGTAGACAGATAAATTTTCATGAAGAAGGTGACATTTTATCTGCATCTTATAGATAGAATTTTGATATGGGGTGCTAAGGATGCACAGGAAAGAGATATTCAGCATTCTAGTCATGATTTTTAACTACATGAGCTATATTTCTTACCCACATAAATACTGCTTGAAAGCCAAGGACTTTCTATCTTATAACCGAGTATCCATCATGCAATTTAGATTTGATCGTCGATTTAGACCGATCATCTATCAGCATATTCAATAATGTAGCATAAACTGGAAAAGTCATTTGAATGCATTTCTAATTTTATTGTTTCAAAAAAAGCTTTAAAACTAAACACTTGTCAAAATAAACAAGCTACCTCTTAGAGTCTGTTTATTTGGTTTAGAATTAAAATGAAATGGCTTGGTCCTTTTACTGTTAGAAGCACAGAGAAGCTTTATAGAAATCATGAAATTCAATCATGAGTGTTCACAGGGAATGAACAAATACAAATCATGCACCTTCGAATTTGTTGCAATTTGATGATTTAAGGATTTTTCTTAGTAAAACATAAACTTTGATATATTATGCATTGTTTGATAGAAGAAATTGCAACTGAGTGAAATCCTTGCACCAAACTCACCTTTATCATCAAAGGCAGCGTGAACGGTAATAACAACGTCTTCTCAGTATGCATTGGAAGGAAGCTCCAGCTCTCTCACATCAAGTTGTGAGAAAGACAAAGTGTTTACATTCAGCTAATGAGCAATCTCTGATCCTGACCACTTAATTGCCCCATCGCAATTTTGCCTAAATTTCTGTTGAAAAGTACAATAGCTAATGCTCATTTTTGTTGACTGCTGCGGAGTCAGCCCTGAGTTGTGCTTATTCCATTCACAACTGAACAAAACACTGCCCTGTTGTGATCCATAGGGTTTTCATTAGCTGACTTTTAGAAGTAGATCACCAGGCGTTTCTTCCTAGTCCATCTTAGTCTGGAAGCTCTGCTGAAACATGTTCAGCATCATAGCAACAAGCAAACCTCCACTGACAGATGGGTAGTGGCTGCGCATGAGATGCATTGCCCGGGAATTGAACCTGGGCCTTGTGCATGAAGGTGAGGATTCTACCACCAAACCACACTCATTGTAGGATTGTCCAGTGATAAGGGAACTCAGTAAGAGACTTCTACCAATGGAGACTTGTAAATACTGTCATTTACTGTTCTAAACCTTTCCCTGGTCTCCCAAAGCCCTGCCAACTAAAATGACACCCTTTTCAGAGAATAGGACTTAGGGCTTCCTCACCAAATTCTTCTGTGCCTCCAGGGCTTGTACAATTCCACTGAGCTCTGTTCTGCTTTTTATGGACATACTGGTTTTCTTTTTTTTAGTCTACTCTTTTGGGAACTTGAAAGAGAGTATAGTAAGGACTTCCATCTGCCTTCCACCTGGTTACTCAAGAGGCTGTAATTTTTTTTTTTTTTTTTAAGGAAAAGTTTACAAATCAAGTCAGTCTCTCACACAAAGACTTATATACACCTTGCTATATACTCCCAGTTGCTCTCCCTCTAATGAGACAGCCTGCTCCCTCCCTCCACTCTCTCTTTTTGTGTCCTTTTCGCCAGCTTCTAACCCCCTCCACCCTCTCATCTCCCCTCCAGGCAGGAGATGCCAACATAGTCTCAAGTGTCCACCTGATCCAAGAAACTTACTCCTCATCAGCATCCCTCTCCAACACACTGTCCAGTCCAATCCCTGTCTGAAGAGTTGGCTTCGGGAATGGTTCCTGTCCTGGGCCAACAGAAGGTCTGGGAGCCATCACCACCAGGGTCCTTCTAGTCTCAGTCAGACCATTAAGTCTGGTCTTTTTATGAGAATTTGGGGTCTGCATCCCACTGCTCTCCTGCTTCCTCAGGGGTTCTCTGTTGTGTTCCCTGTCAGGGCAGTCATTGGTTGTAGCCGGGCACCATCTAGTTCTTCTGGTCTCAGGATGATGTAGTCTCTGGTTCATGTGGCCCTTTCTGTCTCCTGGGCTCATAATTACCTTGTGTCCTTGGTGTTCTTCATTCTCCTTTGATCCAGGTGGGCCAAGACCAATTGATGCATCTTAGATGGCCACTTGCTAGCATTTAAGACTCCAGACGCCACTCTCCAAAGTGGGATGCAGAATGTTTTCTTAATAGATTTTATTATGCCAATTGACTTAGATGTTTCCTGAAACCATGTTCCCCAAACCCCTCCTCTGCTATGCTGGACTTTGAAGCATTCAGGAAAGTTCTTTGCTTTTGGTTTATTCCAGTTGTGCTGACCTCGCTTGTATTATGTGTTGTCTTTCCCTCACCTAAAGTAGTTCTTATCTACTATCTAATTAGTGAATATCCTTCTCCCATCATACCTCCCTCCCCCTTCTCGTAACCGTCAAAGAATATTTTCTTCTCTGTTTAAACTATTTCTCGATTTCTTATAATAGTGGTCTTATACAATATTTGTCCTTTTGCAACTGAGTAATTTCACTCAGCATAATGCCTTCCAAATTCCTCCATGTTATGAAATGTTTCAGATTCATCAGTGTTCTTTATCTATGCAAAGTATCCCATTGTGTGAATATACCATAGTTTTTTTATGGATTCATCCATTGATGGGCACCTTGGTTGCTTCCACCTTTTTGCTATTGTAAACAGTGCTGCAATGAACGTGGGTGTGCATGTATCTGTTCCTGTAAAGGCTCTTATTTCTCTAGGATATATTCCAAGGAGTGGATTGCTGGACGCTACAGTAGTTCTATTTCCAACTTTTGAAGGAAGTGCCAAATCGATTCTCAAAGTAGTTGTACCATTTGACATTCCAATCAGCAGTGTATAAGTGTTCTAATCTCTCCACAGTCTCTCCAACGTTTATTGTTTTCTGTTTTTTGGATTAATGCCAACCTTGCTGTGGTGAGATGGAACCACATTGTAGTTTTGATTTGCATTACTCTAATGGCTAATGATGGTAAACATTTCTGCTACCTGAATATCTTCTTTAGTGAAGTGTCTGTTGATATCTTTTGCCCGTTTTTTAATTGTGTTTTTTGTCTTTTTGCAGTTGAGTTTTTGCACTATCATGTAGATTTTACAGATCAGGTGCTGATCAGAAATGTCATAGGTAAAAACTTTTTCCCAATCTATAGGTAATCTTTTTACTCTTTTGGTGAAGTCTTTGGATGAGCGTAGGTGTTTCGTTTTTAGGAGCTCCAGGTTACCTAGTTTTTCTTCTGCATTGTTAGTAATGTTTCCCATACTGTTTATGCCAGGTATAAGGGCTCCTAATGTTGTCCCTATTTTTTCTTCCATGATCATTATCACTTAGATTTTATATTTAGGTCTTTGATCCATTTTGAGCTCATTTTTGTGCATGGAGTGAGGTATGGGTCTTGTTTCATTTTTTTGCAACTGGATATCCAGTTATGCCAGCACCATTTGTTAAAAAGACAGTCTTTTCCCCATTTAAATGTTTTGGGGCCTTTGTCAAATATCAACTGCTCATATATGGATGGATTTATGTCTGGATTCTCAATTCCGTTCCATTGGTCTATGTATCTATTGTTGTACCAGTACCAGGCTCTTTTGACTACTGTGGCGGTATAATAGGTTCTAAAACCAGGTAGAGTAAGGCCTCCCACTTTGTTCTTCTTTTTCGGTAATGCCTTATTTATCCGGGGCCTCTTTCCCTTCCATATGAAGTTGGTGATTTGTTTCTCCATCTCTTTAAAAAATGTCGTTGGAATTTGGATCGGAATTATATTAAATGTATAGATCGCTTTTGGTAGAATAGCCATTTTTATAATGTAAGTCTTCCTATGCATGAGCAAGGTGTGTTTTTCCACTTATGTAGGTCTCTTTTGGTTTCTTGCCAAGTATATTTTAGTTTTCTTTGTATAAGTCTTTTACATCTCTGGTAAGATTTATTCGTAAGTATTTTATTTTCTTGGGGGCTACTGTAAATGGTATTGATTTGGTGATTTTCTTTTCAATGTTCTTTTGTTCTTTTTGTTGGTGTAGAGGAATCCAACTGATTTTTGTATGTTTACCTTGTATCCCAATACTCTGCTGAACTCTTCTATTAGTTTCAGTAGTTTTCTTAGGGTTTTCTGTGTATAAGATCATGTACTCTGCAAATGGAGATAATTTTACTTCTTCTTTGCCAATCTGGATGTGCTTTATTCCTTTATCTAATTGCTCTGGCTAGGACCTCCACCACAATGTTCAATAAGAGCAATGATAAAGAGCCTCCTTGTCTGGTTCCTGATCTCAAGGGAAATGCTTTCAGGCTCTCCATTTAGGGTGATATTGGCTGTTGGCTCTGTATAAATGCCCTTTATTATGTTGAGGAATTTTTTTTCTATTCCTATTTTGCTGAGAGTTTTTATCGTGAATGGGTGTTGAACTTTGTCAAATGCCTTTTCTGTATCAATTGATAAAATCATGTGATTCTTGTCTTTTGTTTTATTTATGTGATGGATTACATTAATTGTTTTTCTAATGTTGAACCATCTCTGCATACCTGGTATGAATCCCACTTGGTCATGGTGAATTACTTTTTTGATATATTGTTGAATTCTATTGGCTAGAATTTTGTTGAGGATTTTTGCATCTAAGTTCATGAGGGATATAGACTGTAATTTTCTTTTTTTTTTTTTTTTTGTTGTCTTTACCTCATTTTGGTATCAGGGATATGGTGGCTTCATAGAACAAATTTGGTAGTATTCCCTCCTTTTCTATGCTCTGCAATACTTTTAGTAGTAGTGGTGTTATCTCTTCTCTGAAAGTTTGGTAGAGCTCTGCAAGGAAGCAGTCTGGGCCATGGCTTTTTTTGTTGTTGTTGGGAGTTTTTAGATTACCTTTTCAATCTCTTCTTTTGTTAGGTGTCTATTTAGTTGTTCTACCTCTTTTTATGTTAGTTTAGGTAGGTAGTGTGTTTCTAGGAATTCATCCATTTCTTCTAGGTTGTCAAGTTTGTTAGAGTACAGTTTTTCATAGTAATCTGATATGATTCTTTTTATTTCGGTTCAGTCTGTTGTAATATTGCCCATCTCTTTTCTTGTTCAGGTTATTTGCTTCCACTCCTATTTTTCTTTTGTCGGTTTGGCCAAAGGTTTATCAATTTTGTTGATTTTTTCAAAGAACCAGTTTTGGTCTTGCTAATTCTTTCAATTGTTTTTCTATTTCATTTAGTTCTGCTCTAATTTTTGTTCTTTGTTTTCTTCTGATGCCTGAGGGTTTCTTTTGTTGGTCTCTTTCTATTTGTTCAAGTTGTAGGGATAATTCTTTGATTTTGGCCCTTTCTTCTTTTTGTACATGTGCATTTATTGATATAAATTGGCATCCAAGCCCTGCTTTGGCTGTGTCCTAAAGGTTCTGGTATGAAGTGTTTTCATTCTTATTGGATTCTGTGAATTTCTTTATTCCATCCTTAATGTTTTCTATAATCCAGTCTTTTTGAGCAGAGTATTGTTCAGTTTCCAAGTGTTCAATTTCTCTGCTTTTTGTGTTATTGATTTCCACTTTTATGGCCTTATGGTCAGAGAAGACACTTTGTAATATTTCAATGTTTTGGATTCTGCTAAGGCTTGCTTTATGACCTAATATGTGGTCTATCTAGAGAATGTTCCATGTGCACTAGAAAAGAAAGTATACTTGGCTGCTGTTGGGTGGAGTGTTTTATATATGTCTATTTTTATGAGGTCAAGTTGGTTGATTGCGGCATTTAGATCTTCCTTGTCTTTATTGATCTTCTTTCTGGATGCCTTGTTCTTCACCGAAAGTGGTGTGTTGAATTCTCCTACCATAATTGTGGGGCTGACTCACTTTTCAATGCTGATAGAATTTGTTTTATGTATCTTGCAGCTCTGACACTGGGTGCATAAATATTTAATATGTTTATATCTTCTTGGTATGTTGTCCCTTTAATCATTATGTTGTGCTGTTCCTTATCCTTTATGATGGATTTAACTTTAAATTCTATTTTGTCAGAAATTAATATTGCCACTCCTGCTCTCTTTTGATTGTTGTTTGCTTGATATATGGTTTCCATCCTTTGAGTTTTAGCTTGTCTTTAAGTATAGGGTGTGCCTCTTGTAGGTAGTATATAGACAGAATGTGTTTTTTAATCCATTCTGCCACTCTCGGTCTCTTTATGGGTGCATTTAGTTCATTTTCATTCAGGGTAATTATGAATAGGTATGAATTTAGTTCTATCATTTTGATGTCTCTTTCTGTGTGTTGTTGACAGTTTCTTTTTCCCACTTAATTTTTTCTGCTGAGTAGATTATCTTTATATATTTTCCTGTCCTCATATTCTTTGCTGATTTTGTTTCTGCTGAGTCTCTATGTCTTTCTTGTATTTTGCTGAGTAGATTAGTTTGTCTCCTTTGTGGTTACCTGATTATTTACCCCTTTTTTTCTAAATTTAAACCTAACTTTTATTTCTTCATATTAGCATATCTTCATCTCCATATGGAAGATGTATAATTACATTTCTTAGTCCATCTTTATTTTTTTAATGTTGTCTTCTTTTATATAATAAAATCACTGTTACCCTGTTTTGAGATTTTTTTTTTTGTTTGTTTAATCTTCCTTTTTTTTTTTTTAATTTTCCTGTCTGGGTTGACTTCTGACTGGTCCATCTGGTATTCTAGTCTTGGATTGATACCTGATATTATTGATTTTCTAATCATAGAACTCCCTTTAGTATTTCTTGTAGTTTTGGTTTGGTTTTTATAAATTCCCTAAACTTCTGTTTATCTCAAATGTCCTAATTTCACCTTCATATATATAAGGGACAGTTTTGCTGGATATGTGATTCTTGGTTGGCAATTTTTTTCCTTCAATTTTTTGTATAAGTCATCCCACTGCCTTCTTGACTGCATGGTTTCTGCTGAGTAGTCCGAGTTTATTTTTATTGGCTCTCCTTTGTAGGTGACTTTTCATTTATCCCTAGCTGCTCTTAAAATTCTCTCTTTATTTTTGGTTTTGGCAAGTTTGATTATAATATGTCTTGGTGAATTTCTTTTCATGTTCACTTATGTGGAGTTTGATGAGCACCTTGGATAGATATCTTCTCATCTTTAATGGTATCAGGGAAGTTTTCTGCCAACAAATCTTCAACAATTTTCTCTGTATTTTCTGTTATCCCTCCCTGTCCTGGTACTCCAATCACTCATAGGTTATTTCTCTTTATAGAGTCCCACGTGATTCTTAAGTTTTCTTCATTTTTTAAAAATTCTTTTATCTGATTTTTCCTCAAATATATTATTGCCACGTGATTTATCATTAAGTTCAGAAATTCTGTGTTCTACTTGCTCAATTCTGCTCTTCTGACTTTCTACTGAGTTGTGTACTTCTGTAATTTTATTGTTAGTCTTCTGAATTTCTAAGTGCTGTCAGTCTTAGGATTTTTCCGGCTTCTTAAACTTTTCATTATGTTCCTGAAAAATCTTTCTAATTTCTTCAATTGCTTTATCTGTATGTTCCTTGGCTTGTTCTGTGTATTGACTCATTTCCTTCCTGATGTCTTGAAGGGTTCTGTATATTAATCTTTTGTATTCTGACTCTGGTAATTCCAGGAATACACTTGCATCTAGATGATCCCTGGACTCTTTGTTTTGAGAGCTTGTTGAGGTGATCATGGTCTGTTTCTTTATGTGACTTGATATTGACTATTGTCTCTAAGCCATCTATAAGTTATTGTATTAGTTTATCTTTGCTTACTGTGTTGTAGCTTCTTGCTTTGTTTTGCTTTCATAAACCCAAATGGGTTGCTTGAGTGAGCAAGCTTGATAATTTTTGCCTATGGAGCCCTGACATCCTTTCTCCAGCTGGCTAGAGCTGTTATCAGGTATATCAGTCTAGGAGTCCAATCACTTTTCTTGTATGAATTCAGCTCAGGTGTCCAGGTAGCTGATCATCAAGTGTGTGGTACAGGCTCTGTCCTACAGTCTTAGAGGGGCAGAGGTGATTGGTGTACGTACTGGTATCTGTTTGCAGCGGGGGTCACGCTCTGATGAAGGCAGGGGCCTGAGAACTGACCCCTGAGTGTCTCTGAGAAAAGCACTTCCCTGTTTCTTAAAGAGTGCAGGTGGGTGAGTTCTGCAGACAGACCATGGTCATTCAATGTTTTTGTTTGTAAGGACTGGGAGGTACCAGCTATCCTTGGACCCCCACTGCAGGTGGCTTGGTGACCTGAGTGGAGCTACCAGTTCTTATGCCTGTGATGTGGGTAGGTGAGGACCCTGTTTAATAGGCAAAGCAATGTCAAACCTTATTCACCCATGTCACCACCACACAGCTGAAACAGTTGGAGTCTGCCAACAAAGGTCTATTCTCCTTAAATAGGCCCACACAGGTCCATGCAGAAGGGAAAGGTGCTCAGAGTCCATGGACTGTTTATGCCTGGACAGGAGCCACTTCTGTCCTGAGCTCCCCCAGTTAGTGGAGCTGGAAAATTATCTTTTCCCCCAATTGCAATTTTTTTCCTTCTCCAAGGCTGGGAGGATGGATCTAGGTGCTTAACAGGGCCTATCTCGGGCCCAGGGAATTCAGCCCTGAAGCCAGCTTAGGGATGGGGGCATGTGGTAAAATATATGCAAGTACTTAGCTTTTGTTGAGAGCACCATTCTTCTCTGGCTCTGGCGGTGTGAGTAGGCTGTGTGGCTGGGTGCTTCTTCCTGAGGAAATGGTGGTCAAACGCTAGTACCAGCCCAATGCCACCACTCCAGAAATGGTGCCTGAGGGCTCCCTGCGATTTAGGTCTGGTAGCTCCTCTCAGTTTCTGAATGGTCTCTTCCTCCCCCTGCCCCTCAGCTCATTTTCTAAGCTTGCCTTTGATGTTCAGGGCTCCTAGCTTGTCATAAATATATTTGTTTCACTTGTTTTTTCGTGTCTCTATTGTAAAGAGGCCCCACCGGAAGCGTCTGTCTATGCCGGCATCTTAGCTTCGCCTTCTGCTGCTCTTTTTTGATTGTTGTTTTCTTGATATATTTTTTCCATTCTTTGAGTTTTAGTATGTTTGCGTCTCTAAGTCTAAGGTGTGTCTCTTGTAAGCAGCATATAGACAGATCTTTTTTTTTTTTATCCATTCTGTCACTCTCTGTCTCTTTATTGGTGCATTTAGTTCATTTACATTCAGCATAATTATGGATAGGTATGAATTTTTTAGTGCTATCGTTTTGATGCCTTTTTTTGTGTGTTGTTGACACTTTCTTTTTCCCACTTAATTTTATGTGCTGGGTAGATTATCTTTATATATTGTCCTTTCCTCATATTTGTTGTTGTTGGTTTTGTTTCTGCTGAGTCTCTATTTTTTTCTTGTATTTTATCTTGATGTGTAGGATAGTTTGTCTCTTTTGTGGTTACCTTATTATCTGCCCCTATTTTTCTAAATTTAAATGTATCTTTTATTTCTTTGTATTGCCTTATCCTCCTCTCCATTTGGAAGATCTATGGCTACATTTCTTAGTCCCTCTTTATTGTTTTAATGTTGCCTTCTTTTACATAATAACATCACTGTTACCCTGTTTTGAGTGTTTTTTTATCTTGTTTTTTTTTGATAAACCTTTCTTCTTTGGATAATCCTTCCTTTCTTCATCCTTTGCTCCAAAAGGAATGGGATCAGTAGGTATATCTTAGCTGTCTGCTCACAATTTTTTAACTCTAGAGACACTACTCATCAAAGTAGGATGTAGAATGTTTTCTTTATGAGCTATGTTATACCAATTTATGTAGATGCCCCCAAGACCACAGTCCCAAGGCCTCAGGCCCAGTAACATGCTCCCTCTTCGTTTTCGAATGTGTCTAAGAAGTTTCTGTGACTTTGCCTTGTTCATCTTGTGCTGACTTCCCCTATATTTTGTGTTGCCTTTTTTTTTCCCTTCACCAATGTTAACACTTCTCTACTATGTAATTAGTGAGTTCCCCACTCCAATATTTCTCTCCCTCATAACCATTAAGGTTTTTTTTTTTCATGTGTGAAAACATTTTCTTGGGTTTTTTATAGTAATGGTCTTGTGAAATATTTGACTTTTTTTGATTGACTTATTTCACTCAGTGTAATGCTTTCCAGATTCATCCACGTTGTGATACGCTTTGAGAATCCATCATTGTTATTTATCATTGTATAGTATTCCACTGTGTGTATGTACCATGATTTGTTTATCCATTCCTGTGTTGATGGGCACTTAGGTTGTTTCCATCTTTTTGCTATTCTGCCTAATGCTGCAGTGAACATAGGTGTGCATATATCTATTCATGTGATGGCTCTTATTTCTCTAGGATATATTCCTAGGGGTGGGATGGCTGGATCTTATGGAATTTCTGTTTCTATATTTTTGAGGAGGCATCATATTGTTTTCCATACTGGTCGTACCGCCTTAATTTCCCACTAGCAGTGCATGAGAGTGCCAATACCCCTGCAACCACTTCAACATTTGTTATTTTCTGTTGTCTTTGATTCTCACCAATAATGTCAGGGTGAGATGGTATTTCATGGTAGTTTTGATTTGCATTTCTCTGATGGTCATGAGAGAAATGCAAATCAAAGCAAGAGGCCATTAAAAAAGATAGTAAAGAAAGAAAAGAACAAAACTGATGTCAGAAGAGACTCTGAAACTTGCCCTTGAACATAAAAAAGAACATAGACAAGCTAAAAAGGAATGAAAAAAATGATGAAGTAAAATAGCTGAAGAGAAGATTTCAAAGGGCAGCTTGAGAAGACAAAATAAAGTATTATAATGACATGTGCAAAGACCTGGAGTTAGAAATTCAAAAGGGAAGAACATTCTCTTTCTCAAAGTGAAAGAGCTGAAGAAAAAAAATCCAAGCCTCGAGTTGCAATATTGAAGGATTCTACAAGGAAAATATTAAATGAATCAAGAAGCACCAAAAAAAGATTGAAGAAATACACAGAGTCACCATAGCAAAAAGAATTGGACAAAGTTAATTCATTGCAGGAGGTAGCATATGATCAGGAACCAGTGGTAGTGAAGGAAGAGGTACAAGCTGCACCGAAGGCACTGGTGAAAACAAGGCTCTGGGAATTGATGGAATACCAATTGAGATGTTTTAACAAATGGATATAGCACTGGAAGTGCTCATTCATCTATGCCAAGAAATTTAGAAGAGAGCTACCTCACCAACATATATATGCTTATTCCAAAGAAAGATGATCTAACCAAATGCAGAAATTATCAAACATCATTAATACCAAATGCAAGTAAAACTTTACTGAAGATCATTTGAAAGCAGTTGCAGCAGTACATTGACAGAAAACTGCCAGAAATCCAAGCCTGATTGAGAAGAGGACTTGGAACCGGCATATTATCATACATGTCAGATGGACCTTTGCTGAAAGCAGAGAATACCAGAAATATGTTTACCTATATTGTACTGACTATGCAAAGGTATTCAACTGTGTGGATCATAACAAATTATGGATAATATGGCAAAAATGGAAATTCCAGAATACTTAATTGTACTCATGGGGTACCCGTGCATAGGTCAAGAGACATTTGTTTGAACAGAACAAAGGAATACTGCATAGTTTAATGTTAGGATAGGTTTGCATCAGGGTACTATCCTTTCACCATAATTATTCAAATTGTATGCTAATCAAATAATCCAAGAAGCTTGAGTATATGAAGAAGAACCAGGCAACAGGATTGGAGGAAGACTCATTAACAACCTGCATTATGCAGATGATACAACTTTACTTGCTGAAAGTGAACAGGACTTGAAGCACTTACTGATGAAGATCAAAGGCTACAGCCTCCAGAACTGGTTACACTTCAATATAAAGAAAACAAATATCCTCACAAATGGACCAAAAAACAAACATCATGATAAACAGAGAAAAGATCGAAGTTGTCAAGGATTGCATTTACTTGGATCCACAATCAACACCCATGGAAAAAGCAGTCAAGAAATGAAAAAACGCATTGCATTGGGCAAATCTACTGCAAAAGACCTCTTTGTAGTGTTGAAAAGCAAAGATGTCACTTTGAAGACTAAGGTGTACCTGACCAAGACATTATGTTGTACCACTACCAGGCTATTTTGACTACCATGGTGGTATAATAGGTTCTAAAATCAGGTAGCGTGAGGCCTTCCACTTTGTTCTTATTTTTCAGTAATGCTTTACTTATTCGGGGCTTCTTCCCCTTCCTTATGAAGTTGGTAATTTGTTTCTCCATTTCATAAAAAAAAGTCATTGGAATTTGGATGCGGATTGGATTGTATCTATAGGTTGCTTTGGATAGAATAGACATTTTCACAATGTTGAATCTTCCTATCCATGAGCAAGGTATGTTTTTCCACTTATAGGTCTTTTGCAGTAGTTTCTTATAGTTTTCTTTGTACAGGTCTTTTAGGTCTCTGGTTAGAGCAATCCAACTGATTTTTGTATGTTTATCTCGTATCCTGATACTGCTGAATTCTTCTATTTGTTTCAGTAGTTTTCTTGTGGATTCTTTAGGGCTTTCTGTGTATAAGATCATGTCATCTGTAAATAGAGATACTTTACTTCTTCCTTGCCAGTTTGCATGCCCCTTATTTCTTTATTTAGCCTAACTGCTCTGGCTAGGACCTCCAGCACAAGTTGAATGAGAGTGCTGATAAAGGGCATCCTTGTCTGGTTCCTGTTCTCAAGGCGAAAGCTTTCACACTCTGTATTTAGGATGATGTTGGCTGTTGGTGCATAAATACCCTTTATTATGTTGAAGAATTTTCTGTCTATTCCTGTTTTGCTGAGAGTTTTTCTCACAATGAGTGCTGGACTTTGTCAGATGCCTTTTCTACATCAATTGATACAATCATGTGGTTCTCGTCTTTTATTTATATGATTGATTACATTGATTGTTTTTCTAATGTTAAACCATCCTTGCATACCTGGAATGAATCCCACTTGGTCATGGTGAATTTTTTTTTTTTGTAATGTTGATGAATTCTATTGGCTGGAATTTTGCTGAGGATTTTTGCTTGTAAGTTCATGTGTGATATAGGTCTGTAATTTTCTTTTTCTTGTGGCATCTTTACCTGGTTTTGTTATCAGAGATATACTGGCTTCCTAGAATGATTTGGGGAGTATTCCATCCTTTTCTATGCTCTGAAATACCTTCAGTAATAGTGATGTTAACTCTTCTCTGAAAGTTTGGTAGAATAGTGTAGTCGTCAGGGCCAGGGTTTTTTTTTTTTTTTTTTTGGTTGGGAGTTTTTAATCAACTTTTCAATCTCTCCTTTTGTTATACGTTTATTTAGTTGTTCTACTTCTGCGTGTGTTAGTTTAGGTAGATAAACTGTTTGTCAGTTTGTCATACTGTGGGGGCTTGTGTGTTGCTGTGATGCTGAAAGCTATGCCACCGGTATTCAGATGCCAGCAGGGTCACCCGTGAAAGACAGGTTTCAGATGAGCTTCCAGACTAAGACAGAATAGGAAGAAGGACCCAGTGGTCTACTTCTGAAAAGCATTAGCCTGTGAAAACCTTATGAGTAGCAGCAGAACACTGTCTGTTATAGTGCTAGAAGATGAACCCCCCAGGTTGGAAGGCACTCAAAAGATGACTGGGGAAGAGCTGCCTCCTCAAAGTAGAGTCGACCTTAATGATTTGGATGGAGTAAAGCTTTCAAGACCATCATTTGCTGATGTGGCACAACTCAAAATGAGAACAAACAGCTGCAAACATCCATTAATAATCAGAACCTGGAATGTACGAAGTATGAATCTAGGAAAATTGGAAATCATCAAAAATGAAATGGAACACATAAACATCAATATCCTAGGCATTAGTGAGCTGAAATGGACTAGTATTGGCCATTTTGAATCGGACAATCACATAGTCTACTATGCTGGGAATGACAACTTGAAGAGGAATGGTGTTGTATTCATTGTCAAAAAGAATGTTTCAAGATCTATCCTGAAGTACAACGCTGTCAGTGCTAGGATAATATCCATACGCCTATGAGAAAGACCACTTAATATGACTATTATTCAAATTTACACACCAAACACTAGGGCCAAAGATGAGGAAATAGAAGATTTTTATCAGCTGCTGCAGTCTGAAATTGATCGAACATGCAATCAAGATGCATTGATAATTACTGGCGATTGGAATATGAAAGTTGGAAACAAAAAAGGATCAGTAGTTGGTAAATATGGCCTTGGTGATAGAAACAATGCTGGAGATCAAGTGATAGACTTTTGCAAGACCAACGACTTCTTCATTGCAAATACCTTCTTTCACCAACTTAAACAGTGACTATACACATGGTCCTCGCCATATGGAACACACAGAAAGCGTATTGACTACATCTGTGGAAAGAGATGATGGAAAAGCTCAATATCATCAGTCAGAACAGGGCCAGGGGCCAACTGTGGAACACACCATCAATTGCTCATATGCAAGTTCAAGCTGAAACTGAAGAAAATCAGAGCAAGTCCACCAGAGTCAAAATATGACCTTGAGTATACCCCACCTGAATTTAGAGACCATCTCAAGAATAGATTTGACTCATTGAACACGAGTGACCGAAGACCAGACGAGTTCAAGGACATCATCTATGAAGAAAGCAAGAGGTCACTGAAAAGACAGGAAAGAAAGAAAAGACCATGCTGGATGTCAGAGGAGACTCCGAAACTTGCTCTTGAGCATCAAGCAGCTAAAGCAAAAGGAAGAATTGATGAAATAAAAGAACTGAACAGGAAATTTCAAAGGGCATCTCGAGAAGACAAAATATTGTAATGACATGTGCAAAGAGCTGGAGATGGAAAACCGAAAGGGAAGAACAAGCTCAGTGTTTCTGAAGCTGAAAGAACTGAAGAAAAAATCGAAGCCTTGTGTTGCAATAGTGAAAGATTCCATGGGGAAAATATTAAACGATGCAGGAAGCATCAAAAGAAGATGGAAGGAATACACAGAGTCATTATACCAAAAAGAATTAGTTGATATTCAACTATTTCAAGAGGTGGTATATGATCAGGAACCAATGGTACTGAAGGAAGAAGTCCAAGCTGCTCTGAAGGCATTGGTGAAAACAAGGCTTCAGGAATTGATGGAATATCAATTGAGATGTTTCAACAAACAGATGCAGCACTGAAGGTGCTCACTCGTCTATGCCAAGAAATATGGAAGACAGCTTCCTGGACAACTGACTGGAAGAGATCCATATTTATGCCTATTCCCAAGAAAGGTGATCCAACCTAATGTGGAAATTATAGAACAATATCATTAATATCACATGCAAGCAAAATTCTGCTGAAGATCTTTCAAAAATGGCTGCAGCAGTATATCGACAGGGAATTGCTAGAAATTCAGGCCGGTTTCAGAAGAGGACGTGGAACCAGGGATATCATTGTTGATGTCAGATGGATCCTGGCTGAAAGCAGAGAATACCAGAAGGATGTTTACTTGTGTTTTATTGACTATGCAAAGGCATTCGACTGTGTGGATCATAACAAACTATGGATGACACTGTGAGGAATGGGAGTTTCAGAACACTTAATTGTGCTCTTGAGGAACCTTTACATAGATCAATAGGCAGTTATTCAGACAGAACAAGGGGATACTGATCGGTCTAAAGTCAGGAAAGGTGTGTGTCAGGGTTGTATTCTTTCACCATACCTATTTAATCTTTATGCTGAACAAATAATACGAGAAGCTGGACTAGATGAAGAAGAACGGGGCATCAAGATTGGAGGAAGACTCATTAATAACCGGCATTATGCAGATGGCACAACCTTGTTTGCTGAAAGTGAAGAGGACTTGAAGCACTTAATAATGAAGATCAAAGACCACAGCCTTCAGTATGGATTGTATCTCAACATAAAGAAAATAAAAATCCTCACAACTGGACCAATGAGCAACATCGTGTTAAAAGGAGAAAAGATTGAAGTTTTCAAGGATTTCCTTTTACTTGTATCCGCAATCAACAGCCATGGAAGCAGCAGTCAAGAAATCAAAAGACTCATTGCATTTGGCAAATCTGCTGCAAAGGACCTCTTCAAAGTGTTGAAGAGAAAGATGTCAACCTGAAGACTAAGATGCACCTGACCCAGCCATGGTATTTTCAATCACATCATATGCATGTGAAAGCTGGAGAATGAATAAGGAAGACCGAAGAAGAATTGCCCCTTTGAATTGTGGTGTTGGCAAAGAATACTGAATACACCATGGAGTGCCAAAAGAATGAACAAATCTGTCTTAGAAGAAGTACAACCAGAATGCTCCTTAGAAGCAAGGATGGCGAGACTGCATCTTACATACTTTGGACATGTTGTCAGGAGGGATGAGGCCCTGGAGAAGGACATCATGCTTGGCAGAGTACAGGGTCAGCGGAAAAGAGGAAGACCTTCAATGACGTGGATTGACACAGTGGCTGCAACAATGAGCTCAAGCAGAACAACAATTGTAAGGACCGGACAGTGTTTCGTTCTGTTGTGCATAGGGTTGCTATGAGTCGGAACTGACTCGATGGCACCTAACAACAAGAACAACATAAATTTGTCCATTTCCTCTACATTTTCAAATTTGTTAGAGTACAATATTTCATAATAATCTGATATGATTCTTTTAATTTCATTTGTGTCTGTGTGATATTGCTCATGTTAATCTTATTTGGGTTATTTGCTTAGTCTCCTGATTTTCTTTTGTCAGTCTGGCCAATGGTTTAATGATTTTATTTTATTTTATTTCAAAGAACAAGCTTTTGGTCTTCTTAACTCTCATTGTTTTTCTGTTCTCTATTTTGTCTAATTCTGCTCCAATTTTTATTATTTGCTTTCTTCTGGTGCCGGAGGGTCTCTTTTGTTGCTCCCTTTGTATTTGTTCAAGTTGTAGGGGTAGTTCTTTGATTTTGGCCCTTTGTTCTTTTTGGATGTGTGCATTTATTGATATAAACTAACTTCTGAGCACTGCTTGTGCTGTGTTCCAAAGTTTCTGATTGGAAGTGCTTTCATTCTCTGGATTCTATGAATTTCTTTATTCTGTCCTTAATTTCTTCTATAACCCAGTCATTTCTACGTGTTTGATTTTTTTCCCTGCATTTTCTGTTATTTTTTTCTACTTTTATGTCTTTTTGTTTAGAGAAGATACTTTCCAATAGTTGGCTGATTTGGATTCTGTTAGGGCTTACTTTATCACCTAATATGTGGTCTAGTCTGGAGAATGTTCCGTATGCATTGGAAAAGAAAGTATACGTGGCTGCTGTTGGGTGTAGTATTCTGTATATGTCTCTGAGGTCAAGTTGGTTGACTTGCATTTAGATCTTCTGTGTCTTTACTGAGCTTCTTTCTGGATGTTCTGTCTTTCACCAAAAGTGGTGTGTTGAAGTCTCCTACTATTATTGTGGAGTTATCTCTTTTTTCAATAATGTTTGAGTTTGTTTTATGTATTTTAGAGCAGTGTTGTTGGGTGTGTAAATATTTATTATGGTTATATCCTTCTGGTGTATTGACCCTTTAGTCATTATATAGTGTCCTTCCTTATCCTTTATGGTGGATTTAAATTTAATGTCTTTTTTATTGTCAGAAATTCATATTGCCACTCCTGCTGTTTTTTGATTGTTGTTTGCTTGATATACATTTTTCCATCCTTTGAGTTTTAGTTTCTGTCTTTAAGTCTAAGGGGTGTCTCATAGGTAGCTTATAGATGGATCATGTTTTTTCATCCATTCTCCCACTATCTTTCTCTTTATAAATAAAAATAATTTTTTTTTTCTCTTTATAGGTGCATTTAATTGATTTCATTCAGATTAATTACAGAAAGGTATGAGTACAGTGCAGTTATTTGATGTCTTTTTTTGAGTATTTTTGACAGTTTCTTTTTTCAACTTAATTTTTGTTCTGAGTCATTTTTCATTATGTATTGTCTTTTCCTCTTTTTCATCGTTGTTGACTTTGTTTTTGCTGAGTCATTATGCTTTTCTTGTATTTTATTTCAATACGTAGGATTGTTAGTCTCTTTTGTGATTATTTTAATATTTACCCCATTTTTCTAAGTTCAAACCAAACATTTATCTCTTTATATCACCTCGATCTGTGCTACATTTTTTAGTTTCTCTTTATTGATTTAAAGTTGTCATTTTTTTTACTTAATGACATTGCTGTTTCCCTGTTTTGAGCTTTTATCTTAATATATTTTTGTGATTTCCCTATGTGAGTTGATATCTGGTTGTTCTGTCCTGTGTTCTAATCCTGGTTTGTTATCTGATGTTATTGACTTTCTCACCAGAGGACTCCCTTTAGTATTTCTTGTAGTTTTTGTTTGGTTTTTTCAAAATTCTCTAAACTTCTGGTTATCTGGAAATGTCCTAATTTCACCTTCTGATTTGCAAGACAGTTTAGCTGGATATTTGACTCTTTGATGTCAAATTTTTCCTTCAAGGCTTTATATATGTCATCCCATTTCCTTCTTGCCTGCATGGTTTCTGCTGAGTAGTCTGAGCTTATTCTTATTGACCTCCTTTGTAGGTGACTTTTTGTTTACCCTTAGCCGCTCTTAAAGTTCTGTCTTTATCTTTTGTTTTGGAAGTTTCATTATTATGTCTTGGTGACTTTCTTTTGGGATTTACCTTCTGTGGGGTTTGATAAGCATCTTGGATAGATATCCTCTCATCTTTCACGATATCAGGGGAGTTTTCTGCCAACAAATCTTTAACAATTCTCTCTGAATTTTCTGTTCTTCCTCCCTGTTATGGTACTCCAATCACTTTCAGGGCATTTCTCTTGCTAGAGCCCCACATGATTCTTAAGGTTTCTTCATTTTTTTAAATTCTTCTATCTGATTTTTCTATGAATATATTGGTGCCAAGTGTTTTATCTTCAGTCTCACTAATTCTGACTTCCGTTTCCTCGATTCTGCTCCTGACTTTCTATCGAGTTGTCTAATACTGAAATTTTATTGTTAATCTTCTGAATTTCTCTTTGATGTCTCTCTATGGATTCTTGCATCCTATTAAATTTGTCTTTGTGCTCTTGAATAACCTTCTTAATTTCTTCTAATGCTTTATCTATGTGTTCCTTGGCTTGTTTTGCATTTTTCCTGATCTTTCTGATCTTTTGAAGAGTTCTGTATATTAATCTTTTGTGTCCTACCTCTGGTAGTTCCAGGAATATATCTTTGTCGGGAAGATCCCTTGATTCTTTGTTTTGGAAGCCTGTTGAAGCAATCATTGTCTGCTTCTTTATGTGATTTGGTATTGACTGCTGTCTCTGAGCCATTTGTAAGTTTTTGTATTAATTTATTTTAGTTTTGCTTACTGTGTCCTAGCTTCTTGCTTTGTTTTGATATGCCAAAATAGGCTGCTCAAGTAAGCTAGTTTGATTTTTGGCACATTTGGAGCTCTAACGTCCTGTCATCAGATGGCTAGAGCTGTTACCAGGTAAATGAGCCCAGGATTCCATTCACTTTTCTTATATGAATTCAGCTCAGGTGTCCAGGTAGTTGATCACCAAGTGTGTTGTGCAGGCTCTCACCTACATCCTTAGAGGAGCTGTAGTGATTGGTGTACGCACAGGTATTTGGCTGCAGCAGGGGGTCACACTCTGAGCAAGGCAAGGGACTGACAACTATCCCCTGAATGACTGTAAGGAACACACATCCCTGTTTCCTAGAGCTCCCAGGTGGGTGAGCTCTGCTCCTGGACTATAGGAACCCAATGCTTTTGGCTATAAGGTCTGGGAGGCACCACTTAGCCTTGGACCTCTTTTCGCAGGTGGCTAGGTGGTAGTGGTGGAACCACCAGTTCTCAGGCCCTTCATGTGGGTATGTGAGGACCCTTCTTAATAGGTACAGTGCTGTGAAATGTAAAAAACTTGCCTCCCCACCACATAGCTGAAACTGTTAAAGTCAGACCTCAGGCATATACACTGTTGCACTGTGCCAATGAGGATATAAGATGCTGAAATGTGTCCACAGAGTTCCAAGCAAGGGTGAAAGGCATTCAAAGTCTGTGTACTGCTTGAGGTTGTACCCAGGCAAAAGAGCTGCTTTTGCCCTGTGTTCCCAGCTGAGAGGAGACAGCAGATCATTTTTTCCCCGTTTGTTAATTTGTTCCTTCACCGAGGCAGGGAGAATGGCTCAGTACATGTAGCAGGACCTACCTCAGACCCGGGAAAAGTGACCACCACTGAAGCCCTTTTGGGGGATGAAGCAGAGGGAGAAGGGATCACATAAAGGGGGAAAAGAGTTCTTTTGAAAGGGGTGCTTTTTAGCGTGCATGATAAATTAGATGCAAGTACTTATCTTTTGCCGAAAGCACTGTTCTTTGCTGATTCCAGAGGCATGAGTAGAGTCTGTGTTGCTCACTCTGTCTCACTGAGGAGACCATGTCCTGAATGCTACCACCATCCCTGCCATGGTTGTGCCAGGGGATCAAGCCTGTGGAGCATCGGTTCCCACCACATCAGGTCCAGCAACTCTTCGCTGCTTCCGAACTGTTTCTCCCCCCTCCTGCCACTTAGTCCAATTTCTTAACTTTGCTTTTGATATTCAGAGCTCCTAGCTTGTCATATCTTTACCATTTTTTAATTGAATTGTTTGTTTTTTTTGTTGCTGAGGTGTTGAAGTATTCCATAGATTTTAGACATTATACCTTTGTTGGTTGTGTTGTAATCAAAAGATTCTTTCCCAGTCTGTAGGCTCTTTTTTTACTCTTTTGGTGAAGTCTTTTGATGAGCATAAGTGTTTAATTTTAGGAGTTCCCAGTTGTCTAGTTTATCTTCTGTTCTTTGTGCATCGTTAGTAATGGACTATATTGTATTTATGCCATGTATTAGGACCCCTAACATTGACCCGACTTTTTCTTTTATGATCTTTATCATTTTCATTCTTATATTAGGTCTTTGATCCATTTTGAGATCAAATCCATTAGTTTTGTGTATGGTGTACTGTTTTGGTCCTATATCATTTTTTTATAGGTGGACATCCAATTTTGCCAGCACCATTTGTTAAAAAGATGTTGTCTTAGGCTGGGTTCTCTATAGAAGCAAAACCAGTAAAGTATATAAGTACATACATAGGGAAAGAGGTTTATATGAAGGAAATGGCTCATGTGGTTGTAAAGGCTGTAGCATCTCAACTTGAGGCTTCTCCTGATTTACATAGCTTCATGGACTGGTGAACCCAAGATTAGCAGCCTGGGAAGCAAGGCTGTTGCTCACAGGCTATGAAGATTGATAAAACCCAAGATTGGCAGGCAAGACCACAGGTAAGCTACTAGCTCAAGTCCCAAGAACTAGAGAGCAGATGAACAGAAGCCAGCTACAGGATCCAGAATGAGCAAAAGTCCCGTCAAGGAGAGAAGGAAGAACTAGGTAGTGGAGGGTGAAAAGATGAAGGCTGAGGGGAGCAGTCAGCCATCAAAGGGCCTTCCACAGCCAGTAACAACTCACAGTAGATACCATCATGGAGGTGATGAAGTATCAGATTTCAACAGGGAAGTGAGAACATTACATGACTGCCAAAACACTGATAATCATAGCCCAGCCAAATTGACACACAATCTTAACCATCACAGTCCACCCCTCGTCAGCTTGGCACCCGTACACATCTCCATAAATCATATACAGTCTCTGAATAAAGGCAATTATAAAGTCATACTTTTGCCTAACATGATGCAACAAACACACATACAACTGAAAATGCACTAGCCCTGTTTACATCTTATATTTTATAAGTGAAGGAAAAAAAATATTCAATGAGCACATGCAACACAGAAATACTCATATCAGTTACAGTCCTTGTTTCTGCAACTGGTCAAGTGGCCATAACTGGTATTACGAACTACCTTCTTTCATCACTCATTCCATATTCCAGTTGCTCTTAGCAAGTACCTCAGCTGGCCGTGGTTCTTTGCTTGTTGGAGTGACCCAAACTTCCCTTCCTGAAGGGTCTGGGCAGTTAGTAGTATTGTCAGAATTGGGTTGCTGTAGTTTTCCTTAGACTTTAATCATAGGGCATGGTAGTCCTAAGAGATGCCCTAAGGAATCTCCTGCATTTCAGACATATTCTACTTCCATTGTGAAATATCAATCTGATTTCCTTTTGGTAATCAGGATTAATGACACCCTCCAGTATGGCAACTCCCTTCTTTGCCTCTTGATTCAAAGGCATAAGGAGGTCAAAGTGGCCAGGCGACATTCTTAGCTTCTAGTTCAATGGAATCAGTGATATGGATCTCCAGGTGGGAGGAGTCCTGCCTTTGGAACTAAGACTTCTAGACCTGCAGAGTATAAGGTAGCAGGGACAGGAAGCAAAAACCTGATGAGTAGGTCACCAGGGGTAATAGTGTCATTCCCTTTTTCACCCCTTGAATCCTGGACCCATGAATGCTGGCTATGGAATAAATAGCATCATATATTGTATGCTGGTTTAGAACATATACAACCTCCTGGAGAACATTGTCCCAATGCTGCAAGGTATTGCCCTCTAGCTGGCACCATAATAGTGTCTTTAGGAGGCCATTCCATCATCTCTTGCTTCAGGATGATGGGGAACATAGTAAGACCAGTGAATTTCATGAGCATGGGTCCACTACTGTACTTCATTTTCTGTAAAACGAGTCCCTTGATCTGAGACAATGCTGTGTGAGATACCATGATGGTGAATAAGGCATTCTGTAAGTCCACAGATGGTAGTTTTGGCAGAAGCATTGCATGCACGGAAGACAAATCCGTATGCAATGTAAGTGTCTATTCACTGTCTATACACCGCCCTTTCCATGAAGGAAGTGGTCCAATGTAATCAACTTGCCACCACTTTGCAGACTGATTACCTCAAGGTATGGTGCCATATCAGGAACTTGGTGTTGGTCTTTGCTGCTGGCAGATTGGGCACTCAGGAGTAGCTGTAGCGAAGTCAGACTTGGTGAGTGGAAGTCCGTAAGTCTGGGCTGGTGCATGACCTCCATCCCTGCCACCATGGACACTTTGTTCATAAGCCCATTGAGCAATGACTAGAGTAGCTGGGAACAGGTGATGACTGGTGACTGGTTTCCATAGAATTTGTTATCCTATCCACTTGATTGTTAAAATCCTCCTCTGCTGAGGCAACCCTTTGGTGAGCATTCACATGAGACACAAATATCTTTACTTCCTTGGCCCATTCAGATAGGTCCATCCACATACATCGTCCCCATAAATCCTTGTCTCTGATTTTCCAATCATGTTCCTTCTAAGACCCTGACCATCCAGCCAAACCGTTGGCCACAGATCATGAATGAGTATCAAATCACACACCTGGCCATTCCTCCTTCCAAGCAAAGTGAATAACCAGGTGCTTCTCAAAGTTCTGCCTTTTTGGGAAGAATTCCCTTCACCACTGTCCTTCAGGGAGGTTCCAGAAAGGGACTGTAGGGCTGCCGCTGTCCACTTTCCTGTGTTGCCTGCATATCACATGGAACCATCTGTAAACCAGGCATGAGTTTCCTCTTCTTCTGTCAACTGATCCTAAGGAGCTCTCTATGAAGCCATAGGTGGAGGCTGGGAAATGGAATGTAACGTGACAGGAGTGGAGACCATGGGCATTTGGGCCACCTCCTCGTGCAACTTACCTGTGCCTTCAGGTCCTGCTCAGGCCCAATCTCGTATATACCACTTCCATTTAATGATGGAGTGCTGCCGTGCATGTCCATACAACACCCAGTTCATGACGGGCAGCTGAGGCCGCATGGTGACTTGGCATCCCATGGTTAAACGTTCAGTCTCTACTACGGCCCACTAACAAGACAAAAGCTGTTTCTCAAAAGAAGAGTAGTTACCTGCAGAGGATGGCATGGCTTTGCTCCAAATTCTAAGGATCTGCTCTGTGATTCACCAATAGAGGCCTGCCAAAGACTCCAAACAGCAATTCTGTATGCCAAGGACACATCAAGCACCATTGGATCGGCTGGATCATAGGGTCCAAGTGGCAGAACAGCTTGCACAGCAGCCTGAACCTGTTGCAGAGCCTTCTCTTTTTCTAGGCCCCACTCAAAACTAGCAGCTTTTCGACTCACTGGATAATTAGGTTGGAGTAGCACACCCAAATGAGGAATATTCTGCCTCCAAAATCCAAAGAGGACCATTAGGCATTATGCCTCCTTTTAAGTTGTGGGAGGAGCCATATGCAATAATTTTTCCTTCACTTTAGAAGGGATATCTCGACATGCCCCACACCACTGGACCCCTAGAAATTTCACTGAGTTGGAAGTTTCCTGAATTTTTGTAAGATTAATTTCTCACCCTTCAGCACACAAAGTTTTACCAATAAGTGTAGGGTCTTTGACTTTTCTTCCTTACTTGGTTCAATCAACATAATGTCTTCAATGTAATGAACCAGAGTGACATCTTGTGGAAGGGAAAGGTGACCAAGTTCTCTGCAGATGAAATTATGATATGTGGCTGGAGAGTCAATGTAAACCTGAGATAGGCAACTGGAGGTGCATTGCTGGCCTTGCCAGCTAAAGGCAAACTTCTTCTGATCATCCTTCAAAACAGTTATGGAGAAAAGGGCATTAGCCAGATCGATAGCTGCATACCAAGTACCAGGAGATGTATTAACTTGCTCAAGCAATGAGACTACATGTGGAACAACAGCTGCAATTAGAGTCACCACCTGGTTAAGTTTTTGATAGTCCACTGTCAATTCTCCAAGATCCATCTGTTTTTTGCACAGGTCAAATAGGTGAGTTGAATGGGGATGTGGCGGGAATAACCACCCCTGCATCCTTCAGTTCCTTGAAGGTGGTAGTAATCTCTGCAATCCCTCCAGGAATGACGTTTTGTTTTTGGTTTACTATTTTCCTAGGTAGGGTCAATCCTACTGGCTTCCACTTGGATTTTCCTATCATAATAGCCCTTACTCCATTTGTCAGGGATCTAATGTGGAGTTTCTGTCAGTTGCTGAATATATCTACTCCAATTATGTATTCTGGAACTGGGGAAATCACTACAGGATGGGTTCGGGGACCCACTGGACCTACTGTGAGATGGACATGAGTTAAGACTCTATTAATGACCTGACCTCCACATGCCCCCACTCTGATTGGTATGTCACAGTGACATTTTGGGTCTCATGGAATTAGTGTCAGTTCAGAGGCAGTATCCGGCAATCACCAAAAAGTCTGATTATTTCCTTTTCCCCAGTGAATAGTCACTCTCGTACGAGGCCATAGATCCCTTTGGGGAAGGCTAGGAGAAAGACAGTATAAGTTTTTTGCAGTGTATTGGAGCCCTCCCTCAAGGGGACTTGGCCTCCGCTTCAGTCAGGGAGTTGTGGGCCTGTAAACTCTCTCAAGTCTGGGAATTAATTGAGGGGCCATGGCTCTCTATTCTGGCAATTTGAGTTACACTCTTGTTCACTTGACCTAGAATTTACCTGCTTGTAAAGATCAAGAAAATATTTAGTAGATTTCCTATCTATTTCACTCCTAGGGACACCATGACTAAATAGTCAATGCCATAAATCCATATGAGTCATGATTATTGCTTTGACTCTGCTGTCTATTATGGTAACCATGACCACCTTGTCTTGGTCAATTGAATGCTGCCACTTGGCCCCTACCACTACGGGCTCCACATCAGGCCCTTTGTAGTTAGGTGTCTTAATTCAGTCAGGGCAGTACCCACTGTCAAATCTGATTTATATGAAATATCAATCACAGCCGTCTTCAAGGATGCTGGGGCTCCCTTCACAAATTTTTTCCTCAAGTTATGATATCCTCTGGACACTCCATGTGTGGATCTATGGTAACGTGGTAAATCCACTCTAGCATGCGAATTTCCCTAAACATTTGGATACCTTCTTCTACAGTATTTCAACGGAAGTCTGGTACTTCAACCTGATTTAGTGTAGGCCACTTCATAATCCATGCTTCAGCAACACAACCAAATAAACTCTTAGATCCTTTCCTAACCTCTTGTACTGAAACATTGAATGACGAATCTGTGCTTAGTGACCCCATATCAATAAACTCAGACTCATCCATCTTTATGTTCCTTGCACCGTTATCCCACACCCTTAATAGCCATTCATACAAGTATTCCACAAGTTTCTGTTTGTACATATTAGAAAAGTCAAGCAGTTCTTTCCGAGTGTAGTGTACCTCCTCCTGGGTTACATTTTATACTTCGCCCTTTGGGGCTCAGTGGGACTTAAGTCTAGTTATAAGTCTAGAAGCCAAAATCAGTGGGGAAATGTTTTGAGAACATTCAGCATTGTCTTTTAAAGCATCTGCCTCAGGTGATGCCCCAGGCAATGACTTAGAGAAAGTTGCTTTAGATGCAGCTTGGTTAATCTCATTAGATGTGAGTGGAAGGGCTAATGGTTCTGTTGGCAGGAGCCATTCAGTGGAATTTAGGGGACTCTGTCCCCAATTTCCTGATTATCTGCCCTTAGGTTCCCAGCACAGATATCAGGATCCCATATATTCCCAATCAGTGTCCTCATTTTGACTTCAGACACCACTTGAGTTTGACAGTTGAGTTGATGTTGTGATTCAGCCACTCTTACAATAAGACTGTGGATTTGTTTTTGGCAATATTGGCTCTGTTACTACAGGAAGTAAACCTTTCTTTCAAGGCACAAGTGGAAACTTTGAGGTCATTTATGCAGCACTTGAGCTTGGACTCTGAAGACCTGAGCACATCTCTTTCTTTTACCAGGCTGTCCAGTGAAGGCAGGACCAACCAGCCAACTTCCTTATGCTTCTCATTTTGACAAAATTGTAGAAAGGTGTCATACATGCAATCACCCAGAGCCTCATCTTTCACCAATACCTGATCCTGATCTATTGGTGGTGATATTTTGCATATTTGAATTGCCACCTCACCCCATGGATTAACAGCACCCTCTTTACTCCTGGAAGCAGAGTCATCAACATCTTTAAGACTAACCAGACTTGAGAACCAATTTAGAAAATTCATCCTTAAAATTTTGTTTCTCTAGAACAATTCTCGGTACCAAATGTCTCAGGTTGGGTTCTTTATTATTTTTTTTTTTTTTAGAGAAGCAAAACCAGTAAAGAGAGAGAGAGATTCCTATCAAGCAAATGGCTCATGTGGCTATAGAGGCTGTAGCATCCCAACTCCGTGGGTCAGGTAAGAGGCTTCTCATGATTCATGTAACCACAGGGGCTGGTGAACAGAAGATCAGCAGGCTGGAGAGAATGGCTGTTACTCACAGGCTGTGAAGATCAATGAATCCCACTATCATAAGGCAAGTGCGTAGAGAAGCTGCTACCTCAAGTCCCAAGAACTGGAAGTCAGATGGACAGGATCCAGCTGCAGGATCCAGAACAAGTGAAAGTGCTGGCAAGAACAGAAGGTAGAACTAGCGGGCGGAGGGCAGAGAGATGAAGCCTGAGGGGGGTGGTGAGCTACCTCAGGCTCCACCCCTGCCAGTACTGACTCACAGCAGATCTTGTCATGGTGGCGATCACACATCAAACCTCAACAAGGAGGTGATCACAACATCATACGACTGCCACAACACTTAGAATCATGGTCCAGCCAAGTTGACATGCAATCTTAACCACCACAACTGTGTTTTCCTTTGGTCCTTTTTCAAAGGTAAGCTGACCATAGGTGGATAAATTTATGCCTGGGTTAACAATTCCATTCCATTGGTCTACGGGTCTGTGGTTGTACCAGTACCAGGCTCTTCAGACTAGTATGGCTATATAGTGGGTCCTCAGATCTGGTAGTGTAAGGCCTCCTACTATGTTCTTTTTCTTCAATAACGCTTTGCTTCTTCCGGGCTTCTTTTCCTTTCCATATAAATTTGGTGATTAGTTTTTACATCTTTTTAAAGAATGCTGTTGGTATTTGAATCAGAATTGCATTATATCTGTAGATCACTTTGGGTCAAACCAAAAAAACCAAACCCATTGCCATCAAGTCATTTCTGACTCTTAGCAACCCTATAGGACAGAGTAGAACTGCCCTACAGAGTTTTCAAGGAGCACCTGGTGGATTCGAACCACCTACCTTTTGATTAGCAGCCATAGCTCCTAATGACTATTCCACCAGTGTTTCCTAACTTTGGGTAGGATTGACATTTTCACAATGTTTGTCTTCCTATCCGTGAACTTGGTATGTTTTTTCCATTTATGTAGGTCTCTTTTGGTTTCTTGCAATAGCATTTTGTAGTTTTCTTTGTGTATGTCTTCTATGCCCCTTAGATTTATTCTAAATATTTTATCTTTTTAGGGGCTATTATATAAATGGTATTATTTTCCCGATTTCCTTTTCAAAGTTCTCTTTGTTGACCTATAGGAATCCAACTGATTTTTTTTTTTTTTTTACATTGAACTTGTATTTTGCTGATCTGCTGTATCTATTAGTTCCAGTAGCTTTCTTGTGGAATCTGTGGGGTTCTCTATGTATAGGATCATGTCATCTGTGAATAGGGATAATTTTACTTCTTTATTTCCAACTTGGATGTCCTTTATTTCTTTTTTTGCCTTATTGCTCTGTGTAGGACTTCCAGCACCATGTTAAATAGTGGTGATAAAGGTTATCCTTGTCTTGTTCCCATTCTCAGGGAGAAAGGTTTCAGCCTCTCTCCATTGAGAATGATGTTGACTGTTGGTTTATGTTGAAGAATTTTCCTTCTAAGCCTATTTTCTTGAGAATTTTTATCAGGAATAGGTGTTGGACTTTATCAAATGCTTTTTTTTTGCATTGATAGAGATGATCATGCGATTATTTGGTTTTACTCTATTTGTGTGATGGGTTATGTGGATTGATTTTCTAATGTTGAACCATCTTTGCATACCAAAAGCCAGAACACTAAACCTGTTGCCATCGGGTTGATTCCAACTCAGAGCGACCATATATGACGGGGTAGAACTGCCCCATAGAGTTTCCAAGGGGCAACTGGCAGATTTGAGCTGCCAATATTTTGCTTAGCAGACATGGCTGTTAACCACTACACCACCAAGGTTTCCCATCCTTGCATAACTGGCATGAATTCTACTTGGTTGTGGTGTATTATTTTTTGATATGATACTGAATTCTATTGGCTAGAATTTTTACATCTATACTCATGAGAGATAGTGGTCTGTGATTTTCTTTTTTTTTTTTGTGGTGTCTTTGCTGTCTTTGGTATCAGGGTTATGCTGGCTTCATAAAATGAACTCAGGAGTGCTCTGTGCTTTTGTACACTTTGAAAGAGTTTGAGTAGTACTGATGTGAGCTCTTCTATGAGTGTTTGGTGGAATTCTCCAGTGAAGTTGTTTGGCCCAGGGCTTTTGTTGGGAGATTTTTTTTTTTTTTTTTAACCTTTTCAGTCTCTTCTCTTGTTATAGGTCTGTTCAGATTTTGTATCCCAGTTTGTGTTAATATTTGTCCATTTCCTCTAGGTTTTCAAATTTGTCAGAGTACAATTTCCATTGTATTCTGTTATCCACCTTTTTATTTCAGTGGGGTCTGTTGTAATGTCCCCCATCTCATTTCTTATTTGGGTTATTTGCTTCCTCTTCTGTCATTCTTTTTTTCAGTTTGAGCAATAATTTATCAATTTTGTTGATCTTTTCAAAGAAACAACTTTTGGTTTTGTTGATTCTATGTTTTTCTGTTCTCTCATTTATTTCTGCTCTAATTTTTATTAATTCCATCATTTTGATGCTTGTGGCCTTCTTTTGCTATTCCCTTTCTATTTATTCAAGTTGTAGGGCTAACGTTTTGATTTTGGTCTGTTCTTTTTTGATGTGTGAGCTTATTCCTATCAATTGATTTCTGGGCACTGCCTTTGCTGTATCCCAAAGGTTTGGATATGATGTGCTTTCATTCTCATTTGATTTTAGGCATTTATGGACTCCCTATTTGATTTCTTCTATTATCTTGTAATTTTTAAGTAAGGTGTTATTTAATTTCCATGTGTTTTTTTTTTCTTTGCTCTTCCTGTTATTTATTTTTTTAATTGGGTTTTGAGTGAAGGTTTACAAATCAAGTCAGTTTCTCATACAACAATTTATACACATATTGTTATGTGACCCTAGTTGCTCTCCCTACAATGTGACAGCACACTCCTCTCCACCCTGCATTTCCTGTGTCCGTTCAACCAACTGATGTCCCCCTCTGCCTTCTCATCTTACCTCTAGACAGGAGCTGCCACATAGACTTATGTGTCTACTTGAGCTAAGAAGCACACTCCTCACCAGTATCATTTTATGTCTTGTATTAAAAAAAAAAAGAAAAGAAATTTTTTTTTTTTAGTCCTGTCTAATCTTTGTTTGAAAAGTTGGCTTAAAGGATGGTTTTAGTTCTGGGGTAACAGAGACCTCTGCGGTCCCGCCAGTCTTAGACCATTAGTTCCGGTCTTTTTACTAGACTTTGAGATCTGCACCCCACTTTCTCCTGCTCCATCAGGGATTCCCTATTGTATCCCCTGTCCGTGCAGTCATCGGTGGTAGCCCGGAACCATCTAGTTCTTCTAGTCTCAGGCTGATGGAGTCTCTGGTTTATGTGGCTCTTTCTTTCTCTTAGGCTCATATTTTCCTTGTGACTTTAGTGTTCTTCATTCTCCTTTGCTTCAGGTATGTTGAGAACAATTGGTGCATCTTAGTTGGCTGCTTGCTAGCTTTTAAGACCGCAGACGTCACTCATCAAAGTGTGATGCAGAACATTTTCTTAATACACTTTATTATGCCAATTGACCTAGATGTTCCCTGAAACCATGGTCCCCAGACACCTGCCCCTGCTACTCCATCCCTTGATGTTGTTGGTTGTATTCAGGAAACCCCTTAGCTTTTGGATTAGTCCAGTTGTGCTGATTTCTCCTATATCAGGTGTTGTCCTTCCCTTCACTTAAAATAATTCCTGTCTACTATCTACTTTTTTTTTTTTTTACTATCTACTTAGTGAATATCCCTCTCTCTCCCTCCCTCCCCACTCTCACAACCAGCATAGAATGTTTTCTTTTGTGTTTAAATCTTTTCTTGAGTTCTTATAATAGTGGTCTCATACAATACTTGTTGTTTTGTAACTGAATAATTTCACTCAGCATAATGCCTTCCAGATTCATCCATGCTATGAGATGTTTCATGGATTCATCATCATTCTTTTATCATTGTGTACTATTCCATTATGTGAATATACTATAATTTTCTTATCCATTCATCCATTGATGGGTACCTTGATTGTTTCTATCTTTTTGTTATTGTAAACAGTGCTGCAATGGACATGGAAGTGCATATATCTATTCGTGTGAAGGCTCTTATTTCTCTAGGATGTATTCCAAGAAATGGGGTTGCTCGGTTGTATGGTAGTTCTATTTCTAGCTTTCTAAGGAAGTGCCAAATCGATTTCCAAAGTGGTTGTACCATTTTACATTCCTACCAGCAGTGTATAAGTGTTCCAGTCTCCTCACAACCTCTCCAACATTTATTATTTTGTGTTTTTTGGATTAATGCCAGCCTTGCTGGGTGAGATGGTATCTCATTGTATTCATTCCAAGACCCACTTACTCATTAGCATTTCTCTAATGGCTAATGGCCATAAGCATTTCCTTCTGTATCTGTTAGCCACCTGAATATGTTCTTTGGTGAAGAGTATGTTCATATCCTTTGCCCATTTTTAAATATGGTTATTTGTCTTTTTCTTGTTGAGTTTTTGCAGTATCTTGTAGATTTTAGAGATTAGATGCTGATCAGATTTGTCATAGCCAAATGTTTTTTCCCAGTCTGTAGATTGTCTTTTTACTCTTTTCCTGAAGTCTCTGGATGAGTATAAGTGTTCGATTTTTAGGAGCTCCCAGTTTTCTAGTTTCTCTTCTGGTGTTTGTGCATTGTTAGTAATGTTTTATATACTGTTTTTATCATGTATTAGGGCTCCTAACATTGTCTTTATTTTTTCTTCCATAATCTTCATCATTTTAGATTTTATATTTAGGTCTTTGATCCATTTTGAGTTAGCTATTATGCTTGGTGTGAGGCATGGGTCTTGTTTCATTTTTTTTGGCAGATGGATATCCAGTGTGTGTACAGAGCTAGGTGGGATGGAGAAAAACAGCCTTGTGGTGGGAGTAGGAGGGGTAAGCCCAAAAAGCTGGGAGGGGGCTCGTATTTTGGACCCTGGTGGTGGGGGCTCTTGGTGCAAAGGGGTTTATGCTGCTACTCACCAGAGGGTGAGGAGCTGGAAAGCATGTTTCTCTGGTTACTGGGTACTCTGTCTCCTATTGGAAGCCTCCATGAAATTGCCTTCTTGTACTCCCTGTCCAGGTTCCTTGATAGCTATACTTCAAGAGGGTGGTGCTGTGCCATGCTAGTTGCCAGGAAACCCCCACTCTGTATCTATTCTCTGTTTCCGATCAGTTTCTTCTTCCATTCAGTGCTTGATCTAGTACTTTATCCCTTCATTCAATGTTTAGGTTTGCAGGATTGATGGAGCTTTACTTAGTTTCTTGGGTCTTTGCTGTAGAGTGAAGTCATAGTTCCTCATTCTAGGGTACCGTGTTGGCTCTGCCTCCATGTTTTTATTTTTCTTTGTTGGTTTTCTTAATTACCTTATGACTTGGCTTAGCCATTTTAATGGGGACTATTTCCCCCACAGGTTGAAGCCTTTGGAAATTTTTCTGGAGATTGTGTATCCTTAGGCATGTGTATAATCTGTCTAGGATGACAATGGTTTTAGCAGATTTCTCACTGACTGTCTCTTTTCCTCATCTTTCTGTTTAGCTGGATGTCTTATTTGTTTTTACACCCAGGCTCCAATAATAAAAAATAATAATAATTACCCACTAATTGCTTTATTGTTTTCCAAAAATCCCTGGAGCAAAAATTCTCAGGAGTCTGATTCAATGAAATTTAAGTAGGGCTAATTTTTTAGTCCAGTCTTTGAGTTTTTTTCTGATTCCATGTTTTATAACCATATTGTATTAGGTATGATTATAAGTTCTTTGTATTTTGGGACACAATGCAAAGACTCTTGGGTAGATGAAAGGCAGAATAGTTTGTTACTTACAGCTCCAAAGGTGAGAAGGCTACCAGATAGGGCCAAATAGGGGTTTGTATTCAGGGACAGGGTAAACAGAAGCAGAAATTTTAGGTGATAACGTATGTATGGCAAGTTGGGGGGGGTGTAGGTAGCTAGGTTTCCTGTGCATTCTGGGAAATGGATTTTTGGATAATTTCACAGGCTCCAGGACATAGGGGCTGTCTCCAGTTGCTTGGAACCTGGCTCTGGGGCAATTAGGGTGGGTGTATGGTGGCTCTGGAGTGTGAGCATCCGATAAGGAAAGTATCTCCAGTGTGGATTTAAATTACTACTCAGGAAAAGAAACTGACTGGCCTATAACCAGGTCTCAAAGCCGAGTTAAGACAGCATTTGTGAATTATTATATTATATCTCAGGAAAGCTCTTCTTAGCTGTCTCTTTCCCCAGTCCTGTCTGGTGAACTCAATGAACTCGTTGCTTTACAATTTATCTTGTTGCTCTTAAACAAGGGAACCTAATGTTTAAGAGCACTCTTAGATGAGAAATTCCCCACACTCTGTTTCAATGAAAATTGGTTATTCTGGGGAGAGTTTTGTATTTTTCTTTTCATATGGATTTTCTCTTCCCCTAAAAAAGTTCCTGAGCCACTACTCTGAGTACAACCAAGGGCAGTAGCCTCTGGTCTTCTCATCTTGTTTTTCCTGGCATGGAGCCTATGCCCTGCAGGTCAACTTGGGTGAAGGCAATGCAGGCCTAGGCCACAATATTCTTGTCCTTGGCCTGTTTCACCTGGGGCAGAGTGCCCATCCTAAGAGTGGGAGCTGAGTGGAAGAAGGGAACTCTTGTCCTGTGATCTACACTCACCAGAAATTTCGCTTCTTCAATTTGGATTTGGAAGGGATGAGAAATGATGGATGCTCCTTCATGTGAGATATGGTAACTCTTCGTTGGGAATTGAGGGGAAACAGAGTCCTGAATTCTTGGACACTTCTTCCCAGAGTGGACTTCCACCAAGCTGAGTCGAAAAGAAGGGGACGAGGGAGAGGGTTGTGGCTCAGATACCATAGACTCTTAAGGCTTTTACTGAATATTGATAGATAACTTTGAATAAATGTTTATTCACTTGTTGTATCCCTTCAGGACAGTTACCAGATATTTTAAATGTCTTTTTGTTGTTGTTATTGTCTTCACCACCTTTAGTTATTTTTCTGGGGAATGGGTCCATGGAGTGCTCGCACTACCATTCCAGCACTAGAACTCCATCCAGTTATTTATTAATAATATTTCTCTCACAGTTTTCTGTTTTCTTCCTATCTCTCCTTTTTTTCCTAGTAGAGGACTGTATAAACCTAGCTGAGAAAAGTTGGAAGTGGTTTTAAAGATCTAACTGTGTAAATTGTCATCAATCCCCTTTGACTTACTCTCACTTCCCATGTTGCCTGATCCCTGTGGATTTTTTTTTTCAACTGACTGTAACTCCATGGAAACGCTGGTGGCGTAGTGGTTAAGTGCTATGGCTGTTAACCAAAAGGTCAGCAGTTTGAATCTGCCAGACACTCCTTGGAAACTCTACGGGGCAGTTCTACTCTGTCCTATAGGGTCGCTATGAGTCAGAATTGACTCATCGGCAGTGGGTTTTTTGGGTTTATAACTCCATGTAAATTTCATCCACTTTTGTCCATACTCATTGCAAGAGGCCTGTATTCTACTGTGTATCACAGCAATAGCCTCACTAGCATTTGGACTCTAGCCAGCCACCGTGTTCAAATCTTGGTACCACAAGCAAAGAATTTTCTATGTCATAAATCTTACGTTAAGCCCTTGTTTCAAGTGCTTTGATGGCTCCACATATACAAGTGTATTTATATTTATTGACAAAGACTGTATATAATTAATGTATATGTTATGAAACTCATTATGTGTATTTACATATATATATATATATATATATTTAGTGGCGTAGTGGTTAAGTGCTACTGCTGCTAACCAAAAGGTTGGCAGTTTGAATTCACCAGGTGCTCCTTGGAAACTCTACGGGGCAGTTCTACTCTGTCCTATAGGGTCGCTATGAGTCAGAATCAACTTTATGGCAGTGGGTTTGGTTTTTGGTTTATATGCAATGCATACATAAGTTATAAGGCACAATTTAAAATAAACAGATATGAATTCACCACCCAATTACAGAATCATATTATTTATAGTTTTTTGGAGCTTTTTGCTTTTCACTTCACCTTGTGTTCTGAAACTTGTACTGTTCCATATATTTACATTTTGTTAAATTTCTCTGTTTTATATTCCATTTTGTCAGTGGGCATTTGAGTTGTTTCTGATATTGTGCCATAAGAAATTATGTTTCTATAAAAATGTATGTTATTTTTGTGTACTTCTGCTGCTATAAGAGTTTCTCTGCATATATTCCTAAAAATAAAATTGTTGAGTCAAGGGTAGTCACATATTTATTTTTAATAAAGGGATCATCCTAGTAATACTCCCACCATCAAGATATTAGAGTTTCTTCATATATGTGCCAAAACTTTGTATGGCAGTTTTCTCAATTTTTACCTACTTGCAGTGCATAAAATGTAATCTCATTATACATCTGTGTTTATATTCCTTTCTGCTTCTATTTCGCATGTAATTGAGAACATAGAATGAAGAATAACAAAATAAAAAATGTACATTTATATGAATTGGAAAATAAAAAGCAAATGTGCCATCATTTGCAGATGCAATGATTATCTTATACAGAATATGTTTTTATATTATGCTACTTTCTCAACTATTTTTTTTTTTATTTCCTGTGAAATGTTTTTTCAAAACTTTGGCACACTTTTCTACTGGAGAGTTAATCTCTTTTCATCATTGAATTACTGCATGTATTCTAGAGACTCTTTCTCAGCTATATAAGCTGTGAATTGTCTTTCCAGGTATGTAGTCTACTTTTTCACTTCTTTATGGCATGTTATGAAGATAAAAGTCTTAATTTAGTGCAGCAAAATTTGTCATTCTTTTCTTTCATGGCTTGTGCTTTTTGTGTTTTATCTAGTTTTTCTTTCCTATCCTGAAGGAATGAAATACTCTTTTGTATAGGTCTTTTACATTTAAGTTTTTAATCTCTTTGGAATTGATTTTAGCATATGGTGTGAACTAGGATAATTGTACATTTTTTTGTATGTCTATCCAATTGTAACAGTGCCATTAACTGGAAACCTTCCCTTTCCCTGGTGATCTTCTGTGTCAACTCTGTCATATGTAAAATATCTGTATATTCATGAGTTTCCAAGGCTCTTTGTTCTGCACCCCTGGCTTATTTTAGATATCTGCACCAATACAAGACAATATTAATTACAATAGCTTTATCATGAGACATATGTAGTAGAGAAAATAATACCTTTTTTTTTCTGTTTTTCTAAATTCTCTAGGCTATTTAGGGGCCTTTTCTATTCCCTACAAATATTAAAAAGTCAACTTCCCAGTTGCTTTAAAAACAAAACAGTAACAATGACAACAACAACAAAACCCCCTGCTGGAATATTTTAATTTAAATTGACTTTGAATTTACAGATCTCTCAGGGTTAAATGACCTCTCTATGATATTGAGTCTTCTGAGACATAGACATAGCATATATCTATCTTCATTTTACAGATCTTCTCTGTTTCCTTTAATAAAGTTTTATATATTTTTATAAATAATTCATATATATGTGTGTGTGTATGTGTATTCACACATACATTCCTAAGTACCATAAAAGGAGTTATTAATATTAAATTTTTAAAATATTTCTTAATATTGGTGAGATTTTGTCTCACGTACTTTGGACATGTTATTAGGAGGGACCAATCACGCTTGGAAGAGGGTCGTTAAAAAAGAAGAAGACCGTTAATGAGATGGATTGACACAGTGGCTGCAACAATGGACTCAAACAGAGCAAAGATTGTGAGGATGACACAGGACCGGGCAGTTTTTGTTCTGTTGTACATAGGGTTCCCTGTAAGTTAGAATCGACTTGACGGCACCTAACAACAATAGCAACAGCAATAATGTTTGAAATGAAATGTATTTTTGTGTATTAATAATGCAAGTGTATTTGCTAAACTTTATCATTTAAAATATTTTCTCTGCAGAATCTTTAGTATTTACTGGTTAGATAATTATGTTATGTTCAAATAAGGACACTTTTAGCCTTATCTCTCTAATTCTTTTAATCTTATTTTTTGCTGTTCTTCCTAGCATTTCTAGGGCATGTGCAATAGAAGCAGTCACCATAGACATTTATTTTGCCTTTGATTTTAGGGAAAATGCTTCTGATATTTCACGTTTAAGAACAGTATTTGCAGGAAGTTTTTGGTAGACAGACTTTAAAATATTAAGTAGATTCTCTTCTATGCCTCTTCTGCTATTTTTCAAAAATAATTAGCAAGAGTTTAATTATATCACCTTTTTCTGCCTTTATTGAGATTGTCATAAAGTTTACCTTTAATTTGTTATTCTGATTAATTGCATTCCATGTATTTTGATGTTTGTAATTTTTAGATGCTCTTTCACTCCATAAACGGCTTGTAAATTTTGTGTTTAGAAGTTTCTCATTCCTATTTATGAGTAAGGGTGATCAATAAGTTTGCTGTTTTATACTGTCCTTGTCTGCTTTTCATGGAAAGCCCCTTATCTTACTGCCATAAATGGAATAGATCTGAAATGATGTTATCAATTACAGTACTATGCACATAACATTTTTCATTTTCAAATAGGTTGTCTTTGTATAGTTTATCTAATGCCACAATCATGATGTGTAACAAACCACCTCAAAACACCCAAGATATGTAACAGGGAGCATTTATTTAGCTCACTAGTCTGGGGTTATGGAGATGATTATGCTGTTTTGGTTTGGGCTCACACATATTTGCCAGTTGGCTTTTGTCTAATCTAGGATAAAAAAAAAAAAAAAATGGGGCAACTTCGTTTTGCTCTACATGTTTCTCACTCTCCAACAGGCTAGCTTGAATGAAATTGTATAACAAAAGCTGATATGGAATTGGGAATGAAAAACTCACAAGCGTGTTATCCAACCTCTCCTGGCATCACATCTGCTAACATGCCCTTAGTCAAATCAAGCCACAAGGCCAGATTCAAGGAATAGGAGACTTTGAGGAACTACATACAAAGCTACATGACAAAGAATATGGACACACTGAGTGGTAAAGAATAGGGGCCATGAGTGTAATCAGTCTATACAGAGTCACAAAGCAGTAAAAACAAACACAGCTATTATAGAGATATACTCAGGAGGAGAGGCACATGGACATTTAGTGATACCAAGATTCTTTATTTAATGAAGTTTGGATAAGTTGAAATACACAAAAACAATAGGACAAGAGTATGTTAAGGAGATGAGCTAAATTAATGGGAAGAACTGGAAAAAAGAAAAAAAAAAGTGGGGGAAGTAAGAGCCCAATTTTATATATTCACCATTTTGTCATGAATCATTTTAGATTTAACCTATGCTCCAGTAAATCAAAAAGCCCATATCCTTCTCACATATTTTATTCACTCATTTAGAGTCACAAAATTTAACTCACCTTACAGGGTGTCTTAGGCTAGGTTATCTAGTGAAGCAAAATCAATGAAACGCATATATTTATAGAGAGAGAGAGAGAGAAAGATTTATCTCAAGGCAATGGCTCACGCTGTTGTAGAGGCTGGCAAGTTCCAAGTCCCAATTCCATGGGTGTCAGGTTGGAGGCTTCTCATGACTCCCATAACTGCAGGGACTCATGAACCCAAGATAAACAGGTCAGATGACAGGATGCTGGCTCACAGGCTGTGGGGGCTGACAAATCCGAGACCAGCAGGCAATACAGCAGGCCACTGGCTAAAGTCCCAAGTACTGAAGGTCAGATGATGACAAGCCAGATGTAGGGTCCAGAGTCAGCAAAAGCCAGCAAGCCTTGCCAGAACATCCATATGTATTAGATGCAGGCCACAGCCCTGAGGACACTCCTCTTACAACTGACTGGCTGATCACATCACATCACTTCATGGAGAAGATTACATTAGATCACAAAATAGAAGATAATTACATGATTATATAACTGCCAGACTACATCATTCCATAGCTGCAAACCACTGAGAATCATGGCCCAGCCAAGATGACACATAACCTTACCCATTGCACCAACCGAGTAGTACATAAAATATCAGAGCCTTGAATTCAAGTTTTCTAATTGCAAGTGTCTTTCCCCCATCAAAGAGTCAGATGAGTGTCAGAGAGCAAGTAATGGGAGTGCATTGGTGGCTGTCATTGAAGGTATAGGCAGCCTGTTATTCACAGATGACTAACTGAGTTGTCAGCCTGAGCACAACAACTGGAATGCCCACTCACTCTGTGAAGACTTCAGAAATCTCTTTAACCTGCAGGGATCTTGCTTTTCTGAATTTCTATGGCATTTCTTCTCTTTATCAATTGCATGTTTATTACTCTGTGCTTGTGTTAGCTTTTCTTTTTTACTTGATTCATTACCTTGCCTTCTTTTTCTACTAGAGAAGGGATTGGCAATCTGGGTCACTACCTGTTACTCAAAATAAATTTCATTGGGATATATTATATATATTAGGTGCCATCGAGCCCATTCCAACTCATAGCAACCCCACACACAACAGAACGAAACACTGTCCGGTCCTGCACCACCCTCACAATTCTTGCTATGTTTGAGCCCATTTTTCCAGCCACTGAATCAATCCATCTTGTTGAGCATTTCCTCTTTTTTGACGACCCTCTATTTTACCTAGTGTCTGAGTCATCTAGTGCTGCTATGAGAGGAATACCAAAAGTGGATGACTTTAACAGAAAGAAATTTATTTTTTCACAGTCTAGGAGGCTAGAAGTCCAAATTCAGGGTGTCAGCTCCAAGGGAAGGCTTTCTCTCTCTGTTGGCTCTGGAGGAAGGTCTTTCTTGTCAGTCTTCCCCCAGACTAGGAGCTTATCTGTGCAGGGAACCCAGGTCCAAAGGAAGTGCTCTGCTCCCAACACTGCTTTCTTGGTGGTATGAGGGCCCCAGCTCTCTGCTTGGTTCCCTTTCCTTTTATCTCTTAAGAGATAAAAGGTGGTGCAGGCCACACCCCAGGGAAACTCCCTTTACACTGGCCAGGGATGTGACCTGGTAGGGTGTTACAATTCCACCCTAATCCTCTCTAACATAAAATTACAGTCACAAAATGGAGGAAAGCACAGAATACTGGGACTCATGGCCTAACTAAGTTAATAGGAATATTTTGGGGGGGGAAGTAATTCAATCCATGACATTCTACCCTTTGGCCCCCCAAAAATCACATGCTTGCAACATGTAAAACATATTCATCCCATCATATCACAGCAAAAGTCTTAACTCCAAGTCCCAAATCCAAAAATTCCCCTTCATCTGTGAAATCTACAGACAAGTTATCTGCTTCCAAAGGTACAATGGCAAAACAGGCACAAGGTAGATATTTCCATTACAAATGAGAGAAATTGGAGGGAAAGAAGGTATAACAGGCACAAAGCAAGTCAGCAGAACACATTACATTGGCCTTCAAGGCTTGAAAGTTATCCTTTTTTCTCTGAGACAATTTACACAACAGCCCTGCCCTCCAGGCTCTAGGTATTGGCTACACTCTCCGGATTCTGAATGGAGGCCTCTCGAATCTGGGCTTCAGCTCTACCTTCCAGGCCCACTGGGACACAGACCTGTTCCCTTGGCTTTAGGAGCACCATTCTCCTAGTCCATCTGCGTGGCGACTCCACCCTTAGAAATACCAGAGACCATAGCTCCACCCTTTGAAACCCCAAAGGCCGTGGCCATACCTTTTGAGACTGAGGCAGTTCAGCTTCTTGTGTTTTCCTTGTCTCTTCAGCTTCTGTTTCCTGGTTTCTTGGCCTCTCGGCTCCTCAGTCCTCACACCCACATCTGCCCTGCTGGGGCAAGTGTTCCAAAGCTCAGTAGCTCCACTGATAAGTGCCCAGAGGCACCCCATTGCACCAGGAAGCTTCCTATACACAGGTACTCAGCTCTCTCACTTCATGGGTTGGCTCCAGTACAGCCTGGCACTGGTCCCCTGGTTCTGCGGCAGGTGGTTCGCTGTGGCTGTTGCTTCAATGCTGCTGCCACAACTCTATCCATTCACAGTTTCAAAGCTGCTTCCACATTTCAGGTATCTGTTAGAGCCGTGCCCCACTCTTGGCACCAAATTCTGTCTTAGTCATCTAGTGCTACTCTAACAGAAATACCACAAGTAGATGGCTTTAACAATTTATTTTCTCACAGGCTAGTAGGCTACAAGTCCAAATTCAGGGCATCACCTCCAGGGGAAGGCTTTCTCTGTAGGCTCTGGGGGAAGGTCTTTCTCATTAGTCTTCCCCCAGACTAGGAGACTCTCTATGCAGGGACCCTGGGTCCAAAGGACACAATCTGATCTCAGCATTGCTTTCTTGGTGGTATGATGTCCCCAACTCTCTGCTTGGCTCCCTTTCTTTTTATCTCTTGAGATAAAAGGTGGTGCAGGCCACACCCCAGGGAAACTCCCTTTACATTGGATCAGGGATATGACCTGGTAAGGTGTTACAATTCTACCCTAATCTTCTTTAACATAAAATTACAATCACAAAATGGAGGACAACCACAGAATACTGGAACTCATGGCCTAACCAAGTTAATACACAAATTTCTGGGGGAGAAATAATTCAATCCATGACACCAAGCAAGACGTCCTTCTCCAGGGACTGGACCCTTATGATAACATGTCCAAAATATCTGAGATGAAGAATCACTATCCTTGCTTCTAAATATCATTCTGGCTGTACTTCTTCCAAGACAGGTTTTTCATTGCCCTGCCATTCCATGGTATATTCAATATTCTTTGCCAACACCATAATTCAAAGGCATCAATTCTTCTTCATTTTCCTTATTCATTGTCCAGCTGTCACATGCATATGAGCCAATTGAAAACACCATGGCTTGGGCCAGATGCATCTTAAGCCTTAAAGTGACATCTTTGCTGTTTAACACTTTAAGAAAATCTCCTGCAGCAGCTTTGCCCAGTGTAATGGGTAGTTTGATTTCTTGACTGTTGCTTTTATGGGGATGGATTGGGAATCCAAGCAAAATGAAATCCTTGAAAATGTTAATCTTTTCTCTGTTTATTATGATGTTGCTTATTGGTCCAGTTGTTAGAATTTTGTTTTCTTTATGTTGAGGTGTAATCCATATTGAAGGCTGTGGTTTTTGAACTTCATCAATAAGTGCTTCAACTCCACTTCAGTTTCAGCAAGCAAGGTTGTGTTATCTGCATAATGAGGATTGTTGAGTCTTCCTCCAATCTTGATGCCCCTTTCTTATACACATAGTCCAGCTTCTCAGATTATTTGTCCACCATACATGTTGAATAAGTCTGGTGAAAGGATACAATCCTGACACACATCATTCTTGACTTTAAACCAGGCAGTATCCTCTAATTCTGTTCAAAAGAGTGCCATTTGGTCTAAGTACAGGTTTCTCATGAGCACAATTAAGTGTTCTGGAAATCCCATTCTTTGCAATATTATCCATAATTTGTTAAGACCCACACAGTCAAATGCCTCTGCATAGTCAATGAAATACAGGAAAACATTTTTCTGGTATTCTCTGCTTTCAGCCATGATCCATCTGACATGGGCAATGATATTCCTCTTTCCTAGTTGTCTTCTGAATCCAACTTGAATTTCTGGAATTCCCTGTCAATGTACTGCTGTAATACTTTTGAATGATCTTCAGCAAAATTTTACTTGTGTATGATAATGATATTGTTCGATAATTCCTGCATTGTTAGATCTTCTTTGGAATGGTTACAAATGTGTGTCTCTTCCAGCTGGTTGATCAGGTAGCTCTCTTCCAAATATCCTGCCATAAAGTGAATATTTCTAACGCTGCGTCCATTTGTTGAAGCATCTCAATTGTTATCCCGTCAGTTTCTGGAGCCTTGTTATTCTCCACTACCTTCAGTGCAGCTTGGACCTCTTCCTTCAGTACCATTGGTTCTTGATCATATGCTACCTCCTGAAATGTTTGAACTTCGACCAAATCTTTTTGGTACACTGACTGTGTATTCTTTCCATCTAATTTTGATGATTTCTGTGTTGTCTAGTATTTTTCCCTTAGAATCCTTCAATATTGCAACTCAGGGCTTGAATTTTTTTCTTCAGTTCTTTCAGCTTGAGAAACACTGAATGTCTTCTTTCCTTTTGGTTTTCTAACTCCAGGTCTTTGCACAAGTCATTAAAATACTTTGCTTTGTCTTCTCTAGCTGCCCTTTGAAATCAGTTCAGCTCTTTAACTTCATCATTTCTTCCATTTGCTTTAGCTACTCTACATTCAAGAGCAAGTTTCAGAGCCTCTTCTGACATCAATTTTGCTCTTTTCTTCCTTCCTTCCTTCTTCCTTCCTTTCTTATCTTTTTAATGACCTTTTGCTTTCTTCATGTATGATGTCCTTGACGTCACAACTCATGTGGTCTTCGATCATTAGTGTTCAATGAGTCAAATATATTCTTGAGATGGTCTCTAAATTTAGGTGGAATATAGTCAGTGCTGTACTTTGACTCTAGTGGACTTGTACTAATTTTCTTCAACAACAACTTGAGCTTGCATATGAGAAGTTGATAGTATGTTCCACAGTCAGCCCCTGGCCTTGTTCTAACTGATGGTATTGAGCTTTTCCATCGTCTTTTTCCATAGATGTAGTCAATTTGATTCCTGTGTACTTAGTCTGGCGAGGTCAAGGTGTGTAGTTGCCATTTATGTTGTTGAAAAAAGGTTGCAATGAAGAAGTCATTGGTCTTGCAAAATTCTATCAATATATCTCCAGTGTCATTTCTATCACCAAGGCCATATTTTCCAACTACCAATCCTTCTTTTTTGTTTCCAACTTTTGCATTCCAATCTCCAGTAATTATCAATGCATCCTGATTGCATGTTTGATCAATTTTAGGCTGCGGAAGTTGGTAAAAATCTTCAATTTTTTCATCTTTGGCCTCAGTGTTTGAATAACAGTTATATTAATTGGTCTTCCTTGTAGGTGTACGGATATTACTCTGATAGCTTTGTACTTTGGGATAGATCTTGATATGTTCTTTGTGACAATTAATGGGGAACTATTCCTCTTCAATTTGTCATTCCAGGCATAGTAGAACATATGAGTGTGTGATTCAAAATGGCCTATACCGGTTTATTTCAGCTCACTAATGCCTAGAATATTGATCTTCATGCATTCTGCTTCATTTTTGACAACTTTCAATTTTCCTGTATTCATATTTCATACATTCCAAGTTCTGATTATTAGTGGATGTTTGCAGCTGTTTCTTCTCATTTTGAGTTGTGCCACATCATCAAATGAAGGTCCTGAAAGCTTGACTCCATCCATGTCCTTAATGTCCATGCTACTTTGAGAAGGCAGCTCTTCCCCAGTCATATTCTGAGTGCCTTCCAACCTGAGGGGGTCGTCTTTTGACACTACATCAGACAATGTTCCACTGCTATTCATAAGGTTTTCACTAGCCAATTTTTTTTTCAGATGTAGACGGCCAGCTCTTTCTTCCTAGTCTGTCTTAGTCTGGAAGCTCAGTTGAAACCTGTCCATCAAGGATGACCCTGCTGATACTGAAATACTAGTGGCAAATCTTCCAGTATCACAGCAATACGTAAGTCACCATGGTACAACAAACTGACAGACATGTGGTGGCATTAGGGTATAGCCACACTCAATTGTTTACCTATTGTCTTTGGTTTTTTCCACTCTACAATGGCAGGGTTGGCAGCAAATATTTCCTGTCTGATTCTTTACAAACCCTAGTAGTAAAACAGAAGCTGCTTAAGGCCAGAGATTTACTAAAACTTCCAAATACTTGTTGAATGAGTTGTCTCAAGTTCAATGTTATTGTTAGGTGCCATCGTGTCACTACTGACTCATAGTGACCCTATGTACAACAGAAACACTGCCCATTCCTGAACCATCCTCATGAGCTTTGCTATGCTTGAGCCTATCCCTGAAGCCACTGTGTCAATCTATCTTGTTGATATTTAATACCACCTGATATTTTTGTGCCTTTGATCTCCTCGTGCAATGGTAGTGCATCTGACTCCAGATCAGAAGGTTGCGCTTTCAAATCTCATCGGGTTCAAGGTGGTTAAGTTTGAAAACCCTGGTAGCATAGAGCTTAAGTGTTACGGCTGCTAACCAAGAGGTCAGCAGTTCAAATCCTCCAGGTGCTCCTTGGAAACTCTATCGGGCAGTTCTACCCTGTCTTACAGGGTCGCTATGAGTCAGAATTGACTCGATGGCAGTGGGTTTGGTTTGGGTTTGGATATTTTTGTAGTCATTTCATTCAACCATCTATAATTATCATGAGAATAATTTGACGAGTAACATCACTTTTACTCAAAAGATCTTGAATCATGTTAAAATCCAGTTGGAAAATTAGGAGCAGTTGTGCATGAATCAGAGGTGTTATTCACTTTGCTGTTGGTTTGGTAATGTTAGCCTAGTGAGGTCTCTCGAGACTGGAGCATAACATTTTGACAGTTTCCAATTAGCAACCCCAAACTAAATCTCCAAAAAAAGGCTGCAGCTCCTCAAAAGACCGGTGTTCTCCCCAGGAAGAGTTGAGTTATAATAAATCATAGTGACACAGTGCACACACCCATAAGCCTAATATATAAGGATAGTCTCCTAAAGCACATTCCAATTCAGCCTTATCATGAAAAACACCTTGGAACACACTGAAAACTCTATGATCATTCAAGTTTTTGTTTCTTTATCAGTTATAAGTGAATGATTTTTAAATAAAAAAACTTTGTGTTAAGAGCAAAGTGAAACCTAAATGTTTGGGAACATTGTAAGATTAATACTCAGCTGTGTGGATGATGCAGACCAAGATAGGATCATCACATTTTCAGCCACATCCAGAGCCTTCAATCTGCAACATTAAAGCCAGGCTGTTTTAAAATTCTTGCAGTACATCCCCATACTATTTTAAGCACAAATATAAAAAAAAAACAAACCTGTTGCCAGCCAGTCGATTCCAATTCATAGCGACCCTGTAGGACAGAATAAAACTGCTCCATAGGGATTCCAAGGCTGTAAATCCTTATGGAAGTGGACCACCACACATTCCTCCCAGTGGAGAGGCTGGTGGATTTGAACTGCTGACCTTTTTTTAGAGCCACCAGCTTAACTACTGTGCCGCCAGGGTTCCTCTAGACGCAAATCAAAAAATCCATTGCCATTAAGTCAATTCCGACTCATAGCAACCCTATAGGACAGAGTAGAAATGCCCCATAGTGTTTCCAAGGAGCGCTGAACTCTTGACTGCTGTGCCACCAGGGTTCCTAGACACAAATATTGTTCTTGTTGTTGTTAGGTGTTGTCGAGTCGGTTCCAACTCATAGTGACCCTATAGGACAGAGTAGAACTGCCCCATAGGGTTTACAAGGAGCTGCTGGTGGATTTGGACTGCTGACCTTTTTTGGTTAGCTGCCGAACTCTTAACCACTATGCAACCAGGGATCCTAGACACAAACAGGGTGGTTTATTTCTACCTTTGGTTATTTGCATAGCATGATTATCCCAACCATGTAACCAAGGAATGTTTTCTTCATTTCTCATACTTGAAAGAAGTGGAGAGATGATTAGAATTTTAAGTATTTAAGAAATCAGACTATTAACTTTTAGTGAAGTCACAGAGTTTTAGAGGTATAACAGATCTAAGACTTATCTGGCCATTTTACAGGTGGGAAAAGAGAAAAGTAAAGTGATTTGTCCAAAATCAAACAGGTAGGCACTGGACAGAGAAGATTTCAGTCATTTTGCACCTTTTTTAGCAGAATTGGATGAGATTTCCCTGAGTCCGACTGGAAGAGAAAAGCACCGTTATTTTCATGTGGCAACTAATAAAATTGAGAATTAAATGTGAGAAGGGATTTACTCGAAGTCATGCTGCAAGTGAGGGCTTGAGCACCCACTCCACTGGACTCCCACTGAGATTGCTAGTTTGTGCATGAAAGCTTCTATCAACAGTTTTCTTTCACAGACAATCAGATGGGGTATTTTGTAACTATATGGCCTCAGGACAGGTTAGATTAATTGCAGAATGCACTAATTTAGTTGTTGTGGAAATTAAGATAATTATGTGTTACTAAAAGTATCTGTACACATTACCAGTTACCTTAGACTCCTAGAGCTGGAAGTAACGCTGCCCTGCAGAAAAACAAAATGTGAGAAACTCCATTTCTCTAGGAAAAAAATTCTTCATTTTCTACCTATCAGTGTGCTCTATGGCAACAGGTTTTTTGCCTGTCAATGTGGTGCACATCACTCAGATTGTGACATTCCCGTCTCGTAGTATTGTTATCTCTCTCCCTCTCTCTATAGTGGAGAAAAGCCTGGACATAGTCTTGTAAAATGATACTCTGCCTTCTTTATTCCCCACAGCTTCTACGTTTTGGTGTTGACTTCAGTCTCAATAAACTAACTTTGGAGCAATATATACATGTTTTTTAAATAATTTTTATTGTGTTTTAAGTGGAAGTTTACAAATCAAGTCAGTCTCTCACTCAAAAACCCATATACACCTTGTTACACACTCCCAATTACTCTCCGCCTAATGAGACAGCCCGCTCTCTCCCTCCACTCTCTTTTTGTGTCCATTTCACCAGCTTCTAACCCCCTCCACCCTCTCGTCTCCCCTCCAGGCAGGAGATGCCAACATAGTCTCAAGTGTCCACCTGATCCAAGAAGCTCACTCCTCACAAGCATCCCTCTCCAACACATTGTCCAGTCCAATCCATGTCTGAAGAGTTGGCTTCGGGAATGGTTCCTGTCCTCGGCCAACAGAAGGACTGGGGGCCGTGACCACCAGGGTTCCTCTAGACTCAGTCAGACCATTAAGTTGGGTCTTCTAAGAATTTGGGGTCTGCATCCCACTGCTCTCCTGCTCCCTCAGGGGTTCTCTGTTGTGTTTCCTGTTAGGGCAGTCATCGGTTGTAGCCGGACACCATCTAGTTCTTCTGGTCTCAGGATGATGTAGTCATTGGTTCATGTGGTTCTTTCTGTCTCTTGGGCTCTTAATTGCCTTGTGTCCTTGGTATTCTTCATTCTCCTTTGATCCAGATGGGTTGAGACAAACTGATGCATCTTAGATGGCTGCTTGCTAGCGTTTAAGACCCCAGACGCCACACTTCAAAGTGGGATGCAGAATGTTTTCTTAATAGATTTTATTATACCAATTGACTTAGATGTCCCCTGAAACCATGGTCCCCAGACCCCTGCCCCTGCTACGCAGGCCTTTGAAGCATTCAGTTTATTCAGGAAACTTCTTTGCTTTTGGTTTAGTCCAATTGTGCTGACCTCCCTTGTATTGTGTGCTGTCTTTCCCTTCACCTAAAATAGTTCTTATCTACTATCTAATTAGTGAATGCCCCCTCCCACCCTCCCTCCCTCTCCCCTCTCATAACCACAAAAGAATGTCTTCTTCTCAGTTTATTTCTCAAATTCTTATAATAGTGGTCTTATACAATATTTGTGCTTTTGCAACTGACTAATTTCACTCAGCATAATGCCTTCCAGGGTCCTCCATGTTATGAAATATTTCACAGATTCCTCACTGTTCTTTATCAATGCATAGTATTCCATTGTGTGAATATACCATAATTTATTTATCCATTCGTCCGTTGATGGGCACCTTGGTTGCTTCCATGTTTTTGCTATTGTAAACAGTGCTGCAATAAACATGGGTGTGCATATATCTGTTTGTGTAAAGGCTCTTTTTTCTCTAGGATATATTCCAAGGAGATTGCTGGATCGTATGGTAGTTCTATTTCTAGCTTTTTAAGGATGCGGCAAATTGATTTCCAAAGTGGTTGTACCATTTTACATTCCCACGAACAGTGTTTAAGTGTTCCAATTTCTCCACAGCCTCTCCAACATTTATTATTTTGTGTTTTTTGGATTAATGCCAGCCTTGTTGGAGTGAGATGGAATCTCATCGTAGTTTTGATCTGCATTTCTCTAATGGCTAATGATCGTGAACATTTCCTCATGTATCTCTTAGCTATCTGAATGTCTTCTTTAGTGATGTGTCTATTCATATCTTTTACCCATTTTTTAATTGGGTTATTTGTCTTTTTGCAGTTGAGTTTTTGCAGTATCATGTAGATTTTAGAGATCAGGCACTGATCAGAAATGCCATAGCTAAAAACTTTTTCCCAGTCTGTAGGTAGTCTTTTTACTCTTTTGGTGAAGTCTTTAGATGAGCATAGGTGTTTGATTTTTAGGAGCTCCCAGTTATCTAGTTTTTCTTCTACATTCTTTATAATGTTTTGTATACTGTTTCTGCCACGTATTAGGTGGAGCAACATTTAATTGAGTACCAGGGATTATTAAATATGCCAAAACATGTACCCAATTAAGTGTGGAAAATTAATACAAATCTTAATCCCAACACCTCATCCTAATAGGAACTCCTCCCAATATCACCTAGAGTTACGCAAAGGGTGGTTCCACAGGCCATTTCCCCTGAAATGCCCTCTTTTTCCATATTTTCTTGAAATAATCTACAGAAAGCATGAGCAAATGAAAGCAAATTTTTGATAATCACAGGTTTTAAAATTCAACTAAATCAATGCCATAAATCAGTTAAATATATATCATAATATTTTCTTTATTTTTTTGAAAGCGGATTCATTTCTATGTAGCATGCATAGATTCTCTTAACTCTCTAATTTTGGTCTTTAGTAAATTATTTTCTAATTTTAAAACAATGCTAAGACTGTACATACGGGTGTGTGTGTATGTTTGTGCTGTAGGGAAGAATAACTACTGCTTGTCAAACAAGTTTAGCCATCATAACAGAATTAGCTATTTCTTGTCCTTAGACGTATTTGGGTAATTACCATCACATTACAGAGTGCACAAGATTTGTTCTCTTTGTTCTAAAATATTTACATTCATTATAGTCCTTTTAATTTAACATGGTATAAACAACGATTCAGAAGAAAGTCAAAGAATTGAGTTTTATTTGAATTGTACAATACCAGCATTATGGCCTTCGTTCACTTTTTTTTTTTCCTTTTGGTGACAGATGCTGCTTATATGACTTTTTAACCAAGGAAAGAAGAATCTATTTTGTTGCATGTCATGGAGAGTTGTTTTTGAAATTCTATGTATTAGCTATGCCTACCATCTGCTTCTGAGGAAACTAGCCAAAGGAAGGTATTTTTGTAGAGATTTATCCCATTTTTGCTTTGGCCTTCTTCCCTGGTCACAATAGATTGACGCTTGAGCCAGAGGCAATCATAGATTAGTTGCTAATAAAAAAGATCAACTATCCAGAGGTGATTTTTATATAAGACTACTCAATAGCTGTGTTCTATATTGGATGGTCTCCCATGTGTCTGTCAGTTTATCGTACTGTGGGGGCCTGCATGTTGATGTGATGCTGGAAGCTATGCCTCTGGTATTTAAATACTGGCAGCGGCACCCATGGCAGACAGGTTTCAGCAGAGCTTCCAGACTAAGACAGGCTAGGAAGAAGGACCCAGAAGTATACTTTTGAGAAGATTTAGCCAATTAAAACCTCATGGATAGCAGCAGAACACTGTTTGATATAGTGCCAGAAAATGAACTCATAAACACATAAACATTGATTAATGAGCTGAAATGGACTGGTATCGGTCATTTTGAATTGGACAATCATATGGTCTACTATGGCAGGAACAAAAACTTGAAGAGGAATGGCATTGCATTCATGGTCAAAAAGAACATTTCAAGGTCTATCCTGAAGTACAAAGCCATCAGTGATAGGATAATACTCATATGACCACAAGGAAGACCAGTTAATACAACTATTATTCAAATTTATGCACCAAACACTAAGGCCAAAGATGAAGAAATTGAAGATTTTTACCAACTTCTGCAGCCTGAAATTGATTTGATCGAACATGCAATCAGGACCCATTGATAATTACTGGAGATTGGAATGCAAAAGTTGGAAAAAAAAAGAAGGATTGGTAGTTGGAAAATATGGCCTTGGTGATAGAAATGAACAGAGTAGCTAAAGCGAGAGGAAGAAATGATGAAGTAAAAGAATTGAACAGAAGATTTCAAAATGTGGCTCATGAAGACAAAGTATGATAACGACATGTGCAAAGACCTGGAGGTGGAAAACCAAAAGGGAAGAACAAGATCAGCATTTCTCAAGCTGAAAACTGAAGAGAAAATTCAAGCCTCGAGTTGCAATATTGAAGGATTTGATGGAGAAAATATTAAAATGATGCAGAAAGCATCAAAAGAAGATGAAGGAAATACACAGAGTCACCATACCAAAAAGAATTGGTTGTCATTCAACCATTTCAGGAGCTAACATATGAGCAGGAATCAATACATCGAAGGAAGAAGTCCAAGTTGCTACAGAAGGCAGTGGTGAAAAACAAGGCTCCAGAAATTGATTGAATACTAATTGGGATGTTTCAACACATCAATGTAGCGCTGGAAGTACTCACTTGTCTATGTCAACTGACTGGAAGTTGTCTATATTTATGCCTATTTCCAAGAAAAGTGATCCTACCAAATGTGGAAATTATTGAACAATATCATTAATATCACACACAAGTAAAATTTTTCTGAAGATCATTCAAAAGCGGCTGCAACAGTATATTGACAGGGAACTTCCAGAAATTCAAGCTGTATTTGAATGAGGGCACTTAATCAGGAATATCATTGATGATGTCAGATGGATCCTGGCTGAAAGCAGAGAATACCAGAGAGATGTTTACCTGTGTTTTACTGACTATGCAAAGGCATTTGACTGTGTTGATCATAACCAATTATGGATAACATTGTGAAGAATGGAAATTCCAGAATACTTAATTGTGCTCTTGAAGAACCTGTACATAGATCAAGAGGCAGTCATTCAAACAGAACAAGGGGATATTGAGTGGTTTAAAATCAGGGAAGGTGTGTGTAAGGGTTGTATGGTCTCACCATACATGTTCAATTTGTATGCTGAGAAAATAGTCTGAAAAGCTGGACTATATGAAGAAGAATGGGGCGTCAGGATTGGAGGAAGACTCATTAACAATCTGCAGTATGCTGATGACACAACCTTGCTTGCTGGAAGTGAAGAGGACTTGAAGCACTTGCTAATGAAGATCAAAGAACAGAGCCTTCTGTATGGATTATACCTGAACATAAAGAAAACAAAAATCCTCACAACTGGACCAATGAGCAACATCATGATAAACAGAGAAAAGGTTGAAGTTGTCAAGGATTTCATTTTACTTGGATCCACAATCAATGCCCATGGAAGTAGTACTCAAGAAATCAAGACATCACACTGGACAAATTTGCTGCAAAAGACCCCTTTAAAGTGTTGAAAACCAAAGATGTCACCTTGAAGACTAAGGTGAGCCCGATCCAAGCCATGGAATTTCCAGTCATCTCCTATGCATGTGAAAGCTGGACAATGAATAAAGAAGACCGAAGAGGATTTGAATTGTGGTGTTGGAGAAAAATATTGAATATACCATGGACTGCCAAAAGAATGAACAAATCTGTCTTGGAAGAAGTACAGCCAGAATGCTCCTTAGAAGTAAGGATGGCAAGACTCTGTCTCAGATATTTTGGATGTGTTGTCAGGAGGGATCAAGCCCAGGAGAAGGGCATCATGTTTGGTAAAATAGAGGGTCATCGAAGAAGATGCAGACCCTCAATGAGATGGATTGACACAGTGGCTTCAAATATAGGCTCAAGCATAACAATGATTGTGAGGTTGATGCAGGACAGGACAGTGTTTCATTCTGTTGTACATAGGGCCGTTATGAGTGGGAACTGGCTTTGATGGCACCTAACGACAGCAACAACAACATATTGGAGAGTAAAAACAGAGTCAGAAAACATCAATGTGAGGCCAAGTGGCAAATATAACAGGAGAAAAATATTCCCTCTTCTAAAAAGATTTCAAGAAAACTGGGTCAATTTGACTGTTGATAGTACCTTAATAACGATAAGAAATGTTTCTGCAATCTTGAAATTTTGATATATTCTGGTCACTAAATTTCTGGACCAAAAATGGCATTGGTGTTCCTAATACACTATTCCCATTGCTCCTCATTCCCCTATGACCCTTTGCAAAAAAGCCTTATTTTCTCATTTAAAAGAACCTGGGTCATGTAAAAAAAAAACCTGGAAAATGTAAAGTAAGTCCAATTACAACTCTTCAGAAAAGCAATCAGAGAACTTAGATGTCATCAATGCTAATTTGTTTATTAGTAGCAGAGGGAGCACTGGACTCTACACTTTCAGTGTTCTTTCCTCTACTAACCTAGAAAGTTCTATATTTATACCAAATTATAACTCTACCTTTCCTTATTTATTTAAATAACAACTAGACAAAAAAACCAAAAAAATAATTACTTATGGGACATAGTCGGAGCTTTTTGCTCCAGCTCTTTCCTATACTCTTCTCGTCCCCTCATCTCTTACAAAATCCTAGTCACTTTTGAAGTTCTGGCCCAAATGCCTTGTTAACCAACAAATCATCCATGATCGATGACCACAATCCTCTCCCCACACACATGTGTATTTCTATTATCACATTGTGTAGCGTATTACAGTAGATTCAGCACTTATCTGACTCTATCAGTTGATTAATAGCTTTTTAGGTAAGTGCCTCTGATTCAACATTTCTCTCTATATTCCACAGAAGCTATAAAAAAGATCAGTATACTATTGATATTTGAAAAATAGGATGAGTTATATGGAGGTGAATCACTTCTCATTATTTTTGTCCATTAACATTGTTTTTGCCCTTTTAGTGGTTGTCTTGTTAATCTAGTGCCACTCTAACAGAAATACCACAAATGAATGGCTTTAACAAAGAGAAATTAACAGTCTAGGAAGCTAGAAGTCTGAATTCAGAGTGCCAGCTCCAGGAGAAGGCCTTTTCTTTCTGTTGGCTCTAGGGGAAGGTCCTTGTCAACAATCTTCCCCTGCTCTAGGGGCCTCTCCACACTGGGAAGCCGGGTCCAAAGGATGTGAGCTTCTGGCTCTACATTCTTGGAATCAGTTCCCCATGTCCTCTGCTTGCTTCTCTTTTACATCTCAAAAGAGATTGATTTAAGACAATCTTATCTTGTAGATTGATTCCTGCCTCATTAACATAACTGTCTCTAATCCTGCCTCATTAGCATCATAGAGGTAGGATTTACAACACTTCTATGTAATTTTCTTCAAGTCGCATCAGATGACAAAATGGTGGACAATCACCTAATTCTGGGAATCATGGCCTAGCCAAATTGATACACATTTTAGGAAGACACGGTTCAATCTGTGACAGTGGTCTGAATGGAATAAAATAATGAACTTTATCCTTTCTTGGATATCATTTTTTCAAAATAGTAACTTATTCTTAATTTAATTCTTTTAAAAATATAGATTAAAGAGAATGAAAAGAAAAATCTCCTATATAGTAACTAAAAAAAAACTATATAGTAACTAGAAAAAAAAATTTTTTCTGCCTCAGTTATCTAGTGTTGCTATAACAGAAATACCATAAATGGGTGACTTTAATAAACAAATTAATTTTCTCACAGTCTACCCACTCACTGCAGTTGAGTTGATTCCAAGTCATAGCGACCCCATAGGGTTTCCAAGGCTGTAAATCTCTACAGAAGCAGACGGCCACATCTTTCTCCTGTGGGCGGCCGGTAGTTTCTAACCAACAACCTTTCAGTTAGCTGCCTATTGTTTTAATCATTGTACCACCAGGGCTCCTGCTTCTCACAGTTTTGGAGGCTAGAAGTCTGAATCCAGGGTGTAGGCTCTAGGGGAAGGCTTTCTTTCTCTGTAGGCTTTGGAGAAGTTCTTTGTCTCTTTGAGCTTCTGCTCCTGGGTGATATTCATATAGCTTGGCATCACTCTTCCCCTATTCCTGCTTGTTAGCTTGTGTTCAATCTCTTTATATCTAAAAAGAGATTGACTCAAGGTACACCCCACACTAATCCTGCTTCATTAGCATAACAAAGACAACCCATTCCCAAATAGAACTATAACCATTGGTATAGAAGTGAGAATTTACAACACTTATTTTTGGAGGACATAATTCAATTTGTAACACTAACCAAATAACTTTATAAGATCCTATAACAGAATAGGCCTTGCCACTGGCACACTAAACCTCTTGATTTTATTGTGTCTCCTATTAATCTATTATCTCTTTCAGTCAGTGTGTGCCACAAGGTTTCAGGAACTTCTCTTTAAATAGTTCTCATGCTGAAAAGTGATTTAACTACTCATAAAGGATATTAATGGCTTAAGATTGTCATTGAAACAATAATCTCTCTGCTTGCTTTGTTTGATTTTTCTCTTGAACTTTTTTTTTCAAATAGTGTAATCATTTTAGACTTCCTAGATTTTAAGAAAAGAATTAGGCAATGAAAACTTTATGAATAGCACTGGAACATTGTCTGTTATAGTGCCAGAAAATGAGCCCCCCAGACTGGAAGGTACTCAAAAGACGACTGGAGAAGAGCTGCCTCCTCAAAGTAGAGTAGACCTTAATGACATGGAAGGAGTAAAGCTTTCGGGACATTCACTTACTGATGTGGCATGACTCAAAATAAGAAGAAACACCTGCAAACATCCATTAATAATTGGAACCTGGAATATACGAGGTATGAATCTAGGAAAATTGGAAACTGTCAAAGATGAAATGAAATGCATAAACATTGATATCCTAGGCCTTAGTGAGCTGAAATGGACTGGTATTGGCCATTTTGAATCAGACTATCATATAGTTTACTATGGCGGGAATAACAACTGTAAGAGGAATGGTGTTGCATTCATCATTAAAAAAAATATTTCAAGACCTATCCTGAAGTACAATGCTGACAGTGATAGAATAATATCCATTCACCTACAAGGAGGACAAGTTAATATGATTATTATTCAAATTTACACACCAACCACTAAGGCCAAAGATGAAGAAATTGAAGATTTTTATCAGTTTCTACAGTCTGAAAGTGATCAAACATGCAATCAGGATACTTTGATAATTACTGGTGATTGGAATGCGAAAGTGGAAAACAAAGAAAAAGGATCAGTAGTTGAAAAATATGGCCTTGGTGATAGAAAAAATGCTGGAATCAAATCATAGAATTTTGTAAGAACAAAGACTTCTTCATTGCAAAATACCTTTTTTCACCAACATAAATGGCAACTATACACATGGGCCTCACTAGATGGAATACACAGGAGTCAAAGCAACTACATCTGTGGAAAGAGACAATGGAAAAGCTCAACGTCACAGTCAGAACAAGGGAAACAGACCATCAATGGCTCATATGTAAGTTGAAATTGAATAAAATCAGAGCAAGTCCACGAGAGCCAAAATAGGACCTTGAGTATATCCCACTTGAATATAGAGACCATCTCAAGAACACATTTGATGCCTTGAAAACTAATGACCGAAGACCAGTGAATTGTGGAATGACATCAAGGACATCATACATGAAGAAAGCAAGAGGTCACTGAAAAGACAGAAAAAAAAGAAAAGACCAAGGTAGATGTCAGAGGAGACTCTGAAACTTGCTTTTGAATATCAAGCAGCTAAAGCAAAAGGAAGAAATAATGAAGTAAAAGAACTGAACAGAAGATTTCAAAGGGTAGCTCAAAAAGACAAAGTACAGTATTATAATGACATGTTCAAAGAGCTGGAGATAGAAAACCAAAAAGAGATGAACACAATCGGTGTTTCTCAAGCTGAAAGAACTGAAGAAAAAAATTCAGGCCTCATGTTGCAATAGTGAAAGATTCTATGGAAAATATTAAATGACACAGGAAGCCCCAAAAGAATGTGGAAGGATTACACAGGGCCATTATACGAAAAGGAATTAGTCAACAACATTGTAAAAGTGTCTACTCTACCCAAAGCTATCTATAGATACAATGCAATTCTGATCCAAATACCAATGACATTTTTTAATGAAATGGAAAAAAAAATCACCAACTTCATATGAAAGGGAAAGAGACCCTGGATAAGTAAAGCATTACTGAAAATGAAGGGCGAAGTGGAAGGCCACACACTACCTGATTCTAGAACATATTATACTGCCACAGTAGTCAGAACAGCCCAGTACTAGTACAACAACAGATACATAGATGAATGGGACAGAACTGAGAATTCAGACATAAATCCATCCACATATGAGCAGCCGATATTTGACAAAGACCCAAAGTCTGTTAAATGAAGAAAAGACAGTCTCTTTAACAAATGGTGCTGGCATAACTGGATATCCAACTGCAAAAAAATAAAACAAGACCCATACCCCACACAATGCACAAAAACCAACTCCAAATGGATTGAAGACCTAAATATAAAATCTAAAACAATAAAGATCATGGAAGAAAAAATAGGAACAATGCTAGGATCCCCAATACATGACATAAACAGTACATAAAATATTACTAACAAAGTACAGATACCAGAAAAGATATTCGATAACTGGGAGCTCCTAAAAGCCAAACACCTATGCTCATCCAAAGACTTCACCAAAAGAATAAAAAGATTACCTACAGATTGGGAAAGTTTCTAGCTATGACATTTCTGATCAGGGTGTGATCTCTAAAATCTACATGATACTGCAAAAACTCAATAGCAAAAAGACAAATATCCCAATTAAAAAATGGGCAAAGAATATGAACAGGTACTTTAACAAAGAAGACATTCAGGTGGCTACCAGATATATGAGGAAATGTTCACGATCTTTAGCTATTAGAGAATGCAAATCAAAACTACCAAGAGATTCCATCTTACCCCACCAAGGCTGACATTAATCCCAAAAACACAGAATAATAAATGTTGGAGAGATGGAAAGACTGGAACACTTACACACTGCTACTGGAAATGTAATTTGGTACAATCACATTGGAAATCAATTTGGCACTTCCTTAAAAAGGTAGAAATAGAACTACCACATGATCCAGCAATTCTACTCCTATATACCGTAAAGAAATAAGAGCCTTTACACAAAGAGATATATGCACACTCATGTTCACTGTAGCACTGTTTACAATAGCAAAAATACAGAAACAACCAAGGTGCCCATCAATGGACAAATGGATAGATAAATTATGGTATATTCACACAATGGCATACCTACACAATGATGAATCTGTGAAACATTTCATAACATTGAGGAATCTGGAAGGTATTATGCTGAGTGAAGTCATTTGCAAAAGGACAAATATTGTGTGAGATGACTGTTATAAGAACTGTAGATAAAGTTTAAACACAGAAGAAAATATTCTTTGATGGTTACGAGGCTGGGGAGGGTGGGAGAGGGATATTCACTAACTAGATAGTAGAGGTAAATTTTTTTTAGGTGAAGGGAAGGACAACACACAACACAGGAATAGTCAGTACAACTGGACTAAACGAAAAGCAGTTTCCTGAATATAAGCAAATGCTTCAAAGGCCAGAGTAGCAGGGACCAGGGTCTGAGGGCCATGGTTTTAGGGGACATCTAGGTCAATTGGTATAAAAAAATGTATTAAGAAAACATTCCGCATCCCACTTTGGAGAGTGGTGTCTGGGGTCTTAAATGCTAAGAAGCAGCCATTCAAGATGCATAAATTGGTCTCGACCTACCTGCAGCAAAGGAGAATGAAGAACACCAAAGACAGATGAGCCCAAGAGACAGAAAAGGCCACATAAACCAGAAACTCCATCAGCCTGAGACGCGAAGAACTAGATGGTGCCAGGCTACCACTGATCACTGCCCTGACAGGGAACGAAACAGAGAATCCCTGAAGGAGCAGGAGAACAACAGGATGCAGATCTCAAATTCTCCTAAAAAGACCTGGCTTGATGGTCTTACTAAGACTGGAGGGACCTGATGGTCATTGTCCCTGGACCCTTTGATAGCCCAAGATTGGAACCATCCCCAAAGCCAACTCTACAGACAGGAATTGGCCTGGACTATAACATAGACAATGATGCTGGTGAGTATTGAGTTTCGTGGCTCAAGTAGACACTTGAGAATATGTGGTGAAACAAGAAGGCATGGGGGACAGGAGCTGGTTGAATGGATATAGGAATCCAGGGTGGAGAGGAGGAATGTGCTGTCTCATTGAGAGAAGAGCAGCTAGGAGTACACAGCAAGGTGTGTATAACTTTTTGTATGAAAGACTGACTTGATTTGTAAACTTTCACCTAAAGCACAATAAATTAATTAAAAAAAATTATTTGATATTCAACCATTTCAGAAGGTGCCATATGATTAAGAACACATGGTACTGAAGGAAGAAGTCCAAGCTGCACTGAAGGCATTGGTGAAAAACAAGGCTCCAGGAATTGACGGAATATCTATGGAGATGTTTCAACAAACAGATTCAGCCCTGGAAGTGCTCACTCTCTATGCTAAGAAACTTAGAGGATAGCTTCCTGGCCAACTGACTGGAAGGGACCCATATTTATGCCTATTCCCAAGAAACGTGATGCCATGGAATGCAGAAATTATCGAACAATATCATTAATATCACACACAAGCAAATTTTGCTGAAGATCATTTAAAAGGAGCTGCAGCAATATATCGACAGGGAATTGCCAGAAATTCAAGCTGGATCCAGAAGAGGATGTGGAAACAGGGACACCATTGTTGATGTCAGATGTATCATGTCTGAAAGCAGAGAATACCAGAAGGATGTTTACCTGTGTTTTATTGACTATGCAAAGGCATTTGACTGTGTGGATCATAACAAACTATGGACAACATTGAAAAGAATAGGAATTCCTGAACTCTTCGTTGTGCTTGTGAGGAACCTGTATATGGATCAAGAGGCAGTTGTTCGGACAGAATAAGTGGATACTGAGTAGTTTAAAGTCAGGAAAGGTGTGTGTCAGGGTTGTACCCTTTCACCGTACCTATTCAATCTGTATGGTGAGCAAATAATCCAAGAAGCTGGACTATATGAAGAAGAATGGGGCATCATGTCAAGGAAGACTCATTAACAACCTGTGTTATGTAGATGTTACAACCTTCCTTGCTGAAAGTGAAGAGAACTTGAAGCACTTACTAATGAAGATTAAAGGCCAGAGCCTTCAGTATGAATTACACTTCAACATAAAGAAAACAAAAATCCTCACAACTGGACCAATAAGTAACATCATGATAAATGGAGAAAAGGTTGAAATTGCCAAGGACTTCAGTTTACTTGGATCCAAAATCAAGACCCATGGAAGCAGCAGTCAAGAAATCAAAAGACACATTGCATTGGGCAAATCTGCTGCAAAGGATCTCTTTAAAGTGTTGAAAAGCAAAGATGGCACCTTGAAGACTACGGTGCGCTTGACCCAAGCCATGGTATTTTCAATCACATCACATGCACGTGAAAACTGGACAATGAATAAGAAAGACTGAAGAAGAATTGACGTCTTTGAATTGTGGTGTTGGCAAAGGATATTGAATATACCATGCACTGCCAAAAGAAAGAACAAGTCTGTCTTGGAAGAAGTACAATCAGAATGCTCCTTAGAAGCAAGGGTGGCCAGACTGCATCTTACATATTTTGGACATGTTGTCAGGAGGGATCAGTTCCTGGAGAAGGATCTTATGCTTGGTAAAGTATAGGGTCAGCGGAAAAGAGGAAGACCCTTAAAGAGGTGGATTGACACAGTGGCTGCAACAATGGGCTCAAGCATAACAACGATTGTGAAGATGGCGCAGGACCGGGCAGTGTTTCATTCTGTGGTACACAGAGTTGCTATGAGTTGGAACTGACTCGGCAGCAACTAACAACCACAGATTTTGAGAGCAGGAATGATCTTAGATATCACTTAGTTAATATCACAAAAGGAGTCCCCGGGTAGTGCAAACGGTTAAGTACTCTACTACCAGCTGAAAAATTGGAAGTTTGAACTCACCCAGAGGTACCTCGGAAGACAGTCCTGGCAATCTCCTTCTGAAAGATCACAGCCTTAAAACCCTATGGAGCATTTCTAATCTGCACACATGAGGTTTCTATGAGTCGGAATCAACTTGGTGGCAACTATCAATAATACCACAGACAGAAACTGAACAATAATAACTTATAGAAACATCTCTTTTTACCTTTTTTTCTTTCTCTCTTGGTTTCAATGACTCTCTTGTGCTCACAAAACTCTGGCACCTCTACCTCTTTCAGAGTAATTTACGTGTGGCTTGTATCTCTGTTCCCCTACATTTTAAGTTCCTTGAAATCACGCAGCATGCCTCACGAAAATGTATACATCAGTACCTACCACATGCACGTACTGGACATTCAATAAATATTTGGTAAAAGAATGAAATGACTTGCTTCGAGTATACTAGATATGCACCTGATAAATGTGTAATTATTCCCAATTGTATACAAATACGCTCAGTATATTGGTTAAATCCAAGTTAAGCTAAGCCATAAATGAGGCTTTCAAATATTCATTAGTCTTTAATCAAGTACAGTAAATTACCTCATTCTTTTTTCTCTTTTTGATTCTCACTCTAATCTCCTCTTCTAGAAAACCACACCCAATTCAGCAACCAAAGGAAAATGATAATAATGAGACCATTCTAAGCACTTTTTTCCTCTTTTAAAATCCCTACAGAGAGGTTAAGGCTGGTGTTATATGATATTTAGATCATACAGTACAGGATTTCCAAAAATGCATTTATTCAAAACAAATTCACAAAAAAATTGATGCTTCCTTGAATCTCATGTTCTTTTAAACACAGCAGAATATTTTTAAATAGTTATTAAAATAAATCATATTTGATGCTAAACAGACTGAATATTTTCATTGCATTACATCAACAGTTTAAAATAAACAACTATTTACAAAATATCTATTTCGTGCTTTCAAATTTGATAGAATATGGTTTACCAGTTTTACAAAACGGCCTGAAGTAAAAAATAATAATTCTTTATTGTTTGGCTAAAGTAGCAATTTGGAAAACTCGAGGGAGGCCTAGCTTTTGGATTTGTGTAGAATGACCACAATGTGTGCCCTCCACCTGGACAACTCCACTTGCATTTATAATGAGTTGAACATCCACTGAAGAACATTACTGAGTAACCTCAGCAATTAAGGTCTATGTACTTCATGTTCGCATCTTTCTAGGTTGCTATGGGATATGGAGAGGGCAGTGGTGACTCAGTGGCTATATTCTCACCTTCCGCTCAGGAGATCCACATTTAATTATCAATGTACTTCAAGAACAGCTGCCACCTATCTATCAGTGGAGGCTTATGTGTAGCCAAGATGTTCAGTTGAGCTTCAAGTCTTAGATGAACTAGGAAGAAAGGTTTTGCAATCAATCTACTTTGGAAAATCAGCCAATGGAAACCCTGTGGATCAGAATGGTCTATTGTGCAAAGGATTGCTGTGAGTTGGGCCAACAGCACCTCAAAACAACATCAAAGAAGGGATTGTCTAGCAAGTTAAAGCATACATAGCTATGATGAAGAGAGGATGAATCTCCTTTTCAACTAATTATAAAGTATAAGAGCTATAAATGATATCTCTGCTTCTCTGTCTCATTAAGAGAGAATGTAAATGCAATTAGTGAAGGGGTGTTAGTATATTTTCTATGCTTTGTTTACTGCTGTACACACATAATCTAGAAAAATGCCAAGCACATATTGTTGTTGGTGTTGTTATGTGCTGTCAAGGCATTTTCAACTCATAGTGACCCCATGTACAACAGAATGAAACACTGCCCAGTCCTGCACCCTCCTCATAATTCTTGTTGTGTTTCAGCCTATTGTTGCAGCCACTGTGTTGATCCATCTCCTCAAGGGTCTTCTTTTTCACTGACCCTCTACTTTACCAAGCATGATGTCCTTCTTCAGGGACTAGTCTCTCCAAAGTACATGAGACAAAGTCTCAACAACCTTGCTTCCAAGGAGCACTGTGGCTATATTCCTTCCAAGACAGATTTGCTCATTCTTCTGGAAGCCCATGATATATTCAATATTCTTTGCCAACACCATAATTCCAAGTCATCAATTCTGCTTTGGCCTTCCTTATTCATTGTCCAGCTTTTGCATGCATATGAGGCAATTGAAAATATCGTGGCTTGGGTCAGGCACACCTTAGTCCTCAAAGAGACGTCTTTGCTTTTTAACACTAGAAAGAGGTCTTTTGAAGCAGATTTGCACAATGCAATACATCATTTGATTTCCTGACTGCTGCTTCTATGGATGTTGATCGTGAATCCAAGTAAAATGAAATCCTTGACAACTTTAAGCTTTTCTCCATGTATCATGATGTTGCTTACTGGTCCAGTTTTGAGGATTTTTGTTTTCTTTATGTTGAAGTGTAATCCATACTGAAGGCTGTAGTCTTTGACCTTCATCAGTAAGTGCTTCAAGTCCTCTTCACTTTCAGCAAGCAAGGTTGTGTCATCTGCATATTGCATGTTGTTAATAAGTCTTCTACCGATACTGATGCCACATTTTTCTTCTTACAGTCCAGTTTCTCAGGTAATTTGCTCAACATAAAGATTGAATAAGTACGGTGAAAGGATGCAACCCTGACTCACACCTGTCTTGATTTTAAACATGCAGTCTCCCCTTGTTCTGTTCAAACGACTGTCTCTGGGTCTGTGTACATGTTCTGCATGAGCACAATTAAGTTTTCTGGAATTCCCATTCATCTCAATGTCCTCCATAATTTGTTATGATGCACACAGTTGAATGCCTTTGCATAGTCAATAAAATACAGGTAAACATCTTTCTGACAATCTCTGCTTTCCACCAAGAGCCATCTGACATCAACAGTGATATCCCTCATTCCATGTCCTCTTCTGAATTTGGCTTGAATTTCTGGCAGTTCCCTGTAGATGTACTGCTGCAACCACTTCTGAATTATTTTCAGCAAAAATTTACTTGTGTGTGTGATATTAATATTGTTCAGTAGTTTCTGCATTCTGTTTCATCACCTGTCTTAAGAATGAGTACAAATATGGATCTATTCCAGTCAGGCCAGGTAGCTGTCATCCGAACTTCTTCATATACATAAGTGAGCACCTCCGGGCCTGCATAGATTCATTGAAATATCTTAATTTATATTCCATAATTTCCTGGAGCCTCATTTTTTTTTTTTTCGCAGATTCCTTTAGGGCAGCTTGGAATTCTTCCTTGAGTTCTATTGGTTCTTGATATATTCTACACCCTGAAATACTTGAAAGTTGACCAATTCTTTTTGGTACAGTGACTCTGTATATTCCTTTGACCTGCTCTCTCATTCAATATTTTGTCTGTGGAATCGTTCAAAATTGCAACTCAAGACAAACTTTTTCTTCAGTTCTTTCAATTGAGAAATGCCAAGCGTGTCTTCCCTTTTGGTTTTCTAACTGCAGGTCTTTGCACATTTCATTTTAATATTTTACTTTGTCTTCTCCAGGTGACCTTTGAAATCTTCTGTTCAGCTCTTTTACTTCATTACATATTAGATACAAAAATATTAATTGACCCCTAAGAGTATGCCCCTAAGACACCCCTCTGACTTGGAACTTCAGCCATTCCCAGAAACCTCATTTCAACCAAGCAATACCAAAAAAAAAAAAAGAAAAAACCACTGCCATGGAGTCGATTCTGACTATAGCAACCCTACAGGACAGAGTAGAACTGCGCCATAGAGTTTCCAAGGAGTGCCTGGCAGATTTGAACTGCCAAACTCTTGGTTAGCTGCTATAGTGCTTAACCACTATGCCACCAGGGTTTCCAACCAAGCAATAGGTTTATAAAATAAACAATAACACCTGAAAAGAACAAGCAATTATAAGAGAACAAAAGGGCAACATTTGCCCAAAAGTAAAGATGAGAAGGCAGGAAGTGATAAGAAAACCAGATGAAAGGAAATAGGGAACCCAGGGCGGAAATGGAGAGATGGCTGACACAGTGTGGGGATTGCAACCAATGTCATGGAACACTTTGTGAATTTGTTGAATAGGGAATTAATGTGCTCTTTAAACTTTCACCTAAAACACAAGAATATATTTAAAAAATTAGTTGAATAACATAACAGAAAGAAGTGATTTCATAATATTTTTGCTTTAAGAGGGTAACATTGTTATTTCTTCTATGTTTCTCTGGTGGCTTCATTAGCATTACCAATAAATATGGGTAATTTGCAAAGACTCACTCTAAACTCTGCACTCAGTTTTTTTCATGACTTGAGTAATCACTGCTTTAAATAATTTCCGCATCTCCATCTTCAATCTCTCCCTCTTCTATGAACATTAGATCTATATTTCATGTTGAGTCTAATTTTGGATATCCTTTTTTTAACTTCAGTAAGTCTCAGATGGAATCCAATCATTTTTGTCTCCAAAATTGACATTAATCTGGATTTCCAACTTGACTAATGGCTTCCTGGGCACTATGCCAGTACATTTGGAGCTACTTTTGACTTTTTTTCTTCCCTGCATTGCTGTACATTCAGTAACTCGCCACATCCTACCCTGCTTTGTTTAACGGCTTTACTATCATCCCTGTTATACTCACTATAGCAGTCCCAGGCTTCAGCCATTTTTATTCTGCTCTATTGCAATGAATTGCCTCTGAACTTAATTATTCACAAGATGACTATCTTTATCTTCTTGAAATATAAGGTCAATAACATCACCCACTTACTCAAAATTCTTTCATTGCCTATAGAATCCAAACTCTTTTAACTGGTCTTCAACATCTAATATCTAGCTACAGTCCGAAATTCATCTCATTTTATACACACACAAAAAAAGACTCCAAACTCTTTTGACTGGTCTTCAATATCTAATATCTAGCTACATTCCCAAACTCATCTCATTTTATACATTAAAAAAAAAAAAAAGATTATGCTTTGGTCTTCTAAATTGCCGTATGTTATAATATTTTCTGGATTCATCTAGTCCTTCAAGTCAAAAAATACCATCTCGTCTGTGACATCTTTCCTGACTCCCTCCCTATACCTATAAAAAAACTTATCCTCAATTATAGCACTAATTTCTTTCTATCCAGAGTTGGTTATTTATATATGTCTGTGTTTGTATTGGAAACCCTGGTGGTGTTGTGGTTAAGAGCTATGGCTGCTAACCAAAAGGTTGGCAGTTCAAATCCACCAGGTGCTCCTTGGAAACCATATGGGACAGTTCTACTCTGTCCTATAGGATCACTATGAGTCGGAATTGACTTCATGGCAGTGGGTGATGTTTGGGAAACTCCTAGGGACAGGGATTGTATCATATTTAGCTTTGTACTTTCCACAATGTGTAGTGTTTTGCACGTAGTGTTTTTGAGAAATTTATTTGGATGTTGACTCTTTTCCCCACAGAGAATAGCAAAGGTACATAAAAATTCATGTACTTGTGTTGTTCAAGGCCCAATATACCTTATCAAGCTGTAGGCTGTTTGAGGTGTCACCACAGGTCACCTGTTCTTTAAAAAAGAAAAAAAGAATTTTTTTTTTTTTACATTAGTTTTTTTGTTCACACTAAATTACATCAAGGAGCATCATACAAGAACAAATTATACTTATTAAATTATAAGTATCCTGAGATGTAACCACAAGCTTAGCATGAAATGACAGCTTCCAAAACCATGCGCAAGGGTCCTATGACCACCTCTGTTATTACCAATGTTTATGCATATGAACCTAATTACCTAGTGGGTAGAACCAATGCCTGAATGGTGTACCTCCACCAGCCTGTGCTACAAGAGCCTTTTCTGTTTATTTTATTTTATTTTTGAGTGTTGTTGTATTTCCTTTACATGCATTTAGAGGGTGTAAGTATATGACAGTTTCAATAAAAAACTGCCCCAGGGAGAGTAATATATAGCACTCAGAATCTTGATTTTTGAAAAATGCTGAGTGAATCAAATGTGAAGGAATAAAACTATTTAGTTTTGGAACATGCAAATAAGTTATGTTAGCCTGAAGGTTAAAGTGCATGAAAGCATAGGATAGGGTTCATTTAAGGACTATTTGTAGTGGTTTCAAGCAGTTTAACTGGCTGTAAAGCCAACTAAAGTAATGCAAAAAGAAAAACAAACAACTCTCTAAAGTGAGGGTGAAAATCGAGAAGGGTTTCAGTTAAGACCCTTAGAAAATGGAACCAAAGTAAAAGCTATTTGATAATTGAATACCCCGTCTAAGAACCTAGAAGGCTAAAATCACAGGGAGTCTAGAAGAAACTCTTCTGGGTTCATATTCAAAATCTCAAGAGTAAAAGTTCAATGAATATCTCCTCATCTGCTGCAGTCCGTCATGCCCATGGAACACACTGAACGGAACAAAGATACTTGTTAAAAGCCCTGACAGAACAGTTTGTTGGTTGAAGGATCAGCAAGCATATTTTGACAGAAATATTTTTTACACTGCTATTTCCTCCCATTCCAGGCAAATCTGTTGTCATTGGGCCCCTGGTACCTAATATTTAGTGCTGTGATAGACCCTTCCTCAGTATCATCTAAGTATGTGTACTTATGTGACTTCTCCACTAGACTGCAAACTTTTTCATTCAACTTGCATTTGGCATGAGGTGATTGAATGAATAGAGAGAAAGAATGACTTTGTGGGGTAGAAGGAGCATCATTCGCAATATACTCTCTATTGTCATTTAGTTCTATATTACCAATTGGTGTGTGTGTGTGTTTTATAAAGATTGGTAAGAAAAATCTAAATGCTGATGAAGCTTATCTTGTAGAGAAAATAGGACATTCCATGGAACTGAAAGCAAACTTTCTAATTTCACTAGTATCAGAAAGCAATAAATTCTCATTTTGCTTGTGTTCTTACATAATTTAATTTGAGGTTGACTTGCCCTAACATTTAAATCTGGCCTTAGGTATAGAAAAACACTAATTTAAAAGCATTTGCAGGTTCTTGCCAAAGTAATATTATTAATAGATTTGTAATAAACATGTGTCTTCTGTTGAGAAAAATGAGAAAGAAAATAGTTTGACTAATTATTTTGAAACAATATTTCCAGTCAGTACTGGTAATAGGCATGAGATTATATTTAAATACTTTCTCTGAGCTTTAATGTGGTCAGTCTTTGATGTGTGTGTGTGTGTGTGTGTGTGTGCATGCACGTGCACTCATTTGAATCAATGTTACAGAATGTATGTCAGGGAAGAATATGCAATACTTCTCAAGTGAGGAAACACCTAAAGTGACAACACAGCCTGGAATATTCTATTACATACCCCTATTTTTTTTTTTTTTTTTTATCTAAGGTGACAGTCCAGATTGAACAGTTTAGATTTGGAAAACATGCTGCAGAAGATGATTGCATTTCAAGTGGCTAAGATAGAGGAAATGGTATGGATCACTTGCATGACCAGCACTTAAGGTAGGTGGTAGAATTTCCAAGGTAGTGCCACACTTGTTTGGTGGAGGTTTGGGGAAGTCATGCCCTCATAAGAGTTAAAAAAAAAAAAAAAATCTGGTGGTACAGGGGCATATCTTGGGGTGTACATAAACAGATTGGCTGTGCAAAGTTCAATTATGCCTATAATATTTTACGTATTATGTTGGAACTGTTACTTGAAGCATAGTTTTATATGTTGTCTGCATTTCCTAGGAGTCCCTTACTTTACTCCAGACCCTGTAGCAGCATGTGGCATTTTTTCACAATGGTGGTTGCAAACAAAGAAATTGGCACTAGAGGGAATTGGCTGCACTACATTCTTTATATATATATACTAGTGTGTAAGGAGCAAAAACCTATGTAGGAAACCGATGTTCAGGAAGTGCTAATCATCAAAATGAAAAGTAGGCCTGATCGAAATTGGGAGCAGTGAGGAAGAGCAAGAACTAGGTGATGACTCAGAAACACATGTGACCCTATCCTCTTTTTTAGTAAATATGTTTAAAGATTATCCTGGCCTGCTGATGTTTGGCTTGCATATACATATAATTGGAAACTCTACAAGGCTTTAGTCCTTGAGCAAAACATGGCAGAAAAAGGAATTCTATAGAAGTGGTCTGGTTGGGGAAGGCTTCATGGAGACTGTGAGTAGGATAAGGTCTTGAAAGGATGCTACAACTTTGATATGCATGTATGAGGTGAGGGGGTATATTTTAAGAACTGAATTATTTCATTTTGCCTTTGGAGGTCATATTACTGACTGATGACTATATGTATAAGCAAATTTAACCACAAGAAAAACAGCGTGGTGATCACTTTTTTCCCACAAGCTTTACTATTAATCTAGGCCTCCTATGGCTTTCTGTTGAGTCAGGAAGAATTTATGGATATGACTCTTCGGCTCCGTGTGAGAACAGAATATCAAAATAAATGAGAAGGACTTATTTATTATTTCCAGATGTTTTATCTATGCCATAGTAAATGCCCAGATATTAGTTCCAACAGGGGAAAATACTATAAATAAAAATAACAATAGCAGAGGGCACTTTCATATTTAGAAATCATTGCCAATTCCTTACCATAGTATATCAAGAGAGAAACAAAATCTACATTGTGTGCAAGACTTTCTCCTATTGTCTACTTTTTACTTTCTTTTTTTAATATTTAGAGAATTGTCTTAATGTACATTATTTGTCAAATGATACAATTTATTCATAAAGATTCTACCACCTACTTTTGAAATCTCTCTTTAAACTTTATATTGAAACATAAATTGACCTTTCAAGTGCTACTATTTTCTTTGCAGCATTCTTGCCTGAGGCCTTCTTTAAATCTAAAGCCTCTATTGAGATGTAGAGAGGCTGCATTTGAAAATTCCATCTGCTTTAATATGATATTTATCTTTTCTTCCTTAATGAAAAAACTTTCCATTCATTATGCATGTCTAAAGTTTTTAAATTATAATAATTGTACAACATTAAGGTGTATTATGATGAAGTCATTTTATTAAAGAATATTTTTTTTCTTAGTGCAAAGAATGGCATATATATTTCAAATCTGAAAGTTTACATTATCCTCCCTCATAAGAGATTGAAGCTAGAAAAGATTAAAAGGAGGCAATCTAATTTAATGGTTTGCAATTATGGTTGATGAAGAAATGTGCTAATCAGGAAAATGACTAAGATGACTTCCTGTTGGAAAAAAATAAAATAAAATGTAAGGTGAGAATTCTAACCTTCAATTTGTTGTTTCAGATACTGACTTAGTGGCAATAAGACAGGCATATGTTAAGGAGGGTATCAGGCAAATGGAGTCCCATTCTAAAAGTGCACCTAGATTGCTTGAAATAATGTCTTTCTGAAAGTAACAAAACTATGAGAGAAACTGGTTAGGTTGTTGAGAATAGAAACACTAAATGTGCTATCATAGATCATGAAAATGGAAATAAAGTGAACCCTTAATTCAATATGTTCAACGTAAACTGAAGAATCTAGTCTATCTCAGCAATTCTCAACAATGTCCTGCCTCGCATTCTGAAAAGTCTTAAAAGAATTTGTTGTCTTGCTGTAAAATGATGTGTTATTGAAAATGTGAAATACTATTGCAAAAGAGATAACCCAACATACATTCATTATCTCATTATACTGATGAAAAGGTGATATTTAATATGTATTTTCATGAAATGGCATACAGGTTGAATGTGGAGAGTTAAAGAAACTTTGGCCTTGCATTGTGTTGGTAGAATGTCACCTGGTGATAAATGAAAAGGCACCTGGAAAATGTATTAGCTCAACTTCTCGAAAAGGTAAGAAATGTTTTTTTCTCACCAAATCAAAAAAAAAAAACGGAGGGCGGCGGACATAGAAATGATGTGGGGCTAACGGGGAATGTAACAGACAATGACCAGTACAGATTATTTCGTGGTTGTCAAAGTGACAACAAAACCCATTTCCGTCAAGTCAATTCCAAATCACAGCAACCCTAAAGGACAGAGTAGAACTGCCCCATAGGGCAAATTCAAGAAGTGACTGGTGGATTTGAACTGTCAACCTTTTGGTAAGCAGCCTTAGCTTTTAGCCATTGTGCCACCAGGGCTTCAAAGTGGCAGTGGACACCTAACGAAGAGTTTAAGTTTACTAAGAAAATTATGCTAGGATAAATAGATCTTGTAGGCTTCATATTGGATTCAAGAACTGATTTTTTAATGCAGACTATTTTTTTTTTCTTTTTTTAGTCTACTAACAAGTGAAATAAATTAAAAAAAAAAAAAAAAGGTGAATTCAACACTCTCATCCTTCCCACAGGGCTTTATTTGATCTTTTATTCTTACACAGAGGCAGATAGGAGTGTTCCCACCATTGCTATCCAGGATTAAATGGAAAAGTGTTGCTCCCTCATGAAAACATTAATGGTCCACTTAAGTGGCATGCACCATACTTTCCAGGTCACAGCTGTGATCTCAGAATACTTATTAAAGAACACCGCCTTCACTCTCAAATGCATTTTAATTTAAAGAATCCATTTAGGAACCCCAGGACTGCTGTTGCTAAATGCAGGTCTTGCTGCCTTTCTCCCATCTTTCGTCTTAATTTTCTTTCTTGTTCTTTGTGTACCCTAGGTCATCTTGTCCTCCGGAAATGCATAATAAAAATTTAGATTCAGTCAAAAATGTTTCAGAAACTGTAATGTGAAAAGACTTCATATTTTTTCATCAGGATTATTTGTTGTTTTCATATAACAAATCCAAAATTTATTTTTGTTGTTTTGTTGGTAGTGATGTTTATTTGGTTTTCGTCATTGCAAATTCAGATCTAATCTTCCATAATGTATCAACATCAAAATAAAGTTTATAATAATAACCAATTATTCAGACTACTACATAAGAAGAAATACCTACATTTTATAATATATGTATTACATTTTCGTAATGGAATACATATAATTTAAAAAAATTAGACATGCATAATGAATGAAAATGTTTTTATTTAGGAACATATATGTGTGTGTGCATATATATATATATATATATATATATATATATTTCAGAAACCAGTATTTCAAAAACCAGCACACTCACCCATGGTAGACAGGTTTTAGCAGATCTTCCAGATTCAGACTAGGGAGGAGAACCTGGTGATATATTTCTAAAAAAAAAAAAAAAAAAATTGACCAGTGAAAACCTTATGAATAACAGTGGAACATTGATATAGTGCTGGAAGATGAACCTCTCAGGTTGGAAGACACTCAAAACAGCTGAGAAGAGCTGCCTCCTCAAAGCGGAGATGATCTTAATGACATGGAGGGGGTAAAGCTTTAGGGAACTTATTTTGCTGATGTGGCATGATTCAAAATGAGAAGAAACAACTGCAAACATCCATTAGTAATTGGAACGTGGAATGTACAAATTATGGATCTACGAAAATTGGAAGCCCTCAAAAATGAAATGGAATGAGTAAAGATTGATATCTTAGGCATTAATGAGCTGAAATGGACTGGTATTGGCCATTCTGAATCCGACAATCATAGTCTACTATGCCAGGAATGATAAATTGAAGAGGAGTGGCATTGCATTCACCATCAAAATGACCATTTCAAGATCTATCCTGATGTACAATGCTGTCAGTGATAGGATCATATCCATACACCTACAAGGAAGTCCAGGTAATACAACTATTATTCAAGTTTATGCACCAAACACTAAGGCCAAAGATGAAGAAATTGAAGATTTTTACCAACTTCTGCAGTCTGAAATTGATCAAACATGCAGTCAAGATGCATTGATAATTACTGGTCATTGGAATGCAAAAGTTGAAAACAAAGAAGAAGGGCCTATAGTTGGGAAATATGGTCTTGGTGCTAGAAATGACATGGGAGACTTCGTGATGGAATTTTGCAAGACAAAGATTTCTTCGTTGCAAATACTTTTTTTCAATGACATAAACAGTGACTATACACATGAACCTCACAGGATGAAATACATGGGAATCAAATCGTTTACATCTGTGGAAAGAGATGATGGAGAAGCTCAATATCACAAGTCAGAAAAAGACCAGGGACCGACTGTGAAGCAATCAATTACTCATACGCAAGTTCAAGTTGAAGCTGAAGAAAATTCAAACAAGTCCATGAGAGCCAAAGTAAGCCCTTGAGTATATCCCACCTGAATTTGGAGACCACCTCAAGAAAAGATTTGACACAGTGAACGTTAATGAACGAAGACCAGATGAGTTGTCGGATGACATGAAAGACATCATACATGAAGAAAGCAAAAGGTCATTAAAAGACAGGAAATAAAGAAAAAACCAAAACGGATGTCAGGAGAGACTCTGAAACTTGCTTTCAAAGGTAGAGCAGCTAAAGCAAATTGAAGAAATAATGAAGCAAAATAGCTGACCAGAAGATTTCAAAGAGTGGCTTGAGAAGACAAAGTAAAGCATTATAATGAAAGGTGCAAAGACTTGGAGTTAGAAAACCAAAATGGAAGAACACACTTAACTTTTCTCAAGCTGAAATAGCTAAAGAAAAAATTTAAGCCTCGAGTTATAATACTGAAGTCTGTGGGCAAAATATTGAATGACTTGAAAGTGTCAGAAGAAGATGAATGGAATATATGAATGGAGTTACTGTACCAAAAAGATTTGATTTATGTTCAATCATTTCAGAAGGTAGTGTACGACCAAGAACTGATGGTATTGAAGGAAGAAGTCCAAGTTGCACTGAATGCATTGGCAAAAAACAAGCCTTCAGGAATTGACAGAATATCAACTGAGATGTTTCAATAAAAGAGTGCAACGTTGAAAGCGTTCACACATTCTGCCAGGAAGAGATCCATATTCGTGCCCATTTCAAAGGAAGGTGATGCAACTCAATGCAGAAATCATCAAACAATATGACACTCAAGTAAAATTTTGCTGAAAATAGTGGGACAGGCTGCTCAGCCATATCTTGAACAGAACATACACATTTTTCCTTTCCTTAGCCTGTCTCTGTGTCCAAGTATGATTCTGCTGTTACCTCCTCTAAAAGTTAAATGTTAACTGATGTTTCCCCTAAGACCGTGGAAAAAAGTGATATCAATCTAATTCTGTCAAACAGGACGTCGCTCATCAGGATGGTGCCAGTAACCCCTGGGCTGATGGGATAATGGGAGGGAAAGATCAATGCTTTTGAGGCGTGATCACCTAAACCACACAGAAAGAGAATGGACATTCCACAAGTTCCTAACACCCATGTCCCCTTATTCCTGTAAAACCCTAGCTGGACTGCAGACAGCTTTAGGAGGAGATCATTCCCCTCTGTCTCCGTATACAAGCTTACATAATAAAGCTCTTGCTGCCCACCTCACCCTGTCTCAAGAATTGGCTGTTTGTGGCAGGTGGCTCTAACTCGTGAGATTGCAGTAGCAATTGTTCAAAGAGGTTGCAGCAGTACATCCACAGGATTCAGAAGAGGATGTGGAATGAGGGATATTATTGCTGAAGTCAAATGGATCTTGGTTGAAAACAGAATACCACAAAGATACTTTCCTGTGTTTTATTGACCATGCAAAGGCATTTGATGGTGTGGATCGTAACAAATATGGGTAATGCTTTCAAAGAATGGGTATTCAAGAACACTTAATTGTGCTCATGCAGAACCTGTACATAGACTAAGAGACAGTGATTCTAACAGAACAAGGGGGTACTGTGTGGTTTAAAATCAGGAAAGGTGTGCATCAGCATTGTATCCTTTCACCATACTTATTCAGTATGTATGCTGGGCAAATAAACCAAGAATCTGGACTATGTGAAGAAAACTGCAGCATCAGCGTTGGTGGAAGACTCATTAACAACCTACAATATGTAGATTACACAGTCAGTCTTGCTTGCTGAAAACAAAGAGGACTTGAAGAACTTACTGATGAAGATCAGTAAGGATGAAAACCCTTCAGTATGAATCACACCTCAACATAAAGAAATCAAAAATCCTCATAAATGGACCAATAATCAACATCATGCTAAACAGATAAAAGATTGAAGTTGTCAAGGATTTCATTTTACCTGGATCCACAACCAATGCCCATGGAAGCAGCTGTCTGAGAAGCAAAGGACACATTGCATTGGGTAAATCTGCTGTGAAAGACCTCCTTAAAAGTGTTCAAAACCAAAGTAGTCTTTCACAGCAGATTTGCCCTAAGGACCAAGGTGTACCTAATCAAGAGGTTGTATTTTCAACTGCCTCATAAGTGTGTGAAAGCTGCACTATGAATAAGGAAGAACTAAGAAGAATTGATTCCTTTGGATTATTGTGTTGGTAAAGAATATTGAATACATCATGGACTGCCAGAAGAACTAACACATTTGTCTTGGAAAAAGTACAGCTACAGTGCTCTTTAGATGCTAAGATGGAAAGACTTGTCTCACACAATTTGGACAATGTATCAGAAGGGACAGGTCCCTGGGGAAGGATATCATGCTTGGTAAGGCACATGGTCAGCGAAAAAGAGAAATTGCCTCAAAGAGATGGCTTGGCACACTGGCTACAAAAATTTGCTCAAATATAGCGATGATTTTGAGGATGGGCAGGACCAGGCAGTGTTTCATTCTGTTGTTCCTGGTGTCACTATGAGTTAGAACTGACAGGAGTGGACCTAACAACAACATATATATACATATGTGTATACACACACACAAACCAAAACCCAGTGCCTTCGAGTCAATTCCGACTCATGGCGACCTTATAGGACAGAGAAGGACTGCCCCATAGAGTTTCCAAGGAGCACCTGGCAGATTCCAACTGCCGACCCTGTGGTTCGCAGTCGTAGCACTTAACCACTGCACCACCAGGGTTTCCTATACACACACAGATATTAAAAAAAAAAAAAAAAATTGCTGTTGAATACATTCCAACTAATAGAGACCCTATAGGATAGAGTAAAACTGCCCCTTAGAGTTTCCAACAGGCTGGTGGAAACCCTGGTGGTGTAGAGGTTAAGTGCTAGGGCTGCGAACCAAAGTGTCGGCAGTTTGAATCCACCAGGTGCTCGCTCCTTGGAAACTCTATGGGGCAGTTCTACTCTGCCCTACAGGGTCACTATGAGTCGGAATCCACTCGAAGGCACTGGATTTGTTTTTTTTTTTTTTGGTTTGGTTTGGTGGATTCAAACTGCTGATCTTTTGGTTAGCAGCCAAGTCCTTAACCACCAGGGCACTATATATATATATATATATATATTTGTTGTTGTTGTTAGGTGCTGTCCAGTTGGTTCTGACTCATAGCAACCCTATGCACAACAGAACGAAATACTGCGCCATCCTTACAAACATTGTTATGTATATGTACATATATATATATATATACACAATTTGTTCAGCCTGTGCATTGTTAAAAACAGAATATGAATGAATTGTCTTTAGCTTGCACTCCAGTTGTTCAGATACTTCACCCTGCAGACATTTATATTATTTGTCTGGTCCCTGTAAATGTCGGTTTGTGACAAATGTCTCCTATTTAAATTAGCAATAGTGTTGCAGTAAAGTAAAACAATAAAATCTCACATCTTTACCGAGGTCAGGATTCTAGGATAAGAACTCATTACTAATTCTTTCAGTGACCAAGGAAATGAAATTTCTTGCCTTGGTGTCTCAATTACTTTTTCTGTAAAAACACAATAACAACACCTGCCTTTCCAATCTCTTTAAGTTATTGGAAACGAGACAATGATGTCCTCCTATCCAAATCATAGATACCTTCCTCTTGTCACAGAATTCTAGAAAGGTTTCCATGGAGTAAAATGCCAATATAATAAAATTTGAGTAAATAGTCTGATATTTGGTGACCAATGCAAGGATATGAAAAAACAGAAAATGAATTCACTTTTTTTTTTTCTCTAAGGGTACTCATTTTGTTAATTCTAGAGTTTTTTGCATTCACTTTCCATTTTACAATCAGACTCAGTCTTGATGTTAAGTGAATTAAAGATGAGCTAGTAGCATGTGCCCTACCTCTGCTTCATTGAGGAGGTGAATCTGCTTCATGATTCTTTCCAGGGACATGTGTCAATACTCCCTAAAACTGAAGATGCTGCCCTTCAACTCCTGCTAGGCTTCCTCTCCTGCCAGCTGCTGAGCAGCATCAGGCGTCTGGCCCCTGTGGCCTGCTTTCCTGTCCAGGGGCTGGGTTGCAGCTCTTGAGGCAGCATATTCTCTTATTTGTTCTTTGTTCATTTCTGCCCACATAAGCACAGGTAGACAACTCTTGAACAAGAAGCCTCTGGGATGAAAAGGATAAAAGACACTCAATGATTTTAAAGAATATCCCGAGTGGCTTTTTCTCCCTCTTACAGTTTTTTTACCCATCAGCTGAATTGACTTTCACCTTCCACCTCTGATCCTATGAAATTCACTGCCATCTCTGGGCCATGTAAGAAATGAATCAGTGGTAGCAGCTCCCTCTAGCTAGCTGGTTTCCATCATGGTCTTCAATGCAGCTTTTCATCTCCGTGAAGAAAACCGACAAGCTCTTTGTTAGTTAAGCTCTCCTGGCTGACTGAATGCCACAGTAGTATTTCCCAAAGACATTCAGAGAGAAATTGAAAGGACTGAGTCAAAAAAAGTCAAGTAAACTCAGTGAAGAGTGACAGACAAGTAATTCAAAGTCTGATTGCTTGTCCGTATTTAAATGTTGAGATGCAAAATTCTCAATTATGCCACTATGTAGCTACCTCCCTGAGAGCCATAAATGCAGAAGCAACTGATGACGGTGAATCCAAGAGTCATGGTGTGGTTGGGAATTAAAAGGCCTAGCTAGTTTGTAGTTTCTTGAGATTTGAAAGCTTCCATTTCCCTTATATTGGGAGTAAAAACTTAAATTTCATTTAAAAACAATAGTAAGTAAAATATTTATGTGAAGCAATGTAGGAAAAGAAAAATAAGCAATAAATAGTTAATTATAAAATAATATTTTAGAATCTAGCACACATTTTTGATTATATATGTTAGGGTTTGTAGGAATCTTGAAATTCAGTTAGTCTAACCTACTATCTGATTCCACTGTTTTGGCCAAAAGTCCTTATGAAAATCTCCAGGATAAGGATTTACGATTCCTTTTGGCAATCCTTTCCATTTATGAGAATTTTTGACCTGATATATATCATATATTACCATTCCTTCTCATTTCACTCTTTGAGATCAGATGGATCACTTTTAAACTATACATTCAATTTTTTAAGAAAAATAAATGTAAATAATATACATGTCAAGAAAATAACATGCAAAATTCTTACATTCATCACTCAGAATCAGCCAAGATCAGCGAATTTTCATATTTGCTTCAAATTAATTTCAACATAAAAGAAAGAATAGAAATAAGGTGAAATTCTCTGTATAGCTCTCCCCAGATCCGTTCCTGTCACTCACTCCCTAGAGAAAAACATGATGATAGATTTGATGAGTATTATTTTAGTCTATGTTTTTGTACTTTAAGGTGCCCTGGTGGCTAAGTCGTTAAAACAATCTGCTGCTATCCAAAAGGTCTATAGTTTGAACCCACCAGCCATTCCACTGAAGAAGGACATGGCAGTCTGCTTCCTTAAAGAAGCCCTGTGGGGCAGTTCTACTGTGTCCTACAAGGTCCTTATGTGTGAAAAATAACTCTACAGCAGTGGGTTTGGTTTTGTACTTTAACATATACTTATGAATCCATAAAAATATAGTTTTACTTTATTAATGCAAATGCTCTTGTACCATAGGTATATTTTTTCATCTATTGCCTGTTCTTGTTTTGATATTTACCAATGCTGACATATATAGTTATAGTTCATTTATTCATTTTAACCTTTAGGTAGTAGCAGGTTGTGTAATTATAGAATGCCTTATCAATCCATTTCCCTATAGATGTGCACTTAAGTGGTTTCCACTAAGCTTCTAACTAATGATGGTGCCATGAATATTGCTATGCCTGTGGAATTGTTGGGCTAATAGAAGTAGTTTCAATTTTATTGGAAATTGTGAAAATCTCTACAATATTCCCAGTAAATCTTATATCCCCCAGGAGTGTATGAGAGTTCCTGTTACCCTACATTGTTGAGAATAATTGACAATTTATTAACATTTTTTCAATTGTATGGATGTTGTATACTATCTCCCTGTTGTTTCAGTTTTCAGTTTCCTGGTTAAGCATAAAGCTGCATATATTTATTTTTCTAATGACATTCCTCTTATGTGAAATACTATTTAATATACTTGCTCATATTGGACTGTATGGTACCTTCTTATTGATTCAAGGAAGCTCTCTCTGTATTTTGATACTAATCTTTTCTCAGTGATAGGCAGTGTGAATGACATCTTGTTGTCTGTCACTTGTTTAGATTTTGTAGTACATTTATTTAATTTTATGTAGTCAAATTTCATACTTTGTTCCATTATGTATTGCCCTTTCCTTTTGTGTTTTAAGAAATTATTTTCCTCCAGAATCATAGATATTTATGTATATTTTATTTGTGTGCTGGTTTTACATGTAAGTCTTTATTCAATCTGCAGTATTTTAACCTATATTATTTGAAATGAACATTTTTTTCTCTTTTATTTTTACTATAGACAGCAGACATTTCCTTAAACAATTATTCAGATGACAATCTTTGAAATACAGAATTACCAATTTATCTTGAGTTTTATTTCTTCTAAGTTTAACATTCCCAGTTTCTTCAACTGCTCCAACTCATGGAGTTTTAGATCTTTTAATGTTCCAATAGCTCTCATCAGAGAGTGCCCAGTTTTTGTACATCTGTTTATAAATATGCCAAATGGAACTTTACACAATAAAATAGCTTATGATTGATTTTTTTTTTTTTAAAGTAGAGCAGATCGACTCATCCTTTGCTCCAGATGTTGTATTGCTCTTAATGCAGCCAAAATTCCAATAAATTTCAACAGGCACATTACACTCTTGAATCTCACTGAGCTTCTGGAAATGTAAACTCTTTTGTCCTTTTTTATGTTCTGCTACTAACAACACTTTTGTATTCCAACACTTGTGAAGTTTGCTGAAATTTAATACGTTGATCTTTGCCAAACTTCATTTTAATTCTTAGAACACACAGTTTTAATCTGATGTAATTTAGCTAAATTTTGATCTTATGATCTGTCTTTTAATATTTGTTCTATTTTACAATTTGTGTGTGTGTGTGTGTGTGTGTGTGTGTGTAGAAGAGGGAGAGAGAGAAAGATATCATTCCATTGTCTCATTGTCTTAGATATAATATACCAAAAAACCCAAACCCATTGCCATTGAGTTGATTCTGACTCATAGTGACCCTTTAGGACAGAGGAAAATTGCCCCATAGAGTTTGAAAAGAACACCTGGTGGATTTGAACTACCGACTTTTTGGTTAGCAGATGTAGCTCTCAACCACTACACCACTAGGTTTTCTGATATAAATTTGGATATTTTTTCATGTTCTACAGTATCTATTAAGTAGGGATTACAGTACCTATCTCTCCCTATGTGTCTTAGTTATTTAGTGCTGCTATAACAGAAACACCACAGTGGATGGCTTTAACAAAGTTTATTTTCCCACAGTGAAGTTGGCTAAAAGTCCAAATTCAGGGTGTCATCTCCAGGGGAAGGATTTCTCTCTCTGTCAGCCTTCTTGTCGATCTTCCCCCAGACTAGGAGCTTCTCTGCACAGGGACTCTGGGTCCAAAGGACATGTTCTGCTCCCGGCACTGCTTTTTTGGTGATATGAGGTCCCCCGTCTCTGTGCTGGCTTCTTTCTTTTATATCTCAAGAGGTTGCCTCAAAACACAATCCAATTTTGTAGACTGAGTCCTGCCTCACTAACACAACTGCTACCCATCCTCCCTCATTAACAGCATAGAGGCAGGATTTACAACATATAGGAAAATCACACAATACCGGGAATCATGGCCCAGTCAAATGGATACATACATTTTACTGGTCTGAAGACACCTCCAGGTTTTCAAGGCATTTTGTTGCTATTTCAGCTGGCTTTCATACAGGGATTTTCCTCTCATCTTCCCATGAGAGGTGATCTCCATCAGTTTCATCATATCTCTTCCATCATATACCTGCTAGATTGCTGCCTACCTCACCTACTAAGATAGATCACAACATAGTTAATGGGTAATAGCTATTATTATTATATAATTAACTAATAGGTAATAATTAGTTACTTCTCCCATATAACATTTTGAAATAAGAGAATCATAAAAGATTTAAAAAATTACAGGATTTGAGAAGATACATACACACATACACATTACATATATTTATATGTAAAATGAGCTGTGGTGAGAGTCTGAAACTTCCCCACTGCTTCTCAAATAAAGCTTAATGAACAGTCTCAGTTCTGAATGTTCCAATTTAAAATCTCAGTGAAATAAGCAGAACTATATTTTCTAAGTCTGATTGTGGTTTTGACACATTATTCAATAAAAGCAGTGCCATGAGTTATCTGAACATTTTCGGGTTATATATCAGGATGAGTTATGCATCACTATTGAACCCGACACCATCCTTCCACCCCCTAAGAAAGAAGAAGGATATTAAAAAAAATCCCCCAAATTCTGAAAGGCTCTAGAATAAGTGAGCGCTTAGGAATCTGTGCCCTGTGGGTCAGCCTGGGGCCTTCCCTATTGGCCGCAACCCTCAAGAGCAAAACTTGGCATCTTTAAGCCTAACTCGTATCTCACTATTAGGGATTTTTATTGAATTTTTCTACTCTGTGGACATATATGAACAGTGTTGGCACTTTAATCTTACAATGGTTATGAAATGCTGTCATTCTTGGACAAAGTGTCTGTCACAAAGTGTTGAGAACAATGCAACAAAGGTGTCTGGTGCCAGTTATGGCTGCTTCCTGAGTCTCCCTGTATATTTCTTAGGTGTTCTTACCCTGTCTGCATGCAACAGAGTGTGTGTTTATTTTTGAATATTCAAATAAAATTTGATTATAAATATTGTGCATACACAAATATATACACATTGATGCATAGTTCATAGTGGACAGTGTGATATATATAACACATTCCTAAATGAATTGTTAAATCTGTGATTACTCTCAGATCTTGACTTTCTTAGAGGACACAAAATTCTCAATTTCACTCCCCTGAAACTTAATAGTTATGTTTGTCAAATGACTGCTTTCATTTAAAGATCAATGACTATGGATTCTGTCATTTTTGTTCTCAGTGTTAGAGTTGATTGTTTAATTGATGGCTACCATCTTTATTAAAGTCTCTTAATATGTCAAAAATGTTTTGGTAGAACTGAGATAAGGATATGTCTTTGTAGATATATGGCTTCTGCAGTAACTATCAATGAAAAATGCTATTTTAGTTCCCTCTGTTTTCCAAGGTCTGCTTTTTTCTCTTTTTACTTGTTTAATACCCTATTCAAAGAGCTAACAGATTCTTATGAGATCAGTAAAATGAATAGACAATTAAATTATGTTGGGAGTAAACTATCAGTGCTAGCACAGTTGACTGAGTCATTCATTAGCACATTCAACATATATTTATTGAGTTAGTTTATCCAAGTATATTCGTATGCATCATGGATGATACAAAAATGTGTGGAATATGAATCTTAAAGTCCAAGAAATGATTCATTGGAATAAACACTCATGAATATAAGCAAACACACACACACACACGCACACACATACACAAACTTACCTATTTTTTATATAACTACACTGTGAAAACCATGCACTTTATGCCAAAATTTCTTCAGAGAAGTTGAAACAACCTCCAGGCTAAGGGGATCAGAGGAAAATCTGATAGTCAAAAAGACATTAATTTGCATCCTAAGTCAGATGTAGAGTCCAAGTGACAGAACTAGAGTCTGAGAAAAGGAGATATTTCTATGGTATGGCATGATCAAACACATAATGTGTGAGAGGACAAAACATTTTCAGGAACTGCCAAGCACTTCAATTTCAGAGCTGTATTTTCATTGATTTGCAGATGGGAAAAATATAGGTTGATTACATATGGGAAGGCTTTGAGCACTAGATTAAAAAGTTCAGACTTACTTGAAAGATCGAAGAGAACTCTGAAAGGTTTTTGAGTCGAGGAGACCTGATTCTTAAAAGACCAAATTGGTTGCTTTGTGTGAAACTGATTGCGGGAAGGATAGTGCAAGTAAGGAGAGAGATCAAGTAGACAGTTGATGACTCAGGCATATGAGCGGCCCTGAGTTAAGGGGGTTTTATCAGGGGTGTGAAGGAGTTGACAAATAAGAGGTATTACACTGGTTAAAAAAGAACAATAATGCATACAGTTGAATTCCATGTGACTCTAAGGTTTTAATGTGACTTTAAGTGAGCCTGACTATGTGAATTCAAATTCTCACTCCATTATTTGGTAGCTGTGGGATTTTGGGCAAGTTATACCTCTTTGTACCACAGTTCACTCATTTGTAAAATGGGGATAATAATAGCAGCTATATTGTAGGTTGTCATGTGGGTTAAATGAGCTAATACACATAAAGCTCTTAGAGCGTTTTCTTATTCATTGACAGAGAATGAATGGGCAAATTTCAACTTAACCTTGTTTCATTAGTCTTTAACATCACTAGTTGAATGAGGACAGGTTTATGGTTAAAGAGAGAAAATACCTTTCTGTGCTGAATTTATAAGAGATTTTTGTAAAATTCCAGCTAAAAGTCTGTCCCACATGGGAGGATGTTGGCCAAAATGCTTGTGGGTATTTTCTACATTGGCCTTTCACTGTCTAGCTATTGCTGCAATTAAAAGATTTTTTTTCAAATTCATTTTATAGATTAGCAAATGCGACACAATAGGGCTATATGATTTGACTGAGGGAATATATATTGAGAGGTAGATATTAGATATGAACCACTCCTAATCCAGAGAGAGGTCCACAAGGTTTAGTCCTTTTTTCAGTCCTTCATTTCGGAGCTATATACATACAATAGCAGATTTGTCAAGCAATTAGTTAAAGCTACTTTATCACCTGCAGTCAGAAGATCTGGGGTCAAGTTCAAGCATTATCATTCAAGCACTGTCAGATGAATCATAATTGGCATAATTGGTTAATGATGGACTAAGGAATGGAGGCCGAGACTTCTGATTCCAGTATAGGTCCCTTTACACTATATTTTATTTTTAATGTAAGTGTTCATTTTTTTTCTCTGTAGACAGAAACAGTCCAAACACAAAGGTAACAGACACACACACACACACACACACTCATCTTCTCTCTTTGCCTACCCAAATAAATGTACACAGGATAAAGAACTAGTTCAATCCATTTGCCTTGTCTTGCCTCTTTACACTTTAACGACTAGCTCCTTCACAACCTTGTACACACTTACTCAGGTGCATTAATGTTGTTGGAGAGATTTTTTTTCCAAAATAAATTCTCAAAGGATGTGATTAAGACACAGATTCCAAGGAAAAGTATTTAAACAAAAAAAACTGTCAAAAAGAAATCTATATCATAGTGCAGTTTCTAAGTAAGGAAAACAATGATGAACATCGTGTTTTCTATGATCCTATAAACAAGTAAGGGGCAGAACTTATACTCTGGGACTTCACAGTCATGTAAAGGGCCTGTAGTAAATTAGAAGGAACAGAACATTAAAACATATCAGATTCCAGGGACCTGTACAGACAGAATTGCAGAGCCTAGCAGACTTTCTACCAATCTTTTACCAGCGAGCATGTATTCAAGATGGTAATTAGTACTATTAGGAATGTTCTCAGCCAAGAGAAACACTGTCATCTGTTCTACCAGGTGCTCCTTGGAAACTGTACGGGGCAGTTCTACTCTGTACTATAGGGTCCTATAGGGTCACTACGAGTCTTTAAGTCTATGAGTCAGAATTGACTCCATGGCAATGGGTTTGTTTTTTTTTTTTTTTTGGTTTTTAGGGCCTTCGGTGACTGAGTGACAAAGTCCTATTTGTATTATTTTTGACAGATTAAGCTTGGGATTTTGTTTCTCTAGGAATATTAACACTATTACTTTAAGTTTAATTGCTTAGTTTATGTATTAAAACCACTTGACATACTTGGGGCAACACCATTGAAAACTTTTTTTGTAGTTTTTGGTTTAAGAAGCTGAATACTTTTTATTTTTCCTCCCCCTCTGTTTCCTCCTTTCACTTTCCTATTCCTCTTCCCCTTTCCACTTCTCTTTCCTCTCTCTTCCTCTTCTTCTTCTTTTTTCAGTTTACTTTTAACTAAACAGAAAAGAAAAAATATCAGTATGTTCCTGGGTATTGACTAGTGAAGTTTAGGTGGTGACTGTTCAGATTACTCAGAATCAAATATCTGAAATTCATTAGAGAGAGGATATTTCACTTGATTTGAGAGAAAACTTTTGTAAACTTTCCCAATAACCTTTGGTGATTTTAAATGTGTGTTATTAGTCAAATTTTCTGAAAATAACTGAACTTTTTCAGTTCACACTCACAAACACATAAGTGATACACATATTCTCCTAAAAGTGTATTTATGTTCTTTACCCTCTTCTTTTGCAATAGGAAATAATTTCTCATCATCTGTGTCTGCAATTCTATGAAGTGCCTTCCACTGATCAAGTTTCAGAGATACACAGCATTGTGTACATGTAAAACAAACACACAATTAATTTCAAAAGTGACTCTGGCATTATCTACTCACAGATATGGATTTTTAAAATATCATGTATGTGGGTGGTGCAAATGTTTGCGATGACTTTTAACCTAAATGTTGGCGTTTTAATCCTACCCGTGAGTGCTGAGAAAGAAAGGCCTGAGGATCTCCTTCCGTAAATATGACAGCACAGAAACCCTATGAAGCTATTCTACTCTGTAACCTATGGAATTGCCATAAGTCAGAATCAATTCAACAGCAATTTTTTTTTTGGGGGGGAGCATTATAAGGTATTTGCATATATTTGCATACATATATATATTATATATATAATTAGTCAGTGTTTGTAAAAATAAGATGTCTAGAAAAAAGGATACAGTAATCTGGTGAATAATATTATGAGAAATTTGTTCAAACTCATATGTGATCTATAAAAATATATATTTAAAAAATAAATAGACTAAAGACTAATTATTCTCCTAAATCAGACAACACATTTTAAATAATGTACTTAATCAGTAGCATGGTCAATACTATGCTAAATATTAGAAAATATTTTACAGTAATTACATCATTCATGAGATATCACAAATCTTGGGTCATGAGGGAGTAGAGATATATGATACTCCTGACTGATAATATGAGGATTTATAAGTATTCACATAAAAATTGTGTTTAGAATCTGGATACACAATCAGCTAAATATGTCTACCTGGAAAGAATCAGTGGAAATTCTTTCCAGTTTAAAGCAGAGCACATTAGATTTGACCGACCTTATGTCCTCCACTCTATATTCCCAGCAAACCGAACTAATGTGTACTCATATTTCTCTAGTGCTCCCTCAAGCCGCCATTTTTTTTTTTAACGATTTCTTTCCTTGGACAGTTCCTATTCCTTGACTTTATCCCATGGCTACACCTTTTATCCAGTTTTTCTTCTCTTTTTTTTTGTATTGAGCATTAGGTGAAAGTTCAAAGAGCAAAATAGATTCACTTTCTATAGTTTCATGGCCTTGGTTTCACAATGTGTCAGCACTCTCTCCATTTCTGTTCTCGATTCCCCATTTCCTTTTGTCCTAATTTTCTACCCCTTCCTACCCTCTCATCTTTGCTTTTGGGCAAACACTGCTGTTTTGATCTCACATAATTGATTGTTCTAAGGAGCATGTTCCTCTCAGGTATTACTGTTTATTTTATGGGCCTTTTTTATGGTTTGGCTGAAAGGTGGTCTCCAGGAATGGCTTCTGCTTCAGGTCAGACAGTATCTTAGGGTCATAGTCTTGGGGGTTCTTCCAGTGTCTGTCAGACCACTAAGTCTTTTTTTGTGTGTGTGTGTGAATTTTATTTTTTGCCCTACATTTTTCTACTGCTCTGCCCAGGACCTTTTGTTGTGATTCCAGACAGAGCAGTGGTAGTGGTAGCCAGGTACCGTTTAGTTCTTCTGGTCTTGGGTTGTGTAAGGCTGTGGTTCATGTGGTCCATTAGTTCTTTGGACTAATTTCTCCCTTGAGTCATTGGTTTCCTTCACACTCCTTTACTCCTGACAGGAAGAGACCAATAGTTGTAACTTATCCAGTTATAAGTCATGATTCACAAAGCATTTACATTTGTCCTGTTACAGCTTCCAGGGTGTAAGTACTTATCCAAGTTTGTTGTGTTTACTTTTTGCCTATTTTCTTCTCTTTCTAATTTTAAAGCTCATTTAATTTTACCGCTTACTCCAAATATAGTGATTAGCACATATTTGGCAATCAATAAATGGTATCATATTAATGAGAAACTCAGGAGTATTTTTGGAAGGGAATATGAGAACAGACCAGCTTTCTTAAAACCCAAGCAATCAAATATTTAATGAAACCTACCGTGTTTTCAGCACTGATGAAAGAAAACGTATTGAAAAGTTCATGCTTGTAAACATCTCTCTGGAACAGAAACAAAAATAAAAAGTGATATGTGGAGCTAAAGTTAATCACTGCTGTGCTCCAGGCCTGAAATAGGCCAAGTTTTTTCAACCCCAGCTTCACATTAGAATCAACAGAGACTTTTAAATACCCTTGATAGGCCCCAACCTAGACCAGTTAAATAACACCTTGGTGGGGGGAGAGGGGATTTCAGCATCAGTGTAAAAAAAAAAAAAAAAAACTCTCTTCAGATGTTTCTATTTTGTGCCAAGATTGAGAACCATAGAAAAAGTATTGCCCAGGTATTCAACACTATAAAATCACTCGTGCCTGAGGGATGGAGCAAATTCCTTGCTGTAGGCTATAGATTGGAGTGTGCTGAAAAGATAAGAAAAGCTGGACCTTACCATTGTCAGGAGCCATGGTTAAAAAAATTTCCTCAGAGCTAGGATGGTGGGATAACACAGATAGAGAGAGTGACCTGAAACTGAACCCTAATAATATTCTCCATGAATGATTTAAATTTTGCTGTATAATGATTCAATAAAGTTATCAATGTAAAATTTTTTACTGGAATGCAGGCTAGGCCACTAGTAGAGGCAACACAAATTTGTTAGAAAATGTGGGATAAGTAGAGAGAGAAAAAAAGCAAACAAAGAACTTGCCTAAGATGATGTTGCAAATAAAAATTGAAAAAAATTACATGATAATATAATACTACCAATATAGCTAATAAACAATCATAACTTGAAGACATTAGATGCAAAATTAGAATATCACAGAAGATAAAATACTTTTTAATAATTAAAAAAATTCAAAGGGATTACATTTGAAAATAATAATCAAGAACAAAAAATAAATGTCTTAAAATCAGACATTGATATCATAAGAGCAAGATGATACAATAAAGATCATGTAACATTTCAAATTGAAAAAAATTTTGTCATTTTAAATTTAAAAAAACTCCTTAGATATGGTTGATCCTAGACTGATGAGTCAAGAGGACTTAGAGAATTAATTTTACTGAGAAAATCACACAGAAGCTACCACCAAAAAAAAAAAAAAAAGCACAAACCCGTGGCTGTCGAGTCAATTCCAACTCATAGAGACCCTATAGGACAGAGTAGAACTGCCCCATAGAGTTTCCAAGGAGCACCTAGTGGATTCGAACTGCCGACCTTTAGGTTAGCAGCCATAGCACTTAACCACTACGCCATCAGGGTTTCTGAAGCTAGCACAGAAAGTTTAAATTAAATGAAAAATGTGAAAGAATGGTTTATTTAGATTTATGAATAATAGATTGAAAGATCCAATATTTGTCAAATACGAGTTGCAAAAGAATAGAAGAGAGGGAAAAATGGGTAACCATTATCCGAGGAGAATTTTCCAGAAGGGAAGATCAGAGCTTTGAAATTAAAAAGCCTACTAAATACCCATCAGGATAAAGGAAATAAATCTACATGTAGACTCATAACGGTGCCCTGATGGCACAGTGGTTAAGAGCTCAGTTGCTAATCAAAAGATCAGCAGTTCAAATCCATGAGCCGCTCCCTGGAAACCCTATGGGGCAGTTCTACTCCGACATATAAGATGGCTATGAGCCAGAATCAACACAACAGCAATGGGTTTAGACTCATAATAGTGAAAGTATAGAACATCAAAAATAAAATGAAGATATGAAAACAGGGAGAAAGGAGAGTGTGACTATAATGATATATATATAGATTAAAAACAGAACTTCTAGCAAGCAAAATTTGAGAAATATCTTAAAGTGCTAAGGCAAAGTATCCGTCAACTTAAAATTCTATAGTCACTTAAGGTATCTTTAAAGAAATAAAATAAAATGCAAACATTTCTACACATACACAGATTATGGGAATTTATAATCCATACACTCTCAAAGAATAAACTAATAGTAAAATAATAAGAAACTGAGAAAAGACTTACTTAAACAACAAAGAGGGCATTAAGTGGGAAATCACAACACAAAAGAAATAATGGTGCACAAAAAAATTGGAAACACAAAAAGTTTGTGTGTATGTATGTATATATAAAAATTTTTTTTTCTTTTTTATATACTACAAATTTATACATACAAATATACAAACTATTCACTTTATTAAGCTGTGTTCTTTAAGGATAGCATAATCTTGATACTAAACATATCAAAATGAGACAATCACACAAAGAAAAATCACAAATTAAAAGTAAAGAGATTAATATCATCAGTGAATAAAAAATTTAATCATATATCAGAACCAAATAGGATTTATCCCAGCTATTTATTTTAAATAAGCTATCATATTTAGCATATTAAAGGAAAAAAATTAAAATCATCTCAATATATGCAGAAAAATCACTTAAGTTCAATTCTTATTTGTGAAACAGAGATAGACTCCAGGGAACTAGGAATTGATAGGAACATTGTTAGGAAACCTGATAAAGATGATCTATTGAAATTCTATGACAAATACACTTGATGGGAAATTTTAGAAGAAGTTTCAATACTCTCAGAAACAGGTGACAGATGTCTGCTATCATCTCTACTCTAACACTGTACTGGAGATTGAAATTTAAGCAATAAGATAAGTAAATTAGATTTAAAAGAATTACAAGTAACAAGACAAAGCCACCCGTAAAATTCAACTACTTGATAGTTCAGCAAGTTTGGTATTTTTTTTGTTCAAAAACCCACACAAACAATGTTACAGTTGAATGCATTCGCAGTAAAAAAAAAAAAAAAAAAAAAAAAACTGTGGGAGTCATACTCTCTACCCTGAGAATAGTGGCTACATTTTGCTAAGAAAGGAGAGGAAATGGGATCAAGGAAGGGTACTCAAAGCTTTTGAACTCTATATGTAATGTTACACTTCCTAAAAACAAACAAACAAAAAATATGGCAGAATATTAAGATTTTTTAAAGGAGATGAGTTTTGTTTTGTTTTTGGTCATTTGTTTGTTTTGTGCCTTAGTCAAAATTTAGAGTTCAAGTTAGTTTCTCATACAAAAAACTGTACGCACCTTGTTATGTGACCCTACTTGCTCCCCCTACAATGTGACAGCACAATCCTCCCTCCCAACCCAGACTTCCCACGTCCATTCAATCAGCTCCTGTCCCTTTCTGCCTTCTCATCTCACCTCCTGACAGGAGCTGCCCATTTAGTCCCATGTATTTTTTTTTTTTTTTTTTAACTACTTGAGCTAAGAAGCACTCTCTTCATGAGTGTCATTTTTTGCCTTATAGTCCAGTCTAATCTTTGAAGAGTTGGCTTCAGGAATGCTTTCAGTTCTGGGCTAACAGGGATTCTGGGGGCCATGTTTCCTGGGGTCCCTCCAGTCTCAGTCAGACCACTAAGCCTGGTCTTTTTACAGAATATGAGGTCTGCAACTCACTTTCTCCCGCTCTGACAGGGACTCTCTGTCGTGTTCCCTGTCAGGGCAGTCATTGGTGGTAGCTGGGCACCATCTAGTTCTTCCACTCTCAGGTTGATGGAGCCTCTCATTTATGTGGCACTTTCTGTCTCTTGGGCCAATATTTTCCTTGTGACTTTGGTGTTCTTCATTCCCCTTTGCTCCAGGTGGGTTGGGACCAATTGATGCATCTTGGATGGCCTTTTGCTAACTTTTAAGACACCAGGCGCCACTCACCAAGGTAGGCTGCAGAACATTTTCTTAGTAAACTTCGTTATGCCAATTCAGAAGTCCACTGAAACCATGGTCTCCAGACCCCTGCTCCTGCCACTCTGTCCCTCAAAGTGTTTGGTTGTATTCAGGAAACTTCTTAGCTTTTGGTTTAGTCGAGTTGTGCTGACTTCCCTTATATTGTGTGTTGTCCTTCCCTTCACACAAGAAAATTCTTGTCCAGTATCTAGCTAATGAGTACCCCTCTCCCTCCCTCCACACCCTCATAACCATCAAAGAATGTTTTCTTTTATGTTTAAACCTTTTCTTGAGTTTTTATAATAGTGATATCATACAATATTTGTCCCTTTGTGACTGATTTCACTCAGCATAAAACCTTCCAGACTCATACATGCTATGAGATGTTTCAAGAATTCATCATTGTCTTTATGGTTGTGTAGTATTTCATTGTGTGAATATACCATAATTTATCAGTTCTTCCATTGATGGACACCTGGGTCATTTCCATCTTTTTGCTATTGTAAACAGGGCTGCAATGAACATGGGTGTGCATATATCTATTTATGTGGTATTTCTCTAGGATATACTCCAAGGAGTGGGATTTCTGGATCATATGGTACTTTTATTTCTAGCTTTTTAAGGAAGCTCCAAGTCGACTTCCAAAGTGGTTGTACCATTTTACATTCCCACCAGCAGTGTATAAGTGTTCCAGTCTCTGTAACACCTCTCCGGCATTTATTATTTTGTGTTCTTTGATTAATGCTATCCTTGCTGGATTGAGATGATATCTCACTGTAGTTTTGATTTGCATTTCTCTAATGGCTAATGATTGTAAGCAAGTCCTCATGTATCTGTTAACCACCTGAATATCTTCTTTGGTGAAGTGCCTGTTCATATCCTTTGCCCGTTTTTTCATTGGGTTATTTGTCTTTTTGTTGTTGAGGTTTGCAGAATCTTCTAGATTTTAGAAATTAGAAGCTAATTGGATATGTCATAGCCAAAAATTTTTACCCAGTCTGTGGGTTATCTTTTTACTCTTTTGATGAAGTCTTTGGATGAGCATAAGTGTTTGATTTTTAAGAGCTCCCAGTTGTCCAGTTTCTCTTCTGGCGTTTGCGCATTGTTAGTAATGATTTGTATTCTATTTTTGCCATGGGTAAGGGCTCCTACATTGTCCCTATTTTTCTTCCATGATCTTTATCATTTTAGATTTTATATTTAGGTCTTTGATCCTACCCGAGTAGTTTTTGTGCATGGTGTGAGCTATGAGTCTCGTGTCATTTTTTTTGTAGGTGTATAACCAGTTATGTCAGGACCATTTGTTAAAGAGTCCGCCTTTTCCCCAATCAATGGACTTTGGGCCTTTGTCAAATATCAACTGCTTATAAGTGGATGAATTTACTTCTGTAGTCTCAATTCTGTATCTGTATGTTCATCTTGTATCCTGATAATTTACTGAAATCTTCTATTAGCTCCAGTAGTTTTCTTGTGGATTCTTTGAGACATGCCTGCAAATATAGGTACTTTTACTTCTTCCTTACCCATTTGGATGCCCTTTATTTCTTTTTCTAGCCTAATTGCGCTGGCTAGGACCTCCAGCACCGTGTTGAATAAGAGTGGTGATAAAGGGCATCCTTGTCTGGTTCCCCTTCTCAAGGGGTATGTTTTCGGACTCTCCATTTAGGATGATGTTGGCTGTTTTACTATGTTGAGGAATTTCCCTTCTATTCCTATTTTACTGAGAGTTTTTATCATGAAATGGACTTTGTCAAATGCCTTTTCTGCATCAATTGGCAAGATCTTGTGGTTCTTGTCTTTTATTTGTGTGATGGGTTACACTGATTGTTTTTCTAAGGTTAAACCATCCCTGCATACCTGGTATGAGTCCCACTTGGTCATGATGAATTATTCTTTTGATATGTTGTTGAATTCTATAGGACAGAATTTTGTTAAGGATTTTTGCATCTTAGTTCATGAGGGATATAGGTCTGTAATTTTCTTTTTTGTGGTGTCTTTACCTGGTTTTTGTATCAGGGTTATGCTGGCTTCATAGAATTAGTTTGGGAGTATTCCATTTTTTCTATGCTCTGAAATACCTTTAGTAGTTGTGATGTTAACTGTTCTCTGAAAATTTGATAGAATTCTACAGTGAAAACATCAGGGCCAGTGCTGTTTTGGTTTGGGAGTTTTTTATTTACCTTTTCAATGTCTTCTTTTGTTATAGGTTTATTTACTTGTTCTACCTGTTTGTGTGTCTAGAAATTTGTCCATTTCCTCCAGGTTTTCAAATTTATTAGAGTACAATTTTTTATAGTATTCTGTTAAGATTCTTTTAATTTCAGTTGGGTCTGCTGTGATATCGCCCATCTCATTGCTTATTTGGGTTATTCCCTTCCTGTTTTTCTTTTGTCAGTTCAGCCAGTGGTTTATCAATTTTGTTGATCTTTTCCAAGAACCAGCTTTTGGTCTTGATTAACTCTTTCAATTATTTTTCTATTATCTATTTCATTTAATTCTGCTCTAATTTTATAATTTGCTTTCTTCTGGTTCCCAAGAGCTTCTTTTGCTGCTCTCTATTTGTTCGAGCTATAGAGTTAATGTTTAGATTTTTGCCCTTTCTTCTTATCTATGATTATAAATTGACCTCTGAAGGCTGCTTTTGCTATGTCCAAAAGGTTCTGGTAAGGATGTGTTTTCATTCTTATTTGTTTCTCTGAATTTCTTTATTCCATTCTTAATATCTTCTATAACCCAGGAGTTTTTGAGAAAAAGCATTTTTCAGTTTCCATGTGTTTGAATTTTTTCCTTGCTTTTTCTGTTATTGATTCCTACTTTTATGCCTTTATGGTCATAAAAGATGCTCTGTAATATTTCAATGCTTTGGATTCTGTTAAGACTTGCTTTATGGCCTTGTATGTGGTCTGTTCTGGAAAATGTTCCATGTGTGTTGGAAAGAGAGTATACTTGTCTGCTCTTGGGTGGACTGCTCTGTATTTGTGTATGAGGTATAGTTGGTTGATTGTGACATTTATATCTTCCATGTCTTCATTGAGCTTCTTTCTGGATGTACTGTCTTCCATCAAAAGTGGTGTGTTAAAATCTACTATTACTGTGGACCTGCCTATGTCTCTTTTCAATGCTGTTAGAGATTGTTTTACGTATTTTGGAGCCCTTTCATTGGGTGTGTAAATATTCATTATGTCCACCTGATGCATTGTCTCTTTTATCATTGTATAGCGTCCTTCCTTATCCTTTGCAGTGGATTTTACTTTAAAGTCTATTTTGTTAGAGATTAATATTGCCACTCCCCACTTTTTTGATTTTTGTTTGCTTGATGTATTTTTTCAATTCTTTGAGATTTAGTTTGTTTGTGTCTTTAAGCCTAAGGCCACATATAGACAGATCTTTTTTTTTTTTTTTTAAATCCATTCTGCCACTCTCTGTCTCTTTATTGGTGCGTTTAGCCCATTTACGTTTGGGGTAATTATTGATAGGTATCTGTCATTTTGATGTCTTTTTTCTGTGTGTTATTGACTGTTTCTTCATTCCACTTAATTTTCTGTGCTGAGTTGTTTTTCTTTATGTGTTTTCTTTTCTTCTTTTTCATTGTTGCTGATTTTGTATTTGCTGAGTCTTTATGTTTTTCTTGTTTTTTTTTTGATGTTTAGGATTGTTAGTTTCCTTTGTGATTACCTTAATATTTTATCCCTATTTTTCTAAGTTTAAACCAATCTTTTATTTCCTTATATTGCCTTGACTTCCACTCCATATGAAAGATCTATGACTACATTTTTTAGTCCCTCTTTTTTGTTTTAATGTTGTCATCTTTTATATATTGGTGTCTCTGTTTCCCTATTTTTAGTGTTTTAGCTTTGATTTATTTTTGTGACTTCTCTATCTGGGTTTATACCTGGTTACTCTGTCCTGTGTTCTAGTCTTGAGTTTTTATCTGATGTTATTGATTTTTAAACCAAAGAACTCCCTGTAGTATTTGTTGTAATTTTGGTTTGGTTTTTCAAATTCCCTAAGCTTCTGTTTATCTGGAAATGCCCTAATTTCACAATCACATTTGAGAGACAGTTTTGCTGGATATGTAATTCTTGGCTGGCATTTTTTTTTCCTTCAAGACTTTATGTGTGTCATCCCATTGTCTTCTTGCCTGTATTGTTTCTGCTGAGGAGCCCAAACTTAGTCTTATTGACTCTGCTTTGTAGATGACTTTTCATTTATCCCTAGCTGCTCCTAAAATTCCACCAAGAAATCTTCAACAATTCTCTCTGTATTTTCTGTTATCCTCCCATTTCTGCTACTCCAATCACTCAGAGGTTATTTCTCTTGTAAGAGTCCCGCATAATTCTTAGGGTTTCTTCATATTTTTTTAATTATTTTATCTGATTTTTCCTCAGATAAGTTTGTGTGATGTGCTTTATCTTCAATCTCACTAATTCCGACTTACATTCCCTCAATTCTTTTCCTATGACTTTCTATTGAGTTGTCTAATTTGAAATTTTATTGTTAATCTTCTGAATTTACGATTGCTGTCTCTCTTTGGATTCTTGCAGCCTCTTAAATTTGTCTTTGTGCTCTTATCTAATCTGCTAAAGTTCCTCTACTGCTTTGTCTGTGTGTTTCTTGGCTTGTTCTGCATTTTGCCCGATTTTCTTCCTGATCTCTTAAAGAGTTGTGTATATTAATCTTTTGTGTTCTACCTCCGGAAACCCTGGTGGTATAGTGGTTAAGTGCTATAGCTGCTAACCAAAAGGTCGGCAGTTCAAACCCACCAGCAGCTCCTTGGAAACTCTATAGGGCAGTTCTCCTCTGACCTATAGGTTCACTATGAGTAGGAATTGACTTGACAGCAACAGTTTATTCTACCTCCAGTACTTCCAGGAAGTTATCTTCCTCTGGAAGATTTCTTGATTCTTTGTTTTGGGAGCTTGCTGAAGCATCGTGGTCTGCCTCGTTATGTGATTTGATATTGACAGTTGTCTCCAAGCCATCAATAAGTTATCGTATTTATTTATTTTATGTTTGCTTACTGTGTCCTAGCTTCTTATTTTGTTTTGTTTTGCTATGCCCAAATAGGCTTTTTGTATGAAGCTCTAATCTTGTCACCAGGTGGTTAGATTTGTTACTAGGTATGTGAGCCCAGGAGTCCATTTACTCTTCTTGTATGGATTCACCTCAGGTGTCCAGTTAGTTGGTCACTAAATTTGTGGCACAGGCTCTTACCTACAGTCCTAGGCAGTGATGGAAGTAGACACAGATATCTCGCTGCAGTAGGGGATCATGTGCTGAGCAAGGTAGGGGGTTGACAGCTGCCCCTAAATGTCTGAGAAGAAAGCATATCCCTGTTCCCTAGAGTGCATAGGTGGGCGGGTTTTGCAGCTGGACTGTGGGCATCCTATGCTGTTGGTTATAAGGACTAGGAGGTCCCATTTATTCTTGGACCCCTGTTGCAAGTGGCTATGTGGCATGTGTGGAGCCACCAGTCCTTAGGCCCCTGATGTGAGTAGGTGTGGACTCTGCTTAATCAGCAGAGCAGTATCAAATGTCACAAACCTACCACTCCACCATGTAGTTAATACAGTGAAGCTAGCCTTCGGGTATATACCCTGTTGTAAGGCTAATGAGGGCCTAAGCTGTTGAAATGGGCCCACATAAGTCTATGCAGGGGTGAAAGGCATTCATAGTCCATGGACCCCTTATGCCTATGCCTAGGCAAAGGAGCTGTGCCTGCCCTGAGTTCCCAGCTTAGGATTCTTGGCAGATTATTTTTTCCTATTTGTTAATATGTTCCCTCTCCAGGAGAATGGCCCAAGCAAAGTGCCAATTAGCAATTGCTAAAGCTGGCCGAGGACCTGGTGCAGACAGGGGAGGGAGCAGGGAGAGAGGTTCTTCCCAAAAGGGGTGTTTTTTGATCTGCGCGGTAGGTTACATGCATGTACTTATCTTTTGCCAGTTGAGGGCCGCTTTTCACTGGTTTTGGAGGGCTGAGCAGACTTTCGCCACTCAGTCTCTCCTGATGTGTAAAATGCATCCTGAATACCACTGCTTGCCTTACTGTGCTCATTAGCCTTCCTGGTCTGCACGGTGCCAGTTCCTGCTGGATCAGGTCTGGCAACTCCTCGCTGCTTCTAAACCATCTCTCCCTTCCCGTGCCACTCAGTCTGATTCCTAAACTTTGCCTTTGATGTTCAGCACTCCTAGATTGTCATATATAATCAATTCATTTGTTTTTTTTTTTTTCAGGTCTTTGTTGTAAAAGGAACCACTGGAAGCATCTGACTACTCCGCCATCTTGGCCCTGCCTCATAAAGAAGGGTTTTAGATACTTGATTATTAATTACATTATTTGCATATATATATATATATATGAATGTTCAAATTATTTTAGAACCAAGATAATAAAACAAGAAATACAATAATCAGCTCTTGAAAAATTAGCAATCAAATAGAAGATTTCACAATGAGTTATGTGCAGAGAATTCACAAACTGTAACTTGTCACCTTCACCACACTCTTGCTTTCTTCTGGATACTCCTCTTTTATTTTCAGAGTAGGACAGGTTGGTAGTTTGCAGAAACACTAGCTGCTCCAACTTCCAGTAACAGGCTTCCCCATAACAATTTACAGGTGCCATGAATATATACATGCCCTTTCTGTCTCTTTATGCCAAAATCTTTTCCCTCCTTGACCATGGTCTTTGAAAATAAGAGCACCAATTAGCCAAAATATTTCAAACCTAACCAGAAATTGAAAGAGAATTGTAAGTCATGACAGTCCTTTATAAGACACACTTGTGTGGTCCTCATAGTGAACATGACAGCTTTTTAAATAGTTTTTTTTTAAAGTGCATGTTAGAAATGACATATCAGTGGAGCCAGAGTTATTATAAATAGACTTACCTGCTAATTTTGTTTTCCATTTGACTGCTTAGAAATCAATCGTAATCATATTCTTTGGAGCATGGTAATGTGGCAAGCAAAAAGACTTTTAGATTTTCCTGCTCTGGTTTGAAATTCAACTCTGGCATGTGTTACATGAATAATATATATAGCTATGAACCTTAAATTCTGAACTTTAAAATAAAACTAAAACTTCTCTTTGAGTATTATGGTGGAAATTAGAGGTCTTGTTCACAATGCATGCAGTATATGATATAATCAAGTACTGAAGTGATGGAGTAAAATTTGTAAAACTTCGTGGAAACAAATCAGTATGCATTTCAGTGTGGAAGACTTTACTACTTTCTTAATGCTGTAAGTGATTTTATTGTACTCTTTATTATTGTGTATTTTTATTAGTATTCACTAACAAATTTACAATAGGGCCACTGAGCAGCGGGGGCAGCGGGGAAGGGCCACTGAAATGCTATTCCATATTAATTAATATAGAACCATAAATGGTATACTTATAGGTGAGTAATGATTATACACACTACAAGAAAATATTTAGCTTTTCAAATGAGCAGGTAAAATTGAACAGACGGTTAACACTAATGATTTCATGCAGCAGAAAAACAGGGGAGTAAAACCTTAATTCAGGAAACTTTTCTTTTTTCATTACTATGTTCACATGAAGAACAAAAGTCTAGAACATTATTCAATTACTTTAGAATTCTTGAAGCCCCCATTTGATTCCTTTTTGAGAAATATTATTGAAGTATTTCCAAACCCATTGTCGTAGAGTTGATTCCAATTCCTAGCAACCCTATAGGATGGTAGAACTGCCCCATAGGGTTTCCAAGGAGCACCTGGTGGATTCAAACCACCAACCTTTGGGTTAGCAGCCAAACTCTTAACCACTATGCCACCGGTGTTTCCACTGAAGCATTTCAAGTCAAGCCCATTGCCATCAAGTCAATTCTGACTCATAGGACATAGGACCCTATAGAACTGCCTGACCGAGTTTCCAAGGAACGACGGGTGGATTTGAACTGCCAACCTTTTGGTTAGCAGCTGTAACACTTAACCACTACACCACCAGGGTTTCCATTGAGCATTTAGGCAAAGTCAAACAATTAGAAGCTTTGGAAATAAATCATGGGCACAAATAGTTGATTATTTCTGATTAAAATACTAATTTCTAGTGAGTCCTGAGCTTCCACTCCAAGTGACTTTTTTTCCATATACATTCCATTAGTAGCTAATTCATTAATTTTGTCCTACAAATAAACCACTTATTTTCTGCCCTGTTTCATGTTCACATCAATTATTTGAAACATTCCTAATCACTTTACCCTATCATCCAAGTCTTTACTCTTGTACAATTGTCCTAACATTCTTCTTCTTCCTCTACTCTTCCAGTTGGACACTTTTTTATTTTTCAAGATGCACCCCAAAAGATAGTAACAGCCCTTTTTATGTTCTCCATCCAGTAATCTGCTCTATGTGTGTTCATCCCATAGGGCTTCATAGATGCCTTCATTATGGTTTTAACCATGTTTTAAGATTGTGCAAAGACTCAAGGATTGCTCATTATTCAGCTCTCCTAGTTATTCAGATCTATTTTATCCAAGTACCTAGAACACAGTAGCCACTCCATATTTTCTAAAAGAGAATTAGAGATTTGTTGCAGGACATAAAAAAACTTTTCTCTATGGTTAGCCTCTGGAGCTCAGGGAAACTGTTCTGTCCTGTGATCCAAGTACATCAACACTGATCACCAGTGAAGCTCTCTGATACCCTTGTTTTGGGCTCTGCCAGTCTAAGTCTACCACACAAATCTACTACTCCTTGAACTAACAGATTTCCTGGGATTGGTTTCCCAATGAAAACTGCAATCTCTTCGCAAAGACTGATTTAACTAGTGGTTAGACTGTTCTATTGTTTCCCAAATGCTAGGAAATGGTTTCATTTATGAATATTTGCTTTCCATTGGCATTTGTTTAGATAGAATTGTTTTAATAGCATGAGTTTTGTTGGATGTACTATTTAATTGTAGCTTATTTACTATGGGGGAGTTCTACTCCTTCCTATAGGGTCACTATGAGTTGGAATTGACTCAATGGCAACAGGATTTTTGTTTGTTTGTTTTATTTACTTTTATTGTTTAATGATTTTTAAAAACATGCTTCTAGGTTAAATTGTTGCCCCTACCGTTGACTGCAATAGTTACCTTGCTACAGAGAAACAACTACAGGAAAATATGGTTTGATTGTTAATAGTTCCCACTGTGAGGTTCAGTAGAGTAGTATTAGGTTCTTAGTGGTCTTTTCATATAACCTCTTCTTAAAGACAGAGAAAATCTAAATCATAAAAGAGACTGTAAAAGGCATGAGCCTACATTTGAATGTTCCCATTCCCAGCCATCTTGTGTTGTTTGTCCTTAGGTTGCTTCCTTTTCTAACTGAAGAAACTGGAATAAAACCGTGGTATTTTTGCCTTATACTAATCAAATCAATTTTCTAGAAAGAATATAAGAGAAATGCATTTACATTTTCCTCTTTGAATATAGACAGTAGAGAAGATGTCTATTTGATTTAATTATCACAGTTTTAGCACCTCTTATGACATTCTTTATTTTCTAAACAAAAGTAATGTTTCTTATAATAAAAAATCCAGTACCTTTTGAAATATTTTTTAAAAAACATTGTAGAACAACTTATCAACATGACTTTGAGATCTATAATTTATTCCCTAAAATCCATTATCAGTGGGTAATAATAAAATGTCTATATTGAAAAGATGGCCTTATACAAAACAAATTAGGAGACGTTAATTTTTTTTTTTTAATTTTTATTGTGCTTTAAGTGAAAGCTTACAAATCAGTCGGACTCTCATACAAAAATTTATAAACACCTTGCTATATGCTCCTAATTGCTCTTCCCTTAATAAGACAGCACACTCCTTCCCTCCACTCTCTTTTCTTGTCCATTCGGCCAGCTTCTGACTCCCTCTACCCTCTCATCTCCCCTTCAGACAGGAGATGCCAACATAGTCTCGTGTGCTACTTGATCCAAGAAGCTCATTCTTCCCCAGTATCATTTTCTATCTCATTGTCCAGTCCAATCCCTGTCTAAAGAGCTGGCTTTGAGAATGGTTCCCATCTTGGCCTAACAGAAGGTCTGGGGACCATGACCTCCAGGGTCCTTCTAGTCTCTGTCAGACCATTAATTTTTATGAGAATTTGGGGTCTGCATCCCACTGCTCTCCTGCTCCCTCAGGGGTTAGCCGTTGTGTTCCCTGTCAGGCCAGTCATCGGTTGTAGCCAGGCACCATCTAGTTCTTCTGGTCTCAGACTAATGTAGTCTCTGCAGGAGAAGTTAATCTTTACGTCCAACTGTTAACCAGAATATGTCTTACTTTCTACTTCTTTATTCCCTTATGAAAAAAACGAAAACAATTACTCGTGAAAGTCCATTTTGGGAAAGCATCTTAAATTGTACCAAATTTTGTTTTGTAGTGTTTTCTTTTTTCCAATTCTTCTTGGTCCTTAATCCCTCTCCCATCTCTTTTCAGACATTCTCTATTTACCTTCTTTGTTTCTCTAGATGTCTCGTTTACCTGATTTTCTTTTTTCATTTATACTGCAGAGACCTAACCACTAGATAGATTCTTGTAAACCTGGATCCTCTGGATGGTTTTCTGTGATGTTCCCCCAGTTACCCAAGACGAAGGATCATGAATACTTCACATTTTCTCCCCTAGTATGAAAATATTCCTGCACATAAATAGATATTTCAATTATTGCTCATATGCATAATAATAATAACTAAAGGTCAACCATGAAATTAACTTTTTAAAAACGATCTTCATATGCTATAAAAACCAAACCTGTTGCCACCGAGTAGATTCCAACTATAGCGACCCTATAGGACAGAGTAGAATCGCCCCATAGGGTTTTCAAGGAGAGCCTGATGAATTCAAATTACCAGCCTTTTAATTTTTTTTTTTTGGTTGGCAGCCAAACTCTTAGCCACTGTACCACCAAGGTTTCCTTCATATACTATAATTTACATAAATTTAATAGTCCTAAAAGATGTGTACTATTACTGATCTCATTAAACAAAACAAATATATATTACCTAAGGAATACATTGATTACTTTTGAAAAATTTAGAAAATAAAATACCTATAATTCTACTACCTGTTCATATATATAGTGCATGAAGGGTTTCTGTATATTTCTCTTTCTCATATATATATATACACACACACACACACACACACATACATATATATATCATGGTTGAGTTGTTTACCTTAAAGTATAATAATTAACTTTTTTTACATTTTTCTAGAAAAAAATGTTAAGCATCTCTATGCCTCTACCCATCCTGCTGGCCAGAAATAAAATCTAAATTTGTATGTTCTCTCTCCTCTGAGTGGGATCATATAAGAATTCAAGCCTTACAGAAAATAATAATAAAAAAATGCAACATCTGGACTCTTGGTCCTTAGTGGTTTTTGTCTTTATCCCACTGCTTCTGCAGTTACATGTCTCTGCCAAGGGGTTCAGATGCTCCAATCATGGCAGTCCTCCCAATGATTGTACACTCAGTCTTGGAACCTTCTCCCCATTCATTCATTCAGACACTTTTGCCTCTGTTGTATAACAATGAATAAGATATGAAAGATACTTTTTTTTTTTTTAATTACTGGAACAAACATTGGGCAGGGAGGTGAGGAGAAGGACAACAAACCTGCATATAAAAGATAAAAGTGAAACTCTAGGAGTGTTATCTTACAGGTAAGGGGATACAGAGTTAAGGGGGGTAGCAACTTAGCTATCCTGATCAGGGAAAAATATCTTTCCAACATTGAGCAGTGATTTGGATGATGAGAAAGTGAAATTAAACATATTTCTGACCCTGATATGAAATTGTCATGGTGAAGCTGCAGAACTTTTAGAATATATGCAAAATGCAACCTCATCCCCCTCACCAGCCCTTTTTGCATGTATTCTGTTAAGCTAGTTTTCTTTTTGTCTCTGAATGAAAACTCAGGTAGGTCCATGTTTTTCCCATCATTCTCAGATAATATCAAATACTACAAGGCTGCCATCCTTCTAAGTCATAAACAGCACCACAAGTCAGTAACCACAAGTGTTCTGCCCAAAACATTTATCAATTTCGATCTTTGGGCTGGCTGCAGGTATGCCTCTTGCATTCAGGGATGAGGACATGGTTGCCTTTCCTCTTTACTGCCCCTATTATTATTCATTTTCCTCCACATTTCTAGAGGGGGAAGTGGGAGTAGAGAGAAGTAAGGAGGATGCGGGGTTCAAACCTAACTGGTACACTCTAGAGTTGGATTTATCCTTCCCTGGAAAAGTATTTTCGACAGCAGTGGTTTTTTTTTTTTTTTTTTTTAGTGAAAAAGTATTTAGCTCTCTGGGTGACCTCCACGAAGCCTATTTCACTAGCTTTGAGGTAAGCAAAAGACATCCTGATTCCTCTCCTTTAAAAAGAGAAGCATATGTGATAACGCACTGAATATGGACACCCACTCATCTGAAATTTCTCATGATAAAAGCAATTCCTTTTGAAGTACCTACTTTCATGAAAAAATGTTTAAAAGTGGGTTATGAGGCATGAGATAATGGTAGGAAATACATTTTAGGCATTCCCACTTCTCCTTCTCACTCTTGCTTCTTCAAGGTACACTTAAATAAGACCCACACTGAGAAAGACAAATTGAAAGGGCAGGACATCTTTTATCAGGAAATAGCATTTCTGCTTAATGGTCCCTTGAGTAAAGTGTTGCTTTAGGACATCACAGCTTGTGTGAAGGTAGATTTAAAGTCCAGGCTACCAATTAGAAATCAACAGTCTTGCTGCCTAATCGCTCTTTGTACAGCTTCTTTTAGCAAGTTAAAAACATCTTCAAATGGAAAATGGGAATTGCCAATCAATTTGAGCACTTCCATTAGTCCACAGAGGCTCAATACTGTCAGACACAGCATTTCTGAGATCCTGGTAAAATTGGGAAGGATTACATAATATTTTATGTGGTCAGTTGCTATCTGCTATGCTGATTTAAAGAGGCAAACGTCAGTGACGAACTATTTAGTTCTAAAACATCAACCTTGACAATGGCAAGTTTAAAGTCAAAGTGACTGTGAGAGAAGTAGGCAAAACTATCCTATTTTTTCCTTTCATATGATGCTGCAATTGAACACATGCTTTAATGATATTCATGTATATTCATATCTCTGTGTATGCACATACATGCACACATGCACACATACACACACACATACATCCATATTTGTCTTGAATTTGCAGAAAAAGAATAACGGTAATGAAATCTGAAGGAACAAAAGCATGTATAAGACTAAGCATATTTCCTGGCCCACCATAACTACTCAAAGTAGTCTACCAATTTTCTCCCTTAGTCTTTACTCTGGAGAAGTGCTTCTGAAGGATATTCATTCCATCTTAGCTAAGTCTCCATTTATTTTTTTCAGTCTCATGTGTAATCACCTCATTATTCCTTATGTAAGATATTTGCTATACTGTGATATTTTTAACCTCACTGGAATAACACAAAACTCACTGCCATCAAGTCAATCTCAACTCTTATATGTATATATATATGTGTATGTATATATATATGTATATACACACACACACACATATATATATATATAGAATATACCATGGACTCCAAAAGAATAAACAAATCTGTCCTTGGAAGAAGCACAGCCAGAATGCTCCTTAGAAGCAAGAAAATGGGACTACATCTAACATACTTTGGACATGTTATCATGAGGAATCAGCCCCTGGATAGGACATCATTGTTGGTAAAGTAGAGGATTAGCGAAAAATAGGAAGACACTCAATGAGATGGCTTGACACAGTGGGTGCAACCATGGTCTCAAACAAAACAATGATTGCGAGGATGGTGCAGGACCAGGCAGTGTTTCCTTCTGTGGTACATAGGATCACAATGAGTTGGAACCAACTCAATGGCACCTAAAAACAACAAATATTCATATATATATAGACACACACATATGTATTAAAAATTGATTTTGGAACCAATTTAAACTAAAAACCTAGACCACATTTAGCTATACACTCACTGGCATATTTGATTAAAATAATATTGTCTTTATATTACTTGAAACAGGATCATACCCTTAGACATAGCAATTCCATATCTAGAGCCCTACCCTTTAGAAATGAACAGGTGAACATAAATTTGAAATGAAAAAACAAAACAAAACCCAAAACAATATATCTATCCATACGGAAATGGTTCAATAAGTTTTGCAGGTTTGTACTACTTAATACTACTAAAGTAAAATTCTGACTTAAAGCAACACTATAGGACAGAGTTGAATTGCCCCATAGGTTTTCCAAGGAGCAACTGGTGGATTTGAAATGCTGACCTTTTGGTTAGCAGCCAAACACTTAACCACTGTGCCACCAGGGCTCCCATGATACTATATAGCTATCTGAGTGTATTCTGACATTTACTAATGGCCTTCCATAAATAGTAGAAAAAATTAAGATTCAATGTGTGTTTGTGTGTATGAGAGAGCACAGAGAAAGGCCTAGAATTGTACTGTATAATATTGGAGCCACATGTGGTTACTGAGCACTTAAGATAATTGAACATCTTTGATACAGTTAGGATCAAATACCACCATTCCTTCATTTTATAAGATGTCTCATATCATTCTCTGTCTCTTGTATGTGTATTCTATCTCCAAAATATGTTATAAGCAAACTATCTTATTAAACTTTTACAATTATTCATGTTGATATGATATTTTAGATGCATTGAGTTCAATGTTGTTGTTGTTGTTGTGAGCTGCTGTCAAGTCATTTCTGACTCATAGCAACCCTATGCACAACAGAAAGAAACACTGCCTGGTCCTGCACCATCCTTACAATCATTGTTATGCTTGAGCTCATTGTTGTAGCCACTGTGTCAATACACCTTGTTGAGGGTTTTCCTCTTTTCTGCTGACCCTGTGCTCTGCCAAGCATGATGTCCTTCTCCGGGGGCTGATCCCTCCTGACAACATGTCCAAAGTATGTAAGATGCAGTCTCGCCATCCTTGCTTATAAGGAGCATTCTGGCTGTACTTTTTCCAAGACAGATCTGTCCATTCTTTTGGCAGTCCATGGTATATTCAATATTCTTCACCAACACCACAATTCAAAGGCGTCAATCCTTCTTTGGTCTTCCTTATTCATTGTCCAGCTTTCATATGCATATGATGTGATTGAAAATACCATGGCTTGGGTCAGGTTACTTGAATTAAATAATATGTATTATTTAAGTTAAAAAAAAGAGAACCTCAGTAATCTACGGGACATTGTCAAGGAGGCTAGAAAAACTGAAATTGAAATCTCTGAAGGAGAAAGAGAATAGCATAAAATACATACCTGAAGAAATAATAACTAAAAATTTTGTAAATTTGATTAGGAATAGCAAACTAAGTAAATGTACGGAAAGCCATAGTAGGTGTGTTATTCATCAAAGCCTCACCTCTTGGTAAATACTAAATCTGCCTTCTTTCCTTATGTGGCAGACCAGAGGAAAACATGCACAATTAGTTACATTTAGATCATTATAATTCATACGATACAAATTTCGATGGGTCATCAGTGCAGCCCGTGAGTATTCCTATGAAGTGGGTAGGTTCCCTAAGGAATAGGGGTGACACAAGGAAATCTTGGAATTAATATTTTGGTAATCTAGAGGAAAGTGTAAAATATAGAACTGTAAAACACATTGTAAAGTTAAGTGTTTTTGTGTGTGTTAAATAATGTTGTGATTCTTTGTATATAATGGGAACGCTGATGCTTCTTCATAACGTACCTCTTGGGACTACCTAGTGAACTGCAACTCTGGCAGAGAGTCATTTTTTGAGGCATAGAAAGTCATGGACAGAATGAGGCATCAGAGAAAACTTTGAAGGAATACAAAAAGAAAGAAAAGAAAAAGATAATTAAGCTGTAAAACAGGGAGAAATCTCCCATAGCTTAGAATTTTGAGGATGGGGCTCTTAATTAAAAACAAACAAAAAAACTCCAGTCTTGTTTTTGAGTACATCTCAAGATTTGCTAAAAAAACAGTCCTGATTCTGCCTTCAAAATATTTGAATTTAGTAGTGAAGTGACTAGACTAAATGTGCTACAAAGCCCAGATTCATCTCATCCACACATAAAATGGACTCAACCTTCCAAACTTGTAGCCTTACAGAAAGGGAATGCCTTTAGTAGTGGAAAATATTGTTTTCTCCAATGTCTATAATTCTTTCTCACACACTGTCTGGTATTCAATAAGAAAATTAGTTACAAGTCATTTAATGAAGCAAGAAAACATGACCCATGGTCAGGAAAGAAAACAGATAGTGGAGGCGGATCCATAAATGGCACAGATGTTGGGATTATCAAAGAGGGGTTTTAAATTAATACTAGAAAAGGGTTAAAATATGAAATGTACTGATGAAAGCATTCAGCAGAGAAACGGGCTTGAAAAAAACTGAGCTATATTTAAACTCTAGAAAAATAGAAAAGTGAAGATCTCATTTGAAGTGCTTAGTAGAAGAGTAGTAGATCCAGCATGAGAAAAAATGAATAAACCTGAAGACAGAATGATAGAGGAAGAGAAGAATGGAGTGAAAAAAATAAAACAGAGCCTCCAATTTCTATTGGATAATATCAAATGCCCTAATGCATGCACAGCTGGATTCTCAAAAGAAGAAGAGAGAAAGAATGGGACAGGAAAAAATAGTTGAAGAGATTAATGCAGAGAATTAAAATAGTAATAATAAAACAAAAAATATCCACCTTGACGTATTATAGTCAATGTGCTGAAACCAAAGAGAAACATACTTCCTGAAAGCAGCTAGAGAAAAGGACATTATGTACAGTGTGTCGTTAATAAGAATGATGGCTGACTCATCTAAAACAATGGAGGCTAAAGATTACAAAATGAGAACTTGAAAGTGCTTAAAAAATGTATGTCAACCCATGATTCTATATAGAGGGAAAAAATATCCTTTAAACATGAAGGCAAACTTTTGGAGTAGAGAGTGGTAAAGTTTGCAAAATATTGTGAATGTAATTAAGGCCGCTGAAATGGACACCCACCCAAGAGAAATGACAATATATGTGCACACAAAAGGTTGTACACAAATGTTCACTGCAGTGTTACTTATAGTATTCAAAAAGCGGAAACAACCCAAATGTCTATCAACTGGAGAATGAGAAAACATAGTGAGGTATAGCCATAAAACAGAATAATATTCAGCAACAAAAACAAACTGCTGATCCATGCTACAATATGGGTGAACCTTAAAACATTATGTTCAATGAAAGAAGCCAGCCACAAAAGACCAGCTGCTGTATGATCTCACCAGTGTGGAATGTTCAGAAAAGGTAAATCTTTAGCGACAAAATAAACTAGGAACTAGGTGTGGGAACCGAAAGTGACTGCAAATGGGGAAGAGGGATCTTTTTAGGAAGATGGGAATATTCTAAATTTGGGTTGTGGTGATGTTGCACTACAACTTTCTGTTAGTAAACTAATCGAAAATTATTGTAGACCTAAAATGAGAAAAATATGTGGTATGTATGTAAGTTATATCTAAATATAACTGTTAATTAAAAAAAAAGTTAAAGGAGCAAATTTTGTTACATATATTTGAACACATTATTTTTGCAGCTGAAAAACAATCATGAAGGAAAAGTAAAGATATTATGAGACAGGTCAGTTGGTGGGAAAATTTATTTGGAGCAGGTTTCCATTACAAGAAATGCCAAAATAAATTTTTCAAGCTGAAGAGGTATAAGAAGAAAGCCAATAACTGAAAAGAGAAATAAAACACAACAGAAAAGTTAGCTCTATGTTTAAATATAAAACACATTTTAAATCTACTATACACTTTAAAACATTGTTTTGGAAATCTTAGCCAGTGCAAAAAGACAACACAAAAAAATAAATACTAATGTTTGGGGGGAAAAAATCTAATAAAAATAATAAGTGAATTTAGCAAGGTCATAGGAATTGATGATATTTTAGGAAAGAGAAATCACCATGTGATGAAGACACTTTTCAGTAAAATATCTACCCTGGGGAGATGCTAGGTGCTGGTTATAATCTTTGCCATTCCCTGAACCCAGACTTCTGCCCAGTGTTTGCATTTCCACTCATCTCTTTTAAGTTGATTTTGTACCTATAGACATTGCTGTAAGCCATGTTTTGATATCTATTTTGTAATGCCCCAACTATGCTAAGTTATCCTGGAGTTGATATAGAATGGCTTGTGTCCTTTGATCCAACAGCAACAACAGGTAATTTTCACCTCATTTCCTGCCAGCTATCCACAGGCCTGCTGATAAATGCAGTCAAACCACAGATAAGGATAAGCCTCTCCAGGAATCAGAAAATATACCTAATGTGCTCCTGCTGACATAGACATGTATTGATCTGTGTGTTAGAGGAGTCAATATTTAAAATGTAATAATTCTGTCATAACTTTAGACAAAATTTGGACTGCATTTTAGGAGCATTGCCCCAGTCCCTGAGTCATTATTTTCCAATTAGTCCCTACTATGATGTAAAAAAAAAAAATTTTTTTTCCTTTTTTTATGATGTTTGCCCATATTCCAAAAAAATTCTAGCACCGCTAACATTCTTAATTAAGTTTTGAAGCCTATGCACAAGCCAGTCCTCTTAGAAACAAGACAATGCCAGGTGATGTTATTCTTTTAAAAAATAAGTTTACTGAGAACCTGAGAGAATTGTGCTTGTGGGGGTATGTGTGTGTGCATATAACAATTTGGTTTCCCTGTGTTTCTAGTTTTATGTATTCTTGGCCTCAGAGGTAAACTAAAACAGTTATTCATAGTGACCCTATAAGACATAGTAGAACTGCCCTCCAGGGTTTCCAAAGAGTGGATGGTGGATTTGAACTGCTGAGCTTTTGGTTAGCAGCTGAGCACTTAACCACTATGCCACCAGGGCTCCTATTAATATACAGGAACAAAAATGAAACTCCATATCCAAAGGAAACAACATTGACTAGCATGGATACCACTCATATAATGTTTAAATTCCAGCTACAACTTCCCAACCAGCTGATTCTTAAATATCATCAGCAACAAAACAGCATACTGCCTTCTAAAGAAGTTCATTCTATTTTAAGCATATATATACATATATATATATATTCAGGTTGATTTAATGCTTGCACATGTAAATAATAAAAACCTGCCATTCTTTGTTGTTATGTTATTCTTAGTGGCTGTCCAGTCGATTCTGACTTATGGTTACCCATTCTTTAGCCTCCGTCAATTTGTTGCTCTTAGTGTCATACTTAAGTATTCTAATTCCTTTTTCATGTGACTATTTTTCAGTTGTTTGAAAACGTCTACTATGCTGTTTCCAAAGTATGTTCTATTTTCCATAGTAAGCCGTTTTTTTTTTAATTTTCTTGTACATTCAGGCTGCTAACAGATACATGAGGAAATGCTCACGATCATTAGCTATTAAAGAAATGAAAATCAAAACAACAATGAGATTCCATCGCACCCCAAGAAGGCTGCCATTAATCCAAAAAACACAAAATAATAAATATTGGTGAGGTTGTGGAGAGACTGGAACATTTATACACTGCTTGTGGAAATGTAAAAGGGTACAACCACTTTGGAAATCGATTTGGCACTTCTTTAAAAAGCTAGAAATAGAACTACCGTATGACCTGGCAATTCCACTCCTTGGAATATACCCTAAAGAAATAAGAGCCTTCACATGAACTGATATATGCATACCCATGTTCATTGCAGCACTGTTTACAATAGCAAAAGGATGGAAGCAACCAAGGTGCCCATCAATGGATGAATGGATAAATTATGGTATATTCACACAATGGAATACTAAATAACTATTAAGAACAACAATGAATCTGTGAAACATTTCATAACTTGGAGGAATCTGGAAGGCATTATGCTGAGTGAAATTAGTCAGTTACAAAAGGACAAATATTGTGTAAGACCACTATTATAAGAACTCTAGATTAAGTTTAAACACAGAAAGAAATATTCTTTAATGGTTATGAGGGCAGGGAGGGAGGGAGAGGGATATTATAGATAAAAATTTTTTTTAGGTGAAGGGAAGGGCAACACATAACACAGGGATGGTCAATACAACTGGACTAAACCAAAAGTGGTTTTCTGAATACAACCAAACACTTTGAAGACCAGAGTAACAGGGATGGGGCTCTAGGGACCATGTTCAGGGGATATCTAGGTCAACTGGCATAACAAAATAGACTAAAAAACATTCTGCATCCCACTTTGGTGAGGGGCCATCTAAGATGCATAAATTGGTCTCAACCCACCTAGAGCAAAGGAGAGTGAAGAACACCAAAGACACAAAGTAATTATGAGCCCAAGAGACAGAAAGGGCTGCATAAATCAGAGACTACCTCGGTCTGAGATAAGAAGAACCAGATGGTGCCCAGCTGCCACCGATGACTGCCGTGACAGGGAACACAAAAGAGAATCCCTGATGGAGCAGAACAGTGGGATGTGGACCTCAAATTCTCATAAAAAGTCCAGACTTGATGTTCTGGCTGAGACTAGAAGAACCCCAGAGATCATGGTCCCCAGACCTTCTGTTCACCCAAGACTGGAACCATTCCCAAAGCCAATTCTTCAGACAAGTATTGGACTGGACTATAAGACAGAAAATTATCCCAATGAGGAGTGAGCTTCTTGGCTCAAGTAGGCACATGAGACTATGAGGGCAGCTCCTGTCTGGAGGGGAGATGAGAAAGCAGAGGGGGATAGAAGCTGGCTGAATGGACACGGGAATACAGGGTGGAGACAAGGAGTGTGTTGTCTCATTAGGGGGAGAGCAACTAGGAGTACATAGCAAGGTGTGTATAAATATTTGTATGAGAGACTAACTTGACTTGTAAACTTTCACTTAAAACGTGATAAAAATAAGAATAAAAAAAAGAAAAGCAATAACTATTTTCACGATCTACCTCACAGTGGACTACAAGAAATATTTTCTCTCTGCAGATGTTCAAATCAGTATCTGAAGTGTAAGATATTTTCTTTGTCTTTTGTTGTTACTTTTTTGACTTTTTACAGATAGGCTTTTCCTATGCCTCCTGAAGTGTACACCTTTTGGAAGTGAAATACTCCAATAATGTATTCACTTGCCCTGTACATGAGTAGAGGAATCCCTGGATGGTGCAAATGGTTAACAATGCTGGGCTACTCACCAAAAGTTTGATGGTTCAAATCCTCCCCGAGGTGACTCAGAAGAAAGATCTAGCAATCTGCTTCCAAAAGGTCACAGCCATTAAAATGTTATGGAGCACAGTCCTACTCTGAAACACATGTGGTCATCATGAGTTGTATTTGACTCAATTAGACAAAACTGTATGTGTATACACAGGTAGAATTATGAAGATTCTTTCTACATTTTTTAAATGTTATCTCTTTTAAGGTATAGCATGGATACAGAGTGACTTTAAAATTTTGAGACATAGATACATTTTAAAAATAATATCAATAAGATGTTAAATTTGTATATAGGCTTATATTTTGAGATGTTAAGGCTCATTGACTGTTCACATAATGTCTCCAGTCAAAAGTCTAGGAGTCATTTTTGTATTTTTTGGTTCATATGAATTTTTAAACCAGACTAATCTAATAAATGGAACAGAATGTAAAACTTTTTTTTTTTTTCTTTGCCTAAGGGAAGCAGGGATCTACTAGAAGGAGATAAGGGGAACATTACGAGGTGAGAGAAGTGTTCTATTCTGAACAGCTTGGTAATTACCTGAATGTATGCATTTATCACAATGCATTGAATTGTACATTTTAAGGTGTGAATATTTCAGTGTATGTAAATTTTACTTTAGGGAGAAAAATGGGGAGATTTACAGTAACTGCAATAACAATATTGAAAGGGTTTTTGCATAAAGCTAACTCTAGGCATCCTCCAACCTGACCATACCACATCATGATTACTGTATTTCCAGACATCAAATCTATAATGCAGAGCACTGTGTCCATTTGTGAAAGATTACAGAGGAGAATGATGATACTTAAAATATCATTATTGTTATTATTGGGTGCCCATTGAGTCAGTTCTGATAGTAACCCTATGCACAATAAAACACTTCCCAGCCCTGTGCCATCCTCACAACAGTTGGTATGTTTGAGCCCATTGTGAAGCCACCATGTCAATAAATCTCACTGATGCACTTTTTCTTTTTTTCAATGACCCTCTACTGTACGAAGCATGATGTCCTCATCCAGGGCCTGGTCTCTCCTGATAACAAGTTGAAAGTACATGCAACAAAGTCTCGCCATTCTCCTTTCTGAGGAGCATTATGGCTATACTTCCGAGACAGACTTGTTCGTTCTTCTGGCAGTCCAATAACTTGATCAACATCATAATTTAAAGGCATCAATTCTTTGATCTTCTTTTTTCATTGTTCAGCTTTTGCATGCATAGGAGGCAATTGAAAATACTATGACATAGGTCGGATGGCTTAGTGGTTAAGCACTATGGTTGCTAACCAAAAGTTCAGCAGTGGGAATCCATCCGTCACTCCTTTGAAACCCTAAGGGGCAGTTCTATTCTGTCCTATATGGTGGCTATGAGTTGGAATCGACTCAACAGTAATGAGTTTGGTTTGGGTTTTTGGGATATGGGTCATTATAGAAGAAAACTTTTATTTATTGTGCTCTAGGTGAAAGTTTACAAATCAAGTCAGTCTCTCATATAAAAAGCCATGCACCCCCTGCCATGCACTCTCAGCTGCTCTTCCCTTAATGAGACAGCATAGTTCTCCTCTCCACCCTGTACTCCCTCTGTCCATTTAACCAGCTCCTGTCCCCCTCTTCCTTCTCATCTCGTCACCACCCAAGAATCTCTCACACATTCTCAAGTTTCTAATTGAGCCACTAAGCTCACTCATCACCAGAATCGTTGTCTATCTTATAGTCTAGGCCAATCAATCCCTGTCTGTAGAGTTGGTTTCAGGAATGGTTCCAGTCCTGGGCTATCAAAGGGTCTGGGGACCATGACAGTCAGGGTCCCTCCAGTCTCAGTCAGACCATTAAGTCTGGTCTTTTTATGAAAATTTAAGATCTGCATCCCACTGATCTGCTCCATCAGGGATTCCCTGTTGTGTTCCCTGTCAGGGCAGTGATCCCTGGTGGCTGGGAACCATCTAGTTCTTCTGGTCTCAGGATGATGGAGCCTCTGGTTTATGTGGCCCTTTCTCTCTTTTTTTTTTTTTTTTCCTTTGGTGTTCTTTATTCTCCTTTGCTCCAGGTGTGTTGAGACCAATTTATGCATCTTAGATGGCTCCTTGCTAGTGTTTAAAACCCCAGACACTTCTCACCAAAGTGGATTGCATTGTATCTATAGATCACTTTGGGTAGAATGGACATTTTTACAATGTTGAGTCTTCCTATCCGTAAGCAAGTTACATTTTTCCACTTATGTAGGTCTCTTTTGGTTTCTTGCAGTAGTGTCTTGTAGATTTCATTGTCTAGGTCTTTTATGTCTCTGGTTAGATTTATTCCTAAGTATTTTTTTTTTTATTCTGTCTTCTTGGGAGCTATTGTAAATGGTATTGATTTGGTGATTTCCTCTTCAATGTTCTCTTTGTTGGTGTAGTGGAATCCAACTGATTTTTGTATGTTTATCTTGTATCCTGATATTCTGCTGAACTCTCCTAGTAGTTTCAGTAGTTTTCTTGAGGATTCTTTAGGGTTTTCTGTTTATAAGATCATGTCATCTGCAAATAGAGATACTTTTACTTCTTCCTTACCAATTTTGATGCTCTTTATTCCTTTATCTAGCCTAATTGCTCTGAGTAGGACCTCCAGCATCATGTTGAATAAGAGTGGTGATAAAAGGCATCCTTGTCTTGTTCCCGTTCTCAAGGGGAATGCTTTCAGATTCTCTCCATTTAGGATGATGTTGGCTGTTGGCTTTGTATAAATTGTCCTTTATTATGTTGAGGAATTTCCCTTCTATTCCTATTTTGCTGAGAGTTTTTATCATGAATGGGTGTTGGGCTTTGTCAAATGTCTTTTCTGCATCAATTAATAAGATTATGTGGCTCTTTTATTTATACGATGGATTACATCAACTTTTTCTTTAATGTTGAACCATTCCTGCATACCTGGTATGAATCATATTTTATCATTGTGAATTATTTTTTTGATGTGTTTTGAATTCTACTGGCCAGAATTTTGGTAACGATTTTTTGCATCTAAATTCATGAGGGATATAGGTCTCTAATTTTCTTTTTTTTGTTGTTGTTATGTCTTTATGTTGTTTTGGTATCAGGGATATGCGGATTTCATAGAATGAGTTTCAGAGTATTCAATCCTTTTCTATGCTCTGAAATACCATTAGTAGTCGTGATGTTAACTCTTCTCTGAAAGTTTGGTAGAACTCTGCAGTGAAGTCGTCAGGGCGAGGGCTTTTTTGTTGTTGTTGTTGGGAGTTTTCTAATTACCTTTTAAATCTCTTACTTTTTTATGGGTTTATTTAGTTGTTCTACCTCTGTTCATGTTAGTTTAGGTGGGTAGTGTGTTTCTAGAAATTCATCCTTTTCTTCTAGGTTTTCAAATTTGTTAGAGTACAATTTTTCATAGTAATCTGATATGATTCTTTTAATTTCAGTTGGGTCTGTTGTGATATCGCCCATCTCATTTCTTATTGGGTTATTTGCTTCCTCTTTTATTTTTCTTCTGTCAGTTTGGCTAATAGTTTCTTGATTTTGTTAATTATTTTTTATAGAATTATCTTTTGACCTTTTTAACTCTCAATTGCTTTTCTCTTCTCTATTTCATTTAATTGTGCTTTAATTTTTATTATTTGCTTTCTTCTGGTGCCTGAGGGTTCCTTTTGTTACTCTCTTTCTATTTGTGTGAATTGTAGGGATAATTCTTTCTGTTTGGCCCTTTGTTCTTTTTGGATGTGTGCATTTATTGCTATATATTGACATCTGATGATTGCTTTAGCTGTGTTTCAAAGATTCTGATAGAACGTGTTTTCATTCTCATTTGATTCTATGAATTTCTTTATTCCGTCCTTAACGTCTTCTATAACCTAGTCATTTCTGAGCAAGGTGTTGTTCAGTTTCCATATGTTTGATTTCTTTTCCTTGCTTTTTGTGTTATTGATTTCTACTTTTATGGCTTTATGGTCAGGGAAGATGCTTTGTAATATTTTGATGTTTTGGATTCTATCAAGGCTTGCTTTATGACCTAATAATGTGGTCTATTCTAGAAAATGTTCCATGTGCATTGGAAAAGAAAGTATACTTTGCTGCTGTTGGGTGGAGTGTTCTGTATATGCCTATGAGGTCATTATATAGTGTCCTTCCTTATCCTTTGTGGTAGATTTAACTTAAAAATCTATTTTCTCAGAAATTAATATTGCCACTGATCCTGTTTTTTGATTGTTGTTTGCTTGATATATTTTTTACCATCCTTTGAGTTTTATTTTATTAGTGTCTTTAAGTCTAATGTGTGTCTTTTGTAGATGGCATATAGATGGATGATTTTTTTTATCCATTTATCCACTCTGTGTCTCATTATTGTTGCATTTAGTCCATTTACGTTCAGCATAATTAGTGACAGGAATGAGTTAAGTGTTGTCACTTTGGTATCTTTTTTTGTGTGCATCATCGACAGTTTCTTTTTTCCAGATAATTTTTTTGTGCTGAGTAGTTTTTCTTTATATATTGTCTTTTCTTCTTTTTCATTGTTTTGCTGAGTCTTTATGTTTTTCTTTTATTTTGTTTTGATGTGTAGGATTATTAGTCTTCTTTGTGGTTACCTTAATATTTACCCCTATTTTTCTAAGTGTAAACCAAATTATGTCTTTATATTGCCTTGACCTTCTCTCCACAGGAAAGATCTATGACTACATTTTTTAGTCCCTCTTTATTTATTTATTTCATGTTGTCAACTTTTAGTGATGTTACTGTTTCCCTGTTTTGAGCTTTTTTTCTCTTGATTTATTTTTGTGATTTTCCTATCTAGGTTGATATTTGGTTGCTCTGTCCTGTGTTCTAGTCTTGGGTTGATATCTGATGTTCTTGATTTTCTAACCAGAGAACTCCCTTTAATATTTCTAGTAGTTTTGGTTTGGTTTTGCAAATCCCCTAAACCTCTGTTTATTTGGAAATGTCCTAATTTCACCTTCATATTTGAGAGACAGTTTTGCTGAAAATATCATTCTTGGCTGGCAATTTTTTTTTCCTTCAAGGATTTATATGTCACGCATTGCCTTCTTGCCTGCATGGTTTCTACGAAGTAGTCCGAGCTTATTCTTACTGACTCTCCTTTATAAGTGACTTTTCATTTCCTCTCTTAATGTTCTCTGTCTTAGGTTTTGGAAAGTTTGATTATAATATTTCTTAGTGACTTTCTTTTGGGATCTACCTTATGTGGGGTTAAATGAACATCTTGGATAGATATCTTCTCATCTTTCTTGATATCAGGGAAGTTTTCTGCCAACAAATCTTCAACAATTCTCTCTGTATTTTCTGTTATCCCTCCCCGTTCTGGCACTCCAATCACTCGTATGTTATTTCTCTTGATAGAGTCCCACACGATTCTTAGGGTTTCTTCATTTTTTTTAATTCTTTTATCTGATTTTTCTTTTAATATATTGGTGCCAAGTGTTTTATCTTCTGTCTCACTAATTCTGACTTCCAGTTCCTCCATTCTACTCCTCTGACTTTTCTAATTCTGAAATTTTATTGGTAATATTCTGAATTTCTGATTGCTATCTCTCTGTGGATTCTTGCAGCCTATTACATTTGCCATTATGCTCTCAAATAACTATCTTAATTTCCTTGACTGCTTTATCTGTGTGTTCCTTGGCCTGTTGCGTGCATTGCCTGTTCTCCTTCCTGATCTATTGAAGAGTTCTGTATCTTAATCTTTTGTATTTTACCTCCGGTAATTCCAGGAATATAGCTTCATCTGGAAGATTCCTTTATTCTTTGTTTTGGGAGTTTGTTGAAGTGATCATGGTCTGTTTCATTATGTAATTTGATTTTGACTGTTTTCTTCAAGCCATCTATAAGTAATTGTATTAGTTTATTTTATGTCTGCTTACTGCATCCTAGTTTCTTACTTTGATTTATTTTGATATGCCCAAACAGGCTGCTTGAGTGACCTGGCTTCATTATTTTCACCTTTGAAGCTCTAACGTCCTGTCACCAGATGTTTAGAGCTGTTACCAGGTATATGAGCCTAGGTGTCCATTCACTTTTTTTGTATGGATTCAGCTCAGGTGTCCAAGGTAGTCAGTCACCAAGTGTGTGGTACATGATCTCACCTACTATCTTAGAGGAGCAGGGATGATTGGTGTAGGCACAGGTATCTGGCTGCAGCAGGAGGTCATGGTCTGAACAAGACAGGGGACTGACAACTGTCTGCCCAGTGTCTGTGAGGAAAGCATGTCCCTGTTCCCTAGAGTGCACAGGTGTGTCAGTTCTGTAGCCAGACCATGGGCATATGATGCCTTTGGCTATAAAGGACTGGGAGGCACTACATATCCTTGGAACCCTGTCGCAGGTTCCTTGGTGGCATGGGTGGAGCCATTAGTCCTCAGGACTTTGATGTGGATAGGTAAGGACCCTCCTTTATAGGAAGAGTTGTGTCAAATGTCAAAAACCTGCCTATCTACTGCACAGATGAAACAGCTGAAGTCCCATCTCAGGCACTTACAGGGTTGCAGTCTGTCAACAAGGGCCTAAGCTCCTGAAATGAGCCCACATGGGTTAATGCAAGGGTGAAAGTCATTCAAAGTTCATGGACCATTGTACTTGGACAGGGGCCACTTCTGCCCTGGGTTCCCAGTTTAGGAGAGCTGGCAGATTATTTTTTCCCTCATTTATTAATCTGTTCCTTCTCTAAGGCCGGGAGAATGGCTCAGCGCATGGAACAGGACCTATTTTAGGCCCAGGGAATTTGACAGCCACTGAAGCTGGCTTGGGGGCCAGGGGCACAGTAAATTAGATGCAAGTACTTAGTTTTGCCGAGAGCACTGTTCTTCTCTGATTCCAGAGGCATGAATGTGCAGCTCACTGTCTGTCCCTGAGGAAACCATAATTCTGAATGCTACCACCAGCCCCGCCATGTCATGCCAGGGGATCGTGCCTGACGGGCACTGGTTCCTGCCTAGTCAAGTCCTGCAAATCCTAGTCCTCACTGCTTCTGATCCACCTTTCCCTCCCTCTGCACTCAGTACAATTTCCTAACTTTGCCTTTGACATTCAGGGCTCCTAGCTTTTCATATATATAATCAATTCGCTTGTCTCTTCTGGTCTTTTTTGTAAGACAGATCAGCAGAAGAGTCTGACTACTCTGTAGTCTTGGCCCCACCTCCCCAGTGGAGTATCTTAGATGGACGCTCACAAGCTTTTAAGACCCCAGATGCTACTCGCCAAAGTAGAATGAAAAACATTTTCTTCATGAAATATGTTATACCAATTAAGCTAGAAGTTCCCTAAGACTATGGTCCCCACAGCCCTCAGCCCAGTAATCCAGTCCCTCAGGGAGCTTGGATGTGTCTACGGAGCTTCCATGATCTTGTCTTGTGCAAGTTGTGCTGGCTTCCCCAGTATTGTGTACTCTCTTACCCTTCACCAAAGTTACCACTCATCTATTGTCTATTTAGTGTTTTTCCAATTCCACCCCTCCCCTCTCTTGTAACCATCAAAGGTTGTTTTATTTTGTGTGTAAATATTTTCATGAATTTGTGTGTAAACATTTTCATGAATTTTTATAGTAGTGGCCTCACACAATATTTGTGCTTTTGTGATTGACTTATTTCACTCAGCATAATACCCTACAGATTATTCACATTGTTAGATGCTTCACATATTCATCATTGTTCTTTATCTTTGTGTAGAAATCCATTGTGTGCATGTACCATAGCTGTTTATACATTCATCTGTTGATGGGTATCTAGGTTGTTTCCATCTTTTTGTTATTGTGAACAATGCTTCAATGAACATGGGTATGCATATGTCTATTCATGTGACAGCTCTTATTTCTCTAGGATATATTCCCAGAAGTGGAACTGATGGATTATATGGTATTTCTATTTCTAGTTTTTTAAGGAAGCACCATATTGTTTTCAAAATGGTTGTACCATTTTGCATTCCCACCAGCAGTGCATAAGAGTTGTAATCTCCCTGCATCCTCTCCAAAATTTGTTATTTTCTTTCTTGCCAATAATGGTGGGGTGAAATAGTATATCATTATGGTTTTGATTTGCATTTCTCTAACGGCTAGTGATAGTGAACATTCCCTCATGTGTCTGTTAACTGCTTGGGTGTGTTCCTTGATGAAGTGCCTGTTTGTACACCTTGCCCATTTTTTAACTGAATTACTTCTTTTTTTGTTGTTGTTGTTAGATGCCATCGAGTCGGTTCTGGCTCATAACAGCCTTATTCACAACAGAACTAAACACTGCCTGGTCCTGTACCATCCTCAAAATTGTTGTTCTGCTTGAGCTCATTGTTGCAGCCACTGCGTCAATCCACCTCATTGAGGGTCTTCCTCTTTTCTGCTGACTGTGTACTTTGCCAAGCATGATGCCCTTCTCCAGGGACTGATCCCTCTTGACAACATGTTCAAAGTATGTAAAACACAGTCTTGCCATCCTTGCTCCTAAGAAGTATTCTGGTTGTACTTCCTCCAAGACAGGTTTGTTTGTTCTTTTGGCAGTCCATGGTATAGTCAATATTCTTTGACTACACCACAGTTCAAAGGCATCAATTCTTCTTCAGTCCTCCTCATTCATTGCCCAGCTTTCACATGTATATGATGCAATTGAAAATACCATAGCTAGGACAGGCGCAACTTAGTCTTCAAGGTGATATCTTTGTTTTTCAACACTTTAAAGAGGTCCTTTGCAGCAGATTTGCTCAAAGTAACGTGTCTTTTGATTTCCTGACTGCTGCTTCCATGGCTGTGGATTGTGGATACAAGTAAAATGAAATTGTTGACAACTTCAAACTTTTGTCCATTTATCGTGATGTTTATTGGTCCAGTTGTGAGGATTTTGTTTTCTTTATGTTGAGGTATAATCCATACTGAAGGCTGTGGTCTTTGATCTTCATTATTAAGTGCTTCAAGTCCTCTTCACTTTCAGCAAGCAAGGTTCTGTCATCTGCATAATGCAGGTTGTTAATGAGTCTTCCTCCAATCTTCATGCCCTGTTCTTCTTCATATAATCCAGCTTCTCAGGTTATTTGCTCACCATACAGATTGAATGGCATGGTGAAAGGACACAACCCTGATGCACAACTTTCTTGACTTTAAACCACTCAGTACTCCCTTGTTCTGTCCAAACAACTGCCTCTTGATCTATATACAGGTTCCTCATGAGCACAATTAAATGTTCTGGAAATCCCATTCTTCACAATGTTATCCATAATTTGTTGTGATCTACATAGTCAAATGCCTTTGCATAGTCAATAAAACACAGGTAAACATCTTTCTGGTATTCTCTGCTTTCAGCCAGTATCCATCTGACATCAGCCATGATATCCCTGGTTCCACATCCTCTTCTGAAACCAGCCTGAATTTCTGGCAGTTCCCTGTCAATATACTGCTGGAGCCACTTTTGAATGATCCTCAGCAAAATTTTGCTTGGGTGTGATATTAATAATATCGTTCTATAATTTCTGCATTTGTTTGGATCACTTTTCTTAGGAATAGGCATAAATATGGACCTCTTCTAGCTGGTTGGCCAGGAAGCTGTCTTCAATATTCCTTGGCATAGGAGGCATTTCCAGCTCTGCATCCTTTTGTCGAAACATCTTAGTTGATATTCTGTCAATTCCTGTAGCCTTGTTTTTTGCCAATGCCTTCAGTGAAACTTGGATTTCTTCCTTCAATACCATCAGTTCCCGGTCATATGCTACCTTTGAAATGATTGAATATCGACTAATTCTTTTTGGTATAACGACTCTGTGTATTCCTTCATCTTCTTTTGATGCTTCCTGCATAATTTAATATTTTCCCCCATAGAATACTTCATTATTACAACTTGAGACTTGAATTTTTTCTTTAGTTTTTTCAGCTTGAGGAATGCTGAGTGTGTTCTTCCCTTTTGGTTCTCTATCTCCAGTTCTTTGCACATGTAATTATAATATTTTACTTTGTCTTCTCATGCCACCCTTTGAAATCTTCTGTTCAGTTCTTTTACTTCATCATTTCTTCCTTTTGCTTTAGCTACTGACATTCAAGAGCAAGTTTCACAACCTCTTCTGAAATCCATCTTGGTCTTTTATTTCTTTCTTGTCTTTTCAGTGACCTCTTGCTTTTTTCATGTATGATGTCCTTGATGTCATTCCACAACTCTTCTGGTCTTCGGTCATTAATGTTCAATGCGTCATATCTATTCTTGAGATAGTCTCTAATTTAGGTAGGATATACCCATGTGTCTGTCAGCTTGTCATACTGTGGGGGCTTGTGTGTTGCTATGATGCTGGAAGCTACGACACCAGTATTCAGATACCAGCAGGGTCACCTGTGGAGGACAGGTTTTAGCTGAGCTTCCAGACAAAGGCAGTCTAGGAAGAAGGGTCTGGCAGTCTACTTCTGAAAAGAATCAGCCAGTGAAAACCTTATGAATAGCAGTGGAACATTGTCTGATATAGTGCAGGAAGATGAGCCCCCCAGGTTGAAAGGCACTAGAAACACAGCTGGGGAAGAGCTGCCTCCTCGAAGTAGAGTCAACCTTAATGACGTGGATGGAATAAAGCTTTGGGGACCTTCATTTGCTGATGTGGCATGACTGAAAATGAGAAGAAACAGCTGCTAACATCCATTAATAATCGGAACCTGGAATGTGCAAAATATGAATCTAGGAAAATTGGAAATCTTCAAAAATGAAATGGAATGCATAAACGTGGATATCCTAGGCATTAGTGAGCTGAAGTGGACTTGTGTTGGCCATTTTGAATTGGATAATCTACTATGTCGGGTATGACAACTTGGAGAGGAATACTGTTGCATTCATTGTCAAAAAGAACATTTCAAGATCTATCCTGAAGTACAATGCTGTCAGTGATAGGATAATATCCATAGGCCTACAAGGAAGACCAGTAAATATGACTATTTTTCAGATTTATGCACCAACCACTAAAACCAAAGATGAAGAAATTGAAGATTTTCACCAGCTTCTGCAGTCTAAAATTGATCGAACATGCAATCAGGATGCATTGGTAATTACTGGTGATTGGAATGCAAAAGTTGGAAACAAAGAAGAAGGATCTGTAGTTGGAAAATATGGCCTTGGTGATAGAAACTATGCTGGAGATCAAATGACAGAATTTTGCAAGGGCAACGATGACCATTGCAAATACCTTTTTCTTGTAGACGAGTTGGATTTTTTTGTAGATTTTAGAGATTAGACCTTTGTTGGGTTTGTCATAGCCAAAAATTTTTTCCCAGTCTATAGGTTCTCTTTTTATTCTTTGTGAAGTCTTTTGATGAGCATAAGTGCTTAATTTTTAGAAGACCCCAGTTATCCAGCTTATCTTCTGGAAGTTGTGTCTTGTTACTTATGGTTTGTCTCCTGTTAATGCCACGTGTTAGGGACTCTAGTTTTTGATCTTATTTTTTCTTCAATGATCTTTGCAGCTTTTGGTTTTATATTTAGGTTTTTTTATTCATTTTGAATTAATTTTTGTGTATGGTGTGAGGTGTGGGCCTGTTTTATTTTTTTGTAGATGGGCATTCAGTTTTACCAGCACCATTTGTTAAAAAAAAGTCTTTTCCCTATTGTATGGACTTTGGGCCCTTGTTGAAGAACAGGTAACCGCAGGTGTATAGATTTACATCTGGATTCCCAATTCTGTTCCATTGGTCAATGTATCTGGTGTTGTACTAGTACCAGTCTGTTTTTACTACCATAGCTGTATAGTAGGCTCTGACGTCAGGTAGTTTGAGTCCGCCTACTTTATTCTTCTTCTTCTTCAGTAGTGCTTCACTTATCTGGGGCCTCTTCCCTTTGCATATAAAGTTAATGATTAGTTTTTTTCACCTCTTTAAAGAATGTTTTTGGAATTTGGATCAGGATTGCTTTGTATTTGTAAATTTCTTTGGGTAGAATTGACATTTTCATAACGTTGAGTCCACCTATCCATGAACATGTTATGTTTTTCCATATATGTAAGTCTCTTTAAGTAGTGTTTTGTATTTTTTTTTTTGTATAGGTGTTTTACATCCCTGGTTAGATTCATTCCTAGTTTTTTTTTTTTTTTTTTTTTGAGGGCTATTATAAATGTTATTGTTTTCCTGATTTCCTTTTCATCATTTTGTTTATTGGTGTTTAGGACTCCAAGTGACTTTTGTAAGTTTATCTTATATCCTGCTACTATGCTGGATTTTTCTATTTGTTCCTGTAGTTTTCTTATAGCATCTTGGATTATCTACGTGTAGTATCATGTCATCTGCAGTTAGTGACAGTTTCACTTCTTCTTTACCAATTTGGATGCCCTTTATTCCCTTTCCTTGCCTTATTGGTCTAGTTAGGACTTCAAGCACAATGTTAAATAGGAGTGGTGATAGAAGGCATTCTTGTCTCAAGGGGAATGTTTTCGGTTTCTCTCCATTAAGAATGAGGTTGGCTGTTCTTTTATATTGATAACCCTTTATTATGTTGAGGAATTTTCCTTCTATACCTATTTTATTGAAAGTTTTTATCAGGAATGAGTGTTGGACTTTGTCAAATGCCTTTTCTGTGTCAGTTGAGAAAATCATATGGTGGATTATGTTGATTGATTTTCTAATGCATACCTGGTATGAATCCCACTTAGTTGTTGTGTATTTTTTTCTTTTTGATATGGTGCTGAATTTTATTGGCTAAGATTTTGTTGAGAATTTTTGTATTTATATTCACAAGAGATATTCATCTGTAATATTTGTATTTGTGTGGTGTCTTTGACTGCTTTTGGTATCAGGGTTATGCTGGCTTCATAGAATGAATTCAGAAGTATTCCTTCCTTTTCTATACCCTGTTATAATGTCCCCCATTTCATTTCTTATTTGGGCTATTTGTGTCTTCTCCTGTTTTTCTTTTGTCAATTTGGCCAATGATTTGTCAATTTTGTTGATCCTTTCAAAGGACCAACTTTTCTTTTGTTGATTCTTTCTATTGTTTTTCTATTCTCTATTTCATTTATTTTTGCTTTCATCTTTATTATTTCCTTTCTTCTGGTGGCTGTGGGCTTCTTTTGCTGTTCTTTTTCTATTTTTTTCAAGTTGTGTAGCAAATGTTTTTATTTTATCACTTTCTTTTTTGATATGTGCACCTGTTGCTATAAATTGACCTCTGAGCCTTGCCTTTACTGTGTCCCAAAGGTTTTGGTATGAAGTATTTTTGTTCTTGTTTAATTCCAGGAATTTTTTAATTCTGTACCCACTAGTTTTTAAGCAGGGTGTTATTCAGTTTCCATGTATTTTTTTTTCCCTTGCTTTTCCTGTTTTTGATTTCTACTTTGATGGCATTGTGATCAGAGAAGACACTTTGTATTATCTCCAAGTTTTGGATTTTGTTCAGAGTTGCTTTGTGGCCTAAGATGTGGTCTTTTCTGGAAAATGTTCCGTGTGCATTGGAAAAGAATGTGTACTTTGCAGCTGATGAGTGTTCTATATATGTCTATGAGGTCAAGTTGGCTGATTGTGGCCTTTAGGTATTCTGTGTATTTGTTTACTTTCTTTCTAGGTGTTCTGTCCTTTACCAAAGTGTTGTGGTGTGTTGAAACCTCCTACTATTATTGTGGAACTGTCAATTTCTCTTTTCAGTTTTGTTAGAGTTTGTTTTATGGACTCTGGAGTCCTGTCATTGGGTGCATAAATGTTTATTATGGTTATGTCTTCAGGATGGGATTGTCCATTTAATCATTTTAAAATGCTCTTTTTTTTTTTTTTACATATTTCTAATTTATGTTTTTGTGTGATTAGTAGTTGTGAGTTTATTCTGAAATTTTGTTCCTGTATTATTTTCCTGATTTCCTCCATTGTTTTGTCTGTCTTTTCTATGACTTTGTCTGTATTTTCAATGATTTTGTCTATTTTTTCTTATTTTTGTCTGCTTTTTCCTTCATCTCTTGGATAGCCCTGAATGTTAGAGATTTGAATTTCCTGTCATGTAGTTCCAGTGCCTGTCTTCTGCTGGCAGGTCATCTGTTGTTTTATGTTGGATGCCTGTTGAAACCATCCTGTTCTTTTTTTTTTTAATATGTTTTGATATTATCTGCTGTCTTCGAGACATTCAGTAATTATTTTCTTCGTCTATTGATGGTAGATTTGTTTGTTTCATCTTTCTTTTTGTTTTATTTGGTTAATATTAGAAGGTGGTATGGTCATTCTTTGTTGTTTGCTTGTCTGTGGGCATTGTCACTACCTTACCCAATGGGTAGGGTCAGTTGGTCAATTACAGTACAGCAGGACAGTACCTATGGAGGGGGAAGGGGCTGGCATGAGTCATTTTCAGCATATATGGGGGTTGACAGGGCAGGGCTAGGGAGCAGTCCAAGGTAGGTTCTGATAGACCACACCTGTGCTGCTCAAGGTTGCAATGCTCAGTGTATGGTGCAGATAAGAGGTAAGAAGGAAGATGTGAAAACGACCCAGGGATCCCTCCAGTGGCAACAGAAGAAGTGGCTTCCCTGCTGAGCATTTGCTACAATGCCTGTCAAGAAGAAATGGAGATGACAAATGGAGCCAGGTGTTCGAGAGAAAAGAAGGAAAGGAGGTGTGAGAGAAAAAGAGAAAAGAAGCCAAGAAAAAAAAAAAAAAGCAACAACAGAAACATAAAAAATGGCACAGAGATGGCTAGTGTGGGTGCTGCAAATCCAAGTGGCAAGGAGCCAATGTCTCCCCAGCTGAGTGAACGCAGCCCACTGGAAAGCAGCAGAGGCTGAAGAGGGGCAAGAAACATGGGGGTGAGGTGGGGTGGGAAATCATGTATCGCTGGTTAGCAGCTGTTCTTTCTCCTGCTAGAAGCCATGAAGCTGCCTTCCCATACTCTATGTCCACCATTCTTGGTGGCTGAGGGATATAAGATGATGAAGGTAAGCTGCGTTAGCTAATAGGGGGCCTCCATGCCATAACTCTCCTCATTCTCTGTTCTCTGTCATTTTCTTATTTCATTTGGGGCTTAACTGAGTTCTTTATGCTTTCATTTGGTGCTTAGGGTTCCAGTATTGATGTTTGTCTGTTTTACTTAGTTTTTCAGGTCTTTGCTGTGGAGGGATGGCTTAGTGCTTTTGTTTATATAACCATGTTGGCTCTGCCCTCTACATTCTACTTTGGTGGGTAGTGTCTGTGGTCTTAAAAGCTTGCAAGTGGCCATCTAAGATACATCTGTTGATCCCATCACATTTAGAGCAAAGGAGAATGAAGGAAACCAAAGACACAAGGAAAATACTAGTCCAAAAAACTAATGGAAAACATGAACCATAGCCTCCACCAGCCTGAGCCCAGAAGAACTAGATGATACCTGGCAACAACCACCTTTCTGACAGAGATCACATTAAAGGGTCCTAGACAGAGTGGGAGAAAAACGTAGAACAAAATTCAAATTCACAAAATAAGACCAGACTTACTGGAACCCCTGAGATGATGGCCTCCAGACATCCTGCTAACTCAGAACTGAAGCCACACCTGAAGTTCACCTTTCAGCCAAAGATTAGATAGGCGGATAAAACAAACAATAACACACACGTGGAATGTGCTTCTTAGTTCAATCAAGTATATGAGACCAAAAGGGCAACACCTGCCCAAAAGCAAAGACAAGAAGGCAGGAAAACAAACAACAACAACAAAAAAAAAACCAAAACCAAACCCAGTCCCATCGAGTCTATTCCGACTCATAGTGACCCTAAAGGACAGAGTAGAACTGCTCCATAGAGTTTCCAAGGAGAAGGCAGGAAGGACAGGAAAAGTATACAAATGTACACAGAAAACCTTGGGTGTAAAAAGAAAGTGGAAGAGTTCTGACACATCGCAGGGATTGCAGCCAATGTCACAAAACAATTTGTATAGAAATTTTTAATGAGAATCTAATTTTAAATGTAAACTTTCACCTAAAACACAGTAAAATTTAGAAAACCACTGTATTTGTGTTTATATGATAATTAGAAGAAAAAGGGACTGTATAAGTATTTATATATATATACACATACATACATATACATATATACACACACACATATATCCAAACAAATAAACCTGTTGCCATCAAATAAATTCCGACTCATAACAAGCCTATAGGACTAAGTAGAACTGCCCCATAGGGTTTCAAAGGAGTGGCTGGTGGATTCCAGCTGTGGACCTTTTCGTTAGCAGCCAAGCTCTTAACCACTTTATCACCAGGATCCCATATATATACATATCTCTATCTGTTGATCTATTGATTGATCTGTTACTCTATCTATCTAATACCTCTGGATAAAAATAGAGCATGCAAGGGAGGAAGGGAGGGAGGGGTGTGAGCCCTCCTTTGCACACCCATTACTAGCAAATGTCCTCAAGGTAAAATCACCATTTTACTCTTGACCTTTCTGTACAGTCTTAGCCCTTTAGTTCCACTTGCATCATTAGTTCTCTACTGTCTTCATTTTATTTCTGCATTCCTACAGCTTTACTTATTGTTCATGCCATGGTCAAGTTTTTTGCTCACTACCTCATCCTGCCTTGATGTAGAAGCCCTGAATTGCTTGATTATTAAGTTGTTCAATATGTAAAGCCTTTGCAAGAACTCTAAAAATAATGTAAATCTCTAAAGAAAGTAGTTTCTTAACGAAGAATAAATTCTTAAGCTTTATAAGAGATCCTATTATCTAATTTTATAAATTCTATTAGCAAGTCATAATTTTCTACAGAAATTAATCTAAGGAAAAATTAATTTGTATTAATGCATATGCTCCAATTTGTTAACAATGCGTAGATAATTATTTCAATAAGTGTTTTCAAATAAGAATTTATCATTACTGTGAATATGAAAATTTCAGCCTTCACATTGGCTTCACATAATTATTTCAATAAGTGTTTTCAAATAAGGATTTATCATTACTGTGAATATGAAAATTTCAGCCTTCACATTGGCTTTGGGGAAAACATATGGTTTGCCTTCTTTTTAATCTATATTTTTAAAAAGCAATTAAGTTACCATTAAGACATAACAAATCTTTTGGAGAGAATAGAATTCTGCAGTATTGGCACCTGAGCACTAAGAGGTGGTTAGTATCCATAGTTACAGTGCTATTACTAATAGGTTTGTCCCTGCTAACAGAACACAAGGGCCACTTATCCTTTTGTCCTTCAAGTGTATGAAATGTAAAAGGATGGAATCAGACTGGGAGGAAGAGGAGTGAAATATTTCTAAAATATTTTACATCTTCCCATTTCAATGAATGAAATCATCTAAGAATTTCTCAGCTGTATTAGGTACTATAGGAGAGACAGGAATGGATCAGGCAGCTGGTCTCCAATGGGCTAATAATTTGAAGATATGGGGGAAAACTGAGCACTTATGGACATGTCTTATTTTAGATCCTTTGGGACATTTGGAAATACACATCTCATTATCAGGAGAGAGAAAACAAGACTAGAAAGACAGATTTGGTGGCCACATTCGTAGAAGTGATAGACGAAACTTTGAAAATTGAAAACATCATCCAAATGGAAATGAAACACAGAGAGAGAAAAAAAATACAAAAGTATAAACTTAAGGTATTTTTATTATTAAAAGAGAAGGGGACACAGTTAAGTAGACCTCATTTTTCCAAATTATTTAGGAAAAATTATTCAACAGATACTAAAACCATACAATTTAGGGCCTTTTAATTGAAATTCAATTCAAGTATTGTTCAATACGTGTATCTTCAGATTATGTGTTAATACTTGGTAGGGCAAATTTAGGGAGAATTAGAGTATTAAGATATACGTAATATATTACATTTCCATTTAGACCTGCACATACAAACACACGCACATATCTTTCTTCTTATTGGGATAGTTCTACAGTTTATATTTTGTGCCACCGTACATTAATTTTATTTCCATTTTATGTTTTTGACTACTACTATAAGAATATAAGATAGTAATTGTTTTATATATATTTGCATTCATTTTAATTAGCTCATTATTTCTAATTATTTTTGGTTGGTTCTTTCAGATTTGCTAAGCATGTAATTATGTCACCTACAGATGGTCTTAATTTAGTCTCCTCTCCATTTATCATTTAAAACTCTTATTTCTGTTTCATGTCATAATGGATTAAACAGAACTTCAAAATTATATAACACACAGGGACATTTTTTGTTTCTTCTGATGCTAGTGGGAATGCTTTTATTATTTTACCATTAAATGCATATTTCCTTATGTCTTGAACCCCATTCTCTTTCTAATATTCAAAGTTTATCCATGTTGTGACATGCACCAAGACTTTATATTTCTTTAGGGCTGTGTAGTATTCCATTGTATATATATCGGTACATCGCATTTTATTTATTCATTCATCTGTTGATGGATACTTTTGTTGTTTCCACACTTTGGCAACATGAAAAGTGCTACAATAAAAACTGGTGTACAGGTTTATGTTTGTGTTCCAACCTTCACTTCTTCTGGGTATATATAGTAGGGTTAAGACATGTGGGTCATATGATATTTCTGTGTTCAACTTTCGAGTAACCATTAAACTGTTTTCCATAGTAGCTATACCATTTTACTTTCCCACCAGCAATGGCTAAGGGTTCCAGTTTCTACACAGCCCCTCCATCACCTATTGTTTTCTGTTTTTTATGATCACTGCTGTTCTAATAGGAATGAGGTGTTATTGTAGTTTTGATTTGCTTTTCCCTAATGACTAAAGGAGCACTGGTAGCACAGTGTTTAAAGCTATCAACTGATAACCAGAAGGTTTGCAATTTGAAACCACCAGTGGCTCTGCTGGAGAAAGATGTGGCAGTCTGCTTCCAGAGATTTACAGCCTTAGAAATCCCATGGGGTCGCTATGAGTCGGAACCAACTCACCACAGCAGTGGGTTTGACTTTTGGAAATGGGCTAATGACATTAAACATCTCTCTTTCCGTGTGCTCATTGGCCATTTGAATATTCTCTTTGGTGAAATGCCTGTTCAAGTCCTTTTCCCATTTATCATTGGGTTCTTTGTCTTTTTATTAAGTTGTGGAAGTGTTTTGTTTTTCATATCTTTTGAATCTTAGACCCTTATTGGATATACGGTTTCCAAAAATATTCTCCCAATAGGCAGGTTGTCTCTTCCCTTTTTGATAAAGTCTGTTGATGAACAAAAGCATTTAATTTTTATGAGGTCCTATTTATCTATCTTGTCTTTTGCTGCTTGTGCTTTCATTGTCACGTCTGATAATCTATTGTTAAAAACTAAGCCTTGTAGCCATGCCCCTATATTTTCTTCTAAGAATTTTATTGTTTTATTTTTACATTAAAATCTGTGATTTCTTTTAAATCGATTTTTGTGTCTGGCATAAGGTATGGATCCTGATTCATTCTTATGCACATGGAAATCCAGTTTTTCCAGCACTATTTTTTGAAGACTCTTCCTTCTGCATTGAATGGACTTGGCATCCTTACTGAAAATCAGTTGTCTATAGCTGTGTAAATTTATTTTTGAACTCTCAACCCTATTTCATTGGTCTATATGTCTATTATTATATCAGCATCAGGCTGTTTTGTTTATTGCATCTTTATGGTATACCTTAAAATCAGAAAGTGTAAGTTCTCTTACTTTATTATTTTCCAAGAATATTTTTGGCTATTCAGAGTCCCTTACCCTTCCATGGAAACCCTGGTGGCATAGTGGTTAAGTGCTACAACTGCTAACCAAAGGGTAAGTGCTACAACTGTTAACCAAAGGGTCGGCAGTTTGAATCCGCCAGGCGCTCCTTGGAAACTATATGGGGCAGTTCTACTCTGTCCTCTAGGGTCCCCATGAGTTGGAATCAACTGGACAGCACTGGGTTTTTTTTTTTTGGTTTACCCTTCCATATAAATTTGAGAATTGTTTTTTCTATTTCTGTAAAGAAGGTTAGTGAAATCTTGATGGGGATTCCATTGAATTTATAAATTACTTTGGGTAGTATGGAAACCCTGGCAGCATAGTGGTTAAGTGCTATGGCTGCTAACCAAGAGGTCGGCAGTTTGAATCCGCCAGGCGCTCCTTGGAAACTCTATGGAGCAGTTCTACTCTGTCCGCTAGGGTCGCTATGAATCGGAATCTACTGGAGGGCAGTGGGTCTGGTTTTGGGTTTTGGGTGGTACTGACATCTTAACTATACCAAGCCTTCCAATCAATCCATGAATGCAGACTGTCCTTCCATTTACTTCGGTGTTCTTTTAGTAATGCGTTATAGTTTTCTGTGCACAAGTTTTTCACCTTCCTGTTTAAATTCATTCCTAGGTATTTTATTCTTTTAGATACTATTTTAAATCATGTTCCTTAATTTCCTTTTCCACCTGCTCATTGACGATATATAGAAATCCAACTGATTTTTGTGTGTTTTCTTGTACCCTGACACCTTGCTGAACTCATCTATTACTTCTAATCTCTATCTCGTGAATTCCTTGGGTTTTCTATGTATAGGATCATGTTGTCTTTGAAAAAAGATAGTTTTACTTCCTCCTTTAAAATTTGAATACTATTTTTTCCCCCAGCCTAATTTTCCTGGCTAGAACTTCCAGAATAATATTAAATAGAATCAGTGAAAGTTAGCATTTCTGTCTTGTTCATGATCTTAATTAGAAAGTTTTTGGTTTTCTTCACTGAGTGTGATGTTAGCTGTGGATTTTTCATAAATATCCTTTATTAAATTTAGGGATTTCCTTTGTCTTAGTCATCTAGTATTGCTATAACAGAAATATCACAAGTGGATGGCTTTAACAAAGTGAAATTTATTCTCTCACAGTCTAGTATGTTACAAGTCCAAATTCAAAGTGTCAGCATCAGGGGGAGGCTTTCTCTCTTTGTCGGCTCTGGAGGAAGGTCCTTGTCCTCAATCTTCCCATGGTTGAGGAGCTTCTCAGGTGCAGAGACCCTGTGTCCAAAGGACATGCTCTGCTCCTGGTGCTGCTTTCATGGTGGTATGAGGTCCCCAACTCTCTGGCTGCTTCCCTTTCCTTTTATCTCTCGAGAGATTAAAGTACAGACCACACCACAGGGAAACTCCCTTTACAATGTGACCTGAGTAAGGGTGGTTTTACAATCCCACCCTAATCCCCTTAACATAAAATTACAATCACAAAATGGAGGACAACCACACAATACTGGGAATCACGACCTAACCAAGTTGACACGTACATATGCTTGGGGGACACAATTCAATCCATTATATCCTTATATCCCTGTTTTGTTGCATGTTTTTGCATGAAAGAATGCTGAACTTTGTCAAATGCCTTTTCAGCATGTATTGAGATGATCACGTTCTATTAAAGTAATGTATTAAATTGACTGATTTTTCTAATGTTGAATTACCCTTGCATTCCTATGATAAATCCAACTTCATGGTGCATAATCCTTTTAACATGTTTTTGAATTCAATTTGTTAATATTTTATTCAGTAATTTTGTATATACCCTAGAGATATTGGTCTGTAGTTTTCTTGTGCTGTCTTTCTGTCTGGTTTTGCTCTCAGGGTTATGCTCGCTTCATACAATGAGTTAGGGAGTGTTCCTTCCTCTTCTATTTTTCGGAAAAGTTTGAATAGGGTTGGCATCAATCTTTCCATAAACGTTCTATAGAATTCCCCAGGGAAGCCATCTGGTTCAGGACATTTCTTTGTTGGAGAATTATTGATAATTGATTAAATCTCTTCACTTGTTGTGGGTCTGTTGAGATCCACTGTTTCTTCTTGACTCAATGTAGGGAAATGGTTCAAGGAATTTGTTCATTTCTTCTAACTTATCTAATTTGTTGGAATACAATTATTCATAATATTCCTTTATATTACCTTTTATTTCTGTAGGATCAGTTGTAATGTCCCACTTTCATTTTTGATTTTAGATATTTACATCTTTCTTTTTGTTTGTCATTTTAGCCAAAGGTTTGTCAATTTTATTGATCTTTTCAAAGGACCAATTCCTGGTTTCATTGAATTACTTTACTATTTTTTTTTTTATTCTGTATTTAATGTTTTCTGTTTTGATCCTTATTATTTCTTTTGTTCTGGTAGCTTTGGACTTGGTTTCCTCTTTCTTTTCTAATTCTTCAAGTTGTAGAGTTAAACTATTGTTCTGGGATCTTTACTCTTTTTTTTTTTAATGTCGGCATTTATTGCTGTAAATTTCCCTCTGAGTACTGCCTTTATACAACCCATAGGTTTTGATATTTTGTACTTTCATTCTCATTCAACTCCAAAAAAAGCAGGATATTTTGTACATTTTTCTAAGTGAGAAGAAGAATAAACAAGGTGATTGCATTCAAGAGGAGAAGATTTAGGAAAAGTACACTCAGGATAAGTGTACCTAGCATTTTAAGAAAGAAAAATGTAACACTCAATACAGTGTGTGTTAGCACTTGGGTGGAATGTTTAAAAATAATAATGAAGAAAATATTTTAGTAAAAGTTGTGGAAAATTTGCTATAAAATGAATTAAGGATTGGCTAAAAATTGCTGAAAACCACTGATGATACACTTATTATTTTGTCCAATCAGGAGGATCTCAAGGCCTGTCTTATTCCTTACCTATTATTTTTGTATTGTTTAGGTTCAGGTGAGATAGTTAATACCATATTCTCCTAAGTCTTTCTTTTTCCCTGTAAATGCTCTGCAAAGTTGTGCAGTGGAATTGGTTCATAATGTTTAAATTCCAGAATATTTTAGATAAAAAGAATCTAGCTTCCTGTGCATGAGGCCAGATATGTTCCTTTTAAATATATTTGTATTAGTCAGGATTTAGTTAGAAAATACATCTACTCTAGGTATTTCAGATGTCATTGTTGTGTGCTATTGAGTAGATTTAGACTCATAGCGACCCTACAGGACAGAACAGATTTGAGCTACAGAGTTTTCAAGGCTGCAATTTCTATGGGAGTAGATCTCTAAGCCTTTTCTTTTATGGAGTCACTGGTAGGTTTGAACCACCAGCCTTTTGGTTAGCAGTCAAGCACTTAACCACTGCACAGCCAGGGCTCCTCGATATTTTAAATACAGGGTCTTTAGTATAGAAAATTGTTTACACTGATATTGGAAAAGCACAGGAACCAAATTAGGTACAGTTAGGCAACCAAAAGATTAATAATAGCAATAAATCTTCACCTAAAGGGCTGTAGGGACAAAGGGTAAATTGTGTTATTATAGCCCAGGAGCAGGGTAGAGCTGGTGGGAACTGGAAGGACATTAGTCCTTTGTTGTAGGAGCTGAGACTACAGAGGGTAAGAATATGGAGTGGAAAATAGAAACAAGGAGGAGAGTTAACTGTTCTCAGAGAAAGAAAGGGGAAGAAATACATTGACTTCTCCCCACCCCCTAGATCCCAGTCTTCTGCCAGAGTCACTCATTTGCTGAAACTTTCTAAAAACCAGAAGGCAAGGCATTCTGGGAAATATAATTTTCTGCAATATAGAGCAGGGCAACAAAGGGCCAGGAATGGGGTGGGAGCAAATAAGAAGACAACCGGAACACTGTGGATAAATGCTACTGTGTATTGTGATGAGAGGAACACTTAGGATCAGCTACCGGTATACAAATATGTCAGGATCAAAGGATGTATGTATTTCCTCCATCAGTTCATGTGTGATGTTTGCCCAAGCCCTCACCCCTTAGTGACAGATTATATAAATAACTATTCATGCATCCACTAAATTGTACTTCACCCTTATTTAATGCAATAAGGGAACTATTGGATGCTCTTGTGCAATTAATTTCTTCTGTCGGTAGTGAGAAATGTCAAGCAATATTGATCTTGAAATCAGACACTTGAAATTATGTGATAAATTAACTGGCATTATACGTTTGATTTCTTGCAGTAATATGAACTTATAATTTGAATAACTCAACCTCAAGTGAAATTATTCTGAAAGTAGTATAAAGAAATCAAGCAAGCAAGTTGTTGTAATCTCCCAAAAGTCTTACTTAAAGTTTTAGAGATGACCCAGAAGCAACTAGAAAAAATATGTTCACTATTCTTAGCAGTTAACAGGCAGCATGGAACCTCTGGATCCTTATCTCAGAGAGGGTCCATGATTTGTGCAATTGGCAACTCTGCTATGCTGAGTGATTTAGAGTCTGTTTTTTCAGTCTTTAAGCTAACTTGGGTACACGTTTTTCTCCCCCTAATTGAACAAAGATGTCACTTTAAGGACTAAGGTGCACCTGACCCAAGCCATGGTGTTTTCAATTGCTTCATATTAATGTGAAAGGAACACCAAAGAAGAATTGATGCCTTTGAATTATGGAGTTGCTGAAGAATATTGAATACACCACCAACTGCCAGACGAATAAACAAATCTGTCTTGGAAGAAGTACAGCCAGAATGCTCCTTAGAAGCAAGGATGGCAAGACGTTATCTTACATATTTTGGACATGTTATCAGGAGGGATCAGTTCCTGGAGAGGACATCATGCTTGGTGAAGTAGAGGGTCAATGAAAAAGAGGGAGATCCTCAAGGAGATGGATTGACTCAGTGGCTGCAACAATGGGCTCATGCATAATGATTGTGAGCATGGTGCAGGCCTGGGCAGTGTTCCATTCTGTTGTACATAGGGTCACTGTGAGTCAGAACCAACTCCATGGCACAACTGAACAATTGAACATTGGTATGTGCAATTAAAATATTCCTGTGACTACATATACAGAGAGAAAACAATATACCCACTTTGGATAAACCTGTTTGTTTTTTCTTTAAGTTTACTTTCTAACATGAATGGCATAAAGTCAACTCTACAACATCTGAAATGCCTCATGAACAGATGCAAAAATCTCCATTCATTGTCATAAATATGCTGACTAATGACTAAAAAAAAGCAGTAGCCCTATTGGTAACTGCTTTAGTATTTTCTTTGAAATGAATATTTATAGTTACAAAAAGTATCTTTTTTATAGGGAAAGGGTGAGATGCACAAAAAGAATCAATTTTAATATGTATATTGTCCAGTGTTTCTAATTAGCCTGTCTTCACACACAAGTAGAATCAATAGTCTCTGTTCCCAATTTGAGGGATCCCCTAGGAATATATTGAGCATTGGACGATCTAATGTGACCAGTCTAAATTTAAACATTCCCAAAGCAGATGCCTTATTTTAAAAGAGAGAGAAGAAAATCAATTACTTCCAGCTGAGTTATCTGCTACTCACTTAAATAATTGTGTTTATTGAACGTATACATCTTTGAGACAATTTTCTAAATTCTTTTAGGTGTTATTTTATTTAATCATAAACAAACAAACAAAAAAATAATGGGGTAGTTACGTTTCCCACCACAATTTAGAGCAAGAGGAAAATGATGCTTAGAGAGCTTAATTAACTTGCCCAAGATCATACCATTAAAAAATGGCTGAATTTGAATTTAAACTCAAGTGTATCTTCCCAGGACATGATGACTTAACCATTTATCATAATTTTTCAAAGATTACTATTCACATATGCAATAGAAATAGAGGAAGGAAATAGACGTGTGACAGGACTTAATAACTTACAGGGTGAAAACACAGGTATTTTTTAGAAGAATTATGTCTTATGGTGGGTTCTCTAGAAAAGCAAAACCAGTAAAGCATATAAAAACATATAGAGAGAGATTTATATCAAGGAAATGGCTCACATGGTTGTAGAACCTGGAAAGTCCCACGTTTGTGGGTTGGGACAGGCTGGAAGCTTTTCCTGGCTCACAGGCTGTGAAGACCAGTGAATACCAAGACTGGCAGGTAAGATGGCAGGTAATCTGCTAGCTTAATTCCCAAGAACCTTAAATCAGGTGAACAGGAGCCAGCCACAGGGTCCAGACTGAACAAAAGCACTGGAATTGCCAGAAAGTCCAGCTGTATTAGATGCAGGCCATAGCCCCAAGGAAACTCCTTTTCAACTGATTAGCTACTCACAGCAGATCACATTTTGTAGGTAATCACACATCAGATCTCATCATGGAGGTGATTATATCATATACAACTTCCAGACCACATCATAACTGCCAAACCACTGAAAATCTTGGTCTAACCAAGTTGATACACAACCTTAATGACCAAACCGAAATTGAAATTTAGACAATTCTCCATTCCAAGCCCTTCCACTCTTGGGAATTTTAACATGCAAAATACTTAACATCATGGTATATAAGAACCGGAGAGCTTCAGTATAGAAGCCACTGAAAGGAGAAGACCTCTGAAATGCTAAAAGGAACAAGATAAACACATTTTGCATTTTTAAAGACAGCTCTCACTGACTTTATATATTTGTAGAAAGTCAATTCTGATTGAAGAGAACTCATATTCCCTAACACTCTGAAGCCAAATCCAAATTTATCAGGGTGATTTGATCACCCTCTTTACTTACTAGATTTCTTGGACTTGAAGTTAAAATACCAAACTCACAACATACATGGCAGAGGTGGTTCACTGATAGAATTCTCACCTTCCGTGCATGAGACTGAGATTCGATTCCCTTTCATTGTGACAACTGCAGCCAACACCCGTCTGTCAGTGCAGGTTTGCATGTTGCTATGATGTAAATAGGTTTCAACAGTGCTTCCAGATTAAAACAGACCAGAAAGAATAGACTGGCAATCCACTTTCAAAAATCAGTCAATAAAAAACCTATAGATTATAACAATCCAATCCCAGGTGGCTCCTGTGAGTTGGATGGACTAGAGAGCAGCTAACAAAAACAAACCTGTAACATACAATGATGTTAGGTAGTTACCTGCCATTGAGTTAGTTCCAGCTCATAGCCACCCTATGTACAACAGAAAGGAACACTGCCCAGTCCTGTACCTTCCTCACAATCATTGTCATGCTTGAGCCCATTGTTGCAACCACTGTGTCAGTCCATCCTATTGAGCGTCTTCCTCTCTCTCTCTGATCCTCTACTTTACCAAGCATGATGTCTTTCTGCAGGGACTTATTCCTCCTGATAACACGTCCAAAGTATGGGAGACGAACTCTCACTATCCTTGCTTCTAAGGGGAACTCTGGCTATACTTCTTTCAAGACAGATTTGTTCCTTGTTTTGGCAATCCAAGGTACATTCAATATTACTTGCCAACACCATAATTCAAAAGCATCAAACCTCCTTCTGTCTTCCTTATTCATTGTGCAGCTTTCGAATGCATATGAGGTGATTGATAACACCATGGCTTTGGTCAGGTGCACTTTTGTCTTCAAAATGACATCTTTGCTTTTGAAAACTTTACAGATCTTTTACAGCAGATTTGCCCAATGCAATGTGTCTTTTGATTTCTTACTGCTGCTTCCCACGGGCATTGATTGTGGATCTAAGTAAAATGAAATCCTTGACAACTTCAATCTTCTCTCCATTTATCGTGATGTTGCTTATTTGTCCAGATGTGAGGGTTTTTGTTTTCTTTATGTTGAGGTGGAATCTATACTGAAGGCTGTGGTCTTTGATCTTCAACAGTAAGTGCTTCAAGTCTTCTTCACTTTCAACATGCAAGGTTGTGTCATCTGCATAGTGCAGGTTGATAATGAGTCTTCCCCCAATCCTGATGCCACGTTCTTCATATAGTCCAGTTTCTGGGATCATTTGCTTAGCATACAGATTGAATAGGTACGGTAAAAGATACAACCCTGACACACAACTTTTCTGATTTTAAACCACACAGTATCCTCCTGTTTTGTTCAAATGACTATCTTTTGATCTATGTACAGGTTCCTCATGAGCACAATTAAGTGTTCTCGAATTGACATTCTTCGCCACGTTATCCATAATTTGTTCTGATCCACAAAGTCGAATGCCTTTGCATAGTCAATAAAACTCAGGTAAACATCTTTCTGGTATTCTCTGCTTTCAGCCAGGACCCATCTGACATCAGCAATAATATCCCTGGTTCCATGTCCTCTTCTGAATCTGGCTTGAATTACTGTCAGTTCCCTGTGAATGTACTGCTGCAGCTGTTTTTGAATGACCTTCAGCAAAATTTTACTTGCACGTGATATTAATGGTATTGTTTGATAATGTCCACATTCTGTTGGATCACCTTTCTTTGAAATAAGCATAAATATGGATCTCTTCCAGTCTTCTAAATTTCTTGGCATAAACAAGTGAGCACTTCCAGGGCTGTATCTGTTTGTTGAAACATCTCAATTTATATTCCATCAATTCCTGGAGCCGTCTTTTTCATCAATGCATCCTTCAGTGCAGCTTGAACTTCCTCCTTCAGTACCATCAATTCCTGATCATATGTTACCTCCTGAAGTGGTTGAACGTCAACCAATTATTTTTGGTATAGTGAGCCTGTGTATTCTTTTCATCTCTTTTTGGTGCTTCCTGCAACGTAATATTTTCCCCATAGAAACCTTCAACATTGCAACTCAAGGTTGAATTTTCTCTTCAGTTCTTTCAACTTGAGAAATGCGGAGTTGGAAAAACAAAAACCCTTTTGGTTTCTAATGCCAGGTCTTTGCACATTTCATTATAATACTTTACTTTGTCTTCCTGAGCAGCCCTTTGGAATCTTCTGTTCATCTCTTTTACTTTATCAACTTTTCCTTTTGCTTTAGCTATGTGATGTTCCAGAGCTAGTTTCAGAGTCTCTTCTGACATTCATTTTGGTCTTTTCTTTCTTCCCTGTCTTTTTAATGACCTTTTGCTTTCTTCATGTCTGATGTCCTTGATGTCATTATACAACTTGTCTGGTCTCCGGTTATTAGTATTCAACATATAATACCATCTGCATAATCATCATCATCAGCAGCAGAGTAATACACATTTGATACTTACTATGTGTCATGGACTGAACTGCGTCCCCCAAAATATGTGTCAACTTGGTTAGGCCATGATTCCTAGTATTGTGTGGTTGTCCTTTGTTTTGAGTTTGATATAATTTTCATAAGTGTCCAAAACTCTAATCTCTGCCTGTGATTAAAGAAGCAAGATTAGATTATGATAAAGAAGATTAGATTGAGATGTTACATCCTTATTCAGGTCACATTCCTAATCCAATATAAAGGTTATTTCCCTGGGGTGTGGCCTGCATCATCTTTTATCTTACAAGAGCTAAAAGGAAAGGGAAGCAAGCAGAGAGTGGGGACTTCATATCATGAAAAAAGCAATGCCAGGAGTACAGTGCATGCATTGGACCTGAGTTTCTTGCACTGAGATGCTCCAAGACCAAGAGAAGATTGATGACAAGGATCTTCCTCCAGAGCTGACAGAGAGAGAAAGCCTTCCCTTGGAGCTGGTGCCCTGAATTCATTTGGACTTCTAGCCTACTAAACGGTGAGAGAATAAACTTCTGTTTGTTGAAGTCATCCACTGAGGTATTTCTATTATAGCAGCATTAGATAACTAAAACACTATGGAACTAGCACAGTAGTTAATTTTTACAAGCAGGAGCTCATTTAATCCTCACAGCAATGCTGCAATGTCAGAACTAACACTACTCTCATTTTGTAGATGAAGAAACAAGCTTAAACTTGTTAATTAATATTTCTAAGATCACACAGCTAGTACGTGGCAAAGCTGGCATCTGAATATACATTGTCATACTAAAAAGTCCACACTCTTAACTGCCAAGTAATACTTTCACTTATATATTTAACAAGAGCTCAGCGTATGGTTACATATTGGACATCATAGGATATGTGTAATTAAACAGCTGGAAATATTTTTAGTGGCATATATATAGATAGAGAAATGATCTTACTGTCTAAATGGAGTGAGGACTCTATTATCATGTAATGATAATTGCTTCTCTATTATTCAGTGGCTAATAACTGAAAATTGTAAAAAAAGTGAAACATCTGGTTAGAATATTTTTTATAAATACCACAATGAATTTACAAATGTTTACTATTGTGTGTTTCAAGAGCATTCCCCTCTATGGAGTAAAAGGCTCTGCTTATTTATTATTGTTAATTGAAAATGCTTTTGCCCTCAGCCATCTTCTGTATGTATGTTAGCTTTCTTTTCAAAGAAAATAATAAACATGAAACAGTCATTCTCCAGTCTTTGAGGGATTTTGGATAAGTATTTCAATAATAGTTCAGGAAGGCAAAATGCCTTTAAAAGCCAACAAAATTTATGTTCAACCCATCAACAGTGAAACCAGAAGGTGGAGTATATTGCTGTATAATGAAACTAATTTTTCGATCCAATTATCTGCATTTCCTATGACCATTATACCTGTCAACCATGTTCATACAAAATTGCTAAAAGTCAATGGCTTTGATACTGAGTTCTGTCACAAAAAGCCTGAGTTAAGTGACTTCAGAGGAAGTTGATAGATCGTGAATAAGAGTAGGTTGTTATTCTGCCAGTAAGAGTTGGTATTGATGATTGAAGTAATGTCACTAGTCACTACTGTGTTAAGGTCGTGTTCTGATGACACTTCCTATGACAATCAAAAAGGCCTTCTGGTACAAGATATAATGCATATTTATGCAACTCAAGAGGATTGAAAGCAATGGATGTGTTTTCAGTGCAGATCACGTCTCAAGCAATGACAGAAATATGTGTAGGCTGAAAGTGGCATATTCAGCATGGTAGGCTTCTCTTTTTCTTATCATGAAGGCTATATTTGTATTTTATTAAGTGTTGTTGTTAGGTGCTGTCCAGTCAGTTCCAACTCATAGCAACCCAATGCACAACACTGCCTGATCCTGATCCATCCTCACAATAATTGTCATACATGAGCCCATTGTTGCAGCCACTATGTCAATTCATCTCATTGAGGATCTTCCTCCTTTTTGCTGACCTTCTACTTCATCAAGCATGACGTCCTTCTCCATGGACTGATTCCTCCTGAAAACATGTCAAAAGTATGTGAGACATAGTCTTATCAACCTCGCTTCTAAGGACCATTCTGGCTGTACTTCTTCCAAGACAGATTTGTTTGTTCTTATTCACTATTATTCGCCAACTTAATTCAACAGTGACAATTCTTCTTTGGTCTTCCTTATTCATTGGCCAGCTTTCACATGCGTATGAGCCAATTGAAAACACCATGGCTTGGGTCAGGTTCACCTTAGTATTCAATGTAACTTTTTTTTTTTTAAATTAACTTTTATTGAGCTTCAAGTGAACGTTTACAAATCAAGTTAGTCTGTCACATATAAGTTTATATACATCTTACTCCTTACTCCCACTTGCTCTCCCCCTAATGAGTCAGCCCTTCCAGTCTCTCCTTTCGTGACAATTTTGCCAGGTTCCAAGTCTTTCTTTCCTCCCATCCCCCCTCCAGACAGGAGATGCCAACACAGTCTCAAGTGTCCACCTGATATAATTAGCTCACTCTTCATCAGCATCTCTCTCCCACCCACTGTCCAGTTCCTTTCATGTCTGATGAGTTGTCTTCGCGGATGATTCCTGTCCTGTGCCAACAGGTTTGGGGACCATGACCGCCGGGATTCCTCTAGTCTCAGTCAGACCATTAAGTATGGTCTTTTTATGAGAATTTGAGGTCTGCATCCCACTGATCTCCTGTTCCCTCAGGAGTTCTCTGTTGTGCTCCCTGTCAGGGCAGTCATCGATTGTGGCCGGGCACCAACTAGTTCTTCTGGTCTCAGGATGATGTAGGTCTCTGGTTCATGTGGCCCTTTCTGTCTCTTGGGCTCTTAGTTGTCGTGTGGCCTTGGTGTTCTTCATTCTCCTTTGATCCAGGTGGGTTGAGACCAATTGATGCATCTTAGATGGCCGCTTGTTAGCATTTAAGACCCCAGATGCCACATTTCAAAGTGGGATGCAGAATGTTTTCATAATAGAATTATTTTGCCAATTGACTTAGAAGTCCCCACAAACCGTGGTTCCCAAACCCCTACCCTTTCTCCGTTGACCTTTGAAGCATTCATTTTATCCTGGAAACTTCTTTGCTTTTGGTCCAGTCCAGTTGAGATGACCTTCCATGTATTGAGTATTGTCCTTCCCTTCACCTAAAGCAGTTCTTATCTACTGATTAATCAGTAAAAAACCCTCTCCCTCCCTCCCTCCCTCCCTCCCCCCTTTGTAACCACAAAAGTATGTGTTCTTCTCAGTTTATACTATTTCTCAAGATCTTATAATAGTGGTCTTATGCAATATTTGTCCTTTTGCCTCTGACTAATTTCGCTCAGCATAATGCCTTCCAGGTTCCTCCATGTTATGAAATGTTTCACAGATTCGTCACTGTTCTTTATCGATGCGTAGTATTCCATTGTGTGAATATACCACAATTTATTTACCCATTCATCCATTGATGGACACCTTGGTTGCTTCCAGCTTTTTGCTATTGTAAACAGAGCTGCAGTAAACATGGGTGTGCATATATCTGTTTGTGTGAAGGCTCTTGTGTCTCTAGGGTATATTCCGAGGAGTGGGATTTCTGGGTTGTATGGTAGTTCTATTTCTAACTGTTTAAGATAACGCCAGATAGATTTCCAAAGTGGTTGTACCATTTTACATTCCCACCAGCAGTGTATAAGAGTTCCAATCTCTCCGCAACCTCTCCAACATTTATTCTTTTGTGTTTTTTGGATGAATGCCAGCCTTGTTGGAATGAGATGGAATTTCATCGTAGTTTTAATTTGCATTTCTCTAATGGCTAATGATCGAGAGCATTTTCTCATGTAGCTGTTAGCTGCCTGAATATCTTCTTTAGTGAAGTGTGTGTTCATATCCTTTGCCCACTTCTTGATTGGGTTGTTTGTCTTTTTGTGGTTGAGTTTTGACAGAATCATGTAGATTTTAGAGATCAGGCACTGGTCGGAGATGTCATAGCTGAAAATTCTTTCCCAGTCTGTAGGTGGTCTTTTTACTCTTTTGGTGAAGTCTTTAGATGAGCATAGGTGTTTGATTTTTAGGAGCTCCCAGTTATCTGGTTTCTTTTCATCATTTTTGGTAATGTTTTGTATTCTGTTTATGCCTTGTATTAGGGCTCCTAGGGTTGTCCCTATTTTTTCTTCCATGATCTTTATCGTTTTAGTCTTTATGTTTAGTTCTTTGATCCACTTAGAGTTAGTTTTTGTGCATGGTGTGAGGTATGGGTCCTGTTTCATTTTTTTGCAAATGGATACCCAATTATGCCAGCACCATTTGTTAAAAAGACTATCTTTTCCCCAATTAACTGACACTGGGCCTTTGTCAAATATCAGCTGCTCATATGTGGATGGATTTATATCTGGGTTCTCAATTCTGTTCCATTGGTCTATGTGTCTGTTGTTGTACCAATACCAGGCTGTTTTGACTACTGTGGCTGTATAATAGGTTCTGAAATCAGGTAGAGTGAGGCCTCCCACTTTCTTCTTCTTTTTCAGTAATGCTTTACTTATCCGAGGCTTCTTTCCCTTCTATATAAAATTGGTGATTTGTTTATCTATCACCTTAAAAAATGACATTGGAATTTGGATCGGAAGTGCATTGTATGTATAGATGGCTTTTGGTAGAATAGACATTTTTACTGTGTTAAGTCTTCCTATCCATGAGCAAGGTATGTTTTCCCACTTAAGTATGTCATTTTTAATTTCTTGTAGTAGAGCTTCGTAGTTTTCTTTGTATAGGTCTTTTACATCCTTGGTAAGATTTATTCCTAAGTATTTTATCTTCTTGGGGGCTACTGTGAATGGTATTGATTTGGTTATTTCCTCTCCGATGTTCTTTTTGTTGATGTAGAGGAATCCAAGTCATTTTTGTATGTTTACCTTATAACCTGAGACTCTGCCAAACTCTTCTATTAGTTTCAGTAGTTTTCTGGAGGATTCCTTAGGGTTTTCTGTGTATAAGATCATGTCATCTGCAAATAGAGATAATTTTACTTCCTCCTTGCCAATCCGGATGCCCTTTATTTCTTTGTCTAGCCTAATTGCCCTGGCTAGGACTTCTAGCACAATGTTGAATAAGAGTGGTGATAAAGGGCATCCTTGTCTGGTTCCCATTCTCAAGGGAAATGCTTTCAGGTTGTCTCCATTTAGAGTGATGTTGGCTGTTGGCTTTGCATAGATGCCCTTTATTATGTTGAGGAATTTTCCTTCAATTCCTATTTTGCTGAGAGTTTTTATCATAAATGGGTGTTGGACTTTGTCAAATGGCTTTTCTGCATCAATTGATAAGATCATGTGGTTTCTGTCTTTTGTTTTATTTATGTGGTGGATTACATTAATGGTTTTTCTGATATTAAACCAGCCTTGCATACCTGGTATAAATCCCACTTGATCGTGGTGAATTATTTTTTTGATATGGTGTTGAATTCTATTGGCTAGAATTTTGTTGAGGATTTTTGCATCTATCTTCATGAGGGATATAGGCCTGTAATTTTCTTTTTTTGTAATGTCTTTACCTGGTTTTGGTATCAGGGAGATGGTGGCTTCATAGAATGAGTTGGGTAGTATTCCGTCTTTTTCTATGCTTTGGAATACCTTCAGAAGTAGTGGTGTTAACTCTTCTCTGAAAGTTTGGTAGGACTTTGCAGTGAAGCCGTCCGGGCCAGGGCTTTTTTTTGTTGGAAGTTTTTTGATTACCGTTTCAATCTCTTTTTTTGTTATGGGTCTATTTAGTTGTTCTACTTCTGAATGTGTTAGTTTAGGTAGGTAGTGTTTTTCCAGGAATTCATCCATTTCCTCTAGGTTTTCAAATTTGTTAGAGTACAATTTTTCATAATAATCTGATATGATTCTTTTAATTTCAGTTGGGTCTGTTGTGATGTGGCCCTTCTCGTTTCTTTTTCGGGTTATTTGTTTCCTTTCCTGTATTTCTTTAGTCAGTCTAGCCAATGGTTTATCAATTTTGTTAATTTTTTCAAAGAACCAGCTTTTGGCTTTGTTAATTTTTTCAATTGTTTTTCTGTTCTCTAATTCATTTAGTTCAGCTCTAATTTTTATTATTTGTTTTCTTCTGGTGCCTGATGGATTCTTTTCTTGCTCACTTTCTATTTGTTCAAGTTGTAGGGACAGTTCTCTGATTTGGGCTCTTTCTTCTCTTTGTATGTGTGCATTTATCGATACAAATTGGCCTCTGAGCACTGCTTTTGCTGTGTCCCAGAGGTTTTGATAGGAAGTATTTTCATTCTCGTTGCATTCTATGAATTTCTTTATTCCCTCCTTAATGTCTTCTATAACCCAGTCTTTTTTCAGGAGGGTATTGTTCATTTTCCAAGTGCTTGATTTCTTTTCCTTAGTTTTTCTGTTGATTTCTAGTTTTATTGCTTTGTGGTCTGAGAAGATGCTTTGTAATATTTCGATGTTTTGGATTCTGCAAAGGTTTGTTTTATGACCTAATATGTGGTCTATTCTAGAGAATGTTCCGTGTGCGCTAGAAAAAAAAGTATACTTTGCAGCATTTGGGTGGAGTGTTCTGTATAAGCTAATGAGGTCAAGTTGGTTGATTGTTGTAAGTAGGTCTTCCGTGTCTCTATTGAGCTTCTTACTGGATGTCCTGTCCTTCTCCGAAAGTGGTGTGTTGAAGTCTCCTACTATAATTGTGGAGCTGTCTATCTCACTTTTCAATTCTGTTAAAATTTGATTTATGTGTCTTTTAGCCCTGTCATTGGGTGCATAAATATTTAATATGGTTATGTCTTCCTGATCAATTGTCCCTTTTATCATTATGTAGTGTCCTTCTTTATACTTTGTGGTGGATTTAAGTCTAAAATCTGTTTTGTCAGAAATTAATATTGCTACTCCTCTTCTTTTTTGCTTGTTGTTTGCTTGATATATTTTTTTCCATCCTTTGAGTCTTAGTTTGTTTGTGTCTCTAAGTCTACGGATCGTGTTTCTTTATCTAGTCGGAGACTCTCTGTCTCTTTATTGGCGCATTTAGTCCATTTACATTCAGAGTAATTATAGATAAATGTTTAGTGTTGTCATTTTGATGCCTTTTTATGTGTGTTGTTGATACTTTCATTTTTCCACATACTTTTTTGTGCTGAGATGTTTTTCTTAGTAAATTGTGAGATCCTCATTTTCGTAGTGTTTGACTTCATGTTTGTTGAGTCGTTACGTTTTTCTTGGCTTTTATCTTGAGTTATGGAGTTGTTATACCTCTTTATGGTTACCTTAATATTTACCCCTATTTTTCTAAGTAAAAACCTAACTTGTATTGTTCTATATCGCCTTGTATCACTCTCCATATGGCAGTTCTATGCCACCTGTATTTAGTCCCTCTTTTTGATTATTGTGATCTTTTACGTATTGACTTCAGTGATTCCCGGTTATGAGCATTTTTTTTTAAATTAATCTTAATTTGTTTTTGTGATTTCCCTATTTGAGTTGATATCAGGATGTTCTGTTTTGTGACCTTGTGTTGTGCTGATATCTGATATTATTGGTTTTCTGACCAAAAATAATCCTTTAGTGTTTCTTGTAGGTTTGGTTTTTGCAAATTCTCTAAACTTGTGTTTATCTGTAAATATCTTAATTTCGCCTTCATATTTCAGAGAGAGTTTTGCTGGATATATGATCCTTGGCTGGCAGTTTTTCTCCTTCAGTGCTCTGTATATGTCATCCCGTTGCCTTCTTGACTGCATGGTTTCTGCTGAGTAGTCTGAACTTATTCTTATTGATTCTCCCTTGAAGGAGACCTTTCTTTTCTCCCTGGCTGCTTTTAAAATTTTCTCTTTATCTTTGGTTTTGGTGAGTTTGATGATAACATGTCTTGGTGTTTTTCTTTTTGGATCAATCTTAAATGGGGTTCGATGAGTATCTTGGATAGATATCCTTTCGTCTTTCATGATGTCAGGGAAGTTTTGTGTCAGGAGATCTTCAACTATTTTCTCTGTGTTTTCTGTCCTCCCTCCCTCTTCTGGGACTCCAATCACATGCAAGTTATCCTTCTTGATAGAGTCTCACATGATTCTTAGGGTTTCTTCATTTTTTTTTAATTCTTTTATCTGATTTTTTTTCGGCTATGTTGGTGTTAATTCCCTGGTCTTCCAGATGTCCCAGTCTGCATTCTAATTGCTCGAGTCTGCTCCTCTGACTTCCTATTGCGTTGTCTAATTCTGTAATTTTATTGTTAATCTTTTGGATTTCTACATGCTGTCTCTGTATGGATTCTTGCAACTTATTAATTTTTCCACTATGTTCTTGAGTAATCTTTTTGAGTTCTTCAACTGTTTTATCAGTGTGTTCCTTGGCTTTTTCTGCAGTTTGCCTTATTTCATTTCTGATGTCTTGAAGCATTCTGTAAATTAGTTTTTTATATTCCATATCTGATATTTCCAGGATTGTATCTTCATTTGGGAAAGATTTTGATTCTTTTGTTTGGGGGGTTGTAGAAGCTGTCATGGTCTGCTTCTTTATGTGGTTTGATATGGATTGTTGTCTCCGAGCCATCACTGGGAAACTTGTTTTTCCAGAAAATCCGCTAAAAAAAAAAATGCAGTCAGATCCCTATCAGAACTGCCTTTGGTTTATAACCACCACCTTGTTCCCTGTAAGGATGAAAGTCCGAGATTTGGATCATATATGCTTGGCTGTAGCTGTTTCTATGTTTTTAGTCCAATTAGGGATGGATTTTTGGTCCCTGTTTTTTTTGTGGTTCCTTCTCTCAGGCCAGAAGAGTGGGTTAGGAAAAGACCAAAAGAAGAAAAAAGGGGGGGGGAGAGGGAAGCAAGCCGCCGCAGAGCCGGAGCCGTTCTCCCTCTGGCTCAGGAAATTCCAATGTTAATGAAGCCACCTGGGGAGGGTGGGGGAGGGATCAGAGAGATAGGAGAGTAAAAAAGAAAAGCACCTCGGAATATAGCCAGAGTTGCTTGTCTTGCTTGGAATGACTATTTTATCTGAGATTCCCGAGGGGCATGTCGCCTATGTGTGCTGGCTGTGTGGAGATTGCCCCCGGGGGTCTGACCCGCTGAAGCCTCGGTCAGATCCTCCGCTGCCAGTCCAAAGCCCAGTGTCAAGGTTCCCCTGCTGGGACACTGCACTCCCGGCTCCAAAATCAGTCGCTGCCTCCCAGGGACTTCTTGTCCTGCCAGCCACATCGCCGCGCCACCCCCGCGGACTGGCTGGGCCCCCTCCCGGGGTTAGTTCAGGGGAGTAGAGCTGTGCCCCGTGCTTGCGCTGTGACAGGGCCCAGTTAAAAGCCCGGTGCCAAGGTTCCCTACCTGGGACGCTGTACTCCCAGCTCCAAAACCGGTCACTGCCTCCCGGGGACTTCTCCCACCAGCCACGTTGCCACGCCGCCCGCGCAGACTGGCTGGGCCCCCTCCCGGGTCCAGTTCAGGGGGGTAGGGCTGCGCCCCTTGTTTGCGCCGTCACAAGATTTATGAGTTCAGCTCCCCTGGGCCCAGACCTAAGCCTGGCACCAAGGTTATCTGACTGGGACGCTGGCTCCAGGCTCCAAAAACAGTCGCTGCTTCCCCGTATTTGTTCGTTCTCCATCTCTAAATCTGTGTTTGTTGTTCAGGGTTCGTAGATTGTTATGTATGTGATCAATTCACTTGTTTTTCTGAGTCTTTGTTGCAAGAGGGATCCGAGGTAGCGTCTACTTAGTCCGCCATCTTGGTCCCGCCACTTCTTTGTTTTTTAACACTTTAAAGAGATCTTTTGCAGGAGATTTGCCTAATGCAATGCTTTATTTGATTTCTTGACTGCTGCTTCCATGGCTGTTGATTGTGGATCCAAGTAAAATGAAATCCTTGACAACTTCAGTCTTCTCTGTTTATCATGATGTTGCTTATTGGTCCAGTTGTGAGGATTTTTGTTTTCCTTATGTTGAGAAGCAATCTATACTAAAGTCTGTGGTCTTTGATTTTCACCAGTAAGTTCATCAGGTCCTTTTCACTTTGAGCAAGCAAGGTCATCTGCATAACACAGGTTGTTAATGAGTCTCCCTCCAATCTTGGTACCCTGTTCTTCTTTATAGAGTTCAGCTTCTCAGATTATTTTCTCAGCATACAGATTGAATGTGTGGTGAAAGGATACAACCCTAATACACATCTCTCCTGATTTAAACCACGCAGTATCCCCTTGTTCTGTTCGAAAAACTCTCTCTTGGTCTATGCACAGGTTCGTCATGAGCACAATTAAGTATTCTGAAGTTGCCATTCTTCACAGTGTTATCCATGACTTGTTATGATCCACAGAGTTGAATGCCTTTGCAGAGTCAGTAAAACACAGGTGAACATCTTTCTGGTGTCCTCTGCTTTCAGCCAGTATCCGTCTGACATCAGAAATGATATCCCTGGTTCCAAGTTCTCTTCTGAATCTGGCCTGAATTTCTGGTAGTTCCCTGTCGATGTACTATTGCAGACTCTTTTGAATGATCGTCAGCAAAATTTTACTTGCACGTGATATTAATGATATTGTTAGATAATTTTCGCATTCTGTTAGATCACCTTTCTTGGCAAAAAGCATAAATATGGATCTTTTCCAGTTGGTTGGCCAGGTAGCTGTCTTCCAAATTTCTTGGCATAGACTAGTGAGCACTTCCATTGCTGCACTCGTTTGTTGAAGCATCTCAATTTATGTTCTGTCAATTCCTGGAGCCTTGTTTTTCACCAATGCCTTCAGTGCAGATTGGACATTTTCCTTCATTACCATTGGTTCATTATCATATGCTACCTCCTGAAATGGATGAACGTCAACCAATTCTTTTTGGTATAGTGACTCTGTGTATTCCTCCCATTTTATTTTGATGCTTCCTGTGTTGTTTAATATTTCCCCCATAGGATCCTTCAATATTGCAACTCAAATCTTCAATTTTTTCTTCAGTTCTTTCAGCTGGAGAAATGCTGAGTGTGTTCTTCCATTTTGGTTTTCTAACCCCATTATAATACTTTACTTTGTCTCCTCAAGCAGACCTTTGAAATCTTCTGTTCATCTCTTTTACTTCAACATTTCTTCCTTTTGCTTTAGCTACTTGACATTCAAGAGAAATTTTCAGAATCTCTTCTGACATCCATTTTCGTCTATTCTTTCTTTCCTGTCTTTTTAACGACCGTTTTCTTTCTTCATGTCTGATGTCCTTAATGCCATTCCTCAACTTGTCTGGTTTTCAGTCATTAGTGTTCAAAGAGTCAAATCTATTCTTGAGATGGTCTCTAAATTCAGATGGGATGTACTCAAGTTCATACTTTGGATCTCGTGGACTTGTCTGTCAGATTTTGGTACTGTGCGGGCTTGTGTGTTGCTGTGATGCAGGAAACTATGCCACTAGTATTCAAATACCAGCAGGGTTGCTCATGGTGGACAGGTTTCAGCTGAGCTTCCAGACTAGAACAGACTAGGAAGAAGGACCCAGTGGTTTAAGAACAGCAACAGAACATCATCTGATGTATTGCCAACAGATGACCCCCCCCCCAGGTTGGAAGGTGCTCAAAATATGACTGGAGAAGAACTCCCTCCTCAAAGTAGAATGGACATTAACGACGTGGATGGAGTCAAGCTTTTGGGAACTTCATTTTCTGATATGGCACAACTCAAAACTCAAAATTAAGTGTAGATCTCTACAATAGTTATTGCCATTAGTCTTTGAAATGGCATTCACACAGGCCAGCCTGTCTTAAACTATTCTGGCATTTTGAAGGCCCTTAGTCATTTTCCCTCATCTTACTAAACCTATGCTCCAAATAGCAAGCTAGTCTCTGCCCTTACTATATAAACCCCAAACCCATTGCTGTAGAGTCAATTCCAACTGATAGCAACCCTGTAGGACAGAGTAGAATGGGCCCAAAGAGTTTCCAAGGAGTGCCTGGTGGATTCAAACTGCTAAATTTTTGGTTAGCAGCCATTGCACTTAACCACTATGCCACCAGGATTTCCAACCTTACTATATATGATATTAGTAATTTGTTTCTAACAGGTTTTAAACATTCTAGGTAATATTTGTGTTAAAGAACATTAAATGTGACACACAACTTAATCTTTTCTATGTTCTGTTTGAAAAGAGGGTTTATTGTTTTTGGCATAGGGTAAGCAGGCTAACCTAAGTGCTGAGTTATATGTAAATAGTGTCCTTTATGGTGATGTTGTTGTTAGCTGTTGTCAAGTCAGCTTTGACTCATAGTGACTTTAAGTGCAACAGAAAGAAATGTTGCCTGGTTCTGCATCATCTTGACAATCAACAGCATATTCAAGTTCATTGTTACAGCTATTGTGCCAATCCAATTCACCAGTGGTCTCCTTGTCCCTCACTGGCCCTCTTCTTCACCAAACACGGTGTCCCCCTCTAGCAATTGACCCCTCCTAATGATATGTCCAAAGCAAGCTAGTCTGACACCGTCCTGTGATTCATACAGTTTTCAGTGGCCAATTTTCGAAGTTAGATCACCAAGCTTTTCTTCCTAGTCTGTCTTAGTCGGGAGGCTATGCTAAAATTTGTCAACTGTTATTAGCCGTGCTGGTATTTGAATTTCCGGTGGCATAGCTTCCAGCACCACAGCAACATACAAGCCAACACAGTACAACAAACTGAGAGATGGGTGGTAGTTTATGGTGATAGAGTAGTCAAATGAGGGAAAACATGTTCATCCTCTGAAGAGGCATCACCAAGAGATTTTTCTTAGCCATCATTTCTTCCTGGTTGTTCTTGCTAGGGAAAGGACATACTGGCCTTGGATCCTGGCCAAGACAATAGACGAAATGGGAAGAAGTAGAAATGGAAAAAAAGCAGGTAGATCATTCTGATCTATTTCTGTGGTTCCATGTCTTACTGGCCATTCATCTCTCTACAGAAGATTTATGAATGAGAAAAATTGAGGTTCACCTCTTTCCATTTGCCTATCCCCTGCCATAGCTCCACAATGATCACATGCAAAAATTACCTGACAAACACATCACAGTTCCTGAAATTAAAGTAGATTCTGCATGTTCTTACATGAACGCATGAAGTATATTTATCCTCAACTTCCACACATTATTTTTCCAAATGCTTTTTATCCAAATCACATTCGGCATGGGTGAGTGTCATAAAGGCTTATGTGTATTTCAAATCTACTAGTTGTTCCTCTGAAATAGTTGTGTTCTATTACTTGAGACCTCAGGTCACAGAATATATTTCCAAGATAAATATTTGTCACACTCTAATTTCTCAGTGTATGCTCTCAACAATTTTTTCAAAATAATTTTTATTGTGCTTTAATTGAAAGTTTACAAATCAAGTCAGTCTCTCACATATAAACTTATGTACACCTCACTACATACTCCCATTTACTCTCCCCCTAATGAGTCAGCCCGCTCCCTCCTTCCAGTCTCTCCTTTCATGACCGTTTTGCCAGTTTCTAACCCTCTCTACCCTCCCATCTCCCCTCCAGACAGGAGATGCCAACACAGTCTCAAGTGTCCACCTGATACAAGTAGCTCACTCCTCATCAGCATCTCGCTTCAAGCCATTGTCCAGTCCCTTCCATGTCTGATGAGTTGTCTTGATGAATGGTTCCTGTCCTGGGCCAACAGAAGGTTTGGGGACCATGACTGCCGGGATTCTTCTAGTGTCAGTTAGACCATTAAGTCTGCTCTTTTTATGAGAGTTTGGAATCTGCATCCCACTGTTCTCCTGCTCCCTCAGGGGTTCTCTGTTGTGCTCCCTGTCAGGGCAGTCATCGGTTGTGGCCGGGCACCAACTAGTTCTTCTGGTCTCAGGATGATGTTAGTCTCTGGTTCATGTGGCCCTTTCTGTCTCTTGGGCTCATAATTATCTTGTGACCTTGGTGTTCTTCATTCTCTTTTGATCCAGGTGGGTTGAGACCAATTGATGCATCTTAGATGTCCGCTTGTTAGCATTTAAGACCCCAGACACCACACTTCAAAGTGGAATGCAGAATGTTTTCTTAATAGAATTTATTTTGCCAATTGACTTAGATGTCCCCTGAAGCCATACTCCCCAAACCCCCGCCCTTGCTCCACTAACCTTCGAAGCATTCAGTTTATTCAGGAAACTTCTTTGCTTTTGGCCCAGTCCAGTTGAGCTGACCTTCCATGTATTGAGTATTGTCCTTCCCTTCACCTAAAGTAGTTCTTATCTACTATCGAATCAGTAAATAACCCTCTCCCACTCTCCCTCTCTTCTCCCTCTCGTAACCACAAAAGAATGTGTTCTTCTCAGTTTAAACTATTTCTCAAGATCTTATAATAGTTGTCTTATACAATATTTGTCCTTTTGCATCTGACTAATTTCACTTAGCATAATGTCTTCCAGGTTCCTCCATGTTATGAAATGTTTCACAGATTCATCACTGTTCTTTATTGATGCATAGCATTCCATCGTGTGAATATACCATAACTTATTTATCCATCAACCGCTGGTGGACACCTTGGTTGCTTGCAGCTTTTTGGTATTATAAACAGTGCTGCAATAAGCATAGGTGTGCATATATCTGTTTGAGTAAAGGCTCTTATTTCTCTAGGATATATTCCGAGGAGTGGGATTTCTGGGTTGTATGATAGTTCTATTTCTAACTTTTTAAGGAAACGCCAGATAGACTTCCAAAGTGATTGTACCATTTTCCATTCCCTCCAGCAGTGTATAAGAGTTCCAATCTCTCCACAGCCTCTCCAACATTTATTATTTTGTGTTTTTTGGATTAATGCCAGCCTTGTTGGAGTGAGATGGAATCTCATCGTAGTTTTAATTTGCATTTCTCTGATGGCTAATGATCGAGAGCATTTCCACATGTATCTGTTAGCCGCCTGAATATCTTCTTTAGTGAAGTGTGTGTTCATATCCTTTGCCCACTTCTTGATTGGGTTGTTTGTCTTTTTGTGGTTGAGTTTTAACAGAATCATATAGACTTCAGAGATCAGGCACTGGTCAGAGATGTCATAGCTGAAAATTCTTTCCCAGTCTGTAGGTGGTCTTTTTACTCTTTTGGTGAAGTCTTTAGATGAGCATAGGTGTTTGATTTTTAGGAGCTCCCAGTTATCTGGTTTCTCTTTGTCATTTTTGGTAATGTTTTGTATTCTGTTTATGCCTTGTATTAGGGCTCCTAAGGTTGTCCCTATTTTTTCTTCCATGATCTTTATTGTTTTAGTCTTTATGTTTAGGTCTTTGATCCACTTGGAGTTAGTTTTTGTGCATGGTGTGAGGTATGGGTCCTGTTTCATTTTTTTGCAAATGGATATCCAGTTATGTCAGCACCATTTGTTAAAAAGACTATCTTTTTCCCAATTAACTGACACTGGGCCTTTGTCAAATATCAGCTGCTCATATGTGGATGGATTTATATCTGGGTTCTCAATTCTGTTCCATTGGTCTATGTGCCTGTTGTTGTACCAATACCAGGCTGTTTTGACTACTGTGGCTGTATAATATGTTCTAAAATCAGGTAGAGTGAGGCCTCCCACTTTCTTCTTCTTTTTCAGTAATGCTTTACTTATCTGGGGCTTTTTTCTCTTCCATATGAAGTTCATGATTTGTTTCTCCATCACATTAAAAAATGTCGTTGAAATTTGGATCGGAAGTGCATTGTATGTATAGATGGCTTTTGGTAGAATAGACATTTTTACTGTGTTAAGTCTTCCTATCCATGAGCAAGGTATGTTTTCCCACTTAAGTATGTCATTTTTAATTTCTTGTAGTAGAGCTTCGTAGTTTTCTTTGTATAGGTCTTTTACATCCTTGGTAAGATTTATTCCTAAGTATTTTATCTTCTTGGGGGCTACTGTGAATGGTATTGATTTGGTAATTTCCTCTTCGATGTTCTTTTTGTCGATGTAGAGGAATCCAAGTGATTTTTGTATGGTTATCTTGTAACCTGAGACTCTGCCAAACTCTTCTATTAGTTTCAGTAGTTTTCTGGAGGATTCCTTAGGGTATTCTATGTATAAGATCATGTCATCTGCAAATAGAGATAATTTTACTTCTTCCTTGCCAATCCGGATGCCCTTTATTTCTTTGTCTAGCCTAATTGCTCTGGCTAGGACCTCTAACACAATGTTGAATAAGAGCAGTGATAAAGGGCATCCTTGTCTGGTTCCTGTTCTCAAGGGAAATGTTTTCAGGCTCTCTCCATTTAGAATGATGTTGGCTGTTGTCTTTGTATAAAACAAATTAAAAAAAAAATTTTTTTTTTTTTTTTTTGTATAGAAGCCTTTTATTATGTTGAGGAATTTTCCTTCAATTTTTATTTTCCTGAGGGTTTTTATCATGAATGGGTGTTGGAGTTTGTCAAATGCCTTTTCTGCATCAAATGATAAGATCATGTGGTTTTTGTCTTTTTTTATTTATATGGTGGATTACATTAATGGTTTTTCTAATATTGAACCAACCTTGCATAAAAACGTGGTATAAATCCCACTTGGTCATGGTGTATTATTTTTTTGATATGTTTTTGAATTCTATTGGCTAGAATTTTGTTAAGGATTTTTGCATCTATGTTCATGAGGGATATAGGTCTGTAATTTTCCTTTTTTGTTGTGTCTTTACCCGATTTTGGTATCAAGGATATGGTAGCTTCATAGAATGAGTTAGGTAATGTTCCACCATTTTCTATGCTTTGAAATACCTTTAGTAGTAGTGGTGTTAATTCTTCTCTGAAATTTTGGTAGATCTCTGCAGTGAAGCCGTCCGGACCAGGGTTTTTTGGGGGGGGAGTTTTTTGATTACCGTTTCAATCTCTTTTTTTGTCATGGGTCTATTTCGTTGTTCTACTTCTGATTGTGTTAGTTTAGGTAACTCTCAATAATTTTATCTATGTGCGTGTTTGTGTGTATGCGTGTGTGAGAGATAATAAATGTCTGTGTGTGTTAGATAGCATGTCATTGATTTGTGAATCTTACCACTTATGGTTAAGTTTCCATCTGAATAGAAATTTACAATTTACGAATTTCCAATTTACATATGGGTTGTGTTCCTAAAATTCATTTATAAGTTGGTTGTTTAGAGGTTAGAATGAATTTTCCTATAGAAACATTATAACAAATTTTGCTGCCTCAGTCACATTTTGCTAATATAAGTTCTATATCCTGAGATCTGAGACATTACAAGGAAGAAGAGTATGAAAAAAATAGAGGTCAACAGTTCCTAGGATCAATTAAAGAGAATTTTGAAAGAGAGAACTATGATTTGGATAATTTTTCCTGTCCATTTAAGGACTGTACCATCATTTCTTCAAACCTATTTTCCAGACCCCAAAGGACCCCTGTACTCCTGAAGCCTACCCTACACTAACTCAGTTCTTCCTCTGAATCATTCTTTGCACTACAATTTGAAATTCTCATCCTCCACAGATTCTTTCCAAGAAGAATAATTCAGCTAAGGGATCAAAGTGGTCAAATTAACTCCATTTAGGCTTTGAAGGGCTCATAGATACTAGCTGCATTTGGGAAGAGACTATGCTTACATATTCTTTATTATTCTCTACTGTTTAGAATAATACTTAGTGTACACTCAATAAGTTTTAATAAACAATAATACTCTCACATCGATTAAGGGTAGGGTTGTTTATAGCCATTTAGTGTAATTGCTGTCAAAAGTTGAATTGGCAAAAGTTGTGTGATAGATATGTTATAACAATGCCAAAAAAAAAAAAAAAAAGCTGATGAGGCTGCTTATGTACAACCAAACACCTCATGGGATTTGGTTCCTTGGTTTGGAGGTTTAGGGTTATGATGTCATGGAACATCCCAGTTAACTGGCCTAATAGCATGTTTTGTGGTTCTCTTCTACTTCCTGCTGTGTTGCATAGTGCCTGGGGTCTTAAAATTTCACAAGCGGCCAAGGCACAATTGTTCTCTATATTCCTGGAGCAACATATGAAGAAAGAGAGTCAGGAATAGAAGGAGGAGATGGAATCTGTAGCCAGTTGCTTTCACGAACAACTGCCTCTTTGCCATGAGACCAGAAGAACTGGATGGTACCTGGCAACTATTACTGAACAATTTGATTAAGGCTTCTATGGAGGAACCCTGATCAAATGGAAGAAAATGCTGAACATAATTGTAAATTCTCATGGACTCCAGGTTTTCTGCAGCCATGTAGGCTGAATGGACCCCTGAAACTGTTGCCCTGATATAATCTTTAAACTTTAAACCAAAAATATCCCCTGAAGTCTTCTTAAAACCAAACAATAGTTTAGCTAAATTAGTAAAAAAAAAAAAAAAAACTGCCTAGAACAGTATGCTCTTTAAAGAATTTATGGGACCAAATGAACAACAACAACTCAGAAGATCAGGTAGTGTTATGAATTGAATTGTGTCCCCACAAAATGTGTATCATCTTGGCTAGGCCATGATTCCCAGCATTGTGTGGTTGTACATCATTTTATAATCTGATGTAATTATCCTATGTGTTGTAAATCCTAACCTCTATGATGTTAATGAAGCAGGATTAGAGACAGCTATGTTAATGAGGCAGGACTCAATCTATAGAATTAGGCTGTATTTTGAGTAAATCTCTTCTGAGATACATAAAACAGAGAATCCAGCAGAGAGGAAAGGGACCTCATACCACCAAGAAAGAACCGCTGGGAGCAGAGCCGGTCCTTTGGACCAGGGATCCCTGCAGTAAGAAACTCCTAGGCCAGGGGAAGAATGATGAGAAGAACCTTCCCCTAGAAGTGACAAAGAGAGAAAGCCTTTCCTACAGTTGGGCCCTGAACTCAGACTTGTAGCCTCCTAAACTATGAGAGAATATATTTCTATTTGTTAAAGCCATCCACTTGTGGTATTTCTGTTATAACAGTACTAGATAACTAAGACAGGAGAGAAACAACTCAGAAAAGGAGGGTGAGAATGTTTGCACAATTTGAGGAATGTAATGAATGTCACTGAATTGTACATGTAGAAACTGTTTAAGTAGTGTATGTTTTCTGTATATACTCAACAAAAACAACAAAATAAATGAAATTAAAATAATACTGTCAATTAATTCATTCTTTATTCAATAATATGAATTACTATCATATAATATCTATTATTTAACATTTTATATCATCTAATAATGATGCTTTTATAGATTTTGCCCTAAACAGTGGTTTTTTATTTTTAAGACTTTTATTTAAATAACAATTTTATTGTATTTTTGGTGAAAGTTTACGCAGCAAGTTAGGTGCCCCTTTGACATATTCTACACAAATTGATCAATGTCTTCAGATACATTTTTCACCTTGTATCAATATTCTCATTAATTGTGTTCTGGTTATTCTATCTCCAGTACTCTAGGTTCCCTGCCCCCTTGTTGTCTCATCTTTGCTGTGAATTAAATGTTGACCTTTTGGACTCATACATGTGTTTTTTAGTACCCACTGTTTTTTAGTAGAGCACCAATATAACAGGAAACATTCTTTATTTCGTTTGTCACTCTGGTTTTCTGTTAGAAGGTGATCTCAGGGATGGGCTCAAGGTTTAAAGAGTGTCTCAGAGCGGTAGCCTCAGAGAATCCTCTGGTCTCAGGGGATCCAGTTAGTCTGGCCATTTTTAAAAAATTGGGGGTTTAGTCTTTATTTTTCTCCCATTCTAAGCAGGATCATCTATTGTGCCCCCAGTCAAACTGGTCAATGGTGGTAGCCAGGCACCATCTAGTTCTTCTGATCTCATGGTATTGAGGCCATGGCTCGTGTAGGTTATCAGACTTGTATGCTTGTTTCTTCTCTGGGTTTGTGGTTACCTTCTTACTCTTTTTCTCCTGAAGAGTACAGATCATTGTTGTACCTTAGATGGTTGTTCACAAGTTTTTAAGACCCCATACACTACCCACTTCACCAGAATGCAGAACATGAATTTTGCAAACTATATTATGCCAACTGACAGAGTTCTCCCATATGACTGTGGTCCTAAGCCTTCAAACTCAGAAAACTGATCTCAGAAGATGTTTGGTTATGTTTAAGGAGTATCTGTAATTGTGCTTTTAGTGAATATTATGTGTCTGCCTACACATGTCTGTATTTACACATACATGTAGACACTTGTATCTGTTCTCATGGATATGTAAACTTGTACTTACCTATATACATACTTACTTGCCTATACCCATCCTTATGTGATCCTAGACTTGTTTTTTGTACTTGTTGGATTTGTTGCCTTCTTATATACATCAAATTCTTTGGTGCAGGCATCCTTTTCTCATGAGTGCTTTTGAGTTGCATCATTTATTTTGGTCTGCACCCACATTTGGTGTCATTTTTCCCATCACCAAAAAAAAAATATTTGTGATCTAAATCATTCTTCTCCCTCGCTCCCCTCCCACTCCTAGTAACCACCATTGAACATTGGCCTGTTTATATACATCTGTGCTTGTCTTCTTGTAAAAGAGGGATCATACAACATTTGTCCTTATGTGCTTGACTTATTTCAGTTAGAATTATGCCTTCCAGGTCCATCAATTTCATAGTATGTTTCATGGGCTCATCATAGTTCTTTGTGGTTGTGTAGCATTCCATGATATGTATGTACCACAATTTCCTTATCCATTAATCTGCTGATGAACATTTTGGTTGCTTTCATTTTTTTTTTGCTGTTGTGAATAAAGCTGCAATGAACATATGAGTGCATATATGCATTTGTATCACTACTTTTATGCCTCTATGGTATATCTCTAGAAGTGAGATTGCTGGATTGTAGGGTAGTTCTATTTCTAGTTTTTTGAGGCAACACCATACCGTTTTCCATAGTGGTTGTTATGGATTGAATTGTGTCCCCAAAAAATGTGTGTGAACTTGGTTAGGCCATGATTCCCAGTATTGTGCAGTTGTCCACCATTTTGTGATCTAATGTAATTATTCTGTTATTTGTAAATATTAATCTCCACCTGTGGTTAATGAGACAAGATTAGGTTATGTTAAAGAGCATTAAGGTGGGTGCAATACCTTTACTCAGGTCACAACACTGATTCAATGTAAGAGGAGTTTCTCTGAAGTGTGACCTGTATCACCCTTTATCTTTCAAGAGACAAAAGGAAAGAGAAGCAAGCAGAGAAAGAGGGACCTCACATCATCAAGAAAGAAGCTCCGGGAGCAGAGCACATCCTTTTGACCTGGGGTCACTGCCCTGAGAACCTCCTAGACTAGGCGAAGATTGATGACAAGAAACTTTCCCTAGAACTGACAAAGAGAGAAAGCTTTCCCATAGAGCTGACACCCTGAATTCAGACTTCTAGCCTCCTAGGCTGTGAGAAAATAAATTTTTGTTTGTGAAAGCCATCGACTTGTGGTATATCTGTTACAGCAGCACTAGATAACTAAGACAGAATTTGGTAGTGGGAGTGCAGTACTGCTCTAACAGATGCCTAAAATGTGGGGGCAGTTTTAAAACTGTGAATGGATAAAGGATGGAAGAGTTTTAAACTGCCTAATAGTGAGAAGCCTCCTGAAGATAGAAAACCAAGAGGAAAGAACAAGTTCAGCATTCCTTAAACTGAAATAACTGAAGAAAAAACTCAAGCCTCGAATTGCAATACTAAAGGATTCAAAAGGGACAATATTAAATGACACAGGAAGCATCAAAAGAAGATGAAATGAGTACAAAGGGTCACTGTAGCCAAAAAAATTGGTCAAAGTTTAACCATTCCAGGAGGTAACATATAAAGAACTGATGGTACTGAGGGAAGAAGTCCAAGCTGCACTGAAGGCATTGGTGAAAATAAGGGTCTAGGAATTGACAGGATACCAATTGCGGTATTTCAACAAAGGGATGCAACACTGGAAGTGCTCACTTGTCTATGCCAAGAAATTTGAAAGACAACTACCTGACCAACTGACTAGAAGAGCTACATATATATGCCTGTTCCAAGGAAAGGTGATCCAACAGAATGTGAAAAATATTGAACAATATCATTAATACCATGTGCAAGTAAGATTTGGCTGAAGATTATTCAGATTAGGCTGCAGCAGTATATCTACAGGGAACTGCCAGAAATTCAAGCCAGATTCGGGAGAGAATGTGGAATGAGGGATATCATTGCTGATGTCAGATGGATCCTCGCTGAAAGCAGAGAATACCAGAAAGATGTTTACCTGTATTTTACTGACTATGCAAAGGCATTAGACTGTGTGGATCATAATAAATTATGGATAACATTGCAGAAGATGGAAATTCCAAAACCCTATTTGTGCTCATGAGGAATCTATACTTAGACCAAGAGACAGTCATTCAAACAGAACAAGAGGATACTGCATGGATGAAAGTCAGGGAAGATTTGTGTCAGTGTTGCATCCTTTCACCATACTTAATCAATCTGTATGTTGAGCAAATAATTCAAGAAGCTGGACTATCCGAAGAAGAACATGGCATCAGGAGTGGAGGAAGACTCATTAACAACTGCATTATGCAGATGATAGAAACTTACTTGCTGAAAGTGAAGAGGACATGAAACACTTACTGATAAAGATCAAAGACTACAGCCTTCAGCATGGATTACACCTCAAAAAAAAAAAAAAAAGAAAACAAAAATCCTCACAAATGGATCTATAAGCAACATCACAAATGGAGAAAAGACTGAAGTTGTCAAGGATTTCACTTTACTTGGATCTGCAATCAACATCCATGGAAGCAGCAGTCAAGAAATCAAATGACACATTGCATTGGGCAAATCTGCTGCAAAATATCTCTTTTTAAAGTGTTAAAAAGCAAAGATGTCACTGTAAGGACTAAGGTGTTTGTCTTAAGTCATCTAGTGCTGCTATAACAGATATACCACAAGTGGATGGCTTTAACAAAGAGAAATTTATTCTCTCAATGTCTAGGACACAATCTAATCTTGTAGATCTCATCAACATAACTGTCAATAATCCATTATTTTTACATCATAGTGGTAGGATTTACAATACATATGAAAATCAATTAGATGACAAAATGGTGGACAATCATACAGTACTGGAAATCATTACCAAGTCAAGTTGACAGATATTTTGGGGGGACACAATTCAGTCCAAAACAATGTGCCTGACCAAAGCCATGGTGTTTTCAATCACATCTTATGCCTGCAAAAACTAGACAATGAAAGAGAAGACAGAAGTAAAATTGATGCCTTTGAATTATATTGAATATACTCGACTGCCAGAAGGATGATCAAATCTGTCTTGGAGGAAGTACAGCCAAAATACTCCTTGGAAGCGAGGATGGTGAGACTTCTTAAGCATAACAATGATCATGAGGATGGTGCAGGACCGGGCAGTGTTTCTTTCTGCTGTACATAGGGCTGTTACAAGTCAAACTGACTTGATGGCACCTAATAACGACAGCAGCAACATCTTGTATTCTAGATTTTAAAGATGAAGAAAAATTTTGCCTCAGGGTGTAATTTGGCTTGGAGTTGATTTAAGACATTAGGGATGATATCATGGGGTGAAAATGTTTTACATGCGTCAAGGACATGAATTTGGGGGGGCAAAGCGTGGAATGTTACGAATTGAATTGTGCCATCCCAAAATCTGTGTCAACATGGCTGGACCATGTTTCCTAGTATTGTGTTGTTGTCCACCATTTTGTGATCTGATGTGATTGTCCTACAAGTTTTAAATCCTAATCTCTGCCTGTAGTTCATGAGACAAGATTGCTGTTGTCATTGTTACATGCAGTTCAACTCTGCGAACCTATGTACAGCAGCCTGAAATACTGCCCAGTCCTGCACCATCCTCATGAATATTGTTATGCTTGAGCCCATTTTTGCAGCCGCTGTGTCAGCCTGTCTCATTGAGGGTCTTCCTCTTTTTTGCTGACCCCCTACTTTAGCAAGCATGATGGATGTCCTTCTCTAGGGATCGATCCTTCCTGATAACATGTCCAAAGCATCTGAGATGAAGTCTCACCATCCTGGCTTCCAAGGAGTATTCTGGAGGTACGTCTTCCAAGACAGATTTGTTCATCCTTCTGGCAGTCTATGGTATAGTCGATATGCTTCTCCAATACTATCATTCAAAGCCATCAATTCTTATTCTGTCTTCCTTATTCATTGTCCAGTTTTCACATGCACATGAGGCAACTGAAAACACTATGGCTTGGATCAGGGGCACCTTAGTCCTTAAAGTGATATCTTTGCTTTTTTAAACTTTAAAGAGGTCTTTTGCAGCAGATGTGCCCAATGTAATGTATCATCTGATTTCTTGACTTCTGCTTCCATGGCTGTCGATTGTGGATCCAAGTAAAATGTTCTTGACAACTTCAGTCTTTTCTCCATTTATCATGATATTGCTTATTTGTCCAGATGAGGATTTTTGATCTCCTTATGTTGAGGTGTAATCCATATTGAAGGCTGTGGTCTTTGATCTCCATCAGTAAGTACTTCAAGTCCTCTTTACTTTCAGCAAGCAAGTTTGCGTCATCTGCATAAGCAGGTTGTTAATGAGTCTTCCTCCAATCCTGATGCCCTGTTCTTCTTCATATAGACCAGCTTCTTGTATTATTTGCTAGTACACAGATTGAATAAGCATGGTGAAAAGATACAACCCTGACACACACCATTCTTGACCTTAAACCATTGTTCTGTTTGATATATGTACAGATTCCTCAAGAGCACAATTAAGTTTTCTGGAATATCCATTCTTTGCAATGTTATCGGTAATTTGCTATGATCCACATGGTCTAATGCCTTTGTATAGTCAGAAAAACACAGGTAAATATCTTTCCATTGTTCTCTGCTTTCAGCCAGGATCCATCTGACATCAACAATGATATCTCTTATTCTAAGTTGTCTTCTGAGTCTGGCTTCAATTTCTGGCAGTTAACTGTTGATGTGATGCTGCAACTGCTTTTGAATGATCTTCAGCAAAATTTTACTCACGTGTCGTATTAATGATATTGTTTGATGATTTCTGCATTCATTTGCATCACTTTTCTTTGGACTAGGCATAAATATGGATCTCTTCCAGTCAGTTGGACAGGTAGCTGTCTCACAAACTTCTTGGCATAGACAAGTGAACTATTACAGCACCACATCCATTTGTTGAAACATCTCAGTTGGTGTTCTGTCAATTTCTGAAGCCTTGTTTTTCATGACTGCCTTCAGTGCTGCTTGGACTTCTTCCTTCAGTACCCACGGTTCTTGACCAGGTGCTACTTTCTGAAATTGTTGAAGGTTAAACAAATTATTTTGGTACAGTGACCATGTATATTCCTTCCATCTTCTTTTGATGTTTCCTTTGTTCTTTAATACTTTCACTGTAGAGTCCTTCAAAATTGCAAGTTGAGGCTTGAGTTTTCTCTTCAGGTTTTTCAGCTTGAGAAATGCTGAGTGTGTTTTTCCTTTTTGGTTTTCTAACTGCAGGTCTTTGCACATTTCTTTATAATAATTTACTTTGTTTTCTCATACCACCCTTTGAAATCTTCTGTTCATCTCTTTAACTTCATCATTTCTTCCATTAGCTTTAGCTACTCGACATTCAACAGCAAGTTTCAGAGTGTTTTCTTATATCCATTTTGGTCTTTTCTTTCTTTCTTTTCTTTTTAATGACCTCTTGCTTTTTTCATGTATGATGTTCTTGATGCCATTCCACAACTTGTCTAGTTTTCTGTCATTAGTGTTCAATGCATCAAATCTATTCTTGAGATGGTTTCTAAACTGAGGTGTGATATACTCAAGGTTGTACTTTGTCTGTCTTGGACTTTTTCTAATTTTCTTCAGCTTCAATTTGAACTTGCATATGAGCAATTGATGTTAGGTTCAGATTTTGGCCCCTTGAATTGTTCTGACTGATAATATTGAGCTTTTTCATCTTTCCTTTCCACAGATGGTGTCAATTTGATTCCTATGTGTTCCATCTGGTGAGATCCTTGTATATAGTCATTGTTTATGCTGTTGAAAAAAGATATTTGGACTGAGGAAGTCATTGGTCTTGCAAAATCCCAGCATGTTTCCTTCACCAAGGCCATATTTCCAAGTACCAATCCTTCTTCTTTGTTTCCTACTTCTGTATTTCAGTCAGTAGTAATTATCAATGTATCCTGATTGGATGCTCGATCCTTTTTTTAGACTGCAAAAGTTGGTAAAAATCTTCAATTTCTTCATCTTTGGCCTTAGTGGTTGGTGAGTAAATTTAAGTAATAGTTGTGTTAACTGGTCTTCCTTGCAGGTGTATGGATATTATCCTATTACTGACAGGATTGAATAGGACAGTTATAGAAGGCTGTCATGCTTGGTAAAGTACAGGGTCAGTGGAAAAGAGGAAGACCCTCAAGGAGATGGATTGACACAGTAGCTACAACAACGGGCCAAGCATAACAACTATTGTGAGATGGCTCAGGACAAGGCAGTGTTTCGTTCTGTGGTACATAGGGTCGCTATGAGTCAGGACCACCTCGACAGCATCTAAAAACAACTATGCCAGGAATGACAAATTAAAAAGGAATGATGCCTGCCAACTCACGAAGCAAGAGAGCTAACTGTCTTCTTGCTGAAGGTTCCTGCCAGAGTGGGATGAGTTGAGGCACTCATCTGTGGAGCTAAAGAGCTTTGGGATATTGCCTCAGCAGGGCAGATGTGAGCAGTGAGGCCCAAGGGGCCAAAAGGCTGAGGGACGAGGAAGAAGAAGCTGAAGAGATGAGGGACACAGGATGCAGAGCTGTCTCAGTCTCAAAGGGTAGGGCCATGACCTCTGGGGTCTCAACGGGTGGAGCCATGGCCCCCGGAGTTTCTAAGACTGGGGCCACGGCTTCCTAGGTTTCAAAAAGTCAGATCTTCACCAACTTATTTCCAAAGTACGGGGTTGCCTTTCATGAGTGCCAACTGTATGGGGCCAGATACACTGCCCAAAGTTGAGTGTGCAGGGCTGCCATACTGAAGGGGCAGAATAACAGGACCTGCCAGGGCTGAGGGGGTCACCACTCAGACTGACTGGGAGACTGAGGCTGCCCAAAGCCTAGGGAACAGAGTTGCCATTCCAGAGGACCTGGAAGGTAGAGCTGAAACCCAGGGCCAAGGGGCCTCCACCCAGAATCCAGAGAGTGTAGCCAACAGGGCCATTGCCTAAGTTGTCTCACAGAACAGAGGTTTATTTTCAAGGATTGAGAGCTAATGTACTGTGTTCTGCTGACTTGCTTGATGCCTATTATCCCTACTTTCCCTCCATTTTTCTCCCATTTGTAATGGAAATGCCTAGCCTATGCCTGTTGCACCATTGTACTTTGGAAGCAAATAACTTGTACTCTAGATTTCACAGATGAGGAAGAATTTTTTGGATTTTGAACTTGGAGTTGATTTAAGACTTATGCTGTGATATGGCAGAGTGAATGTGTTTTACATGTGGCAAGGATGTGAATTTGAGGGGACCAAAAGGTGGAATGATATAGATTCAATTGTGCCACCCAAAAATGTGCAACATGGCTAGGTCATGATTCTCAGTACTGTGTGATTGTCCACTCTTTTGTGATCTGATGCAATTTTCCTATGTGTTGTAAATCCTACCTCTGTGATGTTAATGAGGCAGGATTAGAGACAGTTATGTTAATGACACAGAACTCAATCTACAAGATTAGGTTGTGTCTTGAGTCAATCTCTTTTGAGATATGAAAGGGAAAAGCGAGCAGACACACAAGGGGACATCCTACCACTGAGATAGCAGAGCCAGAAGCAGAGCATGTCCTTTAGACCTGGGATCCTTGCACTGAGAAACTCCTAGAGCAGGGGAAGACTGATGACAAGGACCTTTCCCCAGAACTGATAGAGAAAGCCTTCCCCTGGAGCTGGCTGAATTCAGACTTCTACACTGCTAGACTGTAAGAGAATAAACTTCTGCTTGTTAAAGTTATCCACTAATGGTATTTCTGTTACAGCAGCACTAGATGACTAAAACAGTGGGTTATTTGCTGGGGAATAAACAGGAATGCTTCTCATTTTGTTATATTGCTCAGCCATATAGCTTTCTAATTTTTAAAGAACTTTTATATGGGTAGGGAAGTTATATTGATCACCTACTATGTCTTGGGGCTCTGGCTGCACAGTGGTTAAGATCTTGGCTGCTAACCAAAAGGTTGGCAGTTCTAATCACCAGACTCTCCTTTGGAAACCCTATGAGAAATTTCTACTTTGTCTTACAGGGTTCCTATGAGTTGGAATTGACTGGATGACAACTTCTCTTTTTCTTACTATGTCTTAGGCATTTAGGTATTTTACATTAATTTACTAATGTACTATTACCTAGTTTTTAGATGGGGAAACTGAGGCTTTGCCATTTCAACAACTTAGCCAGAGATAGTCACTATTAGAGTCAACATTCAAACCCAGTTCTGTCAGACTTAAAATTCTATACTCCTTCAGTTAAGATAAGTCAAAAACCAAAATTTTAATAGGCAAAATTTCAGGAATTATAGCAAAATGAAAATAAAGATATCAGGAAATGTGTAAGAAGTGTGTTGTTGATTGTTATACGTGTTTTGTTGGTTTGTGGTGAGAACAATCAAGCCTTCAAACTTACTTAAGAGTCTAACCCTGTCCTTATAGCTCTTTTGCTTTCTTTCTTTCTATATGAAGCTTTATATTATACAAAAATCCTGTGCTCCTGGAGGAGAGGCCCTGCTGTTGCTGGTGTTAAGTGCCATTGAGTCAGCTCTGACTCATAGTGACCTTATGTACAAAAGAATGAAACACTTTCCAGTCCAGCACCATCCTCGTGCAAGTTGTTCTGCCTGAGGCCATTGTTGTAGCCACTGTGTCAATCCATCTCATTGAGGGTATTCCTGTTTTTTGCTGACCCTCCAATTTACCAAGTATGATGTCCTTCTCCAGGGACTGGTCCCTCCAGCTACTAGAGCAGATAATGTTCCATTCCATTGCTATTCATAAGGTTTTCACTGGCTAATTTTTTCAGTAGATTGCCAGATCCTTTTTCTTAGTCTGTCTTCGTCTGGAAGCTCTGCTGAAACCTGTACACCATGGGTGAACCTGTTGGTATTTGAAATACTGGTAGCGTAGCTTCCAGCATCACAGCAACACCACAGTACGACAGACTGACCAATTCATGAGGGATAGGCACTGGCTCTATGCATATCTTTTCCCACGTATGAAGCTCAGTGTCAACTCTATACAGCTACTTGATAAGTAGTCTTATTGAGTGAATAACTAAGTAATTATTTTCAAGTCATCAAGTTAGACTACCATTTCTTAATTTGAAAGAAAAACTAACTTGCTTTCATTGATATATATATATACATATATATATTATTTTTTTCCCTCAGAGCTTCCAGGCTACAAAAGACTAGGAAAGAGGACTTGGGGATCTACTTCCAAAAAAGTTGGCCACAGAAAACCTTATGAATAACAGAGGAACATTGTCTGATATAGTGCCAGAAGATGAGCTCCTCAGATTGACAGACACTCAAAATACAACTAAGGGAGAGCTGCCTCCTCAAATCAGAGTTGACCTTAATGATATGAGTGGAGTAAATCTTTCAGGACCCTCATTTGCTGATGTGGCATGACTTTAAATGAGAAGAAACAGCTGCAAACATCCATTAGTAATTAGAACGTAGAATGTACAATGAGTGAACCAAGTAAAATTGGAAAATGTAAAAAATGAAACAGAATGCTTGAAGATAGATACCCTAGGCATTTGTGAATGAAAATGGACTGGTTTTGGCCATTTTGAATTGGATAATCATATGGCCTACTATGGCAGAAAAACAAATTGAAGCGGAATGACATCACATTCATCATCAAAAACATTCCAGGGGACCAAGAGGGCTGACTAGGTAGACACTACCTCGGATCCCTCTTGCAACAAAGACTTGGAAAAACAAGTGAATCGATCACATACATGACAATCTACAAACCCTGACCATCAAACACAGATCTAAAGAGTTGACCTGAGTGAACAGGTGAGTGAAAAGCTGCACCCTGAACCAGCGACCGCTTTTGGAACCCGCAATCTGCTCCACAGCCTTGAGTCCTTGCGGTTCCCTGGTGCCCAGTGGCGGGGCTGATTGCGGCTTGCTGAGGCGGGGCAGGCACAAGACACAGCCTTAACCCCTAGCCCCCTGGGGTAACCTCTGTAGAGACTCAGCCAGTGCAAGCAGGCTGCACACTGATGTGGCTAACGAGAGAATGAGCAACCACGGGGAAGCAGTGACTGTTTTCGGAGCCTGGAGCCAGCGTCCCAGTCAGAAAACCTTGGCGCCGGGCTTTGGACTAGGCACAGGGGAGCTGAGCATGGCATCCTGAGATGGCGCAAACACGGGATGCAGCCCTAGCCCCCACAAGTGACCTTGGGGGAAGCCCAGCCAGTGCACGCAGACAGCGCAGCAATGCGGCTGACAGGAGGAGAACTCACTAGAAGGCAGCAACTGGTTTTGGAGCCTGGAGTGCAGCGTCCCAGCCGGGTAACCTTGGCTCTAGGCTTTGGGCTGGGGGCAGAGGAACTGACTACGGCTTCTGAGACACCACATGCACAGGATGTGGGCCTGACCCTCAGGGACAATCTCGACCCAGCCAACGCACACAGGCTACACGCCCCTTGGGAATCTCATATAAAACAGTCCTCACCAAGCAAGATAAGAAACTTTGTCTATATTCCTGTGTGCTACTCTCTCCTATCTATCTGATCCCTCCCCTCCCCTTCCCAGGTGGCTTCATTAACATTGGAATTTCCTGGGTCAGAGAGTGAAGTGCTCTGCGGGTTTTTTTTTTTTTTTGTCTTTTCCTAACCCATTCTGCTGGCCTGAGAAAAGCAGCTAAAAAAACCCAGGGACCAAGAATCCTTCCCTGACTTCCCGATATTGGACTAAAAATACAGAACCAGCTACAGCCAAGCAGTAGATCCACAGTCTTGGGCTTTCATCCTTACAGAGAACAAGGTGGCTATTATAATGCAAAGGAAATTCTGATACTAATCTGACTGTAATTGTTTTAGCAGATTACTGGAAAGACAAGTTTTCCAGGTCTGATATCCCTACCTATTAAACAGAGCCCTCACTGACCCACACTGGGGAACTGAGGGCTGAAGCTCCACCCAAACCACCTAACCTCCTGCCATAGGGGTCTGAGGATAGAGACATCTACCAATCTGTACAGGTACATGCATTGGGTGCCTAAGGTACAGCTGCAGAGCCCACCCACCAAAGTGCTTTAGGAATAGAGACACACCACCTCACTGGCACTTGGGGGAAGCCTGTCAGTGTCCTGCCCCCCCCGAATGTGACCCCGCTGCTGCTACTGGAATCTGGTCCACACACCTATCACCACTACTCTTCTAAATGAATAGGTGACAGTCTACCCCACATACTTGGTGACCCAAAATCATATTCTACTCAAGAATAGTGAATGGACTCTTAGGCTTATATATCTGGTAACAGCCCAAACCAACTGGTAAGAGGACATAAGTGATTCAAAGGATACAGCAATCAAGACAGTGCAATCCAGTACCCCATCTACGTATATTGAAAGAAAACAAAACAAGATAAAACTCAGTAAGCAAATATAAAATAAAACATTACGATATCTTATAGATGGCTCAGAGACAGCAGTCGATATCAAACCATACAAAGAAGCAGACCATGATTGCTTCTACAACTCCCCAAATTAAAGAATCAAAATCTTTCCCAAAAGAAGATACAATCCTGGAATTGCCAGATGCAGAATATAAAAAAACTAATTTACAAAATGCTTCAAGACATCATGGATGACCTTAAAAATGAGATAAGGCAATCTACAGAAAAAGCCAAGGAACCCACTGATAAAGCAGTTGAAGAAATCAAAAAGATTATTCAAGAACATAGTGGAAAAATTAATAAGCTGCAAGATTCCATAGAGAGACAGCATTCAGAAATGCAAAAGATTAACAGTAAAATTACAGAATTAGACAACTGAATAGGAAGTCTAGGAGCAGAATCAAGCAACTGGAATGCAGAGTGGGGGAGGTGGAGGGTAAGGCAATTGACACCAATATAAAATTTTTTTTTTTTTTTTACCAATGTAGATGAAGAAAAATCAGATTAAAAAATTAAAAAAATGAAGAAACCCTAGGAATCATGTGGGACTCTATTAAGAAGAATAACTTGCGTGTGATTGGAGTTCCAGAACAAGGAGGGATAACAGAAAATACAGAGAGAATAGTTGAAGATCTGTTGGCAGAAAACTTCCCTGACATCATGAAAGACGAAAGATATCTATCCAAGATGCTCATCGAACCCCATATAAGATGGATCCATAAAGAAAATCACCAAGACATATTATCATCAAACTTTCCAAACCAAAGATAAAGAGAAAATTTTAAAAGCAGTCTGGGAGCAAAGAAAGGTCTCCTACAAAGGAGAATCAATAAGAATAAGTTCAGACTACTCAGCAGAAACCATGCAGTCAAGAAGGCAATGGGATGACATATATAGAGCACTGAAGGAGAAAAACTGCCAGCCAAGGATCATATATCCAGCAAAACTCTCTCTCAAATATGAAGGCGAAATTAAAACATTTACAGAAAACACAAGCTGAGGGAATTTGCAAAAACCAAACCAAAGCTACAAGAAATACTAAAGGAAATTTTTTGGTCAGAAAACCAATAATATCAGATACCAGCACAACACAAGGTCACAGAACAGAATATCCTGATATCAACTCAAACAGGGAAACCACAAAAACAAATTAAGATTAATTTTAAAAAGAAAAAAATGCTCAAAACAGGGAATCATAGAAGTCAATATGTAAAACAGACAATAATCAAAAAGAGGAACTAAATACAGGAGGCATAGAACTGCCATATGGACAGGAAAAAAAGTGATATACGATGATAAAAGTTAGGTTTTTACTTAGAAACATAGGGGTAAATATTAAGGTAACCACAAAGAGGTCTAACAATTCCATAACTCAAAATAAAAACCAAGAAAAACATAACAACTCAGCAAACATAAATTTGACTACTATGAAAAGAAGGAACACACATTACAAAGAAAAATGTCTCAGCACAAAAAAGTAAGTGCAAAAATGAAATTGTCAACAACACACACAAAAAGGCATCAAAATGACAGGACTAAATACATTCTTATCTATAATTACACTGAATGTAAAAGGACTAAATGCACCAATAGAGACAGAGAGTCTCAGACTGGATAAAAAAAACACGATCTGTCTATATGCTGGCTACAAGAGACACACCATAGACTTAGAGACATAAACAAACTAAAACTCAAGGGATAGAAAAAAATATATCAACCAAACAACAATCAAAAAAAGAGCAGGAGTAGCAATATTAATTTCTCTCAAAATAGACTTCAAAGTTAAATCCACCACAAATGAAAAAGAAGGACAATACATAATGATTAAAAGGACAGTTGACCAGGAAGATATAACCATATTAAATATTTATGCATCCAATGACAGTGTTGCAAGATACATAAAACAAACTTCAAAAGAACTGAAAAGTGAGATAGACACCTCCACAGTTATAGTAGGAGACTTCAACACACCACTTTCGGAGAAGGAGAGGACTTCCAGTAAGAAGCTCAATAGAGACACAGAAGACCTTATTGCTACAATCAACCAACTTGACCTCATAGACTTATACAGAACACCCCACCCAACAGCTGCAATGTACACTTTTTTTTCTAGTGTGCATGGAACACTCTCTAGAATAGAACACATATTAGGTTATAAAACAAACCTTTGCAGAATCCAAAACATTGAAATATTACAAAGCATCTTCTCGACAACAAGGTCATAAAAGTAGAAATCAATAAGAGAAAAATCTGGGAAAAGAGATCAAATACTTGGAAACTGAACAATACCCTGCTCAAAAAAGACTGGGTTATAGAAGACATTAAGGAGGGAATAAAGAAATTCATAGAATTCAATGAGAATGAAAATACTTCCTATCAAAACCTCTGGGACACAGCAAAAGCAGTGCTCAGAGGCCAATTTATACCGATAAATGCACACATACATAAAGAAGGAAGAGCCAAAATCAGAGAACTGTCCCTGCAACTTGAACAAATAGAAAGTGAACAACAAAAGAATCCATCAGCCACCAGAAGAAAACAAATCATAAAAATTAGAGCTGAACTAAATGAAATAGAAAACAGAAAAACAATTGAAAGAATTAACAAAGCCAAAAGCTGGTTCTCTGAAAAAATTAACAAAATTCATAAACTATTGGCCAGACTGACTAAAGAAATACAGGAAAGGAAACAAATAACCCAAATAAGAGACGAGATGGGCCATATCACAACAGACCCAACTGAAATTAAAAGGATCATAACAGATTATTACAAAATATTGTACTCTAACAAATTTGCAAACCTAGAAGAAATGGATGAATTCTTAGAAAAACACTACCTAACCAAATTAACAAAATCAGAAGTAGAACAACTAAATAGACCCATAACAAAAAAAGAGATTGAAACAGTAATCAAAAAACTCCCAACAAAAAAAAGCCCTGGCCCAGACGGCTTCACTGCAGAGTTCTACCAAACTTTCAGAGAAGAGTTAACACCACTACTACTAAAGGTATTTCAAAGCTCAGAAAATGATGGAATACTACCTAACTCATTCTATGAAGCTACCATATCCCTGATACCAAAACTAGGTAAAGACACCACAAAAAAAGAAAATTACAGACCTATATCCTTCATGAACATAGATGCAAAAATCCTCAACAAAATTCTAGCCAATAGAATTCAAAAACATAAAAAAAATAATCCACCATGACCAAGTGGGATTTATACCAGGTATGCAACGTTGGTTTAATATTAGAAAAACCATTAATGTAATCCACCATATAAATAAAACAAAAGACAAAAACCACATGATCTTATCAATTGATGCAGAAAAGCCATTTGACAAAGTCCAACACCCATTTATGATAAAAACTCTCAGCAAAATAGGAATTGAAGGAAAATTCCTCAACATAATAAAGGGCATCTATACAAAGCCAACAGCCAACATCATTCTAAATGGAGAGAGCCTGAAAACATTTCCCTTGAGAAAGGGAACCAGACAAGGATGCCCTTTATCACCCCTCTTATTCAACATCGTGTTAGAGGTCCTAGCCAGAGCAATTAGGCTAGACGAAGAAATAATGGGCATCCGGATTGGCAAGGAAGAAGCAAAATTATCTCTATTAGCAGATGACATGATCTTATACACAGAAAACCCTAAGGAATCCTCCAGAAAACTACTGAAACTAACAGAAGAGTTCAGCAGAGTCTCAGGTTACAAGATAACCATACAAAAATCACTTGGATTCCTCTACATCAACAAAAAGAACATTGAAGAGGAAATCACCAAATCAATACCATTCACAGTAACCACCAAGAAGATAAAATAAGGATAAAATACTTAGGAATAAATCTTACCAAAGATGTAAAAGACCTATACAAAGAAAACTACAAAGTACTAGTGCAAGAAACTAAATGGGACCTACATAAGTGGAAAAACATACCTTGCTCATGGATAGGAAGATTTAACATAATAAAAATGTCTATTCTACCAAAAGCCATCTATACATACAATACACTTCCAATCCAAATTCCAATGACATTTTTAAAGTGATGGAGAAACAAATCACCATCTTCAAATGGAAGGGAAAGAAGTGCTGGAGAAGTAAAGCATTACTGAAAAAGAAGAAGAAAGTGGGAGGCCTCACTCTACCTGATTTTAGAACATGTTATACAGCCACAGTAGTCAAAACAGCCTGATACGGGTACAACAACAGGCACATAGACCAATGGAACAGAATTGAGAACCCAGATGTAAATCCATCCACATATGAGCAGCTGATATTTGACAAAGGCCCAGTGTCAGTTAATTGGGGAAAAGATAGTCTTTTTAACAAATGGTGCTTGCATAACTGGATATCCATTTGCAAAAGAATGAAACAGGACCCATACCTCACACCATGCACAAAAACTAACTCCAAGTGGATCAAAGACCTAAACATAAAGACTAAAACAATAAAGATCATGGAAGAAAAAATAGGGACAACCTTAGGAGCCCTAATACAAGGCATAAACAGAATACAAAACATTACCAAAAATGACAAAGAGAAACCAGATAACTGGGAGCTCCTAAAAATCAAACACCTATGCTCATCTAAAGACTTCACCAAAAGAGTAAAAAGACCACCTACAGATTGGGAAAATTTTTCAGCTATGACACCTTTGACCAGCACCTGATCTCTAAAATCTATATGATTCTGTTAAAACTCAATCACAAGAAGACAAACAACCCAATCTAAAAGTGGGCAAAGGATATGAACACGCACTTTGCTAAAGAAGATATTCAGGCAGCTAACAGACACATGAGAAAATGCTCTCGATCATTAGCCATTAGAGAATTGCAAATTAAAACTGTGGTGAGATTCCATCTCACTCCAACAAGGCTGGCATTAATCCAAAAAACACAAAATAATAAATGTTGGAGAGGCTGCGGAGAGATTGGAACTCTTATACACTGCTGGTGGGAATGTAAAATGGTACAACCACTTTGGAAATCTATCTGGCATTTTCTTAAAAAGTTAGAAATAGAACTACCATACAACCCAGAAATCCCACTCCTCGGAATATACCCCAGAGAAATAAGAGTCTTTACACAAACAGATATATGCACACCCATGTTTATTGCAGCACTGTTTACGATAGCAAAAAGCTGGAAGCAACCAAGGTGTCCATCGATGGATGAATGGTTAAATAAATTGTGGTATATTCACACAATGGAATACTACACATTAATAAAGAACAGTGAGGAATCTGTGAAACATTTGATAACATGGAGGAATCTGCAAGGCATTATGCTGAGTGAAATTAGTCAGATGCAAAAGGACAAATACTGTATAAGACCACTATTATAAGAGCTTGAGAAATAGTATAAACCAAGAAGAACACATTTTTTTGTGGTTATGAGCAGGGGGAGGGTGGGAAGGTGGGAGAGAGTTATTTACTGATTAGTTAGTAGATAAGAAATACTTTAGGTGAAGGGAAGGACAATACTCAATACAGGGAAGGTCAGCTCAACTGGACTGGACCAAAAGCAAAGAAGTTTCCTGAATAAACTGAATGCTTCGAAGGTCAGCTGAGCAAGGGTGGGGGTTTGGGGAGTATGGATTAAGGAGACTTCTAAGTCAATTGGCAAAATAAATTCTATTATAAAAACATTCTGCATCCCACTTTGAAGTGTGGCCTCTGGGGTGTTAAATGCTAACAAGCGGCCATCTAAGATGCATCAATTGGTCTCAACCCACCTGGATCAAAGGAGAATGAAGAACACCAAGGTCACACGATAACTGTGAGCCCAAGAGACAGAAAGGGCAACATGAACTAGAGACTTACATCATCCTGAGACCAGGAGAACTAGGTGGTTCCTGGCCACAACCGATGACTGCCCTGACAGGGGGCACAACAGAGAACCCCTGAGGGAGCAGGAGAACAGTGGAATGCAGACCCCAAACTCTCATAAAAAGACCGGACTTAATGGTCTGACTGACACTAGAAGAATCCCGGCAGTCATGGTCCCCAAACCTTCTGTTGACCCTGGACAGGAACCATTTCCGAAGACTACTCATCAGACATGGAAGGGACTGCGCAATGTGTTTGAGAGAGATGCTGATGAAGAGTGAGCTACTCGTATCAGGTGGACACTCGAGACTGTGTTGGCATCTCTTGTCTGGAGGGGAGATGGGAGGGTAGAGAGGGTTAGAAACTGGCAAAGGGGTCAGGAAAGGAGAGACTGGAAGGAGGGAGCGGGGTGACTCATTAGGGGGAGAGTAAATGGGAGTATGTAGTAAGGCGTATATAAGCTTATATGTGAGAGACTGACTTGATTTGTAAACTTTCACTTAAAGCACAATAAAAATTATTTAAAAAAAAAAAAGAAAAGAACATTCCAAGATCTATACTGAAGTACGTCATTGTCCATGATAGGATAACAAACATATGCCTACAAGGAACAGCAGTTCATATGAATATTATTCAAATTTATGCACCAACCACTAATGCCAAAGATAAAGAAACTGAAGACTTTTACCAACTTCTACAATCTGAAATTGATCAAACATGCAATCAAGATGCATTGATAATTACTAATGATTGAAATGTGAAAGTTGGAAACAAAGAAAAAGGATCAGTAGTTGGAAAATGTGGCCTTGGTGATAGAACTCTTACCAGAAATAGCATGATAGAATTTTGCAAGACCAACAACCTATTCATTGGAAATACCTTTTTTCAACAACTTAAATGGCAGCTATATGCATGGACCTCTCCAGATGGAATACACAAGAATCAAATTGATTACATCTGTGCAAAGAGACAATGGAGAAGCTCAATATCATCAGTCAGAACAAAGCCAGGGGCCGACTTTGGAACAGACCACAAATGCTTGTATGCAAATTCAAGTTGAAGTTGAAGAAAATTAAAACAAGTCCAGGCAACACAAAGTACAACCTTGAGTTTATCCCACCTGAATTTACAGACCATCTCAATAATAGATATGAAGCGTTGAATACTAATATAGATAAGTTGTAGGATAACATCAAGTACATCATCCATGAATAAAGCAAAAGGTCATTAAAAAGAAAGGTAAGAAGGAAAAGCCCAAAATACATATCAGAAAACACTCTGAAATTTGTTTTTGAACAAAGAGTAGCTGGAGTGGAGGAAATGACCTAACAATAACAACATACACTGCCTTGAATATTTCATTTCTTTTACCAGTATATTTATAAATGCTAGTTGGCACTTTACATGTATATAATAACCCTGTGGCTTTTGATACTAAGGAAAATAATAGACCTCATATTCTGTGTTGTGTAAATGAAAACTGCTCATAAGCAGTTTGTTTGGAGAGAAGAAAACTAGAAATTGAGGTAATTTCCTTGTGATTTGCATCAAGCCAGACAGAAAATCTTGATTATTGTTATTGTTGTTAGGTGCCTCTGAGTCAGTTCTGGCTCATAGAGACCCTGTGTACAACAGAACAAAACATTGCCCAGCCCTGTGCCCTCCTCACGGTCCTTGATATGTTTGAGCCATTGATGCAGCCATCGTGTCAGTCCATCTCAATGAAGGTCTTTCTCTTTTTTGCTGACCCTGTACCAAGCATGATGTCCTTCACCAGGGACTGGATCCTGCTGATAACATGTCCACAGTACATGAGACAAAGTCTCACTGTTCTCACTTCTAAGGAGCATTCTGGCTTCCTTCGTCCAAGACAGATTTGTTCATGCTTTCGTCAGTCCATGGTATATTAAATATTCTTTGCCAACACATAACTCAAATATGTCAATTTTTCTTTGGACTTCCTTATTCATTACCCAGGTTTTGCATGCATAAGAGGTGACTAAAAATACCACGGTTTGAGTCAGGCACACTTTAGTCCTCAAAGTGACATCTTTGTTTTTAAAAAGGTTCTTTGCAGCAGTATTGCCCAATTCTTGATTTCTTGACTGTTGCTTCTGTGAGCATTGATTATGGATCCACGTAAAATGAAATCCTTGATAACTTCAGTAGTTTCTCTATTTGTCATGATGTTACTTATTGGTCCAGTTGTGAGGATTTTTGTTTTCTTTATGTTGAGGTGTAAGCCATACTGAGGGCTGTGGTCTTCGATCTTCATCAATACATGCTTCAAGCACTCTTCACCTTCAGCAAGCAAGATTGTGTCATCTGCATATCACAGGTTGTTAAGGAGTCTTCCTCCAATCCTAGTGCCATGTTCTTCTTCATATAGTCCACCTTCTCAGATTATTTGCTAAACATACAGATTGAATAATTACAGTGTATACTTACAACCCTGACATGCACCTTTCCTGATTTTAAACCACTCAGAATCCCCTTGTTCTATGCCAATGACTGCCTCTTCGTCTATGTACAGGTTCTGCATGATCACAATTAAATATTCTGGAATTCCCATTCTTTGCTGTGTTATCCATAATTTGTTATGATCCACACAGTCAAATGCCTTTGCATAGTCAATAAAACACAGGTAAACATCTTTCTGATAGTTTTTGCTTTCATCCATGATCCATCTGACATCAGCAATGATATTCCTCATTCCAAGTCCTTTTCTGAATCTGGCTTGAATTTCTGGCAGTTCCCTGTCAATGTACTGCTGCAACTGCTGCTGAATGATTTTCAGCAAAATTTTACTTTTGTATGGCATTCGTTATATTGTTCAATAACTTCCACATTCTGTCAAATTGCCTGTTTTTGGACTAGGTATGAATATGAACCTCTTCCAGTCACTTGGCCAGGCAGCTATCTTCCAAATTTCTTGGCATAGACAAGTGAGGCTTCCAGTGTTGCATCCATTTTTTGAAACTTCTCAATTGGTATTCAGTCAATCCCTGGAGCACTGTTTTGTTTTTGTTTTTGTTTTGCCTATGCCTTCAGTGCAGCTTGGGCTTCTTCCTTCAGTACTATAATTTCTTGATCCTGAAATGGTTGAATGTTGATAAATTATTTTTGGTGCAGTGACTGTGTTTTCTTTCCATCTTCTTTTGATGATTCTTGAGTTATTCTTTTACTGTTTTTCATCATATAATCCTTCAGTATTGGAACTTGAAGCTTGAATTTTTTCTTCAGTTCGTTCAGCTTGAGAAATGCCTAGTGTGTTCTTACCTTTTGGTTTACTAATTCCATGTATTTGCGGATTTCATTGCAATATTTTTCTTTGTCTGTTTGAGCTGCCCTTTGAAACCTTCTGTTCAGCTCTTTTACTTCATCATTTCTTCCATTCACTTTACCTACCCTATGTTCAAGAGCAAGTTTCAGGGTCTCTTCTGACATCCATTTTGGTATTTTCTTTCTTTGCTGTCTTTTTAATGACCTTTTGCTGTATTCATATATGATGTCCTTGATATCATTCTACAACTCCTTTGGTCTTCATTCACTAGTGTTCAGTCTATCAAATCTATTCTTGAGATAGTCTTCAAATTCAAGTGGGATACACTCAAGGTCATACTTTGGCTGTTATGGACTTCTTTTTATTTTCTTCAGCTTCAAATTGAATTTACGTAAGAGCAATTGATTGTTCCACATTTGGCCCTTGGCCTTGTTCTGTCTGATGATATTTAGTTTCTCCATTTTCTCTTTCCACAGATGTAGTCAATTTTATTCCTGCATATCCTGTCTGGTTAGGTCCACGTGTATAGTCCTAATTTATCTTGATGTAAAAAGGTCTTTCTGATAAATAGGTCGTTGGGTTTGCAAAATTCTATCATGCAGTACCTGGTGTAATTTCTGTCACCAGAGCCATATCTCCCAACTATTGATCCTTCTTTCGTTTTTGTTTCCACCTTTCACACTTCAGTCAGCAGTAATTATCAATGGAACTTGATCTCATGTTTGATCAATTTCAGACTGCAGAAGTAGGTAAAAATCTTCAATTTCCTATTCTTTGGCATTGATCTTTAGTGTGTAATTTGAATAACAGTCATATTAACTGGTATTCCTTGTAGGTGTATGGAGATTGTACTACCACTGACAGTGTTATACTTCAGGATAGATCTTGTAATATTCTTCTTAATGGTGAATGCGATGTCATTCCTCCTCAATTTGTCATTCCTGGCCTAGTAGATCATATGATTGTCTCATTCAAAATGGCCAATATAAGTCCATTTTAGCACTCTAATGCCTAGGACATCTATCTTCAAGTGCTCCATTTCATTTTTGATGACTTCCAATTTTCCTTGATTCATACTTCATACATTTCACGTTCTGATTACTAATGGGTGTTTGCAACTATTTCTTCTCCTTTCAAGTCATACCACATCAGCAATTGTAGGTTCTGAAAGCTTGACTCCATCCACTTCATTAAAGTCAACTCTACTTTGAGGAGTCAGCTCTTTCACAGTCATATTTTGGGTGCCTTCCTACCTGAGGGGCTCATCTTTCAGCACTGTGTCTGCTGTTGTTCCACTGCTATTCATAAGATTTTCACAGGCTAATCTTTTTTGGAAGTGGATCTCCTGGTCCTTCTTTCTAGCCTATCTTAGTCTGGAAATTCCCCTGAAACTTATCCAGCATGGGTGATACATCTGACATTTGAAATATCAGCCGCGTAGCTTCCAGCATCACATCAAAAAGCAAACCACTGTAGTAGAACAAACCTGCAGACTAGTGGTGGCTAATCTTGACAGTTCATCCATTTTTTTATTAAAAGAGAAGAAGTGTGGCTCTTGCCTGGAATTTACCATAGAGTTGACACTATAGACATAGAATCATATGCAAGAATGGAGCACTTGGCTAGTCCCATTCCCAAGAGGCCATCAAAATATAGCTTTACCCTTTGTAGTTGCTTTTCAGACAAGTTGAGAAAACTACACCAATAACATTGATTCCCTTCTGATTTGGCTCGTAAATACTCAGGTTCTCTCTTATAAAATGGTGATTTTAAACAAAAGTTTAACCCTACAAATTTTACCATTAATTTGGTCTCCATCTGTAACATTTCTGTATCTGGGATACCAACTTATTACATTATCAGTTAATTAAACTTTACAGGTAATGACCCTCGAATGTTGCCCTGCCTTCTGGAGGTAACTATTACCTGCATTTAGGTGTATATCATTTGCTTGTATGCTTTTGAATTTTACTAAAGTGGTCATATGCCTGAGAAATAAATGTGTATACTTAAAAATTCTTTTAATTGTAATTATATAGCATGAATTCACTTGCAATTTATTTTTTGATCAACATTTTTCCCATATTTATCATGATGATATATAAAGATCAAATGTATTTATTTTAATCCCAATTAATAATTTGTTGTTTATTCCTTTACTCCCTTACTAAGAAAGAGGTTGCTTCCTTTTTTTTTTTTGGCCATTAGAATAGGGTAATATTGAACATGACTGCACATCCCTCTTTGTTCACCTATTTGAGAGAAATCTTGGATAGACACTGAATGCAGCAGGGTTTGAATTTTTGTATCTTTCAGTTCAATAACAACCAGTAAACTACTGCTAAAAATGGTTTCACTAATTAAAAACCCACCAACAGTGAAAGAAGTTCCGTTACCTACACCCACAAATATGCTTGTTATCAGACTTAATTATTTAACCAATCTCATCTATGCAGCATTGTAAATAGCTACTGTTCTAGTCTGTGTTTCCCCTGAATGTTAATTAAGTTTGATTAACATTTCACGTGAATATTGGTCATTTGGATGTCTTTTACTATAATTTGGGTATTTATATCCTTTGGCCACTTTTTATTGGGCTGTCTTTCTTGTATGGTAATGGAATTGTCACTATTAGGACGTGTATTTCATTTTAGTTTGTGTTGTCTGCTCTTGTACAGTCTTAATTTCTTAAATATAGAAATTACAAGACTATCCCTTTATGGTTTGTATCGTGTTTTAGATATCTGTCCCTACTGCAAGGACACGGAGATAATATTCTGAAAGTCGTAGAGTTCTGTTTTCACATTTAAGATTTTAGGCTACTTGGAGTTTATTTTTGGGTAGTAACACAAAGAAGAGATTTTTTTCTTTCCCATGAAAAGGCAATTGTCACAGCACAGTTGACTAAAGAAAACATCCTTTCTCTAGGCTAATAAGCAGAGTCGGAATCGACTCGACAGCACTGGGTTTTACTCCATCAAAGGCAAATTTCCAATTTTCATAATAGAATGTTTTTTAGCATTTTTTTTCTGTTCCATTTTTTATTTCCTTGCCAATACTTTATCCTCTTAATTAGTTTGCTTTATAATAAGCCTTGATAGCTGGTAAGGCATGTAACCCTTTACATATCTTCAGAATTATGTTGGCAATTCTTGACTTTTTATTTTCTATATGAATTTTAAAAAGTATGTGTAAAGTTTTAGGAAAAAATGTATGACATTTATATTGAAGTTAAACATTAATTAGTGAACAAATGACCAACTTATGAAATTGAGTCTCTGTATCCCCAAAACACTAATATATTCTGCAGATTGTTCAGTTCTAAATATTTTCTAATTTGTATTAGGAATTCTTCATTAATTCTCTAATTATTTGGCTCCACTCCCTCTAAATTTCCAAAAATAAGACATTTTAAAATCTTATATGGGCTTCTAATTTTATTGAAAGAATATTATGTGTATGTTATAGATTCTTTGATGTTTATTATTTTCTTTGTGGCCCAGTACGCAGTTGGTTTTTCTAATAAATATTTGGAAAAATGTCGCTAAGTGAGAGATTCTATATATGCACATTTAAAAGAAAAAGTGTTGCACCAATTTTCTTTGTCATTATTTTAATCAATCATTGCTATTAGCTTTTGCTTAATGTTTCCACTGCTGAGACTGGTGTACTAAAATGCTTTCGATATGATTATGATTTTCCTAATTCTTCGTTATAATTTGATCAGTTTTTGCTTTAAGTATTTAGTGGCTATGTGAATAGCTATTCAGAATACTATATTTTATTTGCAAACATTTCTTCTTATCATTTTGTGGAGGCCCTTTTCATCCTTATTATTATTATTTTTTTAAGTATATTTTCCTGGTATTATTAAGATAGCTACTTTATTTTTGGCTATTGTTTACTAGTGTATATTTCTTCCCTTTACTTTTAAACTCAAGTTTTTATACTTTAGGTATGTCACTACATACTTAGATGCTGTGATGGTTAAGTTTGTGTGTCCATTTGGCTGAAGCATGATTCTCAGTGTTTTTGGCAATTGTATAATATTGAGATCACTTCCCTGTTGAGATTTGATATGTGATTACCCCTATGATGGGATCTGCTGTGAGTAGCTAATCAGTTGAAAGGGAGTTTCCTTGGGCATGTGGCCTGCATCGAATATAAGCGGACATTCTGGCAAGGCTCAGGTGCTTTTTTCTGGTGCCAGATACTGCAATTGGCTCCTGCTTAACTGACATCCAGTTCTTGGGACTTGAGCTAGCAGCTTACCTTTTGTCTTGCCTTACAGTCTTGGGATTTATTGATCTTCACAGCCTTGAGCCAAGAACCCTGCTCTCTGACCTACCGATCTTGGTTTCACCAGCCCCTGCAGCTACATGAATAAGGAGAAGCCTCTATCCTGACCCACCACTGACTTGGGATGTTCCAGCCTCTACAATTGCATGAGCCATTTCCTTGGTATACATCTCTCTCTCTCTATTTATTTATACACTGTATTGGTTTTGCTTCTCTAGAGAACCCAGCCTAAGACAGAGGCTGTTGTTATTGTCTTTGCTTTTGTTGTTTTGTAGTCTGTACTTATTTTAGTTATTTGATATATTTGGAAGTACTTCTAACAGTGCTAGGTTAAAACAATGATTAACACATAGTAGGCAATCAAAAATAATTGTTTATTGAATAATAAAGGAATATATTTTGCTTTTAAATTAATCATTCTCCCTTTTTTGTACTTCATTTCTACATAAAGTGATTGTTTATAAATAATTTTTTGGTTCTAAAGTGATTTTTGCTCTAAATCTATGATTGTAGAAGGTATTTTAAAGTGTTAGCTTATTTACTATATATAAACAAGTTTAACTAAATTAAACACCTCTACTGTTTTCTAGAAAAAGACTAAACATTTTAATACTTCGTATACAATTTGTACTATTATTTTTGATGCTGTTTCTGTTGTATTATCCCCACTTTTTTTGATGACCAGTATAAGTCATTATTTTTAAAGCCTTTAACAGTGCACTGGGTTTTTTGGTTGGGTTGGGTATCAGTATGTATTAATTTCTTCATTCATATTTCTTCTTATTCTACCCTTCACTTCTGAATTAATATTTTCCCTGAAATATATCGCTTTGTTTTACTTTCTGTATAAATATATTGTGACAAGTGCTATTGATTAATGTTTGCCTTAAAATGATATATTGTAACCTAACATTTGGCTGATAGATTTGCTAACTGAAGCATTTAAGCTTGGCACCATTTTATCCTTTACTTTGGAAAATATTATTGATTTTATTATGCTGTTTATGCTGAGGAAAAGCCTGCTGTCAGTTAAATTGGTCATCCTTTGTACTCAACGATATTTATATAAACTATTAAAGTATAATATACATTCAAATCATAAGTGTACAGTTGGAAGAGTTATAATACATGTAAATACCCAGGTAATCCACATGTCTAGCTAAATATAGAACAGCTCTGTGTCCCCCAAAAGCTCTCTCTTGCCTTTTCCTCACCCCACAAAAGCAACAGCTGTTATCATTTTTAACACTATAGACTAATAATACTTATACACGCACTTCACAAAAATGGAACTATGAAATATTTTGTGTCAGGCTTCTTTCACTCAGCATAATAATAATTGACCTTTAACTGTGTTGTAGTGTGTATGAGATTTATTTTTATTGCTGCATAGTTTTCCATAAAATCATTATACCACAAGAAGCAGGGCCAAGATGGTGGAGTAGTCAGGTGCTTCTGGTGATCCCTCTTACAACAAAGAACCAAAAAACCAAGTGAACCGATTATATATGACAGTCTAGGGACCCTGAACATCAAAGGCAAAATTGAGGAATCAGGCTGAATGGCATGGGGGGAGGGAGAGACAATTAAGATGTAGTGAGGAGTTGCCAGACCTGACACAGTGGGAATCGCCCCTCGCAGGCTGTATCCATTTGTGCGGCTCAAGCTCAGTGAGATGAGCAGTGGCATTTGGGATGCACTTTCCACATCAGGAAAGACTGAGCAGTGGAGAGTTCACTTATGCCTCCAGGGTCAGCAAAGAGCAGTGCTCTCAGCATAAGTACTTGCATCTAATCTATGGTGCAGTCAAAAACACCCCTTTGGGAAAAAAAATTATCATCCCTTTAAAGACTCCTCCCTACTCTGCACCAGGTCCTGAGCTGGCATCCGGGATAGTCACCTTCTGTGGGATGGAAGTAAGACCTGTCATGTGCCCTGAGCCATCCTCCCGACCTTGGAGAAGGAATAAATCAACAAACACAGGGAAAAAATAATCTGCTGACTCCCCGAAGCTGAGAACTCAGAGTAGAAACATCTCCTTTGCCTAGGAGCAAGCATAAGAGGTCCACAGACTTTGAATGCCTTTCATCCCTGCATAGACCTGTGTGGACCCATTTCAACAGTGTCGGCCCTCTTTAGCACAGTACAACAGGGTATATACCTGAAGCTTCACTTCAACTGTTTCACCTATATGGTGGTGAGACATGTTTGTGACACTTGACAATGCTCTGCCTATAAAGCAGCACCCTCATCTACCCACTTCAGGGGCCTGAGGACTGGTGGCTTCACCCACGCCACCTAGCCACCCAAGACAGGGGTCAAAGAATAAGTTATGCCTCCCAGTACTTACACCCAACAGTTTTGGGTGCCCAGAGTCCAGCTGCAAAACGCGCCCACCTAGACACTCAAGGGAACAGGGTCACACTTTCCTCACAGACACTCAGGGTGGTTGTCAGCCCCCTGCCTTGCTCAGTGTGTGACCCCCTACTGCAGCCAGATACCTGTGCCTACACCAATCACCCCTGCTCATCTAAGACTGTAGGTGAGAACCTGCACCACACATTCGGTGACCGACTACCTGGATACCTGAGCGGAATCCATACAAGAAAAGTAAATGGATTCCTGGGCTCATATACCTAGTAGCAACTGTAACCACCTGGTGACAGGATGTTAGAGCTTCAAAGGCACCATTAATCAAACTCGCTCACATAAGCAGCCTATTTGGGCATATCAAAACAAAACAAGAAGGTGCTTCACAGTAAGCAAACAAAATATATTAATATAACAACTTATTGACGGCTGGGGGACAACAATATAAAATCACTTAAACAGGCAGATCATGATGGCTCCAGCAAGCTCTCGAAACAAAGAAACAAGAAATCTTCTGGATGAAGAGAACTTCCTAGAACTGGCAGAGGTAGAATACAAAAGATTAATATACAGGACTTTCAAGAGATAAGGAAGGAGATCAGGCAAAAAGCAAAACAAGCCAAGGAACATACAGATATAACATTATAGGAACTTAAGAAGATTAGAGAAGAACATAATGACAAATTTAACAGGCTGCAAGAACCCACAGAGAGACAGAAAACAGAAATTCAGAAGACTAAGAATAAAATTTCAGAATTAGACAATTAAATAGAAAGTCATAAGAGCAGAATTAAGGCAATGGAAGTCAGAATTAGTGAAATTGAAGATAAAACACTTGACACCAGCAAACCTAAGGAAAAATCAGATTAAAGAATTTTAAAAAAAGGAAGAAATCCTAAGAATGATGTGGGACTCGATCTAGACAAATAACCTAAGAGTGATTAGAATACCAGAACAGAGGGAAATAACAGAAAATGCAGAGAGAATTGTTGAAGGTTTGTTGGCAGAATATTTCCCTGATGTTGTGAAAGATGAGAAGATATCTATCCAAGGTGCTCATTGAACCCTACACAAGATAGACCCCAAAAGAAAGTCACCAAGACATATTATAATCAAACTTGACAAAATCAAAGATAGAGAATTTCAAGAGCAGCTACAGGTAGGTAAAAAGTCACCTACAAGGGACAGTCAATTAGACTAAGCTTGGACTACTCAGCAGAAGCCACACAGGCAAGAAGGCAATGGGATGACATATAAAGAAATAAAAGTTTGGTTTAAAAATAGAAAAATAGAGGTTAATATTAAGGTAACAACAATGGAAACTAACAGTCGTACACATCGAAATAAAAAAACAAGAAAAACATAAACACTCAGCAAATACAAAAGCAAAGACAGTGAAAAAGAGGAAAAGACAATATATAAAGAAAAATGACTCAGCACAGAAAATTAAGTGCAACAAAGATATTGTGAACAACACACACACACACAAAACATCAAAATGACAGCACTAAACTGATGCCTATCAATAATTACACTGAATGTGAATGTACTAAATGCACCAATAAAGAGACAAAGAGTGGCAGAATGCATTAAAAAAAAAAAAAAAGATGGGTCTACATGCTCCCTAAAAGAGGCATACCTTAGATTTAGTGAAGTCTTTTGATAAAAAAAAAAAAAAAAAATTTTTTTTTTTGATGAGCACAAGTGTTTGATTTTTAGGAGCTCCCAATTATCTACTTTCTCTTCTGGTGTTTGTGAATTATTAGTAATGTTTTGTACACTGTTTATCCTGTTTATAGCTTTGTCCCTATTGTTTCTTCCATAATTTTTATTGTTTTAGATTTTAAATTTAGGTTTTTGATGCATTTTGAATTAGTTTTTGTACATGGTCTAAGGTATGGGTTTTGTTTGATTTTTTTTTTTTTTAGAGATGGATATCCAGTTATGCCAGCACCATTTGTTAAAGAGACTGTCTTTTCCCCATATAATGGAATTTTGGCCTTTGTCAAATATCAGCTGCTCATAGGTGGGTGATTTTACACCTGGAAAAAAAAAAAAAGTTTTTTTTTTTTCTAAATTCTGTTCCACTGGTCTTTGTATTTGTTATTGTGCCAATATCAGCCCCTTTTGACTACTGTGGCGGTGTAACTGGTTCTAAAATCAGGTAGCATGAGGTTTCCCACTTTGTTCTTTTGTAGTAATGCTTTATTTCTCCTGGGCCTTTTCCCTTTCCATATGAACTTGGTGATTTGTTTCTCCACCTCATTAAAAAAATGCCATTGGAATTTGGATCGTGATTGCATTGTATCTATGCATCACATTGAGTAGACTAGAACTTTTCACAATGTTGAGTCTTCCTATCCATGAGCAAGGTATATTTTTCCATTTACGTAGATCTCTTTTGGTTTCTAGTAGTAGTGTCTTGTAGTTTTCTTTATATAGGTCTTTTACAACTCCGGTTACGTTTATTTCTAAGTATTGTATCTTCTTGGGGGCTATTGAAAATTGTATTGATTTAGCAATTTCTTCTTTGAAGTTCTATTTATTTGCATAGAGGAATCCAACTGATTTTTGTATGTCCGTCTTGTATTCTGATAATTTGCTGAAATCTTCTATGACCTCCAGTAGTTTTCTTGTGGGTTCTTTGGGGTTTTCTGTGTATAAGGTCATATCACCTGCAAATAGAGATACTTTTACTTCTTCCTTACCAATTTGGATGCCCTTTATTTCTTTTTCTAGCCTACTTGCTCTGGCTAGGACCTCCAGCTCAATGTTGAATAAGAGTGGTGATAAAGGGCATCCTTGTCTGGTTCCTGTTCTCAAGGGGAATGCTTTCAGATTCTCTACATTTAAGATGATGTTGGCTGTTCACTCTGTATGAGTGCCATTTATTGTGGGGAGGAGTTTCCCTTCTATTCCTATTTCACTGAGAGTTTTTTTTTTTTTAATCATGAACGGGTGTTGAACTTTGTCAAATGCCTTTTTTGCATCAATTGATAAGCTCTTGTAGTTCTTGTCTTTTGTTTTATTTATGTGATTGATTACACTGATTGTTTTTCTAATGTTTTACCATCTATGCATACCTGGTATGAATCCCACCTGGTCAAGGTTTTGTTTTTTTTTTTTAATGTGTCGTTGAATTCTACTGCCCACAATTTTGTTAAAGACTTTTGTGTCTAAGTTCACGAGGGATATTTGTGTGTAATTTTTTTTTGTGTGATGTCTTTACCTAGTTTTGGTATCAGGGTATGCTGGCTTCATAGAATGAATTTGAGAGTATTCCATCCTGAAACACCTTTAGTAGTAGTGGTGTTAACTCTTCTCTGAAAGTTTATTAGAATTCTCCAGTAAAGCCATAAGGGTCAGGGCTTTTCTGTTGTTGTTGTTTTTGGAGCTTTTAATTACCTTTTCAATCTCTTTTTTGTTATAGGTTTATTTAGGTGTTCTACCTGTTTGTGTTAGTAGTGTGTTTGTAGAAATTTGTCCATTTCCTCTAGGTTTTCAAATTTGTTAGAGTATAGTTTTTCATAGTATCCTGTAATGATTCTTTTAATTTCAGTTGGGTCTATTGTGATATCATCCGTATTATTTCTTATTCGGGTTACTTGCTTGCTTTCCTGTTTTTCTTTTGTCAGTTTGGCCAATGGGTTATCAATTTTATTGATCTTTACAAAAAAGCAAATTTCAGTCCTTTTAGCTCCGTTAATTGTTTTTCAATTCTCTATTTCATTTAACTCTGCTCTAATTTTTATTATTTGCTTTCTTCAGGTGTCTGAGGGCTTCTTTTATTGCTTTCTGTTTGTTCAAGTTGTAGGGTTAATGTTTTGATTTTGGCCCTTTCTACTTTTTGGTTGTGTGGATTTATTGGTATAAATTGATCTCTAAGCACTGCTTTTGCTGTGTCCTAAAAAAAAAAAATTAATAATTTTTTATTTTTTTTTAAAGGTTCTGGTAGGATGTGTTTTCATTCCCATTTGATTCTGTTAATTTCTTTATTCAGTCCTTAATTTCTTCTATAAACTAGTAGTTTTAGAGCAAGATATTATTCAGTTTAACCTGTTTGTTTTTTTTCCTTGCTTTTTCTGTTATTCATTTCTACTTTTATGGCTTTATGGTCAGAAAAGATGCTTCGTAATATTTTGTTCTTTTGGATTCTGTTAAGGCTTGCTTTATGACTTCATATTTTTTTATGTGGACTATTCTGGAGAATGTCCCATGTGCCCTGGAAAAGAAAGTATACTTGGCCGCTGTTGGGTGGAGTGTTCTGTGTATGTCTATGAGGTCGAGTTGGTTGATTGTGGCAGTTAGATCTTCCATGTTTTTGTTAAACTTCTTTCTGGATGTTCTGTCCTTCACCGAAAGTGGTGTGTTGACGTCTCCTACTGTTCTTGTGGAGCTGTCTATCTCTCTTTTCAATGCTGTTAGAGATTGTTTTATGTTTTTCTTTTTTTTTTTTTTTTTTATGGAGCCTCGTAGTTGAGTGTGTAAGCTTTTAATATGATTATGTCCTCCTGGTGTGTTGACCCTTTAATCATTATATAGTGTCCTTCCATAACCTTTATGGTGGATTTTAAAGTCTTTTTGTCAGAAATTAATATTGCCAATCCTGCTCTTTTTTAACTGTTGTTTGCTTGATATATTTTTTTCCATCCTTTGAATTTTAGTTTGTTCGTGCCTTTATGTCTAAGGTGTGTCTCTGTTAAGCAGCATATAGGTAGATTGTGTTTTTTTATCCATTCTGCCACTCTCTGTCTCTTTATTGGTGCATTTAGTCCATTCACATTCAATGTAATAATTGATAGGTATGAGTTTAATACTGTCATTTTGATGACTTCTTGTGTGTGTTGTTTACAGTTTCTTTGTTCCACTTAATTTTCTGTGGTGAATCATTTTACTTTATGTATTTTCTCCTCATCTTTTTTATTGTTGTTGTCTTTGTATTTGGTGAGTCTTTATGTCTTCCTTTGTGTAGGATTGTTAGATTCCTTTGTGGTTACCTTAATATTTACCCCCTTTTTTCTAAGTTTAAACCAATCTTTTATTTCTTTATATCACCTTGACTTTCTTTCCATTTGAAAGATCTCTACTATATTTTTTAGTCCCTTTTTTAAATTGAATGTTGTCATCTTTTACATAATGATGTCTGTTACCCTCTTTTCAATGTTTTAGCTTTGGTTTACTATTTTGATTTCCCTATCTTGGTTGATATCTGGTTGCTCTGTCCTGTGTTCGAGTCTTGGGTTGTTATCTGATGTTATTGATTTTCTAACTCAGGGCTCCTTTTACTATTTCTTTTAAACTTTGGTTTTTGAAAATTCCCTAAGTTTCTGTTTATCTGGAAATGTCCTAATTTTGCCATCATATTTGAGAGACAGTTTTGCTGGATATATAATTCTTGGCTGGCGATTTTTCTCCTTCATGACTTTATGTCATCCCATTGTCTTCTTGCTTGCATGGTTGCTGCTGAGTAGTCTGAGCTTAGTCTTATTGCCTCTCTTTTGTCGATGAATTTTCATTTATCCCTAGGTGCTCTTAAAATTATCTCTATCTTTGGTTTTGTCAATTTTGATTATAATATGTCTTGGTGACTTGCTTTGGGATCTACCTTGGGGAGGGTTCAATGAGCATCTTGGGTACATATATTCTCATCTTTCATGATATCAGGGAAATTTTCTGCCAACAAATCTTCAACAATTCTCTCTGTATTTTCTGTTACCTCCCTCCCCCCATTCTGGTACTACAATCACTCATAGGTTATTCATCTTGATAGAGTCCCACATCATTCTCAGGGCTTCTTCGTTTTTTAAATTCTTTTATCTGATTTTTCCTCAAATATGTTGGTGTCAAGTACTTTATCTTCAATCTCACTAATTCTGACATCTAGTTCCTCAATTCTGCTCCTATGCCTTTCTATTGAATTGTCTAATTCTGAAATTTTATTGTTAATCTTCTGAATTTCTTTTTGCTGTTTCTCTATGGATTCTTGCAGCCTGTTAAATTTGTCATTATGCTCTTCACTAATCTTCTTAATTTCTTCTATTGCTTTTTCTGTGTGCTCCTTGGCTTGTTCTGCATTTTGCCTGATCTTCTCCCTCATCTCTTGAAGAGTTCTGGATTCTTTTGTACTCTACCTCCAGTAATTCCAGGAATTTATGTACATCCAGAAGACTTCTTCATTCTTTGTTTTGGGAGCTTGCTGAGACCATCATGATCTTTATGTGATTTGATGTTGACTATTGTCTCTGAGGCATCACTAAGTTATCATATTTATTTGTCTTTGCTTACTGTGACAGGGCTTTTTGTTTTGTTTTGATATGCCCAAATCAGCTGCTCATGTGAGCTAGTTTAATTATTGCTGCCTTTGAAGCTCCAACATACTGTCACAAGGTAGTTAGAGCTGTTACTACATATGTGAGACCAGGAGTCCATTTCTTTTTTTGTATGAATTCAGCTCTGGTGTCCAGGTAGTCACGAAGTATGTGGTGCAGACTCTCACCTACAGTCCTACATGGATAAGGGTGACTGGTGTAGACACAGATATCTGTCTGTAGTAGGGGGTCATGTACTGAGCATGAAAATGGGCTGAGAACCACCTCTGAGTGTCTGTGAAGAAACTGAGTCCCTGTTACCTAGAGCTCCTAGATGGGTGGGTTTTACAGCTACACTATGGGTACCCTATGTTGTTTTCTGTAAGACTGGGAGGCACCACCAATTCTTGGGCCACTGTCTTGGGTGGATAGGTGGCATGGGTGGAGCCACCAATCCTCACGCTGCTGATATGAATAGGTGAAGACCCTGCTTAGCAGTGTCAAATATCACGAACCTACCTTTTACCATCTAGCTGATACAGTTGAAGTTAAACTTCAGGTATATACCCTGTTGTACTGTCCTAATGAGGGCCTACACTGTTGTAATGGGCCTAATAGATCTATGCAGGGGACAAAGCCATTCAAAGTCCATGGAACCCTTATGCTTGTGCCTAGGTAAATAGCTGTTTCTGCCCTGAGTTCCTGACTTTGGGGAGCTGATAGATTATTTTTCCTCTTTGTTAACTTATTCCCTCTCCAAGGGCAGGAGAATGACTCAGGATGCATGGCAGGTCCTACTTCTGGTTCAGGGGTGGTGACAACTCTAAGGGCTTGGACCCCTTGCAGAGTGGGAACAAGGCAGGTAAAAGGGAGAGAGTTTTTTTCCCAAAGGGATGTTTTTTGATTCTCACAGTAGCTAAGACGCATGTTGTTGTTGTTGTTGTTGTTGTTAGGTGCCATTGAGTCGGTTCTGACTCATAGCCACCCTACACAGAACAGAACGAAACACTGCCTGGTCCTGAGCCATCCTTACAATCATTGTTATGCTTGGGCTCATTGTTGCAGCCACTGTGTCAATCTACCTCTTTGAGGGTCTTCCTATTTTCAGCTGACCCTGTACTCTGACAAGCATGATGTCCTTCTCCAGGGACTGATTCCTCCTGACAACATGTTCAAAGTATGTAAGACACAGTCTTGCCATCCTTGCCTCTAAAGAGCATTCTGGCTGCACTTCTTCCAAGACAGATTTGTTCATTCTTTTGGCAGTCCATGGTATATTTAACATTCTTCACCAACACCACAATTCAAAGGCATCAGCTCTTCTTCGGTCTTCCTTATTCATTGTCCAGCTTTCACAAGCATATGATGTGATTGAAAATATCATGGCTTGGGTCCGGCACACCTTAGTCTTCAGGGTGACATCTTTGCTCTTCAACACTTTGAAGAAGTCCTTTGCAGCAGATTTGCCCAATGCAACGCGTCTTTTGATTTCTTGACTGCTGCTTCCATGGCTGTTGATTGTGGATCCAAGTAAAATGAAATCCTTGACAACTTCAATCTTTTCTCCATTTATCATGATGTTGCTCATTGGCCCAGTTGTGAGGATTTTTGTTTTCTTTATGTTGAGGCGTAATCCATACTGAAGGCTGTGGTCTTTCATCTTCATTAGTAAGTGTTTCAAGTCCTCTTCACTTTCAGCAGGCAAGGTTGTGTCATCTGCATAACGCAGGTTGTTAATGAGTCTTCCTCCAATCTTGATGCCCCATTCCTCTTCATATAGTCCAGCTTCTCGGATTATTTGTTCAGAATACAGATTAAATAGGTATGGTGAAAGAATACAACCCTGACACACACCTTTCCTGACTTGAAACCATGCGGTATCCCCTTGTTCTGTCTGAACAACTGCCTCTTGATCCATGTAAACGTTCCTCATGAGCACAATTAAGTGTTCTGGAATTCCCATTCTTCGCAGCGTTATCCATAGTTTGTTATGATCCACACAGTCGAATGCCTTTGCATAGTCAATGAAACACAGGTAAACATTCTTCTGTTATTCTCTGCTTTCAGCCAAGATCCATCTGACATCAGCAATGATATCCCTGGTTCCACGTTCTCTTCTGAAACTGGCCTGAATTTCTGGCAGTTCCCTGTCGACATACTGCTGCAGCCATTTTTGAATGGTCTTCAGCAAAATTTTGCTTGCATGTGATATTAATGATATTGTTCTATAATTTCCACATTTGGTTGGTCACCTTTCTTGGGACTAGGCATAAATATGGATCTCTTCCACTCAGTTGGCCAGGAAACTGTCTTCCACATTTCTTTGCATAGACAAGTGAGCACCTGCAGTGCATCATCTGTTTGTTGAAACATCTCCATTGATATTCCATCAATTCCTGGAGCCTTGTTTTTCTTGAATGCCTTCAGAGCAGCTTGGACTTCTTTCTTCAGTACCATCGGTTCCTGACAATATGCCACCTCTTGAAATGATTGAATATTGGCTAATTCTTTTTGGTATAATGACTCTGTGTATTCCTTCCATCTTCTTTTGATGCTTCCTGCATCATTTAATCTTTTCCCCATGGAATCCTTCACTATTGCAACTCAACGCTTGAATTTTTTCTTCAGTTCTTTCAGCTTGAGAAATGCCGAGCATATTCTTCTCTTTTGGCTTTCCATCTCCAGCTCTTTGCACATGTCACTATAATACTTTACTTTATCTTCTCAAGAGGCCCTTTGAAATCTTCTGTTCAGTTTTTTTACTTCATCAATTCTTCCTTTTGCTTTAGCTGCTCGACACTCAAAATCAAGTTTCAGAGTCTCCTCTGACATCTGCCTTGGTCTTTTCTTTCTTTCCTGTCTCTTCAGTGACCTCTTGCTTTCTTCATGGATGATGTCCTTGATGTCATTCCACAACTCATCTGGTCTTTGGTCACTAGTGTTCAATGCGTCAAATCTATTCTTGAGATGGTCTCTAAATTCAGGTGGGATATACTCAAGGTCATATTTTGGCTCTCTTGGACTTACTCTGATTTTCTTCAGTTTCAGCTTGAATTTGCATATGAGCAATTGATGGTCTGTTCCACAGTTGGCCCTTGGTCTTGTTCTGAGTGATGATATGGAGCTTTTCCAACATCTGTTTCCACAGATGTAGTCAATTTGATTTATGTGTGTTCCATCTGACAAGGTCCATGTGTATAGTCACCATTTATGTTGGTGAAAGAAGGTATTTGCAATGAAGAAGTCGTTGGTCTTGCAAAATTCTATCATTCCATCTCCGACATTGTTTCTATCCCCAAGGCCATATTTTCCAACGACTGATCCTTCTTCTTTGTTTCCAACTTTTGCATTCCAATTGCCAGTAATTATCAGTGCATCTTGAATGAATGTTTGATCAGTTTCAGACTGCAGCAGCTGATAAAAATCTTCTATTTCTTCATCTTTGGCCCTAGTGGTTGGTGTGTAAATTTGAATAATAGTCGTATTAACTGGTCTTCCTTGTAGGAGTATGGATATTATCCTATCACTGACAGCGTTGTACTTCAGGATAGATCTTTAAACGTTCTTTTTGATGATGAATGCCAGACCATTCCTCTTCGAGTTGTCATTCCCAGCATAGTAGACTATATGATTGTCCAATTCAAAATGGCCAATACCAGTCCATTTCAGCTCACTAATGCCTAGGATATCCATGTTTATGCATTCCATTTCATTTTTGACGATTTCCAATTTTTCTAGATTCATACTTCGTGCATTCCAGGTTCCGATTATTCATGGATGTTTGTAGCTCTTTCTTCTCATTTTGAGTCATACCACATCAGCAAATGAAGGTCCCAAAAGCTTTACGCCATCCACATCATTAAGGTGGACTCTACTTTGAGGAGGCAGCTCTTCCCCAGTCATCTTTTGAGTGCCTTTCAACCTGGGGGGCTCATCTTCCAGCACTATATCAGACAATGTTCCACTGCTATTCACAAGGTTTTCACTGGCTAATGCTTTTGAGAAGTAGACTGACTGCCAGATCCTTCTTCCTTGTGTGTCTCAGTCTGGAAGCTCAGCTGAAACCTATCCTCCATGGGTGACCCTGCTGGTATCTGAACACCGGTGGCATAGCTTCCAGCATCACAGCAACACACAAGCCCCCACAGTATGACAAACTGACAGACACGTGAGGGAAGATGCATGTACTTATGTTTTCTGATAGAACACTGCTTTCACTGATTCCGGAGGTGTGAGTTGACTCTCTGCCACTCCATCTGTCCTGATATGGAAAATGCTTCCTGAGCACCACTTTTTGCCTTACCGCACTTGTGTGCCAGCGGATCCAGCCTGCGGGGTGCCAGTTCCTGCCGGGTCAGGTCTGGCAACTCCTCGCTGCTTCTGAACCATCTCTCCCTCCCTCGTCTTTCAGCTCTATTCCTCAACTTTGTCGTTGATGTTCAGGGTTCCTGGATTGTCATATATAATCGTTTCACTTGTTTTTTCCAGTCTTTGTTGTAAGAGGCACCACAGGAAATGTGTGACTACTCCGTCATCTTGGCCTAGCCTCCGTGCATTTTTATTTTTAACTTTTGGAATTTATTTATGTATTATGAATACAAGCACTTTGTCAAATACATATTTGAGGATATTTTCTTGCCTTCTTGGCTAGTCTAAAATTCGTTTTAGAAGAGAGTTTTAATAAAATGTTTCGAATTTTTGTGAAGTTTGATTTAAATTTAGGTTTATATTTTGGTCTGTGATTCCTTTCTCGAATTATTTTTCAAGAGTTTTGGGAGATACAATTCAAGATTTATTTTTTCCCAAAGATCGACATTTTCCAGAATCATTTGTAAAAAACAACATTCTTTTCATTTGGCTCCTTTCTTTTTTTTCAATTGTGCTTAAAGTGAAAGTTTACAATTCAAGTCAGTTTCTTATTCAAAAACTCATACACACATTGTTATGTGACTAGTTGTTCTCCCTATAATGTGACAACACACTCCTCCTCCCCACTCTGTATTTCCTGTGTCCATTCAACCAGCACCTCTGCCTTCTCATCTTAATTCTGGACAGGAGCTGCCCACATAGTCTCATGTGTCTACTTGAGCTAAGAAGCACACTCCTCACCAGTATCATTTTATGTCTTATACTCCAGACTAATCTTTGTCTGAAGAGTTGGCTTTGAGAATGGTTTTAGTGTTGGGCTAACAGAGAGTCCGGGGGCCATGACCTCTGGGGTCCCCCCAGTCTCGGTAAGACCATTAAGCCTGGTCTTTTTACTAGAATTTGAGTTCTGCATCCTACTTTTCTCCTGTTCCATCAGGGATTCTCTGTTGTGTTCCCTGTCAGGGTAGTCATTGGTGGTAGCTGGGCACCATCTAGTTTTCCTGGTCTCAGGCTGATAGAGTCTCTTGTTTATGTGGCCCTTTCTCATTTTCCTAGTGTCTTTGGTATTCTTCATTCTCCTTTGTTCCATGTGGGTTGAGACCAATTGATGCATCTTACATGGCTACTTGCTAGCATTTAAGACCCCAGATACTACTCGCCAAAGTGGAATGCAGAATGTTTTCATAAGACACTTTGTTATGCCAATTGACCTAGATGTCCCCTGAAACCATGGTCTCTAGACCCCAGCCCCTGCTACTCTGTCCCTCAAAGTTTTTGGTTGTATTCAAGAACTCATAGCTTTGGTTTAGCCCAGTTGTATTGACTTCCCTTGTATTGTGTGTTGACTTTCCCTTCATCTAAAATAACTCTTACCTACTGTCTAATTTAAAGTGTTGAAGAGCAAAGATGTCACCTTGAAGACTAAGATGTGCCTGACCTAAGCCATGGTATTTTCAATCACACCATATGCATGTGAAAGCTGGACAATGAATAAGGAAGGCCAAAGGAGAATTGACGCCTTTGAATTGTGGTGTTGACAAAGAATATTGACTATACCATGGACTGCCAAAAGAACAAACAAATCTGTCTTAGAAAATGTACAACCAGAATGCTTCTTAGAAGCAAGGATGGCGAGACTATGTCTTACATACTTTGGACATGCTGTCAGGAGGGATCAGTCCCTGGAAAAGGACATCATGCTTGGCAGAGTACAGGGTCAGTGGAAAAGAGGAAGACTCTCAAAGAGGCGGATTGACACAGCGGCTGCAACATTGAGCTCAAGCATAACAATGATTGTAAGGGTGGCTCAGGACCAGGCAGTGTTTCGTTCTGTTACGCATAGGGTCGCTATGAGTCAGAACCAACTCTATGACACCTAACAACAATAACAACTGTCTAATTATTGAATACCCCTCTCCCTCCCTTCCCACCCTTGTAACCATCAAAGAATGTTTTCTTCTGGGTTTAAACCTTTTCTTGGGTTCTTATAATAGTGGTCTCATACAATATTTGTTCTTTTGTGACTAATTTCACTCACCATAATGCCTTCCAGATTCATCATGTTTTGAGATGTTTCACGGATTCATCGTTGTCTTTTGTTGTTGGCCATTTGGCTCCTTTTTTAACAATCAACTGATGGTATACATTTAGGTCTATTTATAGCTGTTCTAATATGTTCCACTGATTTGTCTGTCCCTACATGCATACCACTCCCTTGACTACTCTACCTTTATAATTAATCTGAAGTCACGTGGTGTATTCTTTGACTTTGTCCTTTCAATTTTAATTTAAATTTTGCAACTTGTAGGTCTTTTGCATTTCCCTATAAATTGTAGAAAAGGATTGCTAATTTACATACAAAAAAGTCTTGGGATTTTTCACTGGGACAGGATTAAATCTATTCACTTACAAAGTAATTTATAACTAAAAACGAAGGAACTTCTAATCATTGAACATGGCATGTATCTTTACATTTATTTAGTGTTCTCTAATTTTTCTTTAGCAACAATGGGCTCAAACATAACATCACTTGTGAGGATGGCAAGACCAGGCAGTGTTCTGTTCCATTGTACATAAGGTCACTGTGAGTCAGAACTGACTCGACATCTAAAAACAACAAATTTTCTTTAGCAATATTTTTTAATTTTTAGTGTGGAGATTTTGAACATATTTCAATAGATTTATTTCTAATAATGTCAGATACTATTGCAAATAGTAATTTTAGTTTTATTTTCCAATTGTTTTCTGCCATACTACAGTTAATTTTTGTCTATAGATCTTATTTATATCCTACAACTATAATAAATGTACTTATTAATTCTGGTAGTTTATTTTTTAAAATTGTCTCTGCAATCATAATGAAAGGAAATAAGGATGGTTTTGCATCTTAATTTCTCATATTTATGCTTTTTATATATTTTTGCCACTTGATTGCACTTGATAGGATCTCTTGTACAATGTTGACTAATCTGAGTAAGAGTATACATCCTTGTCTTATTGTAGTTTTGGGGTGAAAGTAGTTTTTTATTAGCTTCTTAGGCAAGCCATTAAAAATGATCACAAATTGGCTAAAAACAACAGAAATTATTTTCTTACTGTTCTACAGGCCAAAATAACCTAGGCAAGGTTTTGGCAGTGTTGGTTCCTCCTATAGGCTCTGAGAAAGGATCTATTCCATGCGTCTTCCCTAACTTCTAGTGGCTACCTATAATCCATGGTGTTTCTTTGGCTTGTAGCTGCATAACTACAATTTCTGTCTCTATCTTCACAAGACCCTTCCCTCTGCATCTCTGTACATTCTTCCTTACTATCTCTTCAGGACACTGATAAAATGTTAAAAAGCAAAGATGTCACTTTGAGGCCTAAGGTGCACCTGATCCAAGTCATGATATTTTCAGTTGCCTCACATGCACATGAAAGCTGGGCAATAAATAAGGAAGATGGAAGAATTGATGACTTTGAATTATGGCCTTGGCAAAGAATGTTGAATATAATATGAACAGCCAGAAGAGCTAACAAATTTGTCTTGGAAAGTGTACACCAAGAACGTTCCTTAGAAGGATGACGACCCTTCATCTTATGTACTGCAGACATGTTATCAGGAGGGATTGGTCCCACTACTTTCCAGCCTGTGACTTCCAAAAGTTCACATCCATTCCATGTGCAAAATGTATTCACCCTATCCCAACATCCCCAAAAGTCTCAATGTATTACATTAATTCTAAGACCAAAATCTCATGCAAACATTATCCATTCAAAAAGTCCCAAATTTAATCATACAAATCATCTAAATTCTGTGGGTGATGTTCTGTGTATGATCCACCTTGGGGACAAATTCCTCTTCATTTGTGCCCATGGGAAACTACAAAATGAGTTATTTGTTTTCTAAATACATGGTGTGAGAGACATAGGGTAGATATTGATATTCTAAAGGAGAGAAAATGAAAGGAATACAGGAGCCACTATTCCCAAGCAAGTTTGAACCTCTGCAAGAAAAATCCCATTAGATTTACAGGTCTGAGAATAGTCTTCTGTGGCCTGATTCTCTATCCTCTGAGTCTGCAAAGGTTCCACTCTCTGGACTGTGGCATCTTTTTTGGAACCCTCTCCAGGGGTTCTCTGCCTCTGTCCATCTCTGCCTCTTGTCTTGCCTCTTTAGCTTTTGCCTCTGTGTCTGTGACTCTGCCCCCAGAATCAGTCTTCCTTTTTCTTGAAGAGTAGCATATATCAGTGGGTGAATAGCTCTATTAGCCCATTTCCTGACTGTAAAAATCCAGATGCCCAACAACTGTTTTTTTATTTTGTCCTGCCTCTACCCCATGGAAACCCTGGTGGCATAGTGGTTAAGTTCCATGGCTGCTAACAAAAGGTCAGCAGTTCAAATCCACCAGACATGCCTTGGAAACTCTTTGGGGTAGTTCTATTCTGTCCTATAGGGTCACTATGAGTGAAAATTGACTCCACGGCAACAGATTTGTTTTTTTCTACCCCGTTCAGCCCAGGCTGGCAGTGACTTTGATAGTATAAAGTACTCAAAAGTCTTGTGGGTTTCATATTTACTTCATGGTAATCTACGCCATTAAACAAGAGATTTCTCCACAGGTCTTTTCAGTATAACCTCGTCTCTATTACTGAATTCTACTGAAATTTTTTATTGGATCCAGGAATCACACACCTAATCTCTTCAGCAAAAGATTTTACAGCTGCATTCTTAGGCTTCTCTTCACAACATACTTTCTCTTCAGAAAATTCCTTAATTTTAGCATCCTTTGCAATCTGGATATGTCAAGATCCGCCCATATCATTCAGTGCTGATTCATTTTTCCTGAGGATTTACTTCCTCAATTTGCACTTTCACTCACATTTTGCTATAAGCAGCAAGGAGAAAGCAGACTGCACCTTCAGTATTTTTCTTGGGGTTCTCCTCAACTAAATATTCAGGTTCATTGCTCACAAGTCCTCCTTTCCACCCAAGACAAGGACTCAATTTAATCAAGTTCTGCCACTTTATAACAAGGGTCAACTTCCTCCAATGTTTTTCCAATGTATTCCACATTTCTTTCTGAGACTTCACCAGAAATACCTTCATGTTTAAATCTCTACCAACCTTCTTTTCATGGTGATATATGTATTCTTTAAAACAATAGAATCTCTCTCTGCCATCCTCCTAACTTCCTTCTAAACTCTCACCAGGTTCTAGGCTTTTTCTATCACACACTTCAAAATTCTTCCAGTCTTTATGCATTACCTAATTCCTAAACCACCTCTACATTCTTAGTTTTTTTGGTTTTTTTTTTTCCAGCAGCACCCTGATTCCTAGCATCAAAATCCGTATTTGTTTCCCAGGGCTACCATAACAAAGTACCAGAAACTTGGCAGCTTAAAACAGTAATCCATTTCCTCACCATTCTGGAGATCAGAAGCACAAAGCCAAGATATTGGTAGGATTGGTTTCCTCTGGAGGCCCTGAAATAAAATCTGTGCCATACCTCTCTCCTAACTTCTGGTGACTGCAGGCAAACCTTGGCATTCATGAGCTTCGGCTGCATAACTACAATGTATGCCTCCATCTTCACATGACCTTCTCTCTGTGTGTATGTCTTTTTTTTTTTTTTGTCTTTTCCATTTCTCTGTTCTTATAATGACTTGCAATTGGGTTTAGTACCAACCATAACCCAGAATAATTTTATCTTAAGATTCTTAACTTAAATGAATCTGCAGTGACCTTATTGCGCATAAAATCACATTCTGATGTTTCAGGTGGACAAACCTTATGAGAGCCACAATTGAACCCGCTACAAATATTTATCTACCTCAAATTTTCTCTTTCTTCATGCGTGACTCCAGTTACACTTATATTAGATCTCTTTATATTTTCCCTACATTCCAGTGAGAATTTTAATTTTTTCAAGTTTTCTTTTTTTTCATCTACGTGATTCAGTTTGGATAGATTTTGTGTGTGTGTGTGTGTGCGCTTTAGGTGAAAGTTTACAGCTCAAGTTAATTTCTCATACAAAAATGCATACACATATTGTTATGTGACACTATTTGTAATCCCTATAATGTGACAGCACACTCTCCCTTTCGACCCCAAGTTTCCCATGTCCATACAACCAGTTCCTATCCCTTCCTGCCTTCTCATCCTGCCTCCTGACGGGAGCCACCAATTTAGTCTTGTGTATCTGCTTGAACTAAGAAGCACACTCTTCACAATATTATTTTATTTTTGCATTCCAGTCTAATCTTTGTCTGAAGAGTTGGCTTCAGAAATATTTTAGTCCTGGGTTGACAGAGAGTGCAGGGGGATGTTTTTCAGGGTTCCTCCAGTCTCAATAAGACCATTAAGTCTGGTCTTTTTATGTGAATTTGAGCTCTTCACCACACTTATCCCCTGCTCTGTCAGGGACTCTACTGTGTTCCTGTCAGGGCAGTTACTGGTGGTAGCTGCACGCTATCTAGTTCTTCTGGTCTGAGGCGGATGGAGTCTCTGGTTTATGTGGCCTTTTTTTTGTCTCTTGGGCTAATATTTTCCTTGTGTCTTTGGTGTTCTTCATTATCCTTTGCTCCAGGTAAAAATGCATCTTAGATGGCTGCTTGCAAGCTTTTAAGACCTCAGACACCACTCACCAAAGTGGGATGTAGAACATTTTCTTAATAAAATTTTTCGTGCCAATTGACCTAGATGTCCCTTGAAACCATGGTCCCCAGACCCACCCCTGCTACTCTGTCCCTCGAAGTGTTTGGCTGTGTTCAGGAAACTTGCTTAGCTTATAGCTTTGTCCAGTTGTGCTACTTCTCTTGTTTTGTGTATTGTCCTTCCCTTCACCTAAGATAATTCCTGTGTAGTACCTGATAGTGAATACAACTCTCCCTCCCTCCCCACCCTCATAACCATCATTGAACTTTTTCTTCTGTGTTTAAACCTTTTCTTGAGTTCTTATAACAGTGATTTCATAAAATATTTGTCCTTTTGTGACCGACTAATTTCATTCAGCGTAGTGCCTTCCCAGTTCATTCATGTTGTGAGTTGTTTCCAGGATTCATCATTGTTCTTTATAGTTAAATAGTATTCCTTTGTGTTTTTACACCATAATTTGTGTATCTATTCGTCTGTTGATGGGCATCTAGGTTGTTTCCATGTTTTTGCTATTGTGAATGGCACTGCAATGAACATGGCTGTGCATATATCTATTCCCGTGACAGCTCTTATTTCTCTAGGATATATTCCAAGGAGTGGGATTGCTGGATTATATGGTACTTTTATATCTAGCTTTTTAAGGAAGTGCCAAATTGATTTCTAAAGTGGTTGTACCATTCTTCATTCCTACCAGCAGTGTATGTGTTCCAGTGTCTTCACACTCTCTCCAAGATTTATTATTATTATTTTTTTTTGGATTAGTGCTAGCCTTGTTGGGGTGAGATGGTATCTCATGGTAGTTTTAATTTGCATTTCTCTAATGGCTAATGTTCATGAGAATTTCCTCATGTATCTGTTACCTGCCTGAATGTCTTCTTCGGTGATGTGCCTGTTCATATACTTAGCTCATTTTTTAATTGGGTTATTTTTCTTTTTGTTGTTGAGGTTTTGCAGTATCTTGTAGATTTTAGAGATTACACCCTGATTGGATATGTAGTAGCCAAAAATTTTTTCCCAGTCTATAGGTTGTCTTTTTACTCTTTTGGTGAAATCTTTTGGTGAGCATAAGTATTTGATTTTTAGAAGCTCCCTGTTATCTAGTTTTTCCTCTGGTGTTTGTGTACTGTTAGTTATGTTTTGTATTCTGTTTATGCCATGTATTAGGGCTACTAGCATTGTCCTTATTTTTTCTTCCATGGTCTTTATTGTTTCAGAGTTTATATTTAGGTCATTGATCCATTTTGAGTTAGTTTTTGTACATGGTGTGAGGTATGGATCTTGTTTGTTTCTTTTTTTTTTTTTTGCAGATGGATATCTAGTTACACCAGCACTATTTGTTAAAGAGACTGTCTTTTTCCCCCATTTAATTGACTTTGGACCTTTGTCATATATCAACTGCTCATAGGTGAATAAATTTATGTCTGGATTCTCAATTCTGTTCCATTGGTCTATGTATCTGTTGATGACCAGTATCAGGCTGTTTTGACTACTGCGAAGGTATAATAGTTTCTAAAATCAGGTAGTGTGAGACCTCCCACTTTGTTCTTTTACTTCAGTAATGCTTTTCTTATCCAGGACTTTTTCCCTTTCCATATGAATTTCATGATTTGCTTCTCCATCTGATTAAAAAATGCCACTGAAATCTGAATCAGGATTGCATAGTATCTGTAGACTGCTTTGGGTAGAATTGGCATTTTTACAATGTTGAGTCTTCCTATCCACGAGCAAGGTATGTTTTTCCACTTATGTAGGTCTTTTTTGGTTTCTTGCAGTCAGTTTGGATAGATTCTATTGGACTTTCTTTAAGTTTTTCTCCTTCACTGCCCAATCTGCTCTAATTGCCAAATCCTAGCCTCAAACAAGTAAAAATCCAATTCTTAAAATTATACTTATGGTGGAAACAATAAGCAAAGTAATTAAGAATAAAACCTAAAATTAAAGAATTAAGAATAAGTTTAACAAAATAAGTGCAAAATCTTTACACTAAAATAGACAAAGAGAGAGAGGGAAGAGGGAACAAGGGCTTTACTGGGTACAGGGTTTCCTTTTGGAGTGTTGAAGAAGCTGTGGAACTAAATAGAGGTGGTGGTCACACAACACTGTAAATGTACTAAATGACATTGAATTTATCACTTTAATATGGTTAATTTTATGTTATATAAATTTTACCTCAATTATAAATTATAAGCTATAAAACATTGCTGAGAAAAAAACATAAATAAATGCAGAGGTACATAATGATCATGAATTGAAGACTCAATATTACTAAGATATGAGACTCCCCAAAATGATTTTTTGACTCAAGGCAATTTCTATCAAAAAAAAAACCCTGTAATTTTTTTTATTTAGAAATTAACTAGTCCATTCTAAACTTTATATGGAAATACTAAAACAAACCTGAAAGAATAAAAATTATATTTCATGTAATTTACAGAATATAATGTAGAATTTGGGTTTTGCGTCCAGCCGTCAATAAATTGCTGAGTAAATTTTAAGTGTACTTAAGGTATATGTTCCCTGGTTTTCTCATTTGTAAAACAGAGTTAATAAGACTCCTACTAAATAGAGACTTTGTGAGTATTAAATACAAGTCACAGACAGAACATTGTCTAGCATGAAAAAATAACTCAACAGATAAAAAATATTTTATTATTATTCATTAAAATTGGGTTTTAATTCCACGCACTTCACTAAAGAATATATTCAGATGGCTAACAGATACATGAGGAAATGCTCTTAATCATTAACCATTAGAGAAATGCAAATTAAAACTACCATGAGATTCCATCTCACTCCAACAAGGCTGGCATTAATCCAAAAAACACAAAATAATAAATGTTGGAGAGGCTGTGGAGAGATTGGAACACTTATACACTGCTGGTGGGAATGTAGAATGGTACAACCACTTTGGAAATTGATCTGCTATTTCCTTAAAAAGCTAGAAATAGAACTACCATACTACCCAGAAATTCCACTCCTGGGAATATATCCTAGAGAAGTAAGAGTCTTTACACGACAGATATATGCACACCCATGTTTATTGCAGCACTGTTTACAATAGCAAAAAGCTGGAAGCAACCAAGGTGTCCATTAACAGACAAATGGATAAATAAATTATGGTATATTCATACAATAGAATACTACACATCGATAAAGAACAATGATGAATCCGTGAAACCTTTCATAATGTGGAGCAACCTGGAAGGCATTATGCTGAATGAAATTAGTCAGATGCAAAAGGACAAATATTGTATAAGACCACTATTATAAGATCTTGAGAAATAGTTTAAACTGAGAAGAACACATTCTTTTGTGGTTATTGGGGGGGGAGGGTGGCAGATGGTTATTTACTGATTAGATAGTAGGTAGAACTACTTTAGGTGAAGGGAAGGATAACACGCAACACAGGGGAGGTCAGCTCAACTGGACTGGACCAAAAGCAAAGAAGTTTCCGGGATAAAATGAATGCTTCGAAGGTGAGCAGAGCAAGGGCAAGGGTTTGGGGACTATGGCTTCAGGGGACATCTAAGTGAATTGGCAAAATAAATTCTATTAAGAAAACATTCTGCATCCCACTTTAAAGTGTGGTGTCCCGGGTCTTAAATGTTAACAAGTGGCCATCTAAGATGTATCAATTGGTCTCAACCCACCTGGATCAAAGGAGAATGAAGAACACCAAGGTCACAAGGTAATCATGAGCCCAAGAGACAGAAAGGGCCACATGAACCAGAGACTACATCATCCTGAGACCAGAAGAACTAGGTGGTGCCTGGCCACAACCGATGACTGCCCTGACAGGGAACACAACAGAGAACTCTTGAGGGAGCAGGAGAACAGTGGGATGCAGACCCCAAATTCTCATAAAAAGACCAGGCTTAATGGTCTGACTGAGACTAGAAGGACCCTGGTGGTCATAGTCCCCAAACCTTCTGTTGGCCCAGGACAGGAACCATTCCTGAAGCCAATTCATCAGACATGGATTGGTCTGGACAATGGGTTGGAGAGAGATGCTGATGAGGAGTGAACTACTTGCATCAGGTGGACACTTGAGACTATGTTGGCATCTCCTGTCTGGAAGGGAGATGGGGAGGTAGAAGGGGTAGAAACTGGCAAAACGGTCACAAAAGGAGAGATTGGAAGGAGGGAGTGGGCTGACTCATTAGGGGGAGAGTAAGTGGGAGTATGTAAAAAAAAAGTAAGGTGTATATAAGTTTTTATGTGAGAGACTGACTTGATTTGTAAATTTTCACTTAAAAACCCCATAAAGCACAATAAAAATTATTAAAAAAAGGAAATACAACTAATAAAATGAAGTGTTTCAAAAAAGATTTGGTTTTAATTCAAGGTATACCATCTGTCTTCTTTTGATATTGAGCAAATTATTCTCCATAAATCTCAATTTCTTCATCTATAAAGTGGGTCACCTGACATAATTATGTTGTTAAACATTATGGCTATCATAATTTTCATAACAATTATTATTATATTAACTCAATCCAAAATTTTCCCGTTAATAAAATGGAGTCAAGTAAGGTGCTGAAATTCACATTGTAAATTCAGAATTTAAATGCAAATATTCTAATGATTAATACTGAACTCATCTATCTAATTACTCTTATTGTCCTTTTCCCAAATCTTGAAAATATTCTGATTCTTCAGTACATGCAGATTTCCTGACTGTTCACTGTCTCCCAAAATATTGGTTTTCCAATAATCCTAGCCTTCTGTAGCATGTGCCTTTTTTTTTTTTTTTTTTTTACTATGTTTTGCCTAGCTTATGACACTAACAATTTTCCCTCCTCCTGTGATTTTTGTGATAGGCCATTTAGTCTAATTTGCACATTGGTACTGAACCAATCTGTAACAATTCCATCTTTGCTTTACCTTGTCCAATATTATCAACCTGTGGCTATCAGTACCCTACTGATTTTTTAAACTGAACCTTAAAATACACCAATAGTGTAGCCTAATAATAAAAACACTTGAGGGCACTTAGGTTGTGTTACTAGAAGTACAGCACATGAAGCTATTACCTTTGTTCAATGTGAGTCAAACTACATAAACCAATATTGTGTTAAATTCTGAGCGCCACATTTTATAAGAGGAATTGACAAACAAGAGAGAGTACAATGAAGGGCAACCAGAAGATTGAGATGATTAGAAATGTTGTATGAGTCACATTGGTAGAAATACAAAAATAAAAATAAACCTAGAGTTTTTCATTCCAGAGGAAAGAGGTCTTAGTGGAGACATGACATCTGTCTTCAAATATTTAAAGTGTTGTCAAGGGAAAGAGAGGACATAGAATTGTTCTTTGTCATTGCTGAGGACAGAATCAGGGTTAGCATGTGACTTAGAAAGACATGGCTGTCAGCCCAGCATAAGGAACATGTTGGTCACAGTCACATTTATCCAACAAAGGAGCCACCTGCCTTGAGAAGTAGTGAATCCTCCTAGAGGTCTGTCTGTAGTAATGCATGATAGATTACTTGAGGGAGCCAGGCTTCTTATGCTCTTTAAAATATCTATTATCTGAATATTCTATAAATGGGAAAAAAAGATATTTTAAATATGTACTATACAATTTTGAGGTGCATGATAGAAAAAGCCTAGAATCTGGCAAGAGCTCAGAAAGAAGCGAGGGGAATATCAGAGAAAGATTCTATTATCTTAGAGAATACATACATCACCACGGAAAGGATACTTTCACTACATGTGTTAAAATTTCTACTATAAAATAATACTGTAATTTTAAATATTTTATATGTTTAGTATTGTCTCAAATAACTATTTATTATAAATATTTAAAAATGACCTCCTGCATTCAATGTTTCATATAATCATTATTACTTTAAGTGATAATACACTTCATTCAGAAACAGAATTAACCTCATTCTAATGCTAGAATACATCAACAATATTCAACACAATTTAAAGTAAAATATACAATTCACATTATTGGAGCAACAGTCTTTCAGCACCTGATATTGATGTTCACAATATTAAGGCTAGTAAAAATTTTAAAAGTTAAACATAACCTTGAAAATATTTTATTTTGAAGCTGATGAGGCCATAAGTAAGTGAGTCTTAGATCCTGTGCCATTTACTTGAGTATCCCACTGTTCACCAAGCTTGATTTGATTTACATTTCAAATACGGAAGTTCTCATTAAACAAAACATTAAAGTTCCCTGAGAAATTCTAATTTTTTTTGCTATCTGTGAAGGTCTTAGAATTGATCAATTATTAAGAAAATACTAATGGCATGTCCATATCATTATTATTTGGGAACTTCTAAAAAATGCTCTCTTCCTTCCAACCATTATGGTTTCTTTTCTACAAAGCCTGAGGTTTGAATTTATTTGTATTCGGGTATTTATTATGAGTTTTTCCCCGCTTCAATAATATTTGTAAGATTTTTATACTTAGATCTTAGTGTAAAATTAGATTAAAAATAACCATTCAATGTAAACAAAACATTTCCAGAAAAAGTTGTAAAGTATATTTTATCATGTTTGTGAAAGTAATCAAAGCAGTCATAAACTCTCTAGGATACCAAGTTTTGAATACGGCATCCCCAAAAGACATTTCCAAGACTGGAAAAACTTGACAGAGATTATATTTGATGTAACATAAATAATAATATAGCAGGAAAAATAACTATTTCTAAGCAAGACAGTGACTAAATTTGAATTTAAATAAAATGAACACATAGATATTGTTCACTATTAAATAGCTGTCAAACCACTGAGAATGACGCAATAACCTCCATAATGAGATCTGATATAATGTAATCACCTCCATAATGAGATCTGCTATGAGAAGACAATAGTTGAAAGGGAGTTTCCCTGGGTGTGTGGTCCCATCTAATATATGTGGATTTTATGGCAAAACTTGCTGGCTTTTGCTCACTCTGGATCCTGCAGCTGGCTTCTCATTGACTTCTAGTTCTTGGGACTTGAGCTAGCAGTTTACCTGCTGATCTTGGGATTCATCAGCTTCTGGAGCCTGTGAGTCAGTGGCCTGCTTCTGACTTGCTAATCTAGAGACCACTAGCCTCTTCAGCTACATGAGTCAGGAGAAGCCTCTAGCCTGACACGTGGACTTGGGACTTTCCAGCCTTTATAACTGCATGATCCATTTCCTTGTTATAAATCTTTCTCTCTCTATGTACATATATCATCTACGTATACATATATACATGGAGAGAGAGAGAGAGCCTTGGTGGCACAGTGGTTAAGCATTTGGCTGTTCAACTAAAGTTCAGCAGTTTGAATCCACCAGTCACTCTTTGGAAACCCTATGAGGCAGCTCTACTCTGACATACAGAGTTGCAATGAGTTAGAATCAACTCAACGGCAATGGTTTTTTTGAGTATATATATACATACTTCATTGATTTTGCTTCTGTAGAGAACCCAGCCTAAGATAGTACATGGATGGTAGTTTTGGCAGAAGCACTGGGTGCAGGGAAGGCAAATCCATACCCAAAGTAAGAAAAAAATCCATATTCAGTAAGAACAAAACACTGCCTTTTCCATGATAGAAGTGGTCCAGTGTAATCAACCTGCCACCAGGTAATTGGTTAAGCACCTCCAGGAACCTTGCCACATGGGGGACTCAGTGTTGATTTCTGCTGCTGGCAGATTGGGCACTCAGCAGTGGCTATAGACAAGATGGCCATGGTGAGTGGAAGTCCATGTTGCTGAGCCCATGCATAACCTCCATCCCTGCCATCACGGCCACTTTGTTCATGAGCCCATGGGCAATGGCAGGAGCGCCTGGAGAAAGAGGATGACTGGTTTCCACAGAATGTGTCATCCTAACCACTTGATTATTAAAATCTTCTTCTGCTGAGGTCACCCTTTGGTGAGGGTTCCCATGAGATACAAATTTCTTCACTTCTTTAGCTTATTCAGAGAAGTCTATCCACATACTTCTTCCCCATACGTCCTTGACACCAATTTTTTAATCATGTTCCTTCCAAGTCCCTGACCATTCAGCCAAACCATTAGCCACAGCCCATGAATCAGTATACAATTGCACATCTGGCCATTTCTTATCCCAAGAAAAGTGAACAACCAAGTGCACTGCTAGAAGTTCTGCCCATTGGAAGGATCTCCCTTCAACACCGTCCTTCAGGGAGGTCCCAGAAAGTGGCTGTAGTGGTGCCACTGTCCACTTTTGAGTGGTAAGTGCAGAACCATCTATAAACCAAGCATGAATTTCCTCTTCCTCAGTCAACTGATCGTAAGGAACTCTCCACAAGGCCACAGGAGCAGGCTGGGAGACAGAAGGTAATGTGACAGGAATGGAGACCATGGGCATTTGGGTCTCTTCTTCATGCAATTTACTTGTGCCTTCAGGTCCTGCTCAGGCCCAGTCTCATGTATACCACTTCCATTTAATGATAGAATGTGCTCCTGTGCATGTCCAACTTTATGACTCTGTGAGTCAGATAACACTCAGTTCATAATGGGCAGCTCAGGCTCCGTGGTGACTTGGTGGCCCATGGTTAAGCATAGAGACTCTACTAAGGCCAAGTATCAGGCCAAAAGCTGTTTCTCAAAAGGAGAGTAGTTATCTGAAGAGGATAGTAGGGCTTTGCTACAAAATCCCAAGGGTCTGCACTGTGATTCATCAGTAAGAACCTTCCAAAGACTCCAAACAGCTCCTCTATCTGCCAGTGACACCTCCAACACCACCAGATCAGCTGGATCATATGATCTAAGATGTAGACTGACTTTCACACAGCAACCCAAACCTACTGCAGAATCTTGCCTTGTTCTGGGCCCCACTCAAAGCCAGCAGCTTCTTGAGTAAATTAATAAATAGGACAGAGTAACACACCCAAATGAGGGATAAGTTGCCCCCCAAATCCAAATAAGCCCACCAAACATTGTCCTTCCTTTTTAGTTGTGGGAGAGGCCAGATAAAATAACTTATCCTTGACTTTAGAAGGAATATCTTGGCATACCATACACAACTGGACCCCTAGAAACTTCACTGAGGTGGGAGGTCCCTTGATTTTTGTTAGGTTAATTTCCCACCCTCTAGCACACAAATGTTTTAATAATTAAGTCCAGAGTCATTGACACTTCTGTACAGGGTTGGATCAGCATAATGTCATCAATGTAATGTATCAGCGTGTCCTCTTGTGGAAGGGAAAGGTGATCAAGTTCCCTGCAGACTAAATTAGGACATATGGCTAGATAGCTGATATACTGCTGAAGTAGGATGGTAACAGTGTATTTCTGGCCTTGCCAGCTGAAGGCAAATTGCTTCTGGAGGTCATTCAAAAAAGGTATGATGAAAAGAGGATTAGCCAGATCAATAATTGCATACCAGGTACCAATAGATGAATTAATTTGCTCAAACAATGAAACCACATCTGGAACAACAGCTGCAATTGGAGTCACCTCTTGGTTAAGTTTTTGATAATCCATTGTCATTCTCCAAGATCCATCTCTTTTTTGCACAGGCCAAATAGAAGAGTTGAATGGAGATGTGGTGGGAATCACCATCCCTGCACGTTTCAAGTCCTCGATGGTGGCAGTCATCTCCACAACTTCTGCATTAATAGTATAAACTTTTGGCAGTGTAGCTGGGTCCTTCCTTAAGGGGAATTGACCTCCACATCATTCAAGGGAATCTGATTCTGTAAACTGGCTCAGCTACACGTGTCTGCTAGTTTGTTGTACTGTGGGGGCTTGTGTGTTGCTGTGATGTTTGAAGCTATACCACCAGTATTCAAGTACCAGCAGGGTGACCCATGGTGGACAGGTTTGAATTGAGCTTCCAGACTAAGACTAGGAAGAAGGACCTGGCAACTACTTCTGAGAAATTAGCCAGTGAAAACCTTAAGAATAGCAAGTGAACATTGTCTAATATAGTGCCAGAAGATGAGCCTCTCAGGTTGAAAGACACTCAAAATATGACTAGGAAGAGCTCCCTCCTCAAAGTAGATCTGGCCTTAATGATGTGAATGGAGACAAGATTTTGGGACCTTCATTTGCTGATGTGTCACATTTCAAATGAGAAGAAATGGCTGTAAACAGCCATGAATAATCAGAATGTGGAATGCAAGAAGTATGAATCTAGGAAAACTGGAAATTGATAAAAATGAAATAGAATGCATAAACATCAATATCCTGGGCATTAGTGAGCTGAAATGGACTGATATTGGCCATTACAAATCAGACAATCATATGGTCTACTATACTTGGAATGACAATTTGAAGAGAAATGGTGTAACATTGGTTGGCAGAAAAAAAGTTCCAAAATCTATCCTGAAGCACAATGATGTAAGTGATAGAATAATATTCATACACCTACAAGAAAGACCAGTTAATATGACTATTATTGCAATCTACACACCAACCATTAAGGAGAAAGATGAAGAAATTGACTATTTTTACCAACTCATGCAGTCTGAAATTGCTCAAACGTGCCATCAAGATGCATTCATAATTACTAGCAATTGGAAATGCAAAAGTTAGAAACAAAGAAGGATGGGTAGTAGGAAAATATGGCCTTGACAATAGAAACTATGCCGGAGATCACATGACAATATTGCAAGACTGACTTCATCGCAAATATCATTTTTCAACAACATAAATGGCAACTATACACCTGAACCTTGCCAAATGGAATAACAAGAATGAAATTGAATACATCTGTGGAATGAGACAATGGAAAAGCTCAATATCATCAGTCAGAACAAGATCAGGGGCCAGCTGTGAAACAAATCATCAATTGCTCATATGCAAATTCAAGTTGAAGCTGAAAAAAATTAGAACAAGTCTACGAGAGCCAAAGTAAGAGCTTGAGTATATCTCACCTGAATTTACAGGTCATTTCAAAAATAGACTTGATGCATTGAACACTAATGACCGAAGACAAGATGAGTTGTGGAATGACATTAAGGACATAATACCTGAAGAAAGCAAGGTGTCATTAAAAAGATAGGAAAGAAAGAAAAGAACAAAATGGAAGTCAGAAGAGACTCTGAAACTTGTTTTTGAAGGTAGAATAGCTAAAGTGAAAGGAAGAAATGATAAAGTTAAAGAGCTGAACAGATTTCAACGGGTGGCTGGAGAAGACAAAGTAAAGTGTTATAATGACATGTGCAAAGACCTGGAGTGAGAAAACCAAAAGGAAAGAACACACTCTGCATTTCTCAATCTGAAAGAACTGAAGAAAAAATTCAAGCCTTGAGTTGCAATAGTGAATGATTCTACGGGCAAAATACTGAATGATGCAGGAAGCATCAAAAGAAGGTGGAAGGAATATACTTAGTCACTGTAGCAAAAAGAATTCATCAATGTTCCAACACTTCAGGAGGTAGCATATGATCAAGAACAGATGGTACTGAAAGAAGAAATCCAAGAAGTGAAGACATTGGCAATAAACAAGTCTCCAGGAATTGACAGAATACCAACTGAGATGTTTCAATGAATGGAAACAGCTCACTAATTTCTGCCAAGAAATTTGGAAGACAGTGTCCTAGTTATCTAGTGTTGCTATAACAAAAATACCACAAGTTGATGGCTTAAACAAACAGAAGTCTATTCAATCACAGTCTAATAGGCTAGAAGTCTGAATTTAGGATGCCAGCTCCAGGGAAAGGCTTCCTCTCTCTGTTGTCTCTTGAGGAAGGTTCTTGTCATCAATCTTCCCTTGATCTAGGAGATTCTCCCCTCAGGAAACCTGAGTCCAAAGGATGGGTTTGTGCTCTCAGCACTGCCTTCTTGGTGGTATGAGGTACCCCTGTCTCTCTGCTTAAAAGAGATTAGTTTAAATTGTAGATTAATCTTGTAGGTTGAGTCTACATAACTGCCTCTAGTTCCATCTCATTAATATCACAGAGATAGGATTTATCTACATAGGAAAATCACATCAGATGACAGAATGGTAGACGATCACACATTACTAAGAATCATGACCTAGTCAAGTTGATAGATATTTCTGAGGGACACAATTCAATCCATGACAGACAGCTAGCTGGCCAATCAACTGGAAGAAATCCATACTTATGCCTATTCCAAAGAAAGGTGATCCATCCAAATGCGGAAATTATTGAACAATATCATAAATATCACATGCAAATTTTGCTGAAGATCATTCAGATGACATTGCAGCAGTACATTGACAGGGAACTGCCTGAAATTCAAGCCAGATTCAGATGTCAGATGAATCCTGGCTGAAAGCAGAGAATACCAGAAAGATGTTTACCTGTGTTTTAATGACTATGCAAAGGCATTTGACTATGTGGGTCATAGAAAATTATGGATAACACTGAAAAGCATGAGAATTCTAGAACACCTACTTGTGCTCATAAGGAACCTATACATAGATCAAGAGACAATCCTTTGAACAGAACAAGGAGATACTGTGTGATTTAAAGTCAGGAAAGGTGTGTGTCAGGGTTTTATCCTTTCACCATACTTATTCAATCTGTATGCTGAGCAAATAATCCCAGAAGCTGGATGATATAAAGAAGAACATGGCATTAGGATTGGGGAAAGACTCTTTAACAACCTGCTATATGCAGATGACACAACCTTACTGAATGTGAAGAGGACTTGAAGCACTTAGTGATGAAGATCAGAGATCACAGCCTTCAGTATGGATCACACCTCAACACAGAGAAAACAAAAATCCTCACATCTGGACCAATAAACAACATCATGATAAATGGAGAAAAGATTGAAAAACTTCATTTTACTGGAATTCACAATCAACATCCATGGAAGCAGTAGTCAAGAACTCAAATAACACATTGCATTTGGCAAATATGCTGCAAAAGACCTATTTAAAGTGTTTAAAAAGAGAGACGCCACTTTAAGGACTAAGGTGAGCCTGACCCAAGCCATGGTGTTTTCAGATGCCTCATATGCATGTGAAAGCTGGACAATGAATAAAGAAGATCAAAGAAGAAATGAAGCCTTTGAATTATGGTGTTGGCAAAGAAATTTGAATATACCATGGACTGCCAGAAGAACAAGCAAATCTGTCTTGGAAGAATTACAACCAGAATGTTCCTTAGAAGCAAGGATAGTGAGACTTCATCTAATATAATTTGGACATGTTATCAGGAGGGATCAGTCCCTGGAGGACACCATGCTTTGTAAAGTAGAGGGTCAGCAAAAAGATGAAGACCTTCAATAAGATGGAAAGACACAGTGGGTGGAACAATTGGCTAAAGTGTAACAATGATCACGAGGATGGCACAGGACTGTGCAGTGTTTTATTCTGTTGTGCATAGGCTTGCTATGAGTTGGAACCAACTCGACAGTACCATACAACAATAACAAACTGGTTCTAGTCTGGGAATTGTTTCAGCGTCCTTAACTCTCTATTCTGGTAAATAGAGTTAGACTGCCATTCACTTGACCTAGAATTCATCCCCTTTCACAAATCAAGGAAATATTTAGTAGATTTCCCATCTATTTCACTCCTAGGGACACCATGCCCAAGTAGTTGATGCCATAAGACCATATGAGTCAGACTATTTTGATTATTCCTTTGACTCTGCTGCCCATTATAGAAACATGCCTATCTTGTCTTTGTTGATTGAGCACCATCACTTAGTCCCTACCACTACAGGATCCAATCCACCCCTTTGTTGTTAGGTGTCTTAATTCAGTGAGAGTAGTTCCCGCTGTCAAATCTGACAAGCATAAAATAAAAATCACGGCAGTCTTCAAGGATGCTGGTGTTCCCTTCTAGAATTTGTTCCTCACCGTTGTGTTAAAAGCTGTGTCTTCTGGACACTTCATATGTGGGTCTAACCTGATAAATCCACTCTAGCATGCCAATTTCCCTAAGCCTTTGGATACCTTCTTCCACAGTATACTTAGGCAGGTCTGGCACTTCCATTCAATACAGTGTGGGCCACTGTGTAATCCTTGCTTCAGCAAACCAACCAAATATACAATTAGATCCTTTCCTAACATTTTAAGTGGAAACACTGAATGAAAAATTTGTGCTTAGTGGGCTCATATCAATAAGTTCAGACTAATTCAGCTTTATGTTCCTTGCACCGTTATCCCACATCCTTAATAGCCATTCTCACACATATTCCCCAAGTTTCTGTTTGTACACATTAGAAAACTCAAGCAGTTCTTTTGGAGTGTAGTGGTCTTCCGTCTGGGTCATGCTTTATACTTCACCTTTTGGAGCTCAATCAGATTTAAGACTAGTTTTTTTTTTTTTTTTTTTTTTTATGTCTAGAAGCCAAAATGGGTGGTGGGGACGTGTTCTGAGAACATTCAACAATGTCTTGTTAGGCATCTCCCGCAGATGATGTCCCAGGTAATATCTCAGATGCCTCCCCAGGAGGTAAATCAGACCAAGTCTCTTCAAACATAGCTGGGCTAATCTTATCAGATGGGGGTGGAAGGGCTAATGGTTTTACCGAGGAGGGTGGCTTATTAGACAAAGATGGAGTAGAGTAATCTCTTCAAATGAGAGTGAGAGGTCTGATTCTGTTGGCAGGACTGATTCAGTGGAATTTAGGGGCTCAATGTCCCTGGCTTCCTGATTATCTGCCCATATGTTCCCATCCTAAGTTTCAGGGTCCCAATTTTTTTTTCCCAATCAATACCCTTGCTTTAATTTCAGATACCATTTGAATTTGGGAATTCAATTGTCATTGTAATTCAGTTGCTCTTACAATAAGATTTTGGGCTTGTTTTTCAACAGCATCAGCTCTGGTACTACTAGAAATAAGGCTCTTTTTTAAGGTACAGGTGGACTATTTGAGGTCATTTATGTGGCTCTTTAGCCATGACTCTGAAGCCTTGAGATCATCTTTCTTTCACCACTTTACCTAGCAGAAGTAGGGCCAATCAACCAACTTCTTTATAATTCTCATTCTGGCAAATTTGTAGAAAGATATCAAACATGTGATCACCCAGAGCCTTGCCTCTCACCAATAATTGATCTATTGGTGGTGATATTTTGTATATTTCTATTGCCACCTCATGCCGTGGATTAGCAGTGCCCTCTTTAGCAGAGTCATCAACATCTTTAAATCTTACCAGACTTGATAACCAATTTAGAAAACTCATCCTTACAATTTTGTTGCTCTAGAACCACTCTTGGTACCAAATGTCTTAGGCTGTGTTCTCTAGAGAAGTAAAATCAGTGAAGCATATATGTATATATATAGAGAGAGTTTATATCAAGGAAATGGCTCGCCTGGTTATAGAGACTGAAAAGTCCCAAGCCTGTGGTTCAGGCTGGAGGCTCTTCCTGACTCACTAAGCTGCAGAGGCTGGTGAACTCAAGATTGGCAGGTAAAACAGCAGGTATCTGGCTAACAGGCTGCTGGTGTTCACTAAATCCCAAGATTGGCAGATAATTGTTAGCTCAAGTCCCAAGAACCAGGGGTCAGTGAGAAGTTAGCTGTAGGACCTAAAGGAAGCAAAAGTCAGCAAGCTTTTCCAGAAAGTTCACGTATATTAGATGTAGGCCACATCCCCAAGTATACTCCCCCATAACTGATTGGCTCATAGCAGATTTCATCATGGAGATAACATTATATCAGATCTCATTATGGAGGTAATTACTTCATTGCATAGCTGCCAAACTACATCATAACTGCCAAATCCCTGAGAATCATGGCCCAGCCAAGTCAACACACAACCTTAACCATCACACAGATTAAGACAAACTAGGAACAAAGGCCTGGTGATCTACTTCCAAAAATCAGCCAATGAAAATCCTGTTATGGATCACAATGGTCCAATTAGTGTTGATAGATTCCTAAGAACTATTTTTAAATAGAGATAGATTTGCCCCTCTGGATGTTTGGGCAGAAATTAAAGGGACAAAACAGAATCTGAAGATAATTGGCCTTAAGTATTGGGGGAGGGAGGGAGGTCAACCTATTCAGTAGTGAAATAAAATAAAAACTTTCTATCTATATAGTGCATCCTTCTTACTTTGTAAATCAAGAAGTCCCAAACAAGTGTATCTGCCTCTTACTTTAAAAGTTAAGACTTCTAAATAACAAGCCTTCCCCTGACACTTAGACAATCTTTTATTTTAATGTCTAATTAATTGAGGTATAATTTACATACAATAAAACTTCCACTTTTCAAGTGTAGACTTCCATGAAGTTTTACAAACATACTTCACAAACATATAAAGTCATGCAACCACCACCACAATCAAGATACGTAATATTTTCATCTTTCAATCTCAAGCTCTTTGTTGTACATTCATGTTTAGCCCCTGTCAAGTAACCATTTGTTTTCTGTTTTTAGATTTTCTTTCTCCAGAGTGTAATATAAATGGAATTGTATACTATGCCACCTTTTGAGACTTGCTTCTTTCCCTTAGCATAAAGTATTTGAGTTTCATGTTGTTGTATACATCAGTAATTTCCTTTTTTTATTTATTAATTTTTATTGTGCTTTAAGTGAAGTTTACAAACCAAACCAGTCTCTCATACAAAAATTTATATACACCTTGCTTTATACTCCTAATTGCTCTCCCCTCAATGAGACAGCACACTCCTTCCCTCCACTCTCCATTTTTGAGTCCATTCGGTCAGCTCCTGGCCCCCTCTGGCCTCTCATCTCCCCTCCAGACTGGAGATGCCAACATAGTCTTATGTGTCTACTTGATCAATGAAGCTCATCCTTCAGCAGTATCATTTTCTATCCCATAGTCCAGTCCAATCCATGCCTAAAGAGTTGGCTATGTGAATGGTTCCTGTCTTGGGCTAACAGAAGGTCTGGGGACCATGACCTCTGGGGTCCTTCTAGTCTCAGTCAGACCATTAAGTCTGGTCTTTTTACAGGAATTTGAGGTCTGGATCTCACTGCTCTCCTGCTCCCTCAGGGATTCTCTGTTTTGTTCCCTGTCAGGGCAGTCATCAGTTGTAGCTGGTCACCCTCTAGTTCTTCTGGTCTCAGGCTGAAGGAGTCTCTGGTGTATGTGGTCCTTTCTGCCTCTTGGGCTCAAAATTAGCTAGTGTCTTTGGTGTTTTTCATTCTCTATTGCTCCAGGTGGGTTGAGACCAATTGATGCATCTTAAATGGCCGCTTGCTAGCATTTAAGACCCCAGGAACCACTCGCCAAAGTGGGATGTAGAATGTTTTCTTAATAGATTTTATTATGCCAATTGACTTAGATGTCCCCTGAAACCATGGTCCCCAAACCCCTGCCCCTACTATGCTGGCCTTCAAAGCGTTCAGTTTATTCAGGAAACTTCTTAGCTTTGGGCTTAGTCCAATTGTACTGACCACTCCTGTATTGTGTGTTGTCTTTCCCTTCACCTAAAATAATAATTATCTAGCATCTAATTAATGGAAACCACTCTCCCTCCCTCCCCCGTCTCGTAACCATCAAAGAATATTTTCTTCTCTGTTTAAACTATTTCTCCAGTTCTTATAAAAGTGGTCTTATACAATATTTGTCCTTTTGCAACTGACTACGTTCTCTCAGCATAATGCCTTCCAGATTCCTCCATGTTATGAAATGTTTCACAGTTTCATCATTGTTCTTTATCGATGCCTAGTGTCCCATTGTGTGAATATGCCATAATTTATTTATCCATTCATCCGTGATGGGCACCTTGGTTGTTTCCATCTTTTTGCTATTGTAAACAGTGCTGCAATGAACATGGGTAAGCATATACCTGTTCGTGTAAAGACTCTTACTTCTCTAGGATATATTCCAAGGAGTGGGATTGCTGGGTGATATGGTAGTTCTATTTCTAGTTTTTTACGGAAACTCCAAATTGATGTCCAAAATGATTGTACCATTTTACATTTCCACCAGCATTGTATAAGTGTTCCAGTCTCTCCACAACCTCTCCAATATTTATCATTTTGTGTTTTTTGGATTAATGCCAGCCTTGTTGGAGTGAGATGGAATCTCACTGTAGTTTTGATTTGCATTTCTCTAATGGCTAATGATGGTGAGCATTTCCTCATGTATCTGTTAGCTACCTGAATGTCTTCTTTAGTGAAGTACCTGTTCATATATTTTGCCCATTTTTTAATTAGGTTGTCTTTTTGTAGTTGAGTTTTTTTAGTGTCATATAGATTTTAGAGATCAGGCGATGGTCGGAAATGTCATAGCTAAAATCTTTTTCCCAGTCTGTAGGTAATCTTTTTACTCTTTTGGTGAAGTCTTTGGATGAGCATAAGTGTTTGATTTTTAGGAGCTCTCAGTTATCTAGTTTCTCTTCTGCATCGTTAGTAATGTTTTGTATACTGTTTATGCCATGTATTAGGGCTCTTAATGTTACCCCTATTTTTTCTTTCATGATCTTTATCTTTTTAGATTGTATATTTAGGCCTTTGGTCCATTTTGAGTTGGTTTCTGTGCGTGGTGTGAGGTATGGGTCTTGTTTCACTTTTTTGCAGATGGATATCCAGTTATGCCACCACCATTTGTTAAAAAGACTGTCTTTTCTTCATCCAACTGACTTTGGACTTTTGTCAAATATCAACTGCTCATATGTGAATGGATTTATTTCTAGAATCTCAATTCTGTTCCATTGGTCCATGTATCTGTTGTTGTACCAGTTCCAGGCTGCTTTGACTACTGTGGCAGTATAATAGGTTCTAAAATCAGGTAGAGTGAGGCCTTCCACTTTGTTCTTCTTTTTCAGTAATGCTTTACTTATCCGGGGCCTCTTTCCCTTCCACGTGAAATTGGTGATTTGTTTCTTCATCTCATTAAAAAATGTCATGGTCTGCTTCTTTATGTGATTTCATATCGACTGCTGTCTCTGAGCCACTATAATTTATCGTAATAATTTATTTTATGTTTGCTCACTGTGTCCTAGCTTCTTGTTTTGTTTGTTTTGAGTTTTAGGCTACTTGATTATTGGAGCCTTGGAAGCAATAATGCCCTGTTACCAGATGGCTAGAGCTGTTTCCAGGTATATGAGCCTAGGAGTCCATTCACTATTCTTGTATAAATTCAACTCAGGTGTCCTGATAGTCACCCAGTGTGTGGTTTAGGCTCACACATACTATCTTAGAGGAGTAGTGGTGATGATTGTAGGCACTGGTTTCTGGTAGCAGCAGGGGGTCACACTCTGAGGAAGGCAGGGTGCTGACAGCCTTCCCCCAGGTGTCAGTGAGGAAGAAGTGTCTCTGTTCTCTAGAGTGCTCTGGTGGGTGGGCTTTGCAGCTGTACCTTAGGCACCCAAAGCTTATACCTGTAAAGAGTGGTAGGCACCACTATCCTTGGATCCCTTTTGTGGGTGACTAGGTGGTATGGATGCAGCCTTGAGCCCTCAGGTCCCTGCTGTGGGTAGGTGAGAGCCCTGGTTAATAGGCAGAGGGTATCAGACCTCCAAAACCTGCCTCTCCACCACACAGCTGAAACAATTACAGTCAGACCTGTAACAGATTTGCCCTTGTAAAATAGTAGTCACCTGGATGCATGTAGGAGTGAAAGCCGAAGTCTGTGGATTGCTTATGCCTGGAGTGGACCTGCTTCTGCTCTGAGCTTCCAGATTAGGTGAGTCAGAAAAGTATTTTTCCCCCATTTGTTAATTTGTTCTTTCTCCCAGGCCAGGAGAATGGCTCAGAGATAGTGGAGCAGGTTCTCTCTCAGGCCCAGGGAATTCAACTGTTAATGAAGCTGGTTGGGGCAGAGGTGGGAGGGATCAGATAGATAGGAGAGAGTACTTTCAGAAGAAGGAGCTATTAGATCTGCGTGGTAAGTTAGACAAAATCACTTATCTTGTGTTGACAGCGCTGTTTTATCTCAGATTCCAGAGGCAAGTGTAGCCTATGTGCGCTGGCTGGGTCGCCACCGAGATTGCCCCAGGGGCTTCGGGCTGCATCCAGCACTTGCCTTCTTTCACTGAAGCAGCTTTGTCCTAAATTTCACAGCCCATCATGCACCCGTCACACCAGAGGTCGGGGTGCTGGCACTTCATTTGCCTTCTTTCACTGAGGCAGCCACTCCCTAAATGCCACAGGCAGCCCCACTGTAGAAATGCCACAGGATCAGAGGTGTGCAACTTGCTTGCCTTCTTTCCCTGAAGCTGCATGTCTCAGGAAACTACAATCCACCCCACTGTCATTGTGCCAAAGAGTGGCACCAAGGAATAGGAGCTGAGGTGCTGCGTGGGCTTGGCAACTCATTGCTGCTTCTGCACTGTCTCTCCACCCCTCATCGGTCAGACCAATTCCTTAATTGTGCATTTGATGCTCAGAGATCCTAGATTGTCATAACTGTAATTGATTCACTTGCTTTTTCAGGTCTTTGTTGCAAGAGGGTTCAGCGGAAGCTTGTGACTGATTCGCCATCTTCACCCCTCTTCCCAATTTCCTTTTCTTTTAATGTCTTTGTTAAGTTTTGGTATCAGGATAATGCTGGCCTCGTGAAATGCTGTATGAGACATTCAATAATATTTTTCTGGGATGGTTTTTGAAGAATAGGTATTATTTCTTCCTTTATTGATTGATTAACCAGTGAAGAAATTTTTGCCTAAAATTTTATTTTTTGGAAGACTTTATCTACAAATTGATTTTTTACAAGTTATACGTTGATCAATTTCTTTTTCAGTGAGTTTTTTATTTTATTATTTATTGTGTTTTAAGTGAAAGTTGACAAATCAAGTCAGTCTCTCATACAAAAAGTTATATATACACCTTGCTATGTACTCCTAGCTGCTCTCCCTCTAATGAGACAGCACACTCTTCCTCTCCACCCTGTATTCCCCAAGTCCATTCAACCAGCTCCTTCCTTCTTCCTTTTCATCTTGCCTCCAGACAGAAGCTGCCCACATAGTCTCATGTGTCTGCTTGAGCCAAGAAGCTCACTCCTCACCAATATCATTTTCTGTCTTATAGTCCAGTCCAACCCACGTCTGAAGAGCCAGCTTTGGGAATGTTTCCAGTTTGGGGCTAAAAGAAGGTTCGGGGACCATAACCTCCCAGTCCTTCTAGTCTCAGACCATTAAGTCTGGTCTTTTTATGAGAATTTGAGGTCTGCATCCCACTGTTCTCCTGCTCCATCAGGGAGTCTCTGTTGTGTTCCCTTTCAGTGAGTTTTGATAGTATTTCTTTCAAGCAAGTTGGTTATTTTATGTAAGATGATAAATTTATTGGTATAAATGTGCTCATATTTTTTTGTTTTCCTGTTACTGTCTGTAGGATTTCTAGTGCTCTTCATCTGTCACTTCTGATAATGCTAATTTGAGTATTTGCACTTTTTACGTGATAAGTCTAGCTAGAGGTTTATCAACTATTGATTTTTTGTAGCAATTTGAATGTAATGTGTCTATGTGTGTGTGTGTGTATTTAGTATTCCTTGTTGCTCTTGGAATTTCTTGGTTCTGTGGTTAGATATATTTCATTATTTTAGAAAATTCAAGTCTATTTTGCTTTCAAATGTTTCTTTTGCTCCATCCTATCTGTTCTCTGTAACTTTAACTTAAAACAAGTAGGCTTAAAGTAAGAAAATATAAAAGAAAGCTTAAGCTATTCAAGTCTTATTTCAAAAGTTCCAAAATATTCCTAAGTGCGATATTTCTTATACAACTTACGGCTATCCCAGGAAACATCTTATTATCTGTCTTAGCCAACCACTCAGACATTCTTTAAGTCAGTCTGGAGGGAGGAATGAATTAAAATGTTGGAAGCTAATGACTGCTCTGAGACAGGGCAATGCTCAACTGAGTCCATGCAATTTCAGTCATACAGAGCAGGCAGTGTATAACGGAGGAATATGAAAATAATACCCACCTGATCAACTTCTAAAGAATGTGAATAGAGTCACAAGTAGGTGGAACCAAGAATTTTTATGAGTAATTTTAAAGAGAATTTTAAAAGGTGATAAAGAACAAATTTTATAGGACCACTTCTAGAGCTCTCAATTTCACATATCGGTTTCAGAGCATAATATCTTAACTAGTTTATAATATTAAATCATGCTGTCAGAAAGCTTAGAACTCTGTGGCCCACCTCTAGCAAGTTTATAGGTGTTCTAATCTCATACTTGTCTCCATTATATATTCATGTTGTTGTTAGGTGCTATTGAGTCAATTTCAACTCACAGCAATCCTCTGTAACACGGCAGAAGTGCCCCATAGGATTTCCTAGGTCGTAATTTTTATGGGAGCAGATTGCTAGGTCTTTCTCCCTTGAAGCAGATGGGTGGGTTTGAACTATCAACTTTTTGGTTAACAGCTGAGTGCTTCACACCAGGGTTCCTTTATATATTCCTACCTGTATTTAATTTTTCTATGTTGTTGTGTGATTTATATTTATATAAGAAATTTTAAGTCCTTTTTAAAAAGATTACCTGAAGAGTCATAAAATTATTTAATATCTTTAAAAATTCTCACAATATGATTTATTTTATATAACACATGTAAGCTATCTAAGGCACTAAAAAGGCACTAAAAAAAAAAAAAAAAGGCACTAGCTGTGTTATATTCACCACAGAATACTGAATACCTAACAAATGCTTTACACATAGTAGATGTTCAATAAATGTATCATTTTTGCTCAATTTTGTTACTGACATGCTACGGGGTACATAACACTATGCTAAGGATAATTTGATTTAATATAAAATATGCTATAAACATGATAACACCTTCTGTGTTATAGGAATAAAAGAAAAAAGGAACAGAAAGTATCTGAGCAAAAAAATCCATTTGTCACTTTCTCCTGTTCTATTCCCTTTTAAAGTTTTAGTTTTTAATGGTGTTGAAATAGTCACCATTTTTATATGAAACTCTGTCTCAAAAAGACTTTCTAATTTAAGTGCAATCCATTTGCATGCTTATATTTCTCCCTTTTTAGGCCCAGTTCTTTAGAATTATTTAGTAGGATATCCTTAAGGCAATTAAAGGGGCCCATTCAGCAGGATTTAAACCAACAAATCAGTCAGCAGCTTCTGGTCAGCTCATAAAGCAGTTAAACATTCTACACAACCCATGTATTTGATATTTCACATGCCTCCATAATAGAGCTATCAATTTTCTGATTTGCAAGCCAGCTGACAGAATTAATACCCAAAAGGGCTATTGTAGTGTTAAGCTCTTAAAATTGTTTTAGACTTGCCCGTAAATTAGACCATAGCCCAATCTCGTACACTTTTATCCATGTGTTCCTAGAAAAAGCATGAGCTCAGTGCTCCAGAAACAACACTTTTTGGAATAGCCTATCAGCTCTATTTATCTTCTTTTTATTTTTGATTCTGCTAAATAGTCAGATTCACTATACCTTGCTATAAGTCAGAGAAGTAACAATAGGACTTTGTTTGGTCTACTATTTTTGAAGTTGGTACTTCAAATGTTAGCAGAGCCTGACACAGCGTAGGACACATATGGAGTATTCAGTACAGGAGAGTAGAAGGTTGAAGAGCTGATCTATCTATGGTCATTCGCATTGGTTGGTTAAAATCAAGAGATGTTCACAGATACATAGGCCCAGAATTTTGTAGACTGAGTAAACCACATAAAGATATTTTCCAAAACTTATCACTCCTGAGCAAAGCAAAGCTCTCTAAAAATATAAAAGATTACACAGTGTGTTTTTTCAATTTAATGTTTCAAACATAGAATTGCCTATGAACTGTATTCTTGTGGTTTGTTGAAAATCAACTCTGTGTCTCACAAGTTTTGTCTGTGCCCCTGAATTAGCAATTTGCCTAAGGTTACTTATATCAATGGAATAGGAAAAAAAAAAAAGAACACATGCATTTTATGCTGCTGAACCAGATTTAAATATAAAGTCAAAAATAAAGAATTTAAATCAGATTCTTAGGGAGAATTTTCTCTGACATAACATATTCACTATAACAAAGAATATGAAAATGTGCATACATGTGTTTGTCTACCAAAAAAAAAAAAAAAGAAACCAAACCCAATGCTGTCGAGTCGATTCCGACTCACAGTGACCCTTCAGGGCAGAGTAGAACTGCCCCATAGAGTTTCCAAGGAGCGTCTGGTGGATTTGAACTGTCTACCCTTTTGGTTAGCAATTGTAGCTCTTGACCACTATACCACCAGGTTTTCCTTATCTGTCTACACACACACAATTACAGTAGCAAGAACATCAGTCTGGCCCAGTCCACTGCCTCTGTCCTCCTTCCACCTGGTTTTCACCTGAAATATTTCTACTAAAGTCACCAATTGCACCTTAATTACCAAATCTTAAGGATACTTTTGGGAACAATGGTTGTTCAGTGGTAGAATTCTCACCTTTCATACAGGAGACCCAGGTTCATTTCCAGCCAAAACACCTCTAGCACAGCCACTATCCATCTGTTTGTGGAGGCTTGTGTGTTGCTATGATGCTGAACAGGATTCAGTAGAGCTTCCAGAATAAGTTGAATAAGGAAAAAAGACCTGATTTCACTCCATTCCATTGTGCATGGGGCTGCTATGAGGCCAGGGCCGACTCGACAGCGACTAACAAGATACTTTTTAGCTGTTATCTTACTTAACAACCCTTCAGTACTTATTATTAATAAATTTTCCCTTTATTTGAAAGAATTACCCCTTGATAAGTTCCTGTGACATGACAGTTTTCTAACTCTCATCTCTGGCCATCCCATCTGGATATCTCCTTCCCATGATACCGTAGTCCTGACTCTTTAATATTTAATTTCCCTGAGAAGGCCTCCTTTTCTCTTTCGTCAAGTTAAATCACCTTTCCTGATTCCTTCTTTCCATTTTCTCTTTTAAGGTCCTTCAAGAAGTTTTACCTTTACTCATTTCAATAGCTGCAGCTGCTGCCTACATGTTGGTGAGAGTTGTAGAACGGGCCCAGTAATTGACAGCTCTCTTCCATGGCTAAGCATGGCAACATGGAGAAATAAGACAGAGTTTAAGGCATGTGGAAATACCAAATACCTAAAACCCATTGCAGTCCAGTTAATTTTGACTCACAGAGACTCTATAATTGATTGTCATTCAGTTTCCCGCACTTACTGGTGAATAAAGCCTATCACACAGACATTAAGTATCTCTAGATCTGAACTATTTTCTATGTGCTATCATTTGCTTATTCCAAGTTTTCTTTGTTTCTTATCTGTATACACAAAGGTCGCAAACCAAAACTGTCTTTGTCTTCACTTAACCATTATAAACTACTCTGGTTTCTATTTTCTTCTTTACAGTGTAACACCACAGTAGTGATTTTTCTTATTACCAATCAATTTCACCTCAATATATGCTGTGCTCTTGATAGGCTTTCTCTAAATTGGCTGATTAGCCCAAATACTATCACTGCTATAAAGTGACAGTATATGGTTGAATCATTTTTTTTTTTTTTTAATTTTTATTGTGCTTTAAGTGAAAGTTTACAAATCAAGTCAGTCTCTCAAAGAAAAATTTATACACACCTTGCTATATACTCCCAATTCCTCTCCCTCTAATAAGACAGCACACTCCTTCCCTCCACTCTATTTTTGAGTCCATTTGGCCAGCTTCTGACCCCCTCCACCCTCCCATCTCCCCTACAGAAAGGAGATGCCGACATAGTCTCATGTGTCTACTTGATCCAAGAAGCTCAATCTTCACCAGTGTCATTTTCCATCCCATTGTCCCGTCCAATCCCTGTCTTAGGTTAACAGAAGGTCTGTGGACCATGACCACCGGGGTCCTACTAGTCTCAGTCAGACCATTAAGTCTGGTCTTTTTAAGAGAATTTGAGGTCTGCATTCCACTGCTCTCCTGCTCCCTCAGGGGTTCTCTTTTGTGTTCCCTGTCAGAGCAGTCATCGGTTACAGCTGGTCACCATCTAGTTCTTCTGGTCTCAGGCAGATGTAGTCTCTGGTTTATGTGGCCCTTTCTGTCTCTTGGGCTTATAATCAGCTTGTGTCTTGGTGTTCTTCATTCTCCTTTACTCCAGGTGAGTTGAGACCAATTGATGAATTTCAGATGACCGATTGCTAGCATTTAAGAAACGAGATGCTGCACTCCAAAGTGGGATGCAGAATGTTATATTAATAGATTTTATTATGCCAACTGACTTAGATGTCCCCTGAAACCATGGCCCCCAAAGCCTTGCCCCTATATGCTGGCCTTTGAAGTGTTCAGTTTATTGAGAGGACTTCTTTGCTTTTGATTTAGTCCAGTTGTGTTGACCTCTCCTGTATTGTGTGTTGTCCTTCCCTTCACCTAAAATAGTTCTTATCTACTATCTAATTAGTGAAAACCCCGCCTCCTCCCTCATTCCCTCTGTCCCCCCACTTGTAACCATCAAAGAATATTTTCTTCTCTGTTTAAACTTTTTATCCAGCTCTTATAATAGTGGTCTTATACAGTATTTGTCCTCTTGCAGCTGACTAATTTCACTCAGCATAATGCCTTCCAGATTCCTCCAAGTTATGAAATATTTCATGGATTCATCGTTGTTCTTCATTGATGTGTAGTATTCCATTGTGTGAATATACCATGATTTACTTATCCATTCATCCTTTGATGGGCACCTTGGTTGCTTCCATCTTTTTGCTACTATAAACAGTGCTGCTCTGAACATGAGTGTGCGTATATCTGTTCGTGAAACGGCTCTTATTTCTCTAGGATATGTTCCAAGGAGTAGGATTGCTGGATCATATGGTAGTTCTATTTCTAGCTTTTAAAACAAACAAACAAAAAAAACCCAGTGCCTTTTTTTTTAAAAAAAGGAAGTGCCAAATCGATTTCCAAAGTCATTGTACCATTTTACGTTCCCACCAGCATTGTATAAGTGCTCCAGTCTCTGCACAACCTCTCCAACATTTATTATTTTGTGTTTTTTGGAATAATGCCAGCCTTTGGGGTGAGATGGAATCTCATTGTAGTTTTGATTTGCATTTCTCTAATGGCTAATGATGGTGAGCATTTCCTCATGTATCTGTTAGCTACCTGAATGTCTTCTTTAGTGAAGTGCCTGTTCACATATTTTGCCCATTTTTTAATTGGGTTATTTTCTTTTTGTAGTTGAGTTTTTGTAGTATCATGTAGATTTCAGAGATCAGGAGCTGACCAGAAATGTCATAGCTAAAAACTTTTTCCCAGTCTGTAGGTAATCTTTTTACTCTTTTGGTGAAGTCTTTGGATGAGCATAGGTGTTTGATTTTTAGGAGCTCCCAGCTATCTAGTTTCTCTCCTGTATGGTTAGTAGTGTTTTGTATATCCTTTATGCCATGTATTAGTGCTATAGTCCCTGCTTTTTTTTCCATGATCTTTATTTTAGATTGTATACTTAGGCCTTTGAGCCATTTTGAGTTAGTTTTTGTGCATGTGAGTGAGGCATGGGTCTGGTTTCATTTTTTTTTGCAGATGGATATCCAGTTACGCCAGCACCATTTGCTAAAGAGACTGTCTTTTCCCCATTTAACTGACTTTGGGCCTTTGTCAAATATCAGTTGCTAATATGTGGATGGATTTATGTCTGGATTCTCAGCTCTGCTCCATTGGTCTATGCATCTGTTGTTGTACCAGTAGAAGCCTGTTTTGACTACTGTGGCCATATAATAGGTTCTATCTATTTTTAAAATCAGGTACAGTGAGGCCTTCCACTTTGTTCTTCTTTTTCAGTAATGCTTTACTTATCCAGAACCTCTTTCCCTTCCATATGAAGTTGGTGATTTGTTTCTCCATCTCATTAAAAAATGTCATTGGAATTTGGATTGGAATTGCAATTTATCTATAGAAGGCTTTTGGTAAAATAGACATATTTACAACGTTAAGTCTTCCTACCCATGAGTGACGTATGTTTTTTCACTTATGTCGGTCTCTTTTGGTTTCTTGTTGTTTTCTTTGTACAGATCTTTTACTTCTCTGGTAAGATTTATTCCTAAGCATTTTATCTTCTTGAGGGCTACTGTAAGTGGTATTGATATGGTGATTACCTCTTCGATGTTCTTTTTGTTGGTGTAGAGGTATCCAAACGATTTTTGTGTGTTTATTCAGTAGATCTCTTTGGGATTCTTACGGTTTTCTGTGTTTAAGATCGTGTCATCTGCAAATAGAGATACTTTTACTTCTTTTTTACAAATCTAGATGCCCTTTATTTCTTTATCTAGCCTAATCGCTCTGGCAAGGACCTCCAGCAAAATGTTGAATAAGAGTGGTGATAAAGGGTGTCCTTGTCTTGGTCCGGATCTCAAGGGGAATGCTGTTAGACTCTCTCCATTTAGGATGATGTTGGCTGTTGGCTTTGTATAAATGCCCTTTACTGTGCTGAAGAATTTTCCTTTTATTCCTATTTTGCTGAGAGTTTTATCATGAATGGGTGTTGAACTTTGTTAAATGCCTTTTCTGCATCAATGGATAAGATCGTATGGTTCTTATCTTTTGTTTTATTTATATGATGGATTGCACTAATTGTTCTTCTAATGTTGAATCATTCCTGCATACCTGGTATGAATCCCACTTGGTCATAGTGAATTATTTTTTTGATATGTTGTTGAATTCTATTGGCTAGAATTTTGTTGAGGATTTTTGCATCTAAGTCCATGAGGGATATAGGTCTGTAATTTTCTTTTTTTGTGGTATCTTTACTTGATTCTGGTATCATGGATATGCTGGCTTCATAGAATGAATTTGGGAGTATTCCGTCCTTTTCTATGCTTTGAAATACCTTTAGTAGTAGTGGTGTTAACTCTTCTCTAAAAGTATGGTAGAATTCTGCAGTGTAGCCATTTGGGCCAGGTGTTATTTTGTTGGGAGTTTTTTCATTGCCTTTTCAATCTCTGCTTTTGTTATGTGTCTATTTAGTTGTTCTACCTCTGTTTGTGTTAGTTTAGGTAGGTACTGTGTTTTTAGGAATTCATCCATTTCTTCTAGGTTTTCAAATTTGTTAGAGTACAGTTTTTCATAGTAATCTGATATGATTCTTTTACCTTCAGTTGGGTCTGTTGTAATATTGCCCATGTCATTTCTTATTCAGGTTATTTGCTTCCTCTCCTGTTTTTCTTTTGTCAATTTGGCCAGTGCTTTATCAATTTTCTTAATTTTTTCAAAGAAGCAGTTTTTGGCCTTGTTAACTCTTTCAGTTGTTTTTCTGTTTTCTATTTCATTTAGTTCTGCTCTAATTTCTAATATTTGCTTTCTCCTGGCACCTGAGGGTTTCTTTTGTTGCTCTTTTTCTATTTTTTCAAGTTGTAGGAATAATTCTTTGATTTTGGCCCTTCTTTTTGTATGTGTGCATTTGTTGATATGAATTGACCTCTGAGCTCTGCTTTCGCTGTGTCCCAAAAGTTCTGATAGGAAGTGTTTTCATTCTAATTAGATTCTATGAATTTCTTTATTCCGTCGTTCATGTCTTCTATAACCCAGTTGTTTTTGAGCAGGGTATTGTTCAGTTTGTTAGTGTTTGATTTCTTTTCCCTGCTTTTTCTGTTATTGTTTTCTTCTTTTATGGCGTTATGGTCAGAGAAGGTGCTTTGTAATATTTCAATGTTTTGGACTCTGCTAAGGCTTCCTTTATGACCCAATGTATGGTCTATGAATGTTCCTTGTGCACTAAAAAAGAAAGTATAATTTGGCTGCTGTTGGGTGGAGTGTTCTGTATATGTCTATAAGGTCAAGGTGGTCGAATGTGGTGTTTAGATCTTCATTGTGTTTACTGAGGTTGTTTCTGGATGTTCTGTCCTTCACCGAAGGTTTCTTGAAGTCTCCTTGTATAATTGTGGAGTTGTCCATCTCATCTTCAGTGCTGTTAGAGTTTGTTTTATGTATCTTGCAGCCCTGACATTGGGTGCATAAATATTTAACATGGTTGTATTCTCCTGGTATGTACTCCCTTTAATCATTATATGCTGTCCTTCCCTATCCTTTGTAGTAGATTTAACTTTAAAATCTATTTTGCAAGAAATTAATATTGCCACTCCTGCTCTTTTTTGATTGTTGTTTGCTTGATATATTTTTTTCTGTCCTTTGAATTTTTGTTTGTTTTTGTCTCTAAGTCTAAGCTGTGTTACTTGTAGGCAGAGTATAGACAGATCTTGTTTTTTTTTTTTATCCATTCAGTCATTCTCTATCTCTTTATTGATGGATTTAGTCCATTTACATTCAGCATAATTATTGATAAGTATGAGTTTAGTGCTGTCATTTTGATGTCTTTTTTGTGTGTTGTTAACAGTTTCTTTTTCCTACTTAGCTTTTTGTGCTGAGTAGTTTATCTTTAGATATTGTGTTTTACTCTTATTCATTGTTGTTGATTTTGTTTCTGCTGAGTCTCTATTTTTTTTTCGCATTTTATTTTGATGAGTAGGATAATTAGTCTCCTTTGTGATTACCTTAATATTTACCACTGTTTTTCTAAGTTTAAACCTAACTTTTATTTTTTTATGTCAGCTTGTCTTCCTCTCCATTTAAAAGATCTATGACTATATTTTTTAGTTGCTGTTTTGTGTTTTAACGTTGTCTTCTTTTACATAATAACATCACTGTTTCCCTGTTTTGAGCTTTTTTAATCTTAATGTATTTTCGTGATTTTCCTGTCTGTATTGACTTCTGATTGCTATGTCCAGTGTTCTAGTCTTGGACTGACACCTGATATTATTGATTAAAAAAATAAAATAAAAATAAAAAAATACATATAATTTTTTAATTATTGATTTTCTAACCAAGGAACTCCCTTTAGCATTTCTTGTAGTTCTGGTTTGGTTTTAAAGAATTCTCTAAACTTCTGTTTATCTGGAAATATCCTAGTTTCACCTTCATATTTGAGAGACAGTTTTGCTGGATATATGATTGTTGGCTGGCAACTTTTTTCCTTCAAAACTTTATATAAGTCATCCCATTGTCTGCTTGCCTGCATGGTTTCTGCGGAGTGGTCTGAGCTTATTCTTATTGACTGTCCTTTGTAGATGACTTTTCGTTTATCCCTAGCTGCTCTTAAAATTCTCTTTTTATCTTTGGTTTTGGCAGGTTTGATTATAATATGTCTTGGTGTCTTTCTTTTGAAATCTACCTCATGGGGATTTCGATGAGCATCTTGGATAGATATCTTCTCATCTTTCATAATATCAGGGAAGTTTTCTGCCAACAAATCTTCAACAATTCTCTCTGTATTTTCTGTTATCCCTCCCTGTTCTGGTACTCCAATCACTCATGGGTTATTTCCCTTGATATTCTTCCATGTGATTCTTAAGGTTTCTTCATTTTTAAATCTTTTATCTGATTTTTCTTCAAATATATTGGTGCCAAGTGCATTATGTACAAGTTCACCAATTCTGGCTTCTACTTGCTCACTTCTGCTCCTCTGACTTTCTATTGAGTTGTCTAATTCTGTAATTTTATCATTAATCTTCTGAATTTCTGATTGCTGTCTCTCTATGGATTCTTGCAGCTTATTATATTTTTCATTATGTTCTTGAATAACCTTTTTTAATTTCCTCAGCTGTTTTATCTATGTTCCTTGGCTTGTTCTGCATATTGCCTGATCTCCTTCCTCATGTCTTGAAGGTTTCTGTATATTAATCTTTTGTATTCTGCATATCGTAATTCCAGGAATGCACTTTCATCTAGAAGATCCCTTGATTCTTTTTTTTGAGAGCTTGTTGAAACAATCATGTTCTGTTTCTTTATGTGATTTGATATTGACTGTTGTCTCCAAGCCATCTATTAGTTATCGTATTAGTTTACTTTATGTTTGTTTGCTCTATCCTAGCTTCTTGCTTTGTTTTGTTTTGAAATGCCCAGCTGCATTGTCGGAGTGAGCTAGCTTGATTATTTTTACCTTTGAAGCTCTGACTTCCTGTCACCAGATCTTTAGAGCTGTTAGCAGGTATATCATTCTAGGAGTCCATTCACATTTCTTGTATGGATTCAGCCCAGGTGTCCAGGTAGCTGGTCATCAAGTGTGTGGTACAGGCTCTTTCCTATAGTCTTAGAGGGGCAGGGGTGTTTGGTGTAGGTACCGGTGTCTGATTGCAGCAGGGGATCACGCTCTGACCAGCGCAGGGTGCTGAGAATCATCCCTCAAGTGTTCTGAGGAAAGCATGTCCCTGTTCCCTAGAGTGTACTGGTGGGTGTGTTCTGCAGACAGACTGTGGGCACCCAATGCTTTTGGTTGTAAGGACTGGGAAGTACCAGTTACCCTTGGACCCCTGTTGCATGTGGCTGGGTGACCTAAGTGGAGCCACCAGTCTTTAGGCCCCTGATGTGGGTAGGTGAAGACCCTGTTTAATAGGCAAAGTGGTGTTAATCATCAAACACCCATCTTTCTACCACACAGCTGAAACAGTTGTTGCTTGCCAACAAGGGCCTATTCTCATGAAATACACCCACACTGGTCCATGTAGAGGGGAAAGGTATTCAAAGTCCACAGACTGTTTATGCCTGGACAGAAGCCTCTTCTGTCTGGAGCTCCCCAGGTTAGTGGAGTTGACAAATTATCTTTTCCACCAGTTGCTAATTTATTCCTTCTCCAAGGCTAGGAGAATGACTCTAGGCACTCAACAGAGCCTATGTCAGGCCCAGGGAAATCAACAGCCTCTGAAGCTGGCTTGGGGGCAGGAAGCACGTTAAAATATTCTCAAGTCCTTAGCTTTTGCTGAGAGCACCATTCTTCTCTGGTTCCAAGGTGTGGATAGGCTGTGCAGCTGGCTGCTTCTCCCTGAGGAAACTGCGACCGAATGCTACTACCAACCCACTGCAGCCATTTCCAGGAAGGGTTCCTGTGGGATTCCTGAGAATCAGGTCTGGCAACCCCTCTCTGCTTCTGAACCAGCTCTCCCTCTCTCTGCCACTCAGTCATTTTTCTAACTTTGCCTTTGATGTTCAGGGCTCCTAGCTTGTCATAAATATAATTGTTTCACTTGTTTTTTAGGGTCTTTATTGTAACAGGGATTACCAAAAGCATCTGGCTACACCACCATCTTGGCCCTGCCTCCTTATTTGTTCTTTTTAATCCATACTGTTAACCTTTGGTTTTTAATTAAATAGTTTGATCTATTTACATTAAAAGTAATTATTAATAAAGAAAGACTTACTTCTGCCATTTTGCTATTTATTTTCTGCATGAATTATAACTCATTTGCCCCTCATTTTCTCCACTGTTGCCTTCTTTTCTGTTTGGTTGGTTTTTTTTCTTTTAATTAAGCATTTTAATCCTTTCTTACTTCCTTTTGTGTATAATTTTTAGATATTTTCTTAGTGGTTTCCATGTGGGTTACATTTAACATCTTACATTTTTACCTCTCTAGTTTGAATTGATATCCGCTTTTTTTTTTTTTAACTTCAATAGCATATGAAAACTCTGCCTCTAAACAGATCTGTCCTTCTCTGCTTTATGCTGTTGTCAAAAATTATATCTTTATACAATGTGTGCTCAATAACGTAGCTTATAATTATGTTTATGGATATGTCTTTTAAATCATATGGGTAATAAAAACTGGAGTTTAAACAAAAAATACAATAATACTAGAATTTAATTGTGCCCATATGATTGCATTTCCCAAAGACCTTTACTTCTTCATAGGGCTTCAAATTACTGTCTAATGGCCTTCCATTTCAGCCTGAAGGACTCTCTTTGTAGAGCATGTCTACTGATAATGAAGTCCCTAAGCTTCTGTTTATCTGGAAAACCTTAATCTCTTCCTCATTTTTAAAGGTCAGTTTTTCCAGATATCAAATTCTTGCTTGATAGTTTTGTTTTGTTTTTCCTTTCAACATTTTAAATATGTCATTCCACAGCCTTCTGACCTTCACAGTTTCTGATGAAAAACTAGCTGTTAATTGTATTGAAGATCACTTATGCATGATGATTTTCTTCGCTTTTGCTGCTTTCAAGATTATCTCTTTGCCTTTGTTTTTCAATAGTTTGATTATAATGTGTTACGGTGCAGATTTCTTTGAGTTTATCCTACTTGAAGTCCATTGAGATTCTTGAATGTGTGCCTTCAAGTCTTTCATCAAATTTTGGAAGTCTTTGGCCATTATGCCTTCATTTCTTTTTCCATCCCTTTATCTCTCTCTCTTTCCTTCTGGGACTCCCATAACACAATATGTTTGTTTATTCGACATTGTTCCGCAAGCTGCATAGACTTTTGTTTACTTTTCTTCACTCTTTTTTCTGCTCCTCAGATTCAATAATTCCAAGTGTCTTGTTTCATATACGTTGATTCTTTCCTCTGCCTGCACAAATATGTTGTTAGACCCCTCTAGTGAATTCTTCATGTCATGTCTAATATTTCTATTTGGCTCCTCTTTATAAAACTTACCTTCTTACTGATATTCTCATTTTGTTCATACATAGATTTCCTGACTTCCTTTAGATATTTCTTCACATTTTCCCTTAGCTCTTTGAGTGCTTTTAAGGCAGATGTCTTAATGTCTTTGTCTAGTAAGTCCAATGTCTGGGCTTCAACAGTGACTATTCCTATCACTTTATTTTGTTGTTTTTAATGAACTATCCATTTCTGTTCTGCATGCTTTGTGATTTTTTGTTGGAAATGAGGTTTTGGATATTATAACACGGTAACACTAGAGATCATGTTTTCCACATTCCACTGAATTTTCAGGGTGGTTTTCTTTTCTTTTTTTTTTTTTTTGATTGTTGAAAGCAGTAACATTTTATCGGTTAATGATCTTTCCAAGTTATTTTTTGTATTGCTTGCTGTGTGTAGTCACTAAGATTCTGAACCTTAGCTTGTGTTCAACTTGTTTTCTGAGAGATTTCCTTGACTACAAGGAGTTTAAAAAATTAAGAGAAAGGTGAAGAAAATGAAACAAAACAAAAGAAGAAATAAACAACAAGAAAAAAAATGTCTCCTAGCCTTTGTAGATTGACTCTTGCTGGAGTGCTCCTTCCACACCTAATCATCCATACAGTGAGACTAGAGATCAGCCTGAAGTAATATTTTATAATTTTTTCAGAACTTTTCTGAGCATGCATTTTTCCCTGAACATGTTTGTAGCTTTTTCTATTTCCCAATATACACAGGCCCATTTGAACGCCCTAATTTTCCAAAGAATCTCAAGATGGATGTAGCAGAGACAATTACCTTGTTTTGGTCCTTTAGGTAGCCATCTAATAGCTTGGAACATACAAACCTAATAATATGTGAATAATGTCTGCTCTGCTCCCTCCTGAAACAGGGACCAGGGCTCTACACCACAAATGCAGGCTTCCATTTCAAGCTGGCTGCTGATCCAGGGAGTAGGTGGGGCACAGGTAAGGAAAATAAATAAATGAATAAAATAAAAGCCACAATGTTTTTCCACCTTTTTGAAGTTGCTCTTTTTCTTGCATTTGGTTGCTGTAAACTTTTTACTCTTTACCAGAGTTCTTAAAAAGTTGATTCTGACAGTTTCTATTTGATTTTGATGTTTCTGTTAGAGGAAAGAGCCTGGAGCTTCTTAATCCTCCATCCTGCTGATGTCATTCTAAAAATATATTTGATTTTAAGACAGTAATTTAATCTTTCTTTCTTTGCCTTTCAATTCTAAGCAGGATTCAATGCAATCTGAGCATGTGAAAATACAGCACAATTGCTCACGATTTTATTATTTCATGGAGATATGACTATAGTCTTCAAAATTCATTTTGTTCTCCATTGGCTTGGGTAATCTGGAATCAGGTAGGCTGACTGCCTTACCCAAAGAAAAACAAAAAAACCAAACCCGTTGTCTTTGAGTAGATTTTGAGTCATACTGACCCTATAGGACAGAGTAGAACTGCCCAAAATGGTTTCCAAGGAGCACCTGGTGGATTCAAACTGCTGACCTTTTGGTTAGCAGCCGTAGCTCTTAACCACTATGCCACCAGGGTTTCCTCAGAAACGTATGCACAAAATGGTTGGCTTTTAGTAAAACAGAATGTTTATTTATATGAAATACTTTGAGTTTTCCTATTGAGTAAACGCAGTTTAATTACGTCAGCCTGAATCTGTGCCTTAGACATTCTGAAAAATATTTCCAGAAGTTGTATAATGGCAAAGAAAAAAAAAAGAAAATTCAGCCAAATATTTTCTCTTAATGCTCTTTCTTTATTATCACAGCTAATATAATAACCTGCCAAATATATTACATGTATAATTAAATAGAATAAGGGAACTCTCAATTGGTCCCTTTGATTAATAATCTTCTTTACAGATCAGGAAGAGATGACAGGACAATGTATCACCTTTGAAATAATCTCTGAATATTGATAGGTTTCTGCAGTGGAGAAAGTCTGGTGATATTATAAAGTTTCAAGCTTCCAAGTCTCAAAACAAACCTGTAAATTATTTTGTACCACTTAAATTCAAGACATAGCTTTTTGTTGTTCAGACTCTTCATTTAGAGGAATACAAAAAGGATAATTGAAAAACATTTCTCAAGTACTCTAAGAGATCCTTGGATTAAAACTAACATCTTTCTACACTAAATTTATTTCCTTGTTCAATGTTACGGCAGGTGTAGATAAAATTAGAAATTGGCAAATCATCAATTTAATATGACAAACACTTATCTAATGGGAACTCTGTGCCAGACATCCTGAAAAAGTTTTCTAAATGAATAAGATGGAATCTAAGCTTTGGAGGAGCTCCCACACTTATAAAAAGATGAGATATATGTATAAGCAATCAGCTTTAAAACAATGTAAGTGTTACAATAGCAGATTATAAAAATGGTATTAGAATGGAACAGAATGAATTAGATCTGTTTCAGGGAAATCAAGGTCTAATCAGTAAAGCATGTCAGAATCTTTTGAGGAGGGAGAGGTTAAATTATACTTGTTAGCTGCCATGGAGTTGGTTCCCACTCATAACAACCCTATGTAACAACAGAACGGAACACTGCCTGGTCCTGCACCATCTACACAACTGTCACTATTCTTGAGCCTATTATTGTAGTCACTGTGTCAATCCATTTTGTTAAAGGCCTTCTTCTTTTTCACTGATCCTCTATTTTACCAAGAATGACATACTTCTCCAGGGACTGATCCCTCCTGATAACATGCCCAAAATACATGAGACAAAGTCTTGCCTTCCTTGCTTATAAGGAGCATCCTGGCTGTATTACTTCCAAGGCAGATTTGTTTTTTCTCCTGGCAACACCATAATTCAAAAGCATTAATTCTATTTTGATCTTCATTATTCATTGTCCAGTTTTCAAATGCAAAATGTGCAATTGGAAGCACTATATGCATGGTTTGGGTCAGGCTCACCTTAATCTTCAAGGTGACATTTTTGCTTTTTAACACTTTAAAGAGGCCTCTTGCTGAAGATTTACCTGACGCAATGTACCATTTGATTTCTTGGCTGCGGTTTCCATCAGCAGTTGATTGTGGATCTAAGTGAAATGAAATTCTTGACAATGTCAATATTTTCTCCATTTATCATGATGTTCTTTATTGGTCCAGTTGTGAGGATTTTTGTTTTCTTTATGTTAAGGTGTAATCCATTATGAAGGTTGTAGTCTTTGATCTTCATCAATAAGTGCTTCAGGTCCTCTTCTCCTTCAGCAAGCAAGGTTCTGTTGTCTGCATATCACAGATTGTTAATGAGTCTTCCTTCATTCTTCTTCAAACAGTCCAGCTTCTCTGGTTATTTGCTCAGCATACAGATTGAATAAGCATGGTGAAGGAATACAACCCTGACACACACTTTCCTGACTTTAAACCACACAGTTATTCCCTTTTGGTTTTCTATCTCCAGATCTTTGCACATTTCATTATAACACTTTGTTTTCTCGAGCTGCCCTTTGAAATCTTCTGTTTGGCTCTTTTACTTCTTCATTTCTTCCTTTCACGTTAGCTACTGTATGTTCAAGAGCAACTTTCAGAGTCCCTTCTGACATCCATTTTGATCTTTTCTTTCTTTCCTGTCTTTTTAATGACCTCTTGCTTTCTTCAAGTATGTCTTGATTCCATTCCACATTTCATCTGGCCTTTGGTCATTAGTGTTTGAGTGAAATTTATTATTGGGATGGTCTCTAAATTTTGGTGGAATATACTCAGGGTCATAATTTGGCTCTTGTGGATTTGTTCTAATTTGCATCAACTTGAACTTGAATATGAGCAATTGGTTGTCTGTTCTGCAGTCAGCCCTTGGCCTTGTTCTGACTGATGATATTGGGTTTTCCATTGTCTCTTTCCACTGATGTAGTCAGTTGATTCCAGTGTATTCCATCTAGTAATGTCCACATGTTATAGTCAATATCCCTATTGACGAAAAAAGGTATTTGCAATGAAGAAGTCATTAGTCTTGCAAAACTCTATCATGGAATCTCCGGCTTCGTTTCTAACACCAACTAGTATTTTCGAACTACTGTGCCTTCTTCTTTGTTCCCAATTTTCACTTTCCAATCACCAGTAATTATCAGTGTATCTTGATTTCATGTTTGATCAATTTCAGACCACAGAAATTGGCAAAAATCTTCAATTTCCTCATCTTTGGCATTAATGGTTGGTGCATAAATTTGAATAATAGTCGTATTACCTGATCTTCCTTGTAGGCATATGGATATTATCCTATCACTGACAGCATTGTACTTCAGGATGATCTTGAGATGTTCTTTTTGACAATGAATGCAACACCATGCCTCTTCAACTTGTCATTCCCGGCATAATATACTGTATGATTGTTGGATTAAAAAAGGACAGTACCAGTCCATGTCAGCTCGCTAATGCCTAGGATATTGATGTTTATGTATTTCATTCCATTTTTGACAACTTTCAATTTTCCTAGATTCATACTTCATGAGGAAATCCTGGGCACGTGGTGGTTAAGAGCTACAGCCGCTGACCAGAAGGTCAGCAGTTTGAATCCACCAGGTGCTCCTTTGAAACTCTGTGGGGCAGTTACACTCTATCCTAGAGGGTTACTATGACTCAGAATCAGCTCAATGGCAGTAGGTTTTGGGATACTTCATACTTTCCACATTCCCATTATTAATGGATGTTTGCAGCTGTTTCTTCTCATTTTGATTTGTGACACATCAGCAAATGAAGGCCCTGAAAGTTTGTCTCCATCAACGCCCTTAAGGTCACCTCTACTTTGAGGAGGCAGCTCTTCTCCAGTAATATTTTCAGTGCCTTCCAACCTGAGGGGCTCATCTTCAGGCACTATATCAGACAATGTTCCACTGCTATTCATAAGATTTTCACTGGCCGATTTTTTCAGAAGTAGACTCTCAGGCCCTTCTTCCTAGTCTGTCTTAGTCTGGAAGCTCATCTAAAACAAGTCCACCATCAGCGATACTGCTGGTATTTGAAATATTGGTGGCATAGCTTATAGAATCACAGCAACATGCAAGCACCACAGTACAACAAATAGAACAGACTTGTGGGGAAATTATATTTGTGAGGGTCTTCAAAGGCCTGAGTTATATAACATAATCCTGTCAGTTACAGAAAAGCAATGTGGCAATGATAAATTTTTCTCACTAATAGGGGATGCACAGCCTCCCTTCCCCACTCCACAAGAAAAGTATGAGATTATTGGGAGTTATAAATATAACAAAATATAAAATTTAATTTATCACCTAAAATATTCTGTAGCTGATAGGAGTATGTTATGTAACTCAGGCCTGTGAAGATCCTTGCATAAATAATTATAACTGACTTATTATCATAATATGGGGGAAGCAGAAATCTAGGGAGAAAAAGGATCATACACATACAGAAAACTAGAACAGTTCAAGGCATTTATCCTTGTAATTCATCCATTTATTTACTACCTATTATAATGATGTTAAAATAATTTCTAACTTTATTCAAGTATGTATAAGTCAACTCATACATGAAAATGTTTTCATCTTCCAATACAAAAGAACATTGTTCTTCACTCTATATTACCTCACCTTGTTTTATTATTAGCAATACCTGAGCTACTATTTACAGACTGTCCCTGACTTACAAAGGGGTCTCATTCTGATAACTCTGTCGTAAGTTTGTTCTGACATAGGTTGAATACCTATTTTTTAAAATTTTTTCATTATTATTAGTTTTGATTATCAGTTGAATTTCTGCTCTGATAGATACTTTTCATCTGGTATTATCTTGTGCAGCTCATCCTTGGATTTTTTGGGACTTCAACATTAGCGCTTCCTGCTTCTCCACTTATACATACTTACATAAGTCAAAAAAATAAAAAAATGATTGTCCTAAGTGTGGTTCCTTGAAACTTATATGCGTCATAAGTTGTAGACTATCTGTATTTATTTCTTTGCTTGTTAATTGTCTCTGTCCTACTAGAAACTAAACCCAATGAGAACAAGAATTTTATTGGTTTTGTTCAGTGCTGTATTCACAGAAGTGCTTTTAACTTGTATGAGCTCAATATTTAATTATTTTACAGACTACTTATTGCATATCAAATATTCCCCTAATGCTGTGATGCCAAAGAAGACAATTTCCTGATTTGCTAAAAAACTATATAGTTTAACTGCTTGGAAGTATCAGGAGCAGAAAAGATACGTTACGAAAAAATTGTAAAGGACTGCACAGAGAAATGTATGTCATACTAAGAGTGTGGACATTGTTCTGAGCCATCAAATATTGTCTATTAATGTTTTGTTTTTAATTTTAAGAAAAGACTTGGCATAGCAAAACACACACCATCAAATTATGGCTGCTGAGCATCTCTCCGTTTTTTGTAAATAAAATTTTATTGGAACACAGTCTTATCCATTCTTTTACGTATTAGCTATGATTGCTTCTGCAAATATGAGTAGTTGTGATAGAGGCCATCTTACCCACAAAACTGAATTTATTTAGTATCCAGCCTTTTAGAAAATATGTTTGCCAACTTAAGAGAAGAGAAAATAGTGATAATCAGACCAAAGAGGAAACTGTTAATAGTTTCAGCAAGGATGGTATGAATTGAGTGAGATAGACTTAACAAGATTTATTGAATAATCAGTTGTAGCAATTCAAAAAAGAAAAAAATAGAGTTCTGAAACACTGAGGGAGACTAGAGACTTTACAGCAGTTGTCAGTGGTACCGTCTAATGACTTAGAATTTTAGATAATACTGTGTTCTAAATTCCCAGAGGAAATGCCATTCCTTCCTACTAAATTTTGTGATAATTTGTACCTGCCCTACAAAAATGGTACAAATACAATAAATACTCTTTCCTGCTAACCAGAGGTGTCATTTCTGCAGTGAGAATTACTTTCATCCTCAAAGTGTTAATGTGTTCTGGAGTCAAGTATTTCTTCCACAATCTTTCCTTCCCTGACAAAATCCTGTCTTTTATTTAGAGGGAATATTAAAGTAGGGATACTCATGACAGGTGATTTCTGCCTATGGATTTAACAGAGCATGAGCGGTTCACTAAATGAACTGGGAACTAAGTGAAGACAGATCCCGGAATGAGTCCTGGGAAAACTGGAGAACACCTCAAGTCAGTTTGTGATAACACACATCAACAACCTGTAAAAAAAATTAGCATAGCAGCTCTTTTTTTTTAAGTGAAAGTTTACAATTCAAGTCAGTTTCTCATACGAAAACTTATATCTACATTGTTATATGACCCTAGCTGCTCTCCTACAATTTGACAGCACACACCTTGTCTCCACCCTGTATTTTCCGTGTCCGTTCAACCAGCTTCTATCCCCCTCTGACTTCTCACCTTTCCTCCAGACAGGAGCTGCACACAGTTTCAAGTGTCTACTTGAGAGAAGAAGCACACTCCTCACCAGTATCATTTTACATCTTATACTGCAGCCTAATCTTTGTCTGAAGAGTTGACATCAGGAATGGCTTTAGTTTGGGCTAACAAAGAGTTTGGGGGCCATGACCTCTGGAGTCCCTCCAGTCTCAGTAAGACCATTAAGTCTGTTTTTTTTTTTCCACTAGAATTTGAGGTCTGCACCCCAATTTTCCCTGCTCCATCAGGAATTATCTGTTGTGTTTTCCGTCAGGGCAGTCATTGGTGGTAGCTGGAACCATCTAGTTCTTCTGGTCTCTAGCTGAAGCAGTCTCTGGTTTAAGTGGCCCCTTCTGTCTCTTGGGCTTATATTTTCCTTGTGCCTTTCATGTTATTCATTTTCCTTTGATCCAGGTGGGTTGAGACCAATTGATACAACTTAGATGGCCACTTGCTAGCTTTTAAGACCCCACAGTCCACTCACCAAAGTGGAATGCAAAACTTTTTCTTAATACATTTTGTTATGCCAGTTGACCTAGATGTTCCTTGAAACCGTGGTCCCCAGACCCCCACACTTGCTACTCTGTCCCTCGAAGTGTTTGGTTGTATTCAGGAAACTTCTCAGCTTTTGGATTAGTCCAGCTGCACTGATTTCCTGTGTATGGTGTGTTGTCCTTCCCTTCATCTAAAATAAGTCTTGCCTACTATATAATTAGTGAATACCCCTCTCCCAACCTCATAACCATCAAATAATGTTTTCTTCTATGTTTAAACCTTTCCTTGAGTTCTTATAATAGTGGTCTCATACAATATTTGTCCTTTTCTGACTAATTTCACTCAACATAATATCTCCCAGTTTCCTCCATGTTATGAGATGCTTCATGGATTCATCATTGTTCTTTATCATTGCTTAGTATTCCATTGTGTAAATATACCATAATTTGTTTATCCGTTCATCTGTTGATGGGCACCTTGGTTTCTTCCATCTTTTTGCTATTATAAACAGTGCTACAGTGAACATGGGTGTGCAAATATCTATTCGTGTGGAGGCTCTTATTTCTCTAGGATATATTCCAAGGAGAGGGATTGCTGGATCATATGGTACTTCTATTTCTAGCTTCTTAAGGAAGCAACAAATTGATTTACAAAGTGGTTGTACCATTTTGCATTCCCACCTGCAGTGTATAAGTGTTCCAGTCTCTCCACAACCTTTCCAACATTTATTATTTTGTGTTTTTTGGATTAATGCCAGCCTTGTTGGGGTGAGATGGAATTTCATTGTAGTTTTGATTTGCATTTCTCTAATGGCTAATGATCATGAGTATAAGTGTTTGATTTTTTGGTGCTCCCAGTTATCTAGTTTCTCTTCTGGTGTTTGTGTATTATTAGTAATGTTTTGTGTATGGTTTATGCCATGTATTAGGACTCCTATTTTTTCTTCCATCATCTTTATCATTTTAGATTTTATATTTAGATCTTTGATTCATTTTGAGTTAGTTTTTGTGAATGGTGTGAGGTGTGGATCTTATTTCATTTTTTTTTTTTTTTTTTGCACATGGATATCCAATTATGCCAGCACCATTTGTTAAATAGACTGTCTTCTTCCCATTTAATGGATTTTGGTCTTTGTCAAATATCAGCTTCTCATAGGTAGATGAATTTATATCTGGATGCTCAATTCTGTTCCATTGGTCTACATATCTGTTGTTGTACCATTACCAGGCTGTTTTGACTACTGTGGAGGTATAAAAAAAAAGGAGGTACAATAGGTTCTAAAATCAGGTAGTGAGGCCTCCCACTTTGTTCTTCTTTTTCAGTAAAGCTTTACTTTTCTGGGGCCTTTTCCCTTTCCATATGAAGTTGGTAATTTTTTTCTCTATCTCTTTAAAAAATGCCATTGGAATTTGGATCGGCTTTACAGTTTATCTATAGATCCCATTGGGTAGAACAGACCTTTATCACAATGTGAGTCTTCCTATCCATGAGCAAGATATGTTTTTCCACTTATGTAGGTTTTTTTTTTTTTTTTTGGATTCTTACAGTGGGGTCTTGTACTTTTCATTGTATAGGCCTTTTATATCTCTGGTTAGATTTATTCCTAAGTATTTTATCTTCTTGGGGGCTACTGTAAATGGTATTGATTTGGTTATTTTATCTTCGACATTCTCTTTGTTGGTGTAGAATCCAAATGATTTTTGTGTTTATCCTGTATCCTGATAATTTGCTGATATCTTCTATTAGTTTTCTGTGTATAAGATCATATCATCTGCAGATAGAGACATTTTTACTTCTTTTTTACCAGTTTGGTTGCCCTTTATTTCTTCATCTAGCCTAATTGCTCTGGCTAGGATCTCCAGCACAATGTTGAATAAGACTGGTAATAAAGGGCAGCCTTGTCTGGTTCCTGTTCTCAAGAGGAATGCTTTCAGACTCTCTCCATTTAGGATGATGTTGGCTGTTGGCTTTGTATAAATGTTCTTTATTATGTTGAGAAATTTTCCTTCTGTTCCTATTTTGCTGAGAGTTTTTATCATGAATGGGTGTTGGACTTTGTCAAATGCCTTTTCTTGGTCAATTGATAAGATCATGTGGTTCTTATCTTTTGTTTTATTTATGTGATTGATTACACTGATTGTTTTTCTAACACTGAACAATCCCTGTATACCTTGTATGAATCCCACTTGGTAATGGTGAATAATTTTTTTGATATGTTGTTGAAGTCTATTGGCTAGAATTTTGATGAGGATTTTTGCATCTAAGTTCATGAGGGGTATTGGTGTGTAATTTTTTTTTTTTTTTTTTTTGTGGCGTCTTTACTTGGTTGTGGTATCACAGTTATGCTGACATCGTAGAATGAGTTTGGAAGTATTCCATTATTTTCTATGCTCTGCAATACTTTTAGTAGTAGTGGTGTTAACTCGTCTCTGAAAGTTTGGTAGAATTCTCCTGTGAAGCCATCAGGGCCAGGGATTTTTTGCTGGGAGTTTTCTAATTACGTTTTCATTCTCTTCTTTTTTATGGTTTATTTAGTTGCTCTACCTCTGTTTGTGTTAGTTTAGGTAAGTAGTATGTTTCTAGAAATTTGTCCATTTCCTCTAGGTTTCAGATTTGTTAGAGTACAATTTTTCATTCTGTTAATTCTTTTAATTTCAGTTGGATTTGTTGTTATATCACCCATTTCATTTCTTATTCAGGTTATTTGCTTCCTCTTCTGTTTTTTCTTTTGTAAGTTTGGCCAGTGGTTTATTGATTTTGTTGATCTTTTCCAAAACCAGCTTTTGGTCTTGCTGACTCTTTTGATTGTTTTTCTGTCCTTTATTTCATTTAATCCTCCTCTAATTTTTATTATTTGCTTTCTTCCGGTGCCCTAGTGCTTCTTTTGCTGCTCTCTATTTTTTCAAGTTTTAGAGATAATTTTTTTTTATTATTATTTTGGCCCTTCCTCCTTTTTGGATGTATGCATTTATTGGTATAAATTGAATTCTTAAGCACTGTTTTCCAAAGGTTCTGGTAGGGGGTGTTTTCATTCTCATTTGCTTCTACAAATTTCTTTATTCTGTCCTTAATTTCTTGTATAACCCAGTAGTTTTTGAGCATGGTGTTTTTCAGTTTCCATGTGTTTGATTTTTTTTTTTCCTTGAGTTTTCTGTTACCAATTTTTACTTTTAAGGCTTTATGGTCAGAAAAGATGCTTTGTAATATTTTGATGTTTTGGATCCTGCTAAGGTTTGCTTTATGACCTAACATGTAATCTATTCTGGAGAATATTCCATGTGTGTTGGAAAAGAAACTATACTTGGCTACTGTTTGCTGGATTGTTCTGTATATGTCTATGGGGTCAAGTTGGTTGATTGTGGTATTTAGATCTTCCGTGTCATTACTGAGCTTTTTTCTGGATGTTCTGTCCTTCATTGAAAGTGGCGTGTTGAAGTCTCCTACTATTATTGTGGAGCTGCCTATCTCTCTTTTCAATGCTGTTAGAATTTGTTTTATGTATTTGGGAGCCTTGTCATTGGTTGTGTAAATATCTATTATGGTTATATCCTCCTGGTATATTGACCCTTTAATCATTATATAGTGCCCTTCCTTATCTTATGGTGGATTTAACTTTAAAGTCTTTTTTTTTGTCAGAAATTCATATTGCCACTCCTGCTGTTTTTTAATTGTTGTTTGTTTGATATATATATATATATTTTTTCCATCCTTTGAGTTTCAGTTTATTTGTGTCTTTAAGTCTAAGTTTTGTCTCTTGTAGGCAGCATATAGATGGATCATGTATTTTTATCCATTCTGCCACTCTCTTTCTCTTTACTGGTGCATTTAGTCCATTTACATTCAGCACATTTATTGATAGGTATGAGTTTGATGCTGTCATTTTGATGTTTTTTTTGTGTGTGTTGTTGACATTTTCTTTGTTCTCATTAGTTTTCTGTGCTGAGTCATTTTTCTTTACATGTTTTCTTTTCCTCTTTTTCATTGTTGTTGCCTTTACATTTGCTAAGTGTTTATGTTTTTCTTGTTTTTTATTTTGTTGTTCAAGATAGTCTGTTTCCTTTGTGAGTACCTTAATATTTACCTCTATTTTTCTAAGTTTAAACCAAACTTTTATTTCTTTATATTGGCTTGACTTCCTCTCCATATGAAAGATATATAACTACATTTTTTAGTCCCACTTTTTTGATTTAGCGTTGTCATCTTTTACATAATGATGTCTCTGTTTCTGTGCTTTGAGCATTTTAACTTTGATTTATTTTTGTGATTTTCCTGTCTAGGTTGATATCTGGTTGCTCTGTCCTGTGTTTTAGTCTTGGATTTTTATCTGATGTTACTGATTTTCTAATCGAAGGACCCCCTTTAGCATTTCTTGTAATTTTGATTTGGTTTTTGAAAATTTGCTAAACTTCTGCTTGTCTGGAGTTGTCCTAATTTGACAGAGAATTTTGCTGGATATGTAAGTTTTGGTTGGCATTTTTTTTTTCTCCTTCAAGGCTTTATATATGTTATCCCAATGCCTTCTTGCCCGAGTGGTTTTTGCTGAGTAGTCTGAACTTAGTATTTTTAACTTTCTCGTGTAGGTGACTTTTAGTTTATTCCTAGCAGCTCTTAAAATTCTTTATCTTTGGTTTTGGCAAATTTGATTATTACATGTCTTAAAAAAAAAAATTCTTTTTTTTTTTTTATGTCTTGGTGACTTTCCTTTGGGATATATCTTGTGTGGAGTTTGATGAGCATCTTTGATGGACATCTTCTCATCTTTCAAGATATCAGGGAAGTTTTCTGCCAACAGATCTTCAACAATTCTCTCTGTATTTTCTGTTATCTCCCCCTCCCCATTTTGGTACTCCAATCACTTGTAGGTTATTCCTCTTGATAGAAAAAAAAAAAAAAAAAAAACTTGATAGAGTCCCACATAATTCTTAAGGTTTCTTCATTTTTTTTAATTCTTTTATCTGATTTTTCCTCAAATAAGTTGGTGTCAAGTCTTTATCTTCCATCTCACTAATTCAGATTTCCATTTCCTCAATTCTGGTCTTACGACTTTCTATTGAGTTGTCTAATTCTGAATTTCATTGTTAATCTTCCAAATTTCTGATTGATCCCTCTCTATAGATTCTTGCAGGCTATTAAATTTGTCGTTTTGTTATTCTCCAATGTTCTTAAGTCCCTCTAATGCTATATCTGCACTTTTCTTAGCTTGTTCTGTGTTTTGCCCGATCTCCTGAAGATTTCTGTGTACTAATCTTTTGTATTCTACCTCTGGTAGTTCCAGAAAGTTCTCCTCATCTGTAAGATTTCTTGATTCTTTATTTTGGAAGCTTGCTGAAGCCATCATGGTCTGCCTGTTTATATGATTTGATATCGAATTGTCTCCAAGCCATCAATAGGTTATTGCATTTATTTATTTTATGTTTGCTTACTATGCCCTAGCTTCTTGCTTTGTTTTGTTTTGATATGTCCAAATAGGCTGCTCCAGTGTGCTGTTTGGATTACTGGTGCCTTTGAAGCTCTAACATCCTGTCACCAGGTGTTTATAGCTGTTACTAAGTATATGAGCCAAGGAGTCCATTTACTTTTCTTGTATGGATTCAGCTCAGGTGTCCAAGTGTCCATGTAGTTGGTCACCAAGTGTGTGGTGCAGGCTCTCAACCACAGTCTTAGATGAGCAAGTGTGTTTGGTGTAGGCACACGCATCTGGCTGCTGTATGGATTCATATGCTGAACAAGGCAGGGGTCTGACAACCACCCCTAAGTGTTTGTGAAGAAAGCATGTCCCTGTTCCCTAGGGTGCCTCGGTGGGTGGGTTTTGCAGCTGGACTATGGGTACCCAATAGCATAGCACCTCTTCTGAAAATATCTTGTGCAGGGAGGAAAAGGTTGGCAAACAAATGTAGAAGGTGAGTTTTATTTGCATAAATATGGTATTTATATTTTTATTGTCAACAAATATTCATCACAAACATAATTCTAAAAGTCCTTTAAAGCTATATTTAAAAGTTAGATATAAATCTGATGAGTAAATAGACTTTTCTCCAGTAGAATCTTCAAGAATAAGTTGGTGAGAATACTCTACTGCTATATGTAAAATTCAGTGCTGTTCTGAAACTACCATTTAACAATATACATGTTTAAAAATATTAATTTCCTTAATCTTTTATTGCTGAGCTATCACTAGGAAGGAAAATTACTAAATTAAAACCTCATGTTCCTGATTCTAGTTTTGTCCCACTGAGGCCTTAGGAAAATTATTTACCTGCAATTTCTCACTTTTTCTCTCTGGACATGTACACAAAATCCTATGAGATTTTGCCCGTCTTCATGTAACAGAAAGGATAAGACCTTTAAATCAGAAGCCATCAATCTGAGAACCTGGAGAAAGGTCGTAAGTAAGGCACCTTGATTAACAGTACAGTGTTTGGAAAGCCAGATGGGTCTTGTTTCATAAACAGTTAAGTGATATAACTCATTCAGTAGATTACTTAAATTACCTAACCCCATCACCACTGCTTAAATTAGCTGAGCAACCATTTTTAATCTATAAAACATTGACAAAATTCACCAGGGTTGATATGGGGATTAAATAAGTTTTTGCAGGTAAATCACTAAGCCCAGGTTGTGGCACACAGTACATGTGCAATAAACGATAGATTATATAATTGCTGCTTCCAGCTTTTTCTGGCTTTCCATTTTAAGACTCTGCTAGCCCTTCTGGTACCATGATACTCTTTTTTTTTTTTTTTTTACCCTTTCCCAAGTCATAACCTCTCATTCTTGCTTTCTGCCTGGATATATTATATGTATTTGTTTTTCCTCCACCAACACACCCACTGTCTTCGACTCACAGCTCCCTTGTATAAATCTGTGCTATGTATGCCACAGCTCTTCTGCCTTGTCAATTCCAGGAGGTTCTAAATAATTAAATCTAATTCCTTTCTGGCAGCTAGAAACTATCTGCCTATAGAACCCCAAAAAAGGTGTTACATGTAAGTGTGTTGGCCATATAATTTGCAATAAATATGTAAAATTTGGGGAGTAAAAAAGGGTGCTATTAATAATTCAGTAAGGATTTCAGTGTAAACCACTACTCTCCCACACAGACAGGTATATACGGCAATCCTGCTTATAAGCAAAGCTACTGTTGAAATTTTACTTTGAAAGCACAGTACAATGCATTTCCTCATTGCCATCTATCATTTAAGGCCTTGCAAATTGTTTCATTTTCTAAAAAGTGCTGGCTGGTATGGTTTCTGCATGCTCAGATAAGCTTTATGTAGTGAAACAGAAACTGGCTCAATGCCCCAAATGCTTGTAATCAAAAGATGCAGGTGATAGTTTCAAAAGCAGAAAACCCAGAGGAAATGTAAGGCCAAGAAATCACTGACTCTGTGTGTTACCCAATTACAGTGGCCATTTTGAAAATGGGGTTTTATAATGATTAATTTAGTTGTCTAAATAAAGATTGATGTAGATGGCCAAAAATAAATAACCCTAGTTTTGCTTACCAAAACACAAACAGTGCCAAAACTCAGGAACAACTGCAGCAGCAATTAATCCAAATCACATACCAGATAGCTTTGGTCAGTGCAGTTTCTCTGTGAACGCACTGGGTTTAATTTAAAATGGCAAAGCAAGGGTAAATAAATCAACAGAATGTTACCCTAGATTTGTGTTATGTGTGTAGATTAACTGAGTGCTAGGGTTGGATAAAAAATATATATATATATTTTTTAGGGTTGGTAGAAGTTCCCATTAAGTCATAGAACATGGAGCAGATGCTAGATGCCAGGCACCATGCTAGGCATTGAGGATGCTGCCCTTTGTTTGTGATGGGGAAAAAACAAACACCTTGCAATATCTGTTACTTCACACCACTCTCATTTCTCTATATATGTTCCACATACAAGGTAAGTGAAACATACAGGCATACCTTAGAGATATTGCAGGTTCAGTTCCAGACCACCATAATAAAGCTAATATCGTAATAAAGTAAGTCACAATAATTTTTTTCGTTTCCCAGCACATCTAAAAGTTAGGTTCACATTTTTTTTATAGTTATAGTCTATTAAGTGTGCAATAGCACTATGTCTAAAAAAAAAAATGTAAATACCTTAATTAAAAAATACTTTATTGCTAAAAAGATGTTAACCATCATCTGAGCCTTCAGTGAATCCTAATCTTTTGCTGGTGGAGGGTCTCCCCTTGATGTTGATGGCTGCTGTCTGATCAGGGTGGTGGTTGCTGAAGGTTGGGGTGGCTGTGGCAACTTCTTAAAATAAGACAACAATGAAGTTTGTCCTCTCAGTTGACTCTTATTTAATGGAAGATTTATCTATAGCATGAGTACTGTTTGACAGCATTTACCCACACTAGAACTTCTTTCAAAATTGGAGTCAATACTCTTAAACCCTGCCACCGTTTTATCAAAAAAGTTTGTGTAATATTCTAAATCCCTTGTTGTCATTTAAACAATGTTCACAGCATCATCACCAGTAGTAGGTTCCATCTCAAGAAACCACTTTCTTTGGTCATTCATAAGAAGCGATTCCTCATCTCTTAAAGTTTTATTATGAGATTACAGCAATTCAGTCACATCTTCAAGTTCCACTTTAAATTCTACTTCTCTTGCTATTTCCACCATATCAGAAGCTACTTCCTCCACTGAAGTCTTGAACCCCTCAAAATTATTCGTGAAGTTTGGAATCAACTTCCTCCAAACTCCTGTTAATGTTGATATTTTGACCTCCTCCAATGAATCACAGATGTTCTTTTTTAATAATTTTTATTGTGCTTTAAGTGAAAGTTTACAAATCAAGTCAGTCTCTCATATGACAATTTATATACACCTTGCTGTATACTCCTAGTTGCTCTCCCTGTAATGAGACAGCACACTCCTAGTCTTCACTCTCTATTTTTGTGTCCGTTCTGCCAGCTTATGACCCCCTCTGCCCTCTCATCTCCTCTCCATACAAGAGCTACCCACATAGCCTCTATGTGTCTACTTTATCCAGGAAGATCACTGTTCACCAGTATTATTTTTTATCCCATGGTCCAGTCCATTTCCCGTCTGAACAGTTGGCTTTGGGAATGGTTCCAGCCTTGGGCTGACAGAAGGTCTGGGGACAATGACCTCTGGGGTCCTTCTAGTCTCAGTCACACCATTAAGTCTGGTCTCTTTACAGGAATTTGAGGTCCGCCGCATTCCACTGCTCTCTTGCTCCATCAGGGGTTCTCTCTTGTGTTCGCTGTCAGGGCAGTCATCAGTTGTAGCCAGGCACCATATAGTTCTTCTGGTCTAAAGCTAATGTAATTTCTGGTTTATGTGGCCCTTTCTGTCTCTTGGGCTCATAATTACCTTTGTCTTTTGTGTTCTTCATTCTCCTTTGCTCTAGGTGGATTGAGACCAATTAATGCAACTCAGATGGCCACTTGCTAGTGTTTAAGACCCCAAACATCACTCTCCAAAGTGGGATGCAGAATGCTCTCTTAATAGATTTTATTATGCCCATTGACCTAGATGTCTCCTGCAACCATGGCCCCCAAACCCCCACACCTGCTCCGCTGGCCATTGAAGCATTCAGTATATTCAGGAAACTTCTTTGCATTTGGTTTAGTCCAGTTAGTGGAAACCCCTCTCCCTCCCTCCCTACCTGCTCTCAACCATCAAAGAATATCTCCTTCTCTGTTTAAACTATTTTTAGATTTCTTTTAATAGTGGTCTCAGACAATATTTGTCCTTCTGCAACTGACTAATTTCACTCAGCATAATGCCTTCCAGATTCCTCCATGTTATGAAATGCTTCACGGATTCATCATTGTTCTTTATCGAAGTGTAAAATTTCATTGTGTGAATATACCATACTTTATTTATCCATTCACCCGTGATGGGCACCTTGGTTGTTTCCATCTTTTTGCTATTGTAAACAGTGCTGCACTGAACATTGGTGTGCATATATCTGTGTAAAGGCACTTATTTCTCTAGGGTATATTCCAAGGATTGGATTGCTGGATAGTATGGTAGTTCTACTTCTAGCTTTTTAAGGAAGTACCATGTCGATTTCTGAAGTGGTTGTACCATTTTACATTCCCATCAGCAGTGTAGAAGTGTTCCAGTCTTTCCACAACCTCTCCAACATTTCTTATTTTCTGTTTTTTGGATGCCAGCCTTGGTGAAGTGAGATGGAATCTCATTGTAGTTTTGATTTGCATTTCTCTAATGGCTAATGATGGTGAACATTTTCTCACGTATCTGTTAGCTATCTGAATGTCTTCTTTAGTGAAATGCCTGTTCATATACTTTGGCTATTTTTTCATTGGGTTATTTGTCTTTTTGTAGTTGAGTTTTTGCAGTATTATGTAGATGTTAGAGATCAGGCACTGATTGGAAATGTCATAGCAAAAAAATTATTCCCAGTCTGTAGGTAATCTTTTTACTCTTTTGGTGAAGTCTTTGGATGAGCATAAGTGTTTGACGTTTAGGAGCTCCCAGATGTCTAGTTTCTCTTCTGCATGGTTAGTAATGTTTTGTATACTGTTTATGCTATGTATTAGGGATTCTAGCATTGTCCCTATTTTTTCTTCCATGATCTTTATCATTTTAGATTTTATATTTAGGTCTTTGATCCATTTTGAGTTAGCTTTTCTGCATGGTGTGAGGTATGGGTCTTGTTTCATTTTTTTTGCAGATGGATATCCAGTTATGCCAGCACCATTTGTTACAGACTGTTTTTTCCCCATATAACTGACTTCGGGCCTTTGTCAAATATCAGCTGGTCATATGTGGGTGGATTTATGTCTGGATTCTCAGTTCTATTCCATTAGTCTATGTATCTGTTGTTGTACCACCACCAGGCTGTTTTTACAACTGTGACGGTATAATAGGTTCTAAAATCAGGTCGAGTTAGACCTCCCATTTTGTTCTTCTTTTTCTTATTCAGGACCTCTTTCCCTTCCATATGACGTTGGTGATTTGTTTCTCCATCTCATTAAAAAAAAGTCCTTGGAATTTGGATCGGAATTGCATTGTATCTATAGATTGCTTTTGGTAGAATAGACATTTTTATAATGTTAAGTCTTCCTATGCATGAGCAAGGTATGTTTTTCTACTTATGTAGGTCTCTTTTGGTTTCTTATAGTAGTGTCTTGTAGCTTTCTTTGTATAGGTCTTGTATATCTCTGGTAAGATTTATTCCCAAGTATTTTATCTTTTGGGGGCTACTGTAAATGGTATTGATTTGGTGATTTCCTCTTCAGTGTTCTTTTTATTGGTGTGGAGGAATACAACTGATTTTTGTATGTATCTTGTATCCTGATACTCTGCTTAACTCTTCTATTAGTCTCAGCAGTTTTCCTCAGGATTCTTTAGGGTTTTCTGTGTATAAGATCATGTCATCTGCAAATAGAGATATTTTTACTTCTTCCTTACCAATCTGGTTGTCCTTTATTTCCTAGCCTAATTGCTCTAGCTAGGACATCCAACACAATGTTGAATAAGAGTGGTGATAAAGGGCAGCCTTGTCTGGTTCCCTATCTCAAAGGGAATGCTTTTAGGCTCTCTCCATTTAGGATGATGTGGACTGTTGGCTTTGTATAAAAAAAAATAAATAATTTTTTTTTTTAAATGCCCTTAATTATGTTTTGGAATTTTCCTTCTATTCCTATTTTGCTGAGAGTTTTTATCATGAACGGGTGTTGAATTTTGTCAAAATGCCTTTTCTGCATCAATGGATAAGATCATGTGGTTCTTTGTTTTATTTACAATATGGATTACATTAATTGTTTTTCTAATACTGAACCATCCCTGCATACCTGGTATGAATCTCACTTGGTCATGGTGAATGATTTTTTTGATATGTTGTTGAATTCTATTAGCTAGAATTTTGTTGAGGATTTTTGCATCTAAGTTCATGAGGAATATAGGTCTGTAATTTCCTTTTTTTTGTGGTGTCTTTACCTGGTTTTGGTATCAGGGATATTGTGGCTTCATAGAATGAATTTGGGTGTATTCCATCCTTTTTCTATGCTCTGAAATACATTTAGCAGTAGTGGTGTTAACTCTTCTCTGAAAGTTTGGTAGAACTCTGCAGTGAAGCCATCTGGGCCAGGGTTTTTTTTTTTGTTGGGAGTTTTTAAATTACCGCTTCAATCTGTTCTTTTGTTATGTGTTTATTTAGTTGTTCTACCTCTCTTTGTGTTAGTTTAGTTAGGTACTGTGTTTCTAGGAATTCATCCATTTCTTCTAGGTTTTCAAATTTGTTAGAGTATAATTTTTCATAGTAATCTGATATGATTCTTTTAATTTCAGTTGGTTCTGTTGTAATATCACCCATCTCATTTCTTATTATGGTTATTTGCTTCCTCTCCTGTTTTTCTTTTGTCAGTTTGGCCAATGGTTTATCAATTTTGTTAATTTTTTCAAAGAATCAGCTCTTGGTCTTGTTAACTCTTTCTATTGTTTTTCTGTTCCCTAATTCATTTAATTCTGCTCTTATTTTTATTAGATTTCTTCTGGTGCTTGGGTTTCTTTTGCTGCCCTCTTTCTATTTGTTCAAGGTGTAGGGACTGTTCTTTGATTTTGGCCCTTTCTTCTTTTTGGATGTGTGCATTTATTGACATAAATTGACCTCTGAACAGTGCTTTTGCTGTGTCCCAAACATTCTGGTAGGAAGTGTTTTCATTCTCATTGGATTCTATGAATTTCTTTATTCCATCCTTAATGTCTTCTATAAACCAGTCTTTTTTGAGCAGAATATTGTTTAAAAAAAATTTTTTTTTTTTTTTTTTTTTTATTGTTTAGGTTCCAAGTATTTGATTTCTTTTGCCTGGTTTTTGTGTTATTGATTTCCACTTTTATGGCCTTATGGTTTGAGAGGATGCTTTGTAATATTTTGATGTTTTTGGATTCTGCTAAGGCTTGCTTTATGACCTAATATGTGGTCTATTCTTGAGAACATTCCATGTGCACTAGAAAAGAAAGTATATTTGACCACTGTTAGGTGAAGTGTTCTATATATGTCTGTGAGGTCAAGTTGGTTGATTGTGGTCTTTAGCTCTTCTGTGTCTTTATTGAGATTCTCTCTGAATGTTCTGCTCTTCACTGAAAGTGGTGTGTTGAAGTCTTCTACTATAATTTTGGAGTTGTCTCTCTCACTTTTCAGTGTTGTTAGAGTTTGTTTTATATATCTTGCTGCCCTGTCATTGGGTGCATAAATATTTAATATGGTTATGTCCTCCTGGTATATTGTCCCTTTAATCATTATATAGTGTCCTTCCTTATCCTTTGTGGTGGATTTCAATTTAAAGTCTATTTTGTCAGAAATGAATATTGCCACATCTGCTCTTTTTTTCAAGGTTGTTTGCTTGATATATATTTTTTCATCCTTTGAGTTTTAGTTTGTGTCTCTAAGTCTAAGGTGTGTCTCTATGCAGCATATAAATGGATCTTTTTTTTTTAAATCCATTCTGCCACCCTTTGTCTTCTTATTGTTGCATTTAGTGGCTGGGTGACCTGAGGGGAGCCACCAGTCCTTAGGCTCCTGATGTGGGTAGGTGAGGACCTTGTTTAATAGTCAAAGTGGTGTGAAACATCAAACACCCACTCTCCACCTCACAGGCAGAAAGAGTTGCAGTCTGCCAACAAGAACCTATTCTCCTGAAATAAGCCCATACAGGTCCATGCAGTGGGGAAAAGTATTCAAAGTCCACGGACCATTTATTCCTGGACAGGATCCACTTCTGTCCTGAGCTCCCCAGGTTAGTGGAGCTGGCAGATTATCTGTTCCCCTGATTGTGAATTTATTCCTTCTCCGAGGCTGGAAGAATGGCTCAGGGTGCCCAGCAGGACCTATTGCAGGCCCAGGGAAATCAACAGCCACTGAAGCTGGCTTTGGAGCTGGGGGAACAGTAAAATATGTACAAGTACTTAGATTTTGCCAGCAATGCCGTTCTTCTCTGGTTCCAGAGGTATGAGTAGGCTGTGCGGCTGGCTATTTCTCCCTGAGGATACTGCGGTTGAATGCTACCACCAGCCCGATGAGGTCGCTCCCGGGAATGGTGCCTGAGGGTTCCTGATGATTCAAGTCCGGCAACTTCTCTCCACTTGTGAACCATCTCTCCATCGCTCTGCCGCTCCATCTGTTTTCTAGCTTTGCCTTTGGTGTTCGGGGCTCCTAGCTTGTCATAAATATTGTTGTTTCACTCGTTTTTTCAGGTCTTCGTTGTAGGAGGGTTACCAGAAGCATCTGACTACTCTACCACTTGGCCCCATCTCCTCACATATGTCCTTAATGGCATCTAGAATGATTAATCCTTTCCAAAAGGCTTTCCATTTGTTTTGAACTTATCCATCAGAAGAATCACTATCTATGGCAGCTATAGCCTTACAAAAAGTATTTCTTAAATGATAAAACTTGAAAGTCAAAATTACTCTTGGATTCATGGACTGCAGAATGAATGTCTTAATAGCAGGCATGAAAACAACATTGTTCTCCTTGTACGTCTCCCTCAGAGTTCTTAAATGACTAGGTGCATTGTCAATGAGGAGTACTATTTTGAAAAGAATCTTTTTCTCAGCAGTACGTCTGAATGTGTCTGTCAATTTGTCTTACTGTGGGGGCTTGCCTGTTGCTGTGATGCTGGAAGCTATGTCACTGGTATTCAGGTACCAGCAGGGTCACCCATGGTGGACAGGTTTCAACTGAGTTTCCAGTCTAAGACAGACTAGGAGGAAGGACCCAGTAGCCTACTTTTGAAAAGAATTAGCCAGTGAAAACTTTATGAATAGCAGCAGGACAATGACTGATATAGTGCCAGAAGATGAGTTACCCAGGTTGGAAGTCACTCAAAAGATGACTGGGAATGAGCTGCCTCCTGAAAGCAGAGTCAACTTTACTGACGTGGATGGAGTCAAAATTTTGGAACCTTCATTTGCTGTTGTGGTGTGACTCAAAATGAGAAGAAAGAGCCACAAACATCCATTAATAATTAGAACCTGGAACGTACAGAGTACAAATGTAGGAAAATTTGAGATTGTCAGAAATGAAATGGAACACATAAGATTGATATTATGGACTTTTTAAAATCATTTTGAACTGGAAAAATCACATGGTCTACTATGCCGGGAATGAAAACTTGAAGAGGAATGGCATTGCATTCATCATCAAAAAAAAAAAAAAAAAAAAAAAAATTCAAGATCTATCCTGAAGTACAACCTTGTCAGTGATGGGATAATATCCATACGCCTACAAGGAAGACCAGTTATATGACTATTATTCAAATTTATGAACCAACCACTAAGGCCAAAGATGAAGAAATTGAAAATTTTTACCAACTTCTGCGGTCTGAAACTGATCAAATGTGCAATCAGAATGTATTGGGAATTACTGGTGATTGGAATGAGAAAGTTGGAAACAAAGAAGGATTGGTAGTTGCAAAATATGGCTTTGGTGATAGAATGATGCTGGAGATCGCATGATAGAATTTTGCAAGATCAACAACTTCTTCATTGCAGATACCTTCTTTCACCAACATAAATGGCAACTATACACATGGACCTCACCAGATGGAGCATAGAGAAATCAAATTGACTACATCTGTGGAAAGAGAAGATGGAACAGCTCAATATCATCAGTCAGAACAAGGCCAGGGTTGGAAAGCTGAATCTACCATCAATTGCTCATATGCAAGTTCAAGTTGAAAGTGAAGAAAATTAGAACAAGTCCATGAGAGCCAAAGTATGACCCGGAGAATACCCCACCTGAATTTAGAGACCATATCAAGAGAACATTTGATGCGTGACTGAAGACCAGATGAGTTGTGGAATGGCAAAAAGGACATCATCCATCAAGAAAACAAGAGGTCATTAGAAACACAGGAAGGAAAGAAAATACCAAAAAGGATGTCAGAAAAGACTCTGAAACTTGCTCTTGAAAGTCAAGTAGCTAAAGGAAAAGGAAGAAATGATGAAGTAAAATAACTGAACAGAATATTTCAATGGAGGTCTGGAGAAGACAAAGTAAAGTATTGTAATGATATGTACAGGAAACTGAAAATAGAAAATGAAAAGGGACGAACACACTCCGCATTTCTCAAGCTGAAGGAACTGGAAAAAAAAAATTCAAATTGCGATAGTGAAGGATTCTATGGGGAAAAAATTAAAACAACACAGAAGCATACCAAAAAGATGGAAGGAATACACAGATTCATACACCAAAAAGAATTGGTCAAAGTTCAACCGTTTCAGGAGGTAACATATGATCAGGAACCATGGTACTGAAGAAAGAAGTCCAAGCTGCACTGAAGGCATTGGTGAAAAACAAGGCTCCGGAATTTATGAAACACCAATTGAGCTGTTTCAACAAACCAATGCAGTGCTGGAAGTACTCACTCATCTATGCGAAGAAATTTGGAAGACAGCTACCTGGTCAACCTTCTAGGAGAGATCCATATTTATACTTGCTCCCAAGAAAGGTGATCCAACAGAACGTGGAAATTATCAAACAATATCATTAATATCACATGCAATTAAAATTTTCCTGAAAATCTTCAAAAGCTGCTGCAGCAGCAGATTCGCAGGGTACTCCCAGAAATTCAGGCAGGATTCAGAAGAGGACATGGAACCAGGAATATCACTGCTGATGTCAGATGGATCCTGGCTGAAAGCAGAGGATACCAGAAAGATGTTTACCTGTGTTTTATTGACTATGCAAAGGCATAAAACTGTGTAGATCATAAGAAATTGTGGATAACATTAAGAAGAATGGGAATTCCAGAACAGTTAATTGTACCCATGAGGAACCTGTACGTAGATCAAGAGAGAGTTGTTTGGACAGAACAAGGGGATACTACCTGGTTTAAAGTTAGGCAAGATGTGTGTCAGGGTTCTATCCTTTCACAATACCTATTCAAACTATATGCTGAGCAAATAATCCGAGAAGCAGATTATAGGACGAACAGGGTATCAGGATTAGAGGAAGACTCGTTAACAACCCACATTATGCAGATGACACAACTCTTCTTGCTGAAAGTGAAGAGAACTTGAAGCACTTACTGATGAAGATCAAAGGCCACTGCCTTCAGTATGGATTTCACATCAACATGGAGAAAACTAAAATCCGCACAACTGGACCAATAAGGAACATTGTGATAAATGGAGAAAATATTGAAGTTGTCAAAGATTTCCTCTTACTTGGATCCACAATCAACACCCATGGAAGCAGCAGTCAAGAAATCAAAAGATGCAGGGCATTGGGCAAATCTGGTGCAAAGGACCTCTTTAAAATGTTGAAAAGCAAAGATGTCACCTTGAAAACTAAGGTGCGTCTGACCCAAACCATGGTATTTTCAATCTCATCATATGCATGTGAAAGCTGGACAATGAATAAGAAAGACCAAAGAAGAATTGACGCCTTCGAATTGTGGTGTTGGTGAAGAATACTGAATATACCATGGATTGCCAAAATAATGAACAAATCTGTCTTAGAAGTACAAAAAGAATGCTCCTTAGAAGCGAGGATGGCAAGGCTGCCTTATATACTTTGGACAAGTTCTCAGGAGAGATCAGTCCCTGGAGAAGCACATCACGCTTGGTAACATGCAGGGTCAACGAAAAAGAGGAAGACCTTCAACAGACTGGATTGACACAGCAGCTGCAACAATGGGCTCAAGCATAACAAAGATTGTGGGCTTGGTGCAGGACCAGGCAGTGTTTTGTTCTGTTGTACGTAAGGTTGCTATGAGTCAAAACCAACTCAATGGCACCTAACAACAACAAGAAGATGTCAATAGTGGGATTAAAATATTCAGTAAACAATGTCGTAAACAGACGTGTTGACAGGCAGGCTTTGTGGTTAAATTTTTAGAGCACAGGCACAGATTTAGCATAAGCACTGGTTTCAACTTAAAGTCACTAGCTGGAGTATCCCCTAACAAAAGAGTCAGCCTGTTCTTTGAGGCTTTGAAGCCAGGCATTGACCTCTCCACTCTAGCTATGAAAGTGTTAGATGGCCTCTTCTTCCAATATAAGGCTATTTTGTCTACACTGAGAATCTGTTGTTTAGTGTAGCCACCTGCATTAATTATCTTAGCTACATCTTCTGGATAACTTGCTGTAGTTTCTACATCAGCACTGGCTACTTCACCTTGCACTTTTATGTTCTGGAGATGGCTTCTTTCCTTAAACCTCAGGAATCCACCTTTGGTAGCTTCAAATTTAGTTCTGCAGCTTCCTCACCTCTCTCAGCCTTCATAAAATTGAAGACAGTTAGGTCCTTCTCTGGATCAGGCTTTGGCTTAAGGAAATGTTGTGGCTGCTTTGGTCTTTCATCCAGACCACTAAAATTTTCTCCGTATCAGCAGTAAGGCTGTTTTGCTTTCTTATCATTCATGTGTTCACAGGACTAGCACTTTTAATTTCCTTCAAGAACTTTTCCTTTGCTTTCACAACTTGGCTGTTTGGTGAAAAATGCCTATCTTTCAGCCTGTTGGTTTTCAACATGCCTTCCTCACTAAGCTTAATCACTTCTAGCTTTAAATGAGAGACATGCCACCCTTCCTTTCACTTGAAAGCTTAGAGGTAATTGTAGAAGTATTAATTGGCCTAACTTTAATATTGTTGCATTTCAGGGAATAGGGAGGCAAGAGGAGAGGGAGAGAGATGGGGAAAGCCAGTCAGTGAAGCAGTCAGAACACACACATTAATTGATTAAGTTTTCTGTCTTATATGGGTATGGTTTCTGGTGCCTCAAAACAATTAAAATAGTAACATCAGAGATCACTGATTACAGATCACCAGGACAGATAATATAATAATAATAAAATAGTTTCAAATACTGTGAGAATTACCAAAATGTGACACAGAGACATGAAGTGAGTACATGCTACTGAAAATATGGCTCCGATAGGCTTGCTAGGCACAGTATTGCCACAATCTATTCATAAGAAATGAAATATGTATGAAGCACAATAAAATGAGGTATGCCTGTATTTTTTCTTGCTTTGATAAGAACCACAAATAATTTATGCCACATAATGAAGCTGGTAATATTTGCTAGCCACCTTAATATTGAAAAAAAAGAAAAAATTGTCTTCTTTGATATCTTCTACCAGATTTTTCTCTCCTGGTAATTCTTTGGTGCTGGAAACTACTATCTTCCCTCAGATAGAGCCACTCCACCGCTATTCCATTCCACCAGCATTCCTGACTGCTGGATACATGGCTTGTGTTCAGAATTTGACTCTTTCCTCTTACTTAAGGCAATCACATCTCTTTCTTGAAAACTAATGACCTCCTTGATAAATTTGTTTGCTTTCTATCAGAATTGTGAGTAGTCAGGCTAATGCATTGATTTTTCTGATGTCTTCCACCCACTCAAAATTCTTGTTACATTGTGACATTATAAAATTGTCTCAGAGGCATAGAATGCCTGGCCAGTGTATGATATCTGATTCTGCTACAGAGCAGACTTTCAAGAAAACTGAAAAATCAAATATGGTAAACTTCTTTTCACTGAAAATACTCCTCAATATCTCCAAGCGAATGTCTCTTACGCATAAATATGTCTTTATAGTCATTACCATCAGTTTTATTTATTTGCTCTCTCCCATTCCATGGAAAAGTGCTGGGACAGCACAATAAAGAATACAGAAAGCTGGTTTGTGGAGGATAATCAGAATCGAGTTCTAATTTGCACACTAAGCAGGTTGTGAGGAATTCTGTGTAGTAATTCTGCACTGTTACTCAGAACACTCCCTCACCTAATGAAGAGACATAGATAAAACTCACAGAAATAAAGGAAGGGTCGTAACTCAGATACCTGAGCTAAAAGATAACCAGATCTGGGGAGTGGACCTGAAGTGGTGACCACACAGGCAACGAATGGGATAAAACAGAGCTGAAGCAGTAGTAGTAGTTTCTACATCAGCAACTGACCAGGACAGCAGCACTAAGGGACAGAGGGTAAACAAAAGCCCCTATTGCTCATAGACACATCCTTGACTTTTGCCCATGGTGAGCAGCCTCTAAGCAAGAGAGGAAGGGAATTGGCTGAAGGCTACTTCAGGGAAAAAAGAGGTAAGTCTCCTGGCCTGTTATATACTTTTCTCCTGATTTATTGGTGATCCTCTGGTGGGGAGGAGGAGAGGGAGACAGACAGATAAACTTGTTTAATCTCCTTGCAAGCATGTTGATATTTATCTACTGATGAGTAAAGGTGTTTGCCAGAAAGAGAATTCTTATCTATGGAGCATTCTTAGCAAGATATCCCTGGTTTAGGATTAATTGTGGTAAACAATTCTAGAACGTACAGATTTATGATATATGGCTTCCTTGAAAATTATACATAAGCCAAACAATCACTTGAGGTCTAAAATAAAGACTTTATTACCAAAAAGCTCCCCAAAGTGGCAACTGATCTTCATTCATTATTCTGGTCAAGAGAGTATATCCATTGAGGAAAGGTAGGACTCAGAGGGCCATGGCCATGTGGGATGTCTTTTTCTCTCCCTGCTTGCTTGTGTTTCCTATTTTATTGTTTGTGTCCTTAAAATTATTAGTAATGTGTGATACATGGTAAGCGCTCTGATTTAGGTGAGTCTGAATTGTCAATGTCAATATTTCTGTTACAGCATTAACCATATTTTGAATAAACTCTATTTCTCTCATTTGTTAAGGTATGTTTCATGGACCAGAACATGGCTTATCTAGGTGAATGTCCCTGGTGAATGTCCCTGGGTACTTCAGAAGAAGGTGTATTTGGCTGATGTCAATTAGGTCAAGTTCATAGATAGTGCTGTCCAGATTATCTAAATACTGATTTTCTGTCTTCTTGATCTCTCGATTACTGAGACAGGACTGTTAAAATTTCTTACTACAGTTGTGGATTTGTTTATTTCTCCTTTTCCTATCAGTTTTTATCTCATGTATTTGACACGCTATTATTACGTAAATACATGTTTAGAATTGTATCTTTTTTTTAGCAACCTGATCCCTTTATCATTGTATAACGTCTCTTTTGTCTCTGATAATCTCCCTCAGTCAGAAGTTAGCTTTGTCTAAATTAGTATAGCTACTCCAACTTTTTTTTTTTGAATGCTGTTATGGAATATTTATAGGATCTTTTTACTTTTAACATATTTGCTTTTTTATATCTGACATTGCCTTGTAAAATTGCTGTTGAAATCCAGATGTGTTGTATAGGATAATCAGTATTGAAGAAAATAGGCATTGAGTGTGAGCAATTATGTTAATCTGGCCAAGAGTGGGCAAGTTTGATGTTTCTTGTAGCTATATAGTATAACCCACTGCTGTTGAGTCGATTCCAACTCATAGCGACCCTATAGGACAGAGTAGAACTGCCCCGTAGAGTTTCCAAGGAGCACCTGGCAGATTCGAACTGCTGACCTCTTGGTTAACAGCCATAGCACTTAACCACTATGCCACCAGGGTTTCCAGCTATATAGTATAAAAAAAAGATATAGAAGTTACAAATTATTCTAGTGACCTTATTGCATCTCATCTATTAGTTTGAAACTTCCTTTGTGTTTTTTTTAGTTCCTCAGAGAGACTCTGTTTCTTGCAGCTCTTCAAACTGAAGTTCACTGTTATTATAACTGCAGACTTACGAGCATAATAGGTTGTAAGGGCAATCTCATATTGTGCAGAGTAGAGCTGCACTACTTATGGTTTTCAAGGCTGTGACCATTTAGAAGTAGATCTCTAAGTCTTTATTCCAAGGCACCTCTGGGTCTTCATAAATTAGAATCAACTCCACAGCAATTGGTTTGTTTGTTTTGTTTTAGGTCTTAGTCTTTCAACTAAATTTAAGTCTTTGGAGTGTGCTGGTGGTCTGTGTCTTAGAGTCGTGACTTTAGTAAGTGTCCCTCCTCCAGGGCTAGAGGTTTTTACCATCCTTTAATCTCTTCCATGACTGAAGCAAAGTGGCTTCCAATGTCCACACACTGTATGTCCTGAAGCCTTCTCTCCTGTAGGTTGTGGCTTTTCTCCTAGGTTGCTATGAGTTGGATCTGCCTCAATGGCACCTAACAACAACAACCTATGTACTTTGTGCTTCTCATGAAACCACAGGTAAACTGTACTTTAGCCTCTCACCTGAGCTGCAGATTTCGAATTCACAAGCCCCTGAATTTCCTTGATCCAACAGAGGTCTCCAGCCTTCCACCTGACCCACAGATTTTGGCCATGCCAAACCCCACAATTGTGTTAGCATTATAGATTTTAAGGACAGCTGTCCCTAATGTCATGAAGATTGACACCAATTTCATCCAGTGGCTGACTAGGATAGTTTAATTTAAAGGTTTCATGCTCATGGAATTCACTGGTCTTACTGAGTTCCATAGGAGAAAGATGTGGCATTCTGCTTCCGTAAAGATTACAGCCTTAGAAACCCTATGGGGCAGTTCTACTCTGTGCTACAGGTCTCTATGAGTTAGAATTGACATGATGACAATGAGTAATGGATACCACTTTCCCCATCACCCTGAAGCAGCTGGCTTGATAGAATGATGGAATGGCCTTCTAAAGATTCAATTATGATGCCAGCTATGTGAAAATGTTCTTCAGGAGGCTGTATATGCTCTGAATCAGTGTCCAATATATGGTGCTGTTTCTCCCATATTTAGGATTCAGTGTTCCGGGAGTCAAGGGGTGTAAATGAGAGTGACAGTACTCACTATTACCCTTAGCAACCCACTCATAAAATTTGTGCTTTATGTCCCTGAGACCCTATGCTCTGTTGGTCTAGGGGTCTTATTTGCAAAGGGAGAAATGCTTCCACCAGATGACACAACACTGATTCCATTGAACTGGAATTTAAAAATGCCGCCCAGCCACTTTGGGCTCCTCATGACTCTGGATCAATAGGTAGAGAAGGGCGTTACCATATTGGCTGGTGTGATTGATCCTGAGTGCTTGACATTTGTGCCACTAGGTATCCTTAAGTATGCTCTAAATTGGAATAATTATTTAATTCTCAGTCATTGGTCATTTTGTAAGTTGCAAAAAATATTTGATGATGATAAGGAGTCTAGGAAATTAAAACCACATGAAAATAACTCTTCTTTTTCAAAACTTTACATTTCTAAAGTCATCAATTTCTTTTCTTCTCCCAAGTACAGCTTGTTAATATATTTTGCTCCGAATTCTCACCTTTAACCCCATTTTCACATATTGTGTAAAACTCTCATGCAACGAGCTCTCTCTTATTCTTGAAAAACTTAAGTGACTTATTCTATATCTTCTTTGAGGTATTTAGGAAGAATTCAAACTTGTCGTAAAGGAGAATATTCTTTCTTCCTCTATACTTCTCCTGTCTCAAAAGAAAACGAAAGCATAAATGCATGCAACATGTTGTTATTTGCTGTCAACGTACCCGTCACTAAAACAAGCAAAGAAACAGAAAACAACAAAGCATTTCTTTGGATCCTCATGGATGTAAATACTATAATAAATTAAACTATTTACTGCATATTTTGTGCAGGATTTAGTATTCTACCCAGAAATAATTGTATGCTAATAAGTTCTAAGTTGTTTAGTTAGGGATAGTCTAGATGCCAAACCATTTCTTTGATTTTTTTTTTTCTTTGCTTGATTTTCTTGGCTTTCTTTCACAATTCAGTGTCCCGTTTAATTCACATGTATTTGACTCTTCTTCAACAACTTTAAATTCTTAAGTTTGGTCACTTTGGTTTATATAATTTTTTCTTCTGGTTACATGTCTTGTACTTCCCATTCTTGATGTTACTCTCTAAAATAGATTTTGTTTGATACCATCCTTTTTCACTACAGAAATTAAATGTCAAGTATGGGCACAATATGCTTTTGCTTTACAAATTTGAATAGTTAGAATTCTCTCAAATCCCAATTGATTCTTTACTTCAAAACTCATTCGTTCTTCCCTGGTATATCTTCTCTGTAATTGATTTTAATCAATTTGCTTGTTCGCTTTGGACAGTCTATAAAAGGTGTTTTGCTGAGTTCCAATTCCTTTTTACAGGTTTTTTTTTTTTTTTTTTGATGAGATCCTTACAAGTGTGACACCATGAAGATTCTTTGAACCACCTTTACGCTTGAGAACTTGTATTATCCTTTATTCTTCAAAGGTGATTTTTTGTGTGTGTGTGTGTGTGTGCTTTAGATGAAAGTTTACAGAGCAAATTAGTTTCCCATTCATACATACATAAAGTGTTTCACGGCCTTGATTTCATTCCCCACAATGTGGCAGCTCTCTCCCCATTTTTGCCCTGGTTTCCCCATTTTCTTTAGTCCTGATCTTCTACACTTTCCTGCCTTTTCATCTTTGCTTTTGTGCAGATAATGCCCTTCATTTAATTGATCGTTCTAAGGAGTATGTTCCTCTCAGACGTTATTGTTTATCTTATGTGCTTGACTATTGTTTGGCTGGGGAGTGATCTCTGGGAATGATTTCCTTTCCAAGTCAGAAAGGCGTCTTAGGGCCATATGAAAACTTTTTTAACCTATATAGATGAAATAATCCTTACAAATTTAAAATGAAAACACTTCAAAGTAGCAAACTATAAACATGAAAACCTATGAAGATGTACTTAAACAAATGCAACCATATTGCAACTTACACGAAAAAAAGATGAAAAACAAACCTATATTTTCACAAATCAGAAATGATAAGTATAAACATTTAGTATATTTTATTCCAAGGTTTTTCTCATTTTTTATACTTAAGAATAATAGCTTAGTTTAATAAATTGTCTACTATATTTATTTATTTTTTTATATTTATTACTTTAGAAATTCTTATGATTTTATACCTCTTTCACAGACTGAGTAATGTTCCATCACTATTGATACTTCAAGGTATATAATCTTATGGGAAGCACAAATATGTGTGTATATATATATATACACTTTTATTATTAATAAATAGTAAAATGCTGTTATTAGTTACCACATTGCCAATCAAAAATTTAAAAAAAAAGAGGGCAGGCGACTAGTGCCATTAATTTGTTGAAATGTCTAGGAAAAGAAGTAACTAAAGATGCTTTCAAATTAATAACATTAGGTAACATTTACACATGGGGTGGACATGGGTTGGAATCCACTCAAGAGCAACTAAACAAAAATAATTCAATCTTTATTCTGTATCTGATATCAGTGTCAGCCCTTTCATGTATTATCTGAATCACAACAGTTCTATAAGGTAAGTACTAGGATTATCTCCATTTTAGAGATAAGGAAATTGAGTCTCAGGGAGTCTCAGTAACTTGTCCACTATCATATGAATAGTAAATGCAGAAGCCAGAATTCAAACCCAGGCATCGAGCTTCAAAAGCCCATGATCATCATCAGTGTTTTCACTATCTAAAGCCACCAAATAACCCTCAGCTGTGACTCTGGGCAAATCATTGTTATTGTTATTCCAGTCACTAAGTTGTCCCTCAGTAATTATTTCACATAACAAATAATGCATTGAGTAGTCAGTAAAGGACTGTCTGGATGTTAGGGTACTTGTTTATAGTAACATATCTGTCACTTTTACTCTTTAAACTTGTGATCTGATAGATAAATATAGGGAAAATTTTGTCCAAATTAATTATTCAAAAGAAGGATCAAGAATATGAAACAGAAAATAGAGTGAAAGAGGGAGAAAGCAATTGATTTTTCAGTTCCCAAGGCTCAATGTGTAATTGGAAGTTTAACATAGATTTACATTCAAATCAGTCAGTAAGAATTCAAGTAAAAGAGGAGGAAGTAAACAAAAGAATAAGAAAACACGAAAACTTCTAACATATAAGCAAAAAAAAGAAAAAAAGATTGAACTCAGTTTCATCTCAAAGTATTTTTCTCTCCTTCCCTTGTTTAAAGTTTATCATGCTTTTAAAATTCTCTTCTCTTGTATGATTTAAAATAATTTTATAAGCCCAATATTTAGTAATGCTAAAGAAGAAAAATAAGTTGAAATTCTGAAGCAATATTCTATGACCTATTCAAAGAATAAGTAGAATTTTAAAACTCCTGAAAACATTTGAGTTGAAATTTACAAATTTTTTGCGTAAGATTGCCTTGAGAAAAAATTTTTAAAAAACTTTTTATATTTCTTAATGCTTTCCATCTGCTGCAGAGCTTTCAAGTTGCTACTGTACAATTGTACAGTGAACGTCCATGACCTTTTTAATATATGACCTACACCCTGGTACAAAATTACCTTGTCACCATGGTCCACTGATAGTACTTGGTAGGCCAACAGGTCATGGTTTGAGGACTTGTAACATAATGGTAATTCATAGCCAGTTCTCATTGCATTTCAGCATGGCTCTGGGTCAAAAGTACTATTACCCTTGACTTCAAGTTGAGGCATGTTTTGACCCATCACTTTTACATTGATAAATATTCTCTTGAAAATAGAAAGTGCTATTTGTCCTGGAAATATATGTGTGGGGCTATAGAAAGTGGCTAATAAATCACTCATATAACAAAGCTAAATACTTTCAAGTTTAGACCATTTAGTCTACACACAAACACATAGAAAACACACTCAGAGGAAAACTCAAAATATAAGGAACTATAAACTTAAAGACCTATGAAGAAAATACTTAACTAAAAGCAGGTGAGGGCAATAATTTATATCTCTAGTCTCTGGAATAAGGAGCCCTGGTGGTGCAGTGGTTAAATACTTGGCTGCTAACCAAAAGATCTGTCATTTGAACCCACCAGCTGCTCTGTAGTAGAAAAATACGGCAGCCTGCTCCCATAACGATTATAGCCTTGGAAACTTTATGCTGCAGTTCTACTCTGTCCTGCAGGGTCATTATGAGTCAGAATCAACTAGACACCAGTGGGTTTTACTCTCTGTTATTTGTATATATATATATATACACACACAGACATACAATATTGTTGTTGTTGTTATGTGTTGTAGAGTTGATGCTAATGTATAGAGATTCTATAAGGCATAGAACTGTCCCATATGCTTTCCAAGGCTGTAATCTGTGTTTTTGTTTATTTGTTTGTTTTTGTTTTTGTTGAGAATACACACAGTAAAACACCAATTCATGTTTGTACACATACAATTTAATAACATTGATTACATTCTTCAAGTTGTGCAGGTATTCTCACCTTCCTTTCCTGAGTTGTTCCTTCCCCATTAAAATAAATTCATTGCCCCCTAAGTTTTCTATCTAATCTTTCTAGTTGCCGTTGTCAGTTTGATCCCATATAGACAGATCTTGAAAGATCACAATGCTCAAGGTAGGCATTCTTTACTAGTTAAGCTATTATTTGATTTTAAGAAAACTTCAGGAAATATTTCTGGTTTAAAGTTTAAAGATTATCTCAATGCAATAGTTTCATGGGTTTGTCCAGACTTCATGGCTCCAAAAAGTCTGGAGTTAATGAGAATTTGAATTTCCCTTCCACATTTTCTCCCTTTTGATCAAGATTCTCCAATAGAACCTTTGATCAAAATATTCAGTAATGGTAGTCAGGCACCATCCAGATCTTCTGGCCTCATGGCAAAGGAGGCAGTTGTTGGTGGAGGCAATTAGCCACACATTCCATATCCTCCTCCTATTCTTGACTCTCCTTCTTCCTCTGTTGCTCTAGGCAAATAAAGACCAGCCATTGTTCTTGAATAGCTGTTTGAAAGTTTTAAGACCCCAGGCACTATGCAAGGAACTAGGAGGTAGAACAAAAGCACTAATCACATTATTAGGCCAATTAACTAGTATCCCCCGTGAAACCATGACCCTAAACCTCTCCAAACCAAGGAAACAAACCCTATGAGGTGTTTGATTGTGCATCAGCAGCCTCAGCAGTCATAGCAGCTACTTTTTTTTTTCTCCTTGTTGGAAGTATAACTATCACACAACTTTTGCCAATTCAATTTTTTACAGGTGTACAACATGTTGACAGCAATCACAATAATTGGGCAACCCTGTCCTTAACCAATGTGATTAACTAGTAACCCTCTCCCCATTCCGTTTCCCTTCTGCCCCGGTAACAACTAATAAACTTTGGTCTCTATACATGATTTGCTTTTTCGTGTCTTGTTATATAAGTAAGGTCATACAATATTTGCCCTTTTGTGATTGACTTATTTTACTCAGCATAATGTCCTCAAGTTCCACCCATACTGCAGCATGTATCGAGACTTAATTTCTCCTACTGGCTGACTAGTATTCATTGTATGTATGTACCACATTTTGTTCATCCATTCATCTGTTGATGGGTATTTCCATTGTTCCACTTTTTGGCTATTGTGAATAATGCTGCAGTGAACACTGATGTACAAGTCTCTGAGTTTTTGCATTCAAGGCCATAATCTTTATGGAAGCTGAATGCCACTTTTTTCTCCTCCGGCGTGGCTGGTGGGTTTGAACTGCCAACCATTTGGTTAGCAGCCAAGCACTTAACCACTACACCACCAGAACCCTCTCTCTCTCTTTATTTACTTATTTATTTAATTTTTCCTTGATTAAAGTCCCACCCTTACCAAGCCCTCTCAGCAGATGACACTGTATCATACTTTATTGAGCAAATAGATGTACTTATACAAACGATTTCTTTTCTTTCCACTAGGTCCACACAAATATTCTCCTTTTTCACTCTTCTACAATGCAAGAAACACCTTGTATTTGGGCAATGGGTCCCAGTTCCACATCCCTCACCTTCCCAAGGACTTCAATCTTCCACGTATCCCATTTTGCTTATATCATCAATTTCCCTCTTTATCCTGAATTCTTCTTATTTGCTGACTAATTTTGGTGTCTAGCAAGCAAATCGATCAACCTTCCATCCATCAATCAATTATTCAACAAATCAAACAATTAATAAGCAATCATAAAAATTTTAGTTGCTTTAGCTCTTCTGCTACTTCCCTATTGCTCCACTTATAATTTCAGGGAAAGAAAAAAATTTTTTTGAAGCAGTGGCTTCAAATTTGATCTCTCTATTTATAGGCATATACTGTAGATAAATGTGTATACATATGCTCCAAAATATATAACCATATATAGAGAGCAGCATTGTTTTAAATTGAAAAAAAAAAAAAAGTAATATCTATGGAGAGTAGAATAAATTTTGATATATTCATTCAATAAAATACTGTACAATAATGAAAATAAGTGAACTGTTGATATTCGCATTATGCATTTTATGATGTTCAGTGACAGAAGACAGGGACATAACAGTGCAGGTTACATGATTCCAATTATATTAAATTCTAAAATGTAAACACTATTTGAACTTCTTATATCATAAATTTGTTTCAAATAAATCATAGGTGTAAATCCTAGGCATTATCATAAATTGAACATATCTATGTGACCACCGCCTAAGTCAAGCCTGCTTAATGGCCCCTTTCAATCATTACCTCTGTAATATGAATTTGGCATGTCCATCTGAATCCACAGTTGCAGGAAGTGGCTGAACTTCATAATTCCAAAGAAAATACCATTAAAGAACAAATGAAATGTACTATGTTTTTTAGGGTTCTATAGAGAAACAACTCATAGGAAATACACATACGTATGTATATGTGTATATGTAAGTGTGTGTGTATATATATGTGTATGTAAAAATCTGTTGGCATCGGGTTGATTTGGACTCATAGCGACCCTATAGGACAGAGTAGAACTGCCTCATAGGGTTTCCAAGGAGAGGCTGGTAGATTCAAACTGTCAACCTTTTTGTTAGCAGCTGAATGCTTAACCACTGCACTACCGGGGCTCCATATAATGGATCCTTAGCGGCGCAGTGGTTAAAGCAACCGACTGCTAACTGAAAGATTGATGGTTCAAAACTGCATCAGCTACGTGGGAGAAAGATGTGGCAGTCTGCTTCCACAGAGATTTACAGCCTTGAAAATCCTATAGGGTCTTTATGAGTTGAAATAGACTCCACGGCAGTGGATTTTTACATATGTATATAGAAAGAGAGAGAGAGATTTACTTCACTGGATTATCTCACACGATTGTGGGAGCTGGCAAGTCTCAAATTCTGTATGTCAGGCTGGAGACTTCTGCAGTCATGTGACCCAAGATCAGGAGATGAAAAAGCATGCAGAGTGGAGACATTGATCAAGTTCTGCCAAATTATCTTTTATAGTTTGAAAGTAGAACACACCCTAAGGAAGATCCCCTTTTAAGTGATTGATCACATCACATTACATTACATTATGGAACATGATTACTTTAGGTTACGTTACGTTACGTTACCTTACGTTAAGTTACGTTACGTTAGGGAACAGCAACTAGCCTAGTATTTTGCCAAACCACTGTGAACCATAGCCTAGCCAACTTGACACATAAAATTAAACATCATACTCTGGTAGACAATTTCACAAAGCTTACATTTCCGCTGTGATGGCTTCAGTGACTTTCATAAAGAACGTGAAACCAAAAACCAATCCAATCCATTGTCCTTGAGTTGATCCTGACTCATAGCAACCCCGAAGGACAGAGTAGAACTGCCCATAGGGTTTCCAAGGAGCAGCTGGTGGCTTCTAACTGCCAAATTTTTGGTTAGCAGCCAAGAAAGGTAAGACAGCAGGAGAACAACTTCAAATTCAATGTGATTCCCATCTGTGACCATTACCCATGCCTTCTAATTACCACTCAGTCTGCCAGCATCATTTAAAATCAGATATCTTAAATACTTTAATGTTGCTAGTATTCTGACAGGTGGCCAAGGAAGATGGCTTTATAAATACACATAATTCTTTATATCTTCTGTGCTTTATATGGTTTAAGTTTATTCCTAGTTGTTGATGAATAGCGTTTGCCTGTCTAGGAATTCTGGATCTTGGGACAATGTCCTAATATACTTTATTTGACTGTGGAATGCTTTCCTTCTTTTCTTCCTTCCTTTCTTTCTTTCTCTCTCTCTCTCTCTTTCTTTCTTTCTTTCTTTCTTTCTTTCTTTCTTTCTTTCTTTCTTTCTTTCTTTCTTTCTTTCTTTCTTTCTTTCTTTCTTTCTTTCTTTCTTTCTTTCTTTCTTTCTTTCTTTCTTTCTTTCTTTCTTTCTTTCTTTCTTTCTGTCCTTCCTCCCTTCCTTCCTTCTTTTTTTTTTTTTTTTTTGCTTTAATGGTTTTAATGATTATACTGCTAATTTTTTCAAGCCATTTTAGTTATCTTGGATTTGATTTTTTATCTATTTACACTTATCTATACATAATATTTCCATGATAAGTATAATATGTTTCACAATGTGTTTATTCATTTATTTTACAAATATTTATTGAGCATTGTTTGCAAGCATTGCTCTAGATGTCAAGGGCTCAAAACTAACAAACTTTCACTGTTGTGCTTTAAAATGTAGTGGAGAAAGTTAGAAGGTGAAGAAAGACAATAAATAATAATCATAATAAACAAGCAAATTAATTGCCTTGAATATTGGAAAGTGATAGAATTATGAAAAATATCAAGGCAAGAATATTGAGAATCGGAAGAATGTGCTGTAATTTTAAATGAAGTAGTCATATCGGCCTCTCAAGAAAGATGCAACTTTTCAAAGATGTGGAGGAAAAAAGGAAGTTAGCTCCACAGATATCTCAGGAAAGAATGTTCCAGTAGAAGAAAAAGCCTGAGGCTAGATTAGTAAGTGTAACAGATGGAGAAAAAAATGAATTTAGAGACACAAAGTGGGATTAGATTGCAAGAATGTTTTATGCCATTATAAGACCTGTGTTTTTTATTCTGAGATAAATGATAGTCAATATCTGATTTTGAGCAGAAGAGTGATATGGTCTAACATATTTTAATAGATTCATCTGAAGACAAATATATTTCAGGAGACAAGAATGAAAGAAAGGGGTTGGAAATGAGATCATTTCAACAATCCAGGAGAGATTTACTTACTGGCATTGGAAGTGATAAAGCCTAGTTTTATTTTAGAAATAAATCCAAACTATTTCCTGATGGAATGGGCAAAGGAAGTGAGAAGAAAAGAAGGGTCAAAGATTACTCCATGTTTTTTGCTTAAGTTAATTCAAGAAGATAATTGCCATTCATTGAAGTGTACAAGGTTGTGGCTGAAACTTGTTTGAGGAGTGCATCAGATTGGAGAATGTTTAGTTTGAGATGCAGATTAGGTAATGAAGGGGTGATGATGAAGTGGAAGCTGGATCTGTAAGTCTGGAGTTTTGGTGAGTGGTCCATTCAGGAGATATGAATTTGGGAATCATAAGCATATGGATGATATTTAAAATCATAAAAATGAATGAGATTACCAAATGAATGAGAAGAGTTCCAGAGGCCAAGCCTATGGGCACCCTAAACTTAGAAGCTCTATGAAAATAGGAGGAATAAGAAAATGAGTCTAAGGAGCCTCAAAGAAACATGAGAAAAACTAGAGGAAACCCTGGTGGTGTAGTGGTTAAGAGCTATGGCTACTAACCAAAAGGTTGGAAGTTCGAATCCACCAGGTGCTTCTTGGGAACTGTGTAGAGCAGTTCTGCTCTGTCCTATAGGGTCCCTATGAGTCGGAATTGACACGATGACAAAGGATTTAGGTTTTTTTAAATTTGTCCTAGCAGCCAAAAAAGATAAGCCTTGGTAAACTCTGTTGTTAAATAAACTAAAAGTGGGATTAAAAATTTAACAATGGTGGGAGGTGGAGCCAAGATGGCGGAATAGACAGACGCTTCCGTTGAGCCCTCTTTACAACAAAGATACAAAAAAACAAGTGAAACGAGTCTATTTGTGAGAAGCTGGGAGCCCTGAGCACCAAAGGAAAGCTTAGACAACAAACTGAGGGGTAGAGGAAGGAAGGGACTGTTCAGAAGTAGAAAGGAGTTACCAGACCTGAATCACGGGAACCCTCAGGCACCATTCCTGGAGTGGCAGTGGCGGCGGCGGTGGGCTGGTCCTAGTGTTTGGCCGCAGCTTCCTCGGGAGAGGCAGCCAGCCACACAGCCTACTCACACTTCCAGAACCTGAGGAGAAAAGTGCCCTCTGCAAAAGCTAAGTTTGACTGCACCCCCCAACCCCCAAGCCAGCTTCAGAGGCTGAATCCCTAGGCCTGAGATAGACCCTGGTGAGCACCTAGAGCCGTCCTCCCAGCCTTGGGGAAGGAAAAAATTTGCAACTGGGGGGAAGAGATAACTTGCTAGCTCCGTTATCCAGGGAAGCTCAGGACAGAGGTGGCTCCTGTCCAGGCATAACCGTACATGGACCTTGAGCAACTTTCCCTTCTGCATGGACCTGTGTGGGCCTATTTTGAGAGAATAGACCCTTGTTGGCAAACTCTAACCATTTCAGCTGTGCAGTGGAGAGGTGGGTGTTTGATGTCTGACAGTGCTTTGCCTATTCAACAAGGTCCTCACCTACCCACAACAGGGACCTAAGGACAGGTAGCTCCACTCAGGCCACCCAGCCACCTGTGACAGGGGTCCAAAGACAACTGGTACCTCCCAGTCCTTACAACCAAAAACTTTGGGTGCCCATGGTCCCTCTGCAGAACCCACCCACCTGCACACTCTAGGGAACAGAGACTCACTTTCCTCAGGGACACTTGGGCGTTGGTTCTCAGCCCCCTGCCTTGTTCAGAGCGACCCCCTGTTGCAATTGGATACCGGTATGTATGCCAATCACCCCTGCCCCTCTAAGACTGTAGGACAGAGTCTGTACTACACACTTGATGATTAGCTACCTGGAAACATGAACTGAATTCATACAAGAAAACTGAATGGATTCCTAGACTGAGATAACTGATAACAGCTCTAGCCAGCTGGGAACAGGACACCAGAGCTCCAAAGGTGAAAATAATCAAGCTAGCTCACTCAAGCAACCCATAGGAGTATACCAAAACAAAACAAAGCAAAGAGCTATGACACAGTAAGCAAGCATAAACTAATACAATAACTTATAGATGGCTCAGAGACAACAGTCAATATCAAGTCACATAAAGAAACAGACCATGATCACCTCAACAGGCTCTCAAAACAAAGAATCCAGGGATCTTCTAGATAAAAGTGCACTCCTGGAATTACCAGATGCAGAATACAAAAGTTTAATATACAGAACCCTTCAAGACATAAGGATGAAAATGAGCCAATACCCGGAACAAGTCAAGGAACACACAGATAAAGCAACTGCAGAAATTAGAACGATTATTGAGGAATGTAACGAAAAGTGTAATAAGCTGGAAAAATCCTTGGACAGACAGCAATAAGAAATTCAGAAGATTAACAACAAAATTACAGAATTAGGTAGCTCAATAGAAAGTCGGAGGAGCAGAATTGAGCAAGCAGAAGCTAGAATTTCTGAACTCGAGGATAAATCACTTGGCACTAATATATTTGAAAAAAAGCCAGATAAAAGAATTAAAAAAAATGAAGAAACCTTAAGAATCATGTGGGACTCTTTCAAGAGAAATAATCTGCGAGTGATTGGAGTACCAGAACAGGGAGGGGTAACAGAAAATACAGAGAAAATTGTTGAAGATTTGTTGGCAGAAAACTTCCCTGATATTGTGAAAGATGAGAAGATATCTATCCAAGATGCTCATCGAACTCCACATAAGGTAGATCTTAAAAGAATGTCACCAAGACATATCATAATCAAGCTTGCCAGAACCAAAGATAAAGAGACAATTATAAGAGCAATGAGGGATAAAAGAAAAGTCACCTACAAAGGAGAGCCAATAAGAATAAGCTTGGACTACTGGGCAGAAACCATGCAGGTTAGAAGGCAATGGGATGACATTTTTTAAAAATTGAAGGAAAAAAAATTGCCTGCCGAGAATCATATATCCATCAAAACTGTCTCCTAAATATGAAGGTGAAATTAAGACATTTCCAGATAAGCACAAGTTGAGGGAATTCATAAAAACAAAACAAAACTACAAGAAATACTAAAGGGAGTTTTTGGTTAGAAAATAAATAATATCAGGTATCAGCCCAAGACTAGAACACTGGGCAGAGCAACCAGAAGTCAACACAGACAGGGAAATAAAAAAAAAAAGTAAGGTTATATATATATAAAAAAAAGCCCAACACAGGGTAATGGCAATGTTATTATATAAAAGAAGACAACATTAAAATAATAAACAGGGACTAAGAACTGTAATCATACACCTTCCATATGGAGAGGAAGACACGGGGATACAAAGAAATAAAAGTTAGTTTTCCATTTAGAAAAAAAGGGGTAAATAATAAGGTAACCACAAAGGAGACAAACTATCCTACTCATCAAAATAAAGTACAAGGGAAAAATACAGACTCAGCAGAAACAAAATCAACAACAAATATGAGGAAAGGACAATATATAAAGAAAATCTACTCAGCACATAAAATCAAGTGGGAAAAAGAAACTGTCAACACACAAAAAAAGACATCAAAATGATAGCACTAAATTCATACCCATCCATAATTACCCTAAATGTAAATGGGCTAAATGCACCAATAAAGAGACAGAGAGTGGCAGAATGGATTAAAAAACAAGATCCGTCTATATGGTGCCTACTTAGAGACAAAAACAAACTAAAACTCAAAGGATGGAAAAAATATATCAAGCAAACAACAATCAAAAAAGAGCAGGAGTGGCAATATTAATTTCTGACAAAATAGACTTTAAAGTTAAATCCATCAGAAAGGATAAGGAAGGACACTATATAATGAGTAAAGGGGCAATATACCAAGAAGATATAACCATATTAAATATTTATGCACCAATATCAGGGCTGCAAGACACATAAAACAAACTCTATCAGCATTGAAAAGTGAGGTAGACAGCTCCAAATAGTAGTAGGAGATTTCAACACACCACTTTCGGTGAAGGACAGGACATCCAGAAAGAAACTCAATAAAGACACGGAGTATCTAAATGCCACAATCAACCAACTTGACCTCATAGACATATAAAGAACACTCCACCCAACAGCAACCAAGTATACTTTCTTTTCTATTGCACATGCAACATTCTCTAGAATAGACCACATATTAGGTCATAAAGCAACCCTTAGCAGAATCCAAAACACTGAAATATTACAAAGCATCTTCTCTGACCATAAGGCCATAAGAGTGGAAATCAATAACAGGAAAAGCAGAGAAAAGAAATTAAACACTTGGAAACTGAACAATACCCTGCTCAAAAAAGACTGGATTATAGAAGACATTAAGGATGGAATAAAGAAATTCAGAGAATCCAATGAGAATGAAAACACTTCTATCAGAACCTTTGGGACACAGCAAAAGCAGTGCTCAGAGGCCGATTTATATCAATAAATGCACACATCCAAAAAGAAGAAAGGGCCAAAATCAAAGAGTTACCCCTACAACTTGAACAAATAGAGAGCAAGAAAAGAAACCCACAGGCAGCAGAAGAAAACAAATAATAAAAACTAGAGCTGAACTAAATGAAATAGAAAACAGAAAAACAATTGAAAGTATTAACAAGACCAAAAGCTGGTTCTTTGAAAAAATTAGCAAAATTGCTGAATAATTGGCCAAACTGAAAAAAAAAGGAGAGGACTCAAATAACCGTAACAATAAATAAGATGAGTGATATTACAACAGACCCAACTGAAATGAAAAGAATCATATCAGATTACTATGAAAAATTGTACTCTACCAAATTTGAAAACCTAGAAGAAATGGATGAATTCCTAAAAACATACTACCTACTTAAGCTAACACAAACAGAGGTAGAACAACTAAATAGACCCATAACAAGAGATTGAAAGGTAATCAAAAAACTTCCCACAAAAATAAAGCCCTGGCCCGCACAGCTTCACTTCAAAGTTCTACCAAACTTTCAGAGAAGAGTTAACACCACTACTTCTAAAGGTATTTCAGAGCATAGAAAAGGACGGAATACTACCAAACTCAGTCTATGAAGCCACCATATCCATGATACCAAAACCAGGTAAAGACTCCACAAGAAAAGAAAATTATAGTCCTATATCCCTCGTGAATGTAGATGCAAAAATCCTCAACAAAATTTCTAGCCAATAGAATTCAACAACATATCAAAAAAATAATTCACCATGACCAAGTGGGATTCATACCAGGTATACAGGGATGGTTCAACATTTGAAAAACAATTAATGTAATCCTCCACATAAATAAAACAAAAAATAAGAATCACAGGATTTTATCAATTGATGCAGAAAAGGCATTTGACATAGTTCAACACCCATTCATGATAAAAACTCTCAGCAAAATAGGAATAGAAGGAAAATTTCTCAACATAATAAAGGGCATTTATACAAAGTCAACAGTCAACATCACCCTAAATGGAGAGAGCCTGAAAACATTCCCACTGAGATTGGGAACCAGACAAGGATGCCCTTTATCACCACTCTTATTCAACATTGTGCTGGAAATCCTAGCCAGAGCAATTAGGCTAGATAAAGAAGTAAAGGGCATCCAGATTGGCAAGGAAGAAGTCAAAGTATCTCTATTTGCAGATGACATGATCTTATACACAGAAAACGCTAAGAAATCCTCCACAAAACTACTGAAACTAATAGAAGAGTTCTGCAGAGTAACGGGATACAAGATAAAAAAAACATACAAAAATCAGTTGGATTCTTCTACACCAACAAAAAGAACATGGAAGAGGAAATCACCAAATCAATGCCATTTACAGTAGTCCCCAAGAAGATAAAATACTTAGGAATAAATCTTACCAGAGATGTAAAATACTTATACAAAGAAAACTACAGTACACTTCTGCAGAAACCAAAAGAGACTTATGGAAGTGGAAGAACATACCTTGCTCGTGGATAGGAAGACTTAACATTATAAAAATGTCTACTCTACCAAAAGCCATCTATACATTTAATGCAATTCCGATCCAAATCCCAACGACATTCTTTAATGACATGGAGAAACAAATCACCAACTTCATATGGCAGGGAAAGAGGCCCCGGATAAATAAGGCATTACTGATAAAGAAGAACAAAGTGGGAGGCCTTACTTTACCTGACTTTAGAACCTATAATACTGCCACAGTAGTCAAAACAGCCTCGTACTGGTACAAAAACAGAGACATGGACCAATGGAATAGAATTGAGAATCCAGACATAAAGCCATCCACATATGAGCAGTTAATATTTGACAAAGGCCCCAAATCAGTTAAATGGGGAAAAGACGGTCCTTTTAATAAATGGTGGTGCCATAACTGGATATCCATCTGCAAAAAAATGAAACAAGACCCACACCTCACTCCATGCACAAAAACCAGCTCAAAATGAATCAATGACCTAAATATAAAATCTAAAAAGATAAAAGATCATGGAAGAGAAAATAGGAATAACGTTAGGAGCCCTAATACATGGCATAAACAGTACACAAAACATTATAAAGAATGTAGAAGAGAAACTAGATAAGTGGGAGCTCCTAAAAATCAAACACCTATGCTCATCCAAAGACTTCACCAAAAGAGTAAAAATACTACCTATAGACTGGGAAAAAGTTTTTAGCTATGACATTTCTGATCAGCACCTGATCTCTAAAATCTACATGATACTGCGAAAACTCAACCACAAAAATACAAATAACCCAATTAAAAAATGGGCAAAAGATATGAATAGACACTTCACTAAAGAAGACATTCAGGTAGCTAACAGATATATGAGGAAACATTCACAATCATTAGCCATTAGAGAAATGCAGATCAAAACTGCAATGAGATTTCATCTCACTCCAACAGGGCTGGCATTAATCCAAAAAACAAAAGAATGAATGTTGGAGAGGCTGTGGAGAGATTGGAACACTTATACACTGCTGGTGGGAATGTCAAATGGTACAATCACTTTGGAAAACAATTTGGTGCTTCCTTAAAAAGCTAAAAATAGAACCAGAGAATCCAGTAATCCCACTCCTTGGAATATATCCTAGAGAAATAAGAGCCTTTACTCAAACAGATATATGCACACCTATGTTTATTGCAGCACTGTTTACAATAGCAAAAAGATGGAAGCAACCAAGGTGCCCATCAACAGATGAATGGATAAATAAATTATGGTATATTCACACAATGGGAAACTATGCATCGATAAAGAACAGTGAGAAATCTGTGAAACATTTCATAACATGGAGGAACCTGTAAGGCATTATGCTGAGTGAAATTAGTCAGTTGCAAAAGGACTAATATTGTATAAGACCACTATTATAAGAACTTGAGAAATAGTTTAAACTGGGAAGAAAACATTCTTTCATGGTTACAAGAGGGGGAAGGGAGGGTGGGAGAGGGGCATTCACTAATTAGATAGTAGATAAGAACTACTTTAGGTGAAGGGAAGGACAGCATACAATAGAGGGGAGGTCAGCACAATTGCACTAAACCAAAAGGAAAGAAGTTTCCTGAATAAACTGAATGCTTCAAAGGCAAGAGTACCAGGTGCAGAGGTCTGGGGACCATGGTTTCAGGGGACATCTAAGTCAATTGACATAATAAAATCTATTAACAAAACATTCTGCATCCCACTTTGAAGAGTGGGGTCTGGGGTCTTAAACGCTAGGAAGCAGCCATCTAAGATGCATCAATTGATCTCAACCCACCTGGAGCAAAGGAGAATGAAGAACACCAAGGACACAAGGCAATTACTAGCCCAAGAGACAGAAAGGGCCACATGAACCAGACACTACATCATCCTGAGACCAGAAGAACTAGATGGTGCCCAGCTACAACCGATGACTGCCCTGACAGGGAAGACAACAGAGAACCCCTGAGGGAGCAGGAGAGCAGTGGAATGCAGACCCCAAATTCTCATAAGACCAGACTTAATGGTCTGACTGAGACTAGAAGAACCCCCGTGGTCATGGCCCCCAGACCTTCTGTTGCCCCAGGACAGGAACCATTCCCAAAGCCAACTCTTCAGTGAGTTGGAGAGGGATGCTGATGAGGACTGAGCTTCTTGGATCAGGTGGACACTTGAGGCTATGTTGGCATCTCCTGCCTGGAGGAGAGATGAGAGGGTGGAGGGGGTTAGAAGCTGGTGAAATAGGCATGAAAACAGAGAGTGGAGGGAGAGAGCGGGCTGTCTCATTAAAAAATTGGGAATGTGTAGCAAGGTGTATATGGGTTTTTGTGTGAGAGACTGACGTGATTTTTAAACTTTCACTTAAAGCACAACAAAAATTATTTTAAAAAATTTAACAATGGTTTTAGTAATATGGAGGTATTGGTGTCCTTGAATAATACAGTCCAGTGAAAGGGAAGAATGTTAGAAAGGAATAGATTTAAAAGAGAATAGAATAAAAAATATTAGACAATATACAATAAATATAGGCAATTATTATTATTTTTTTTTCTGTAAGGGGAAGAGAGATTTAAGAAGCTGTGGAAGAAATAATCTCAAGGCAGATTATTTACAGGATTTATTTTGTTGTTGTTAGCTGACATCAAATCAGTTCTGACTCACAGTGACCCGATGTACAACATAGGGAAACACTGTCCAGGCGTGCTCTATGCTCACAATCTTTGCTATACTTGAGCCCATTGTTGTAGACACTGTATTAATCTCCTTCAGGGCGTTCCTGTTTTTCCTTGACCCTCTAGTTCATCACGCATGATTTCCTTCTCCAGGGACTGGTCGTTCCTGATAACATGTCCAAAGTACATGAGACAAAATCTCTCCATCCTCGCTTCTAAGGAGCATTTTGGCTGTACTTCTTCCAAGACATTTATTTGTTCTTGAGGCAGTTCATGGTATATTCAATATGCTTCACCAACACCATAATTCACAGCCATCAATTATTCGTTGATCTTCCTTATCCCGATTTATTTTAGGTGAGAGAAATAGTAACATGCTGTGTCTTGATGGGAATAATCAATATACGGGGTACAATTAATGATGTGGGATCTGGAGAAAAAATATTCTCAAGAGGTTATTTACAACACTTATGTGTTTATTTTAGGGGACAGAAAGAAGAGCATGTTTGTATCTTAATGGAAACAACCCGAGTAGAGGGAAAAATTAGTAACGTAGAAGAGGATAGACAGAAATGCTGCAACATCTCTCTTCGAGTAGTCAAGAAGAGAGGGGTATGATGCTATGCTTACTCCCCTGTACTAGCTTCCCTATTCATCCCAGCTATGGTCAAACTCTTCCTCATCACCATGGTTTTATTCTGTTACCTTACTCTCACCTGATGTCTGACTATGGTTCCCAGTTCGGAGGCCATATTAAAGACTTTCCAAGTTTGCATTCACGTGTCCATCACTTCAGTATTCATTACAGGAGCAAAAGAGAACAGTTCTAGAACCATTTCCAGAATATGCTCCCTGGTAGGTATAAAAAATTATACTGACTAGCGTTGGGTCCCATGGCAATCATCTAATTTGAAGCACCGTTTGGCTCTTCTTCCACTTTGTGCACACGATGGGGTTCTGTCTGACGCCAGTCAGCCTATAATTGAACAATTTCAAAATAACAGAGGCGGTCAACCCTGGCTCTGTCTGATGCTATTCACACCTTTCTGTGGGAAGTTAACAATCTGTCTTTGTTCCCTGCTGCTTTTACTTAGATTCTGTCTTCCACTGTGACCTACACCAGCTATCCCAGGAAAGGTTTTATAGAAGTTACTTCATTTTGAAAACACCATGGCTATCTCTGAACTTTATGTACTGGTGCATAGGAACAGATTTTACAACAAATCAACTTCAAAATGTTTTAGTAATTTTTCAGCATCCCATTAAATTAGCCTAGGCAAAACATTTCCACAAGGGGATGATAAGGCAAGGAGAGGTATCCTTAAAAAAAATCTCTGAATCCAATAATTGTGCGAGGCTGATTGCTAGTGTTTCCACAAACATTCTCTTCCGCTACCCTGTCATAGGTTTTTTCAAGGTGGTCCTTCTATGGCTAATCATTTAATTGTGATAAAATACCTTCTATCGTACTTGACAACTACATTATTTGTTGTTGACTTTCTAACTGCTTTCTTTCAGGAAGTAGACACCACATTCCTTTGCTTTACACCTTAGCTTTCCTTAGCCTTGTAATATTCTAACTCCAATTCTGATATTCCACAACTTATTAGATTTTTGAGGTAGATCAGTAGAGAAGGGAAAGCAGAGATCGTGTTAAGGAAAGCATCTTTAGAGTTGTCTGAGAAGCTTTAGGAAAAGAATTTTTAAGTGAATATTTGGAAGTGCTGATTTAATAACTTTGTATATATATAAATGTAGTAGCAGTAGTAGTAGTAGCAGCAGTAATAGCTATTTACTGAGTATTTTCTGTGCCCTAGGCACAGAGTTAAGTGTTTTATAAAATTATCTTATGTAATTTTCATAATAAACTTACAAAGTTTGTCAAGCTCTGTCAAGAAAGGAAGAGTGTGAGAGTGTGGGCTTCTTGGAGGATTATAAAGTATTCTAATATGTAAACATGTCAGTCTTATTTAAGTTCATTTCCTCCCCTTGGGCATCAGTTCATTACATGACACTGACTTCTGAGAGTTTTCTCATTCCCTTGTTTTCCAGAACTGCTTACTTACCAATCCAAGTAGTTTTTAATCAGAATCAAAATGCAAAGATTGTCTGTCTAAAGCTTTTCTCATTGCAATATAGTCTCCCACCCAGTTGGGAATATGAGAAAGGTGATTCCCCTTCTATTAAATTTTGTTTGGAACAATCAGACCAAAGCAGGAAACCACAGATAGTAAAGCAATAGCAGAATTTTGGGGAAAATATTATTGATGTAGAGGAGGACGGAGAGAAATTCCGTAACATCTGTCCTCAAGTAGTCAAGAAGAGAGAGGCCTGATGCCATGCCTACTCCCTTGTACTGGCTTCCCTATTCATCTCATTCCTAGTCAAACTCTTCCTTATCACCATGGTTTTATTTTGTCACCTCACTCTCACCTGATGTCTGATTGTGTTTCCCATTTTGGAGAACATATAAAAGGCCTTCTAAGTTCACATTCACTTTTCCAGCACTCAGCACTAATTACAGGAGCAACAGAGGCCTGTTCCAGAATCGTTTCCAGAATATGCTCCCTGGGCCAATGGCAGCTATTAAAAAAAAAAAAAAAAATTCTTCTTTAGGAAGGGGAGGCCTGAAGATATATTTGTGTGGGGAAAGAAGAAGACAGGAAATAAAGGGAAAGAAGATCTTTTGTAGTGGGAATGGTTATTTATCCAGGAGTTCAGAAAGTGCAACCCTACAAAGTCTTTAATTTTATTTCTCTTTTCCAAGACTTACTGACCCAAACAGATTTTACCCAGCTCACAGATGATGATCGATCTAAGCAAGTTTGCTATTTCTTGGTACATACTAAGCAGTGCATCTAACACTACTGGGTTATGCTTCATTTGAATTTCATAAAACATCATTGATGAGCAAATTTCCTTTTTCTTTTTCCTTCATGTATTTTCTTAGTCAAATTATGATCCCAAAAAATGAGAACTCAGAAGTTAATTACTGAAGAATTAGAGAAATTCAGAATTCTTAAATGTATTTAAAAAGCATATAGTAGAAGAGAAATATCAAGAATTAAAGTGAACAGTGAAAGATATAGTGCTGTGGCTAATTTTATTTTGGCCTTAGGCCTTATTTTTATTTTACTGGTTTCCAAATTGAATAAAAATGCTCTTAATAAAAATTTTCCCCTTTTGTAGACACATGGTGCTAGTTATTTGTTAGACAATTCAGTGGAGCAATTTAACGTGTATCTATTTTAGAAATTGTGCCCTGGGTGGTGCAAATGGTTAATGTTCTCAGATACTAACTGACAGGTTGGAGGTTTCAGTCCACCAGAGGTGACTTAGAAGAAAATCCTAGTGATCTACTTCTGAAAAAATGAGTCATTGAAAACCCATGGAGCACAGTCCTGCTCATACACATGGGGTCTCCATAAGTCGGAGCTGACTGGACAGCAATTTTTTTTTTTTTTTTAAATCTTAGCAACATTCTACAGAATTTGGATCAAAGCAACAGAGTATAAACCACCAGGCTAGAGCCTACACTTTGGTTTTTCACCCCTCTTCCATTTCTGTTCTACTTTTCTTCCCTAATATATATATAAAGACTTCATTGGATTGCCAGTTATTTCCATTTGTTTCAAATCCATTGAAAATAGAGTACTGTTAGGGAATTTTAGGTTCTTTTTTCATTGAAAGCTGATATAAAATCATTTGAGTGTTTTAAGGAATATGCTATTTTAAATATTTCATATTGTTATTTTCAATATCTGGGCTATGGACATAGATAGTAAAGCTCATTTTAAAGTCATCAAAAGCTGTTTCTCAATATTATTGACAAATCGGTTACCTCTATCTCTATTCAGACCCTTTAAAATAAAGTTTTAGATACAGTGATGGGAAAATTCTTCAAACTACTTCTCTGTTCATATATTCTCTTGAAGATAATATCTAGAATTGATATTAAATTCATCATAGCCTAAACAGTTTTACAAACAAGAAAGAAAAATTGGCTTCATACAATTCATAAGCAAAAATGCAGACTCAGCTCGAAGACTAAAATGCAAACACAAAAGAAAACAATTGCTTTCATTTGTAAAAGCGGTAGATACCAATCTGATTGATTTGAGCTTATCAGCCCTCAAATAGAAAAAAAGGTACCAGTGTGAACCATAAAAAATTTACATCAGGAGGTGGGGAGAGCTCAAACATTGGACAAACAATTCTCAAAATAGGGATAGTTTCTAACATTTCATTATCGGGGATGTTCATTTTTTGTTCTAGTTATTTGTATGATGAAAAATAACTATGGAATGTATTCCCATACATTTTCAGACAAAAGATGCAACTTTGCCTGCTGTCATTATTTAACAGAAAATTGTCCCAGTCATTTTGAATGGGAAAAACCCGTATTACTAAAAATTATTTCTTCTGGACATTTAGATCCTCATTTTAGATATTCTAAGTACAATGTATTTTCTTTGTCTTTTATTATTATTATTATTATTCCCATGCTTGATCAATTACATCTTCCTAAACTGTGAGGCATATGAAAGTTTATTAACTGGGAAGTGCACAAAAAATATGAGTTCAGGACAGTTCTACTTTCATTTCATCATAAACTAGGGTGGCACTGTGATAGCGGATTTGCAGAATAAGTTAGGTATTTGGCAATGAATTAGGTGAATTTCTGACATACCATTCTATTATAAGTAACATTTGCTATAGAAAAAAAATTTGCTTACATTTTAGGCATATTTAGCTGAGTGTTAGTAACTTGAAACAGATGAGGTAAAAGGGAACAGAAACATCTATCTATCACTAATGGATGTTTTCATTTTGAGCTTAAAGGACAAGCCTGCACTTTTCAGTAATAACAGAATCTATCTCCAACTGTCAGTCTTGAGAAAAAAAAAAATGTTGTTCATATAAAATTCATAGAACTAAAGGAGTTCCTGTCATAATGCTTTCAAGAGAGCACTGTCAAATCTCTCTGGGCCTTTAGTTTAAGTGTCATTTCTATTCAACTTCAGGGAATTTTTAAGTGTTTCAGCACTGGTTTTTTTCCTAAGGTTATATTGGGTCTTTCAGAGAATTTATGTTTTCTTAATAAAAGACACTCTACTGCCAATCCCTATAAAATAAACTCCAAAATAGTGTCATTTGTAAATGACTTTTGGGGGGGAAAAAATGCAAGAATATTTAATTGCTTTTCAAGTGGTAGAAAATGGATGGATTGTCAGGATAAGAAACTCATGAGTAAAAAGGTCAACACTACAGGAATTTAATATGGGATATCCCTATAATCTTACTCATAGTAACAAAGTGTCAATTATGAGTCAAAACTACTGTCATCCAAAGGGATTCCATTACAGAACAAAAATGATCCCATACAAGCCTGGATCCACACAAAAGGCCATCCCATGTCTGTAAGCTTGAAAATGGTCTCAGAGTCATGTTCTAATATATATATGCATATATGTATGTATGTACTGGTGGCGTAGAGGTTAAGCGCTTCAGCTGTTAACCAAGAAGTTGGCAGTTCAAATCCACCAGGCACTCCTTGGAAACTCTATGGGGGCAGTTCTACTCTGTCCTACATGGTCGCCATGAGTCGGAAACGACTCAACAGCAGTGGGTTTGGTTTCGGGTTTATATTAGAACGTGCGTCTGCGTGTGTGGGTGTGTGGGTTGGTTAAAAAGGTTTATATTTAGAATTAATCAGCTGGACTCAGTTTTTAGATGATCCCAATTTTCTTGGCAACATCCAAAGCATCATAATCAGGGGTGAGTTGAATATATGCCTTCTCTCCTTCAGGCCCCCTTGGCAACGTCAATGTCATAGAGCTTCTTCATAGCCTGTTTGATCTGGTGTAGTTGGCCTTGACATCTACAGTGAACGTGATAGTGTTGTTATCTTCGATTTTTTTATTGCCGACTCAGTGGCATAGTGGTCAAGAAACTTTCTCCTGAGGGCTATCCTCTGAGGATATTTGGACTGTCTTCAGAGCTGCGTTGTCTTCGGCCACAGGAAAGTGGTTGACAGAAGTGTGGATCTTCATTTTTTTGTGACAGTAGACACCATTCAGCACTGTCTTTTTGGCCTTCAATGTCTTTGCTCTGGATTCAGTTTTGGGAGGGACAAGAGCTTCTTTCTTTGCTTTTAATATCTTTGTAAAAATTGCATTCTCATATCTTAATCTCTTTACCAACCCTTCCTGGCACAAATAACCATGTACATTTCAACTATTCTCTTTTCGTTTGACAACTTATAAGGCCTACAGCTTCTGTAAATTGAGCAGATCTGCTGCAAAAGACTTCTTTAAAGTGTTGAAAAGCAAAGATGTCACTTTGAAGGTTTAGGTGCACCTGACCCAAGCCATAGTATTTTCAATCACCATATGGATCCAAAAGCTGGACAATGATTAAAGAAGACAAGAAAAATTGATGTCTTTGAATTAGGGTGTTGGCAAAGAAAACTGAATATACCATGGACTGCCAGAAGAACAAACACGTCTGATTGGAAATAAGTATTGCCAGTCTGCTCCTTGGAAGCAAGAATGGTGAGACTTCACCTCATATACTTTGGAAATGTTATCTGGATGGATCAGTCCCTGGAGAAGGACATCATCCTTGATAAAGTAGAGGGTCAGTGAAAAAGAAGAAGACCATTGACAACATGGTTTGACGCATTGGTTGCAACAATGAGCTCAACCATAAGAACAATTGTGAGGATGGCTCAGGGCCGGGCAGTGTTTCCTTCTGTTGTACATAGGGTCGCTATGAGGCGGAACTGACTCCACAGCACCTAACAACAACAACACAACTTCTGTAGATGCATACCCTTAAAGAGGTCTTTCCTTTCTTCACAAGTCATATTAGAATATTTCCTCTCCAACTGGGCTTGTTCTTAGATTTTTGCCTTATGCTCAAAATATTTATGTCATATTTTTTTTTTTTCACCTACCAGACCCAAAACAGTTACAGTTGCTCTTTATTATTACAAAAACTATCCACAGTAATCGTCCCTTGTGGACTTGTTCTAATTTTCTTCAGTTTCAACTTGAAATTGCATACAAGCGATTGATGGTCTGTCCAGAGTCAGCTCCTGGCCTTGTTCTCACTGATGATATTGAGCTTCTCTATTGTCTATTCCCATGGATGTAGTTGATTTGATTCCAGTATATTCCATCTGGTGAGGTCCGCGGTTAAAGTTGCTGTTTATGTTGGTGAAGAAAGGTATTTGCAATGAAGTTGTTGGTCTTGCAAAATTCTATCATGCCATTCCTGGAGTCATTTCTATCACCAAGAACATATTTTTCAACTACCCATTCTTCTTGTTTGTTTCCAGCTTTCCTATTCCAATCATCAGTAATTACCAATGCATCCTATTGTATGTTCAATCAATTTCAGACTTCAGAAGTGGGTAAAAAATTTCAATTTAGGCCTTAGTGGTTGGTACCTAAATTTGAATACTATTCATATTAACTGGTCTTCCTTGTAGGCTTTGGATATTATCCTACCACCAACAGCCTTGTACTTCAGGATAGATCTTGAAATGTTCTTTTTTTACAGTGAGTGCAATGTTATTCCTTTTCAAATTGTCATTTCCAGCGTAGTAGACCATATGATTGTTGGATTCAAAATGGCCCATACCAGTCCATTTCACCTCACTAATGCCTAGGATATTGATGTTTATGCATTCCATTTCGTTTCTGACAATTTCTAATTTTTCTAGGTTCATATTTTGTACATTCTAGGTCCTGATAATTAATGAATATTTGCAGCTGTTGCTTCTCATTTTGAGTCATGCCACATCAGCAAATGAAAATCCCAAAAGCTTGACTCCATCCATGTTATTAAGGCCCACCCTTCTTTGAGGAGGCAGCTCTTCCCCTGTAATTTTTTGAGTACCTTCCAACTGATCGCCTCATCTTCTGGCACCATATCAGACAATGTTCCACTGCTGTTCATAAGGTTTTCACTAGCTAATTTTTTCCAGCAGTAGACCACCATTCTTTCTTCCTAGTCTGTCTTAGCGTGGAATTTCATTTGAAACCTGTCCTCCACTAGTGATCCTGCTGGTATTTGAATACCTGTGGCATAGTGTGATGGTTAATATTTGTGTGTTAACTTGGCTGAGCCATGATTCTCAGTGTTTTGGCAGTCCTATAATGTTGTGATCCCTTCTTCATTGAGATTAAATATGCGATCACTCCCATGATGGGATGTACTGTGAGTAGCCAATCAGTTGAAAGGGAGTTTCCTTGGGGGTGTGGCCTGCATCAAATATAAGCGAACGTTCTGGCAAGGCTCAGGGGCTTTTTCTGGTCCTGGATTCTGCAGCCAGCTCCTGTTTGTCTGACTTCTGGTTCTTGGGACTTTAGCTAGCAGCTTACCTGTGGTCTTGCCTGCCTGTCTTGGAATTCGTTGATTTTCACAACCTGTAGCAACATTGCTGCTCTCCAGCCTACTGATCTTGGGTTGGTCAGCCCTTGCAGCTACGTGAATCAGGAGAAGCCTCTATGCTGACCCACAGACTTGGGATTTTCCAGCCTCTACAACTGCATGAGCCATTTCCTTGATATAAATCTCTCTCCCTCTCTCTCTCTATATTTATACGTTTACTGGTTTTGCTTCTCTAGAGAACCCAGCTTAAGACATTTGGCACCAGGAGTGGGGTGCTGCTCTAACAGGTACCTAAAATGTGGAAGCAGTTTTGAAACTGTGAATGGATACACCCTGGGAGAATTTTAAAGTGCTTAATAGTAAAAAAAAAAAAAAAAAAAAACTTTTTTTTTTTTTTATTAATAGTAGTTGGTAGAATTATGGCCATCAAAAACAACTCTGGCTAGGACTCAGAAGGAAGCAAGGAGAACTGTTAACACTGGAGACAGCACAAATTGCAAGAACCAGCAGCAGCAGAGAATCAGCAGCAGCAGAGAATCAGCAGCAGCAGAACAAGGAGACGACAAAGCACTGGAGCCAACCCACGTAGCAAGAGAGCTGAGTGCTTTTGCCTTTGGTAGAGTAGGGTGTCTCCAGGCACTTATGGGTGAAGCTACAGAGCTTGGAATACTTGCCAAGTGTTGCAGATGTAGGTATGAGGCCCAAGGAGCTGAGATGCCAAGGAACCATGATTCAGAAAATGAAGAGACAAGGAACACAGGAAGCTGGGCTGCCTCAGTCACAAAAGGTAGAGCCATGATCTCTGGCATCTCAAAGGATGGAATCACTGCATCTGGAGCTTCTAAGGGTGCAGTTACCACTCAGATGGACTAAGAGAACGGGGCTGCAGAGTTGCCATTCCAGTGGGCCTGTTATCCCTTCTTTCTCTCCAATTTTTACATTCATAATCACTTGTCTCAGGACTGTTTATTGTGGAGTCTATCATTCCTCAGTACTATGTAATAAACTTTTCTTGGATTTTTACTTTTTATTTTTCCATATACATTTTAGAATAATCTGGTCAATTTCCTTGAATTATCGTCTTGGAGTTTTGACTGGCATTACATGGAATCTAATGGTTAGTTTTGAAGTACTGACAACTTTAACAAGCCTTCCTGTCCAAGAACAAGATATATATCCCTATGTATTCAGGAATTTTTGACTTTTTTAAATAAAGTTTTATTTTTTTTCTATTATGATCTTGCACATCTCTGATTAAAATTATCTAATATTTAATCATTTTACTGTAGTAAATGGTATCTTCTTAAAAACTGTTACATGTTTTCTATGATTAACATTTATTTAATAATAATTTATTTTTATGTTGATCATAGAAACAGACACCTGGGAGATCTCTAGCAAAATTCTGATTGTCTGCCTTTGAATACTTTTACAACATTGCTCTGAATAATTTTACATTTACATTATTTTATACTTTTCATTACATTTTTGTGTTAAAAATCCTTTTTGACAAAGATTCTTGTAATATTTAATAGAAGATGTGATAGTGGGAATTCTTGCTGAGTTCCTTTTTTTTTTTTTTTTAAGAAAATGCTTCTAATGATTTATCATGGGAACAATATTCTTTAAGGTTTTAGTAGATACCCTTTACCAGGTTACATACAAGAAGAGCACATAAATGTATTACTTGTTGGCTGTTTCTTTCTTTCTTTTTTTAGATGTATGTGTGTGAATTTTTATTAAATGTGCTATTTTTAATTAATATTGATTATTTGAGGAGTCTTTTTCATGAACAGGTTTTTTCAGAGGTTCCTTTCTATTAGATTATTTCATAAACTGAATTATGGTTTTATTAAACCTATTACACTCATGTTCTATTTATTAATGTTTATTCTTATCATCTCACCCTTTAACCTTCTATCTTCTTTAGATTATTCTGTTGCTATTTTTCTAAGTTATAAAGATGGAAGTATGGGTTATTATCAGCCTGTCTTCTTTTCTTTAATACGTACTTAAGACTATAAATATTTATAGTCTTAATACTACATTTTCTACATTCCACAGTTTTGATATACAGCACTTTCTTAACTCTTTTGCTATATTTCAGTTTTCACTGTGATTTATTCCTTGACTCAGGGAGATCACAGAGCTTCACCTGGATCCCCTCTCTGCACTGCTGTCTGAACACTGTCTCCAGGCAGATAACTGAAGAAATTGGAGTGCTCACCTCTTTTTTTCCTGTCACTCAGGGATCACTGTCTTTCATGTCAGGTGTCCAATATCTTGAAGACCACTGAGGTGGGAGGGTGAGTATCTTTTTCTCCATCTTTGCTAGAAATGTAAGTCATATCATAATGCTTTAAAAAAAAAAATCCATCACAAAGCTGAGAATGCATAAAAATCAACAAAAGTTTAAACAAGGGACCACCCCCCTTTTAGTGAGAAAAGAGATCCAGGGTTGTTTTTCTCCTTGGATGGGCTGTGGGAGAAGATGGGAGCTGTTATAGATGGAGATTTAAGAAAAAAGGAATTTGTACAAATGTTTACAGGCCAAGTGCAGGCTGATACATTGGTTTTTGAAACCTTAAGATCACCACTTGCCAACCCCCACCCCAAACTCACTGTTTTATGAGATTCAATTTTAGAAAATTTAATATCCTACTATATACTCTGTACAAGAGAAATATTTTACATACAAAGACACAGAAATTCTGAAATTAAAAGGGTAGAAAAAGATATACAATGCAAACAGTAAGAATAAGAAATAAGAAGGCTGGAGGGAATGTATTAACATCACATAAAGTAGATTTTAAGACAAAAAGTGTTCTACAGATAAAGCAGTAATTTTATTTGAATAAAGATGTCAATTCACAAGGAAGAAATAATCAAGTCTGGGCTAATAAAGGAGCTTCAAGATACATGCAGCAAAAACCAACAAAATTTAAAGGAGAAATAGACAAACCCACAATAATGGGTGGAGATATTATTACTTGTGGTAAGCAGAATTCTAAAAATTTTACCTAAAGAACCCTGTTTCCTGATTAATCAATCAAACTAAGCACTGCTATAAAGAGACTTTTCAGATAGAATTAAGGCTACCAATCAGCTGACCTTAAAATAGGGAGATTATTCTAGATTATCTGAGGGTGTCCAATGTAACCACATGATACTTTAAAAGCAGAAGAGAAAGATAGAAGCAGAAGACAAAATAGTCACTGAGGTGTTTCAGAAAAGGAATGCAGAAGAGAGATAAAGCAGAAGGGGAGGTCAGAGAAATTTGAAACATGAGAAAGACTTGAACTTTCATTGATGGCTTTGGAAATGGAGGAAGGGGACCAAAGACCAAGGAATCCTGGTGGCCTCTAGAAGCTAAGACTGACTCCCTATTGATAGTCAGCACCCTAGTCCCAAAACAGCATGGAACTAAATTATTTCAACTACCTGAATGATTCATTCTCAGAGTTTGCAGAAAGGATCCTAGCCCTACAGACATCTTAATTTTGGTCTTGTAAAATACAAAGAGAGCCTGTTGATCTATGCTATGCCTGGCTGGTGACACACAGAATGGTAAGATAATAAATAAATGTTGTTTTAAGCTAATAAATTTATGATAACTTCTCAAGGCAGCAAAGGAAAAAAATACAATATCCTTCTCTTAGCAAATGATAGACCAACTAGAGAAGGAAATTAGCAAAGGCATAGTAGATCTATTTATAGGCACATCCAAAACTTGCAGGGTTCATGTTCTTTTCAAGTGCATCTGGGATGTTTACCAGGATAGACGAGATTGTGGCCCATAAAAAGAAAAGAAAAAAAGTAAACATAAAAAGAACAAAATCATGTAAAGCATGCTCTCTGAATATGATCTAGAACTGAATTAGAAATAAATAACAATAAGACAACTAGGAAGACCCTAGCTTTTGAAAATCCAGGATCAAAAGGAAGTCACAAGGAAAATTAGAACACATTTTGTATGGCAATAAAAATTCAAAAAATAGGTTGCAGGGCCAAAATGACAGAGTAGACAGATGCTTCTGGCTATCCCTCTTACAACAAAGATCCAAAAAATCAAGTGAAACAATTATATTTATGACAAGCTAGGAGCACTGAACATCACAGGCAAAGTTAGAACAGACTAAGTGGCAGGGGGAGAGTGAGACTGTTCAGAAACAGAGCGGAGTTGCCAGACATGAATCACTCAGGCACTATTCCTGGAAGTGGCTGCAGTGAGCTGGTGGTAACATTCAGCCACAGTTTTCTCAGAGAGAAGAATCCAGCTGCGCAGCCTACTGACACCTCCAGAACCAAAGAACGGTGCTCTCGGCAAAACCTAAGTAGTTGCATATGTTTTACCACCTCCCCCTGCCCCAAGCCAGCTTCAGTTGCTGTTGATTTCTTTGGGCCTGGGATAGGCCCATTTAAGTGCCCTGATCCAAACTCCCAGACCTGGAAAAAATTCACTACAGGGGAAAAGATAATTGGCCATCTCCATTAACCCAGGGAGCTCAGGACAGAAGCGGCTCCTGTCCAGGCATAAAGAGTCCATAGACTTTGGATACCTTTCCACCCTGCATGGACCTGTGTGGGCCTACTCTAGGAGAATAGGACCTTGCTGGCAGACTGCAACTGTTTAAGCTGTGTGGTGGAGAGGTGGGTGTTTGATGTTTGACACCGCTTTGCCTATTAAAGAGGATCCTCACCTATCCACATCAGGGGCCTAAGGACTGGTGGATCACCTCAGATCACCCAGCCACTGTGACAAGGGTCCAAGGATAACTGGTACCTCCCAGTCATTACAACAAAAAGCATTAGGTGCCCAAGGTCCATCTGTAGAACCCACCCACCTGCACACTCTAGGGAACAGGGACGAGCTTTTCTTAGAAATACTCAGGGGATGGTTCTCAGCCCCCTGCCTTGTCCAGAGTGTGACCCCCTGCAGCAATCAGACACTGGTACCGACACCAAACACCCCTGCCCCTCTAAGACTGTAGGACAGAGTCTGTACCACACTCTTGATGACCAGCTACCTGGACACCTGAGCTGAATCCAAAGAAAAGTGAATGAACTCATAAGCTCATATACTTGATAACAGCTTTAGCCACCTGGAGACAGGACGTCAGAGCCACAAAGGCAAAAATAATCAAACTAGCTCAATCCATCAACCCATTTGGGAATATTAAAACAAAACAAAGTGAGAAACTAGGATACAGCAAGCAAACATAACATAAGCCAATACGAAAACTTAGAAATGGATCAGAGACAAAGGTCAATATCAAACCACATAAAGAAACAGAACATGATAGCTTCAACAAGCTCTCAGAACACAGAATAAAACGATCTTCCGGGTGAAGGTGCCTTCCTGGAATTACCAGATGCAGAATTCAAAAGATTAATGTACAGAACTCTTCAAGACATAAGGAAGGCAATCAGGCAATATGCAGAACAAGCCAAGGAACACACAGAAAAAACAGTTGAAGAAATAACAAAAGGTTCTTCAAGAACAAAATGAAAAATTTAATAAGCCGCAAGAATCCATAGAGAGACAGTAATCAGAAATTTAGAAGATTAACAATAAAATTACAAAATTAGAAAACTCAGTAGAAAGTCAGAGGAGCAGAATTGAGGAAGGGGAAGGCAGAACTTCTGAACTTGAAGATAAAGCACTTGGCACTAATATATCTGAAGAATAATCAGATAAAAGAATTTTAAAAATGAAGAAAACTTAAGAATCATGTAGGACTCTATCAAGAGAAATAACTTACGAGTGATTGGAGTACCAGAACAGGGAGGGATAACAGAAAATACAGAGAGAGTTGTTGAAGATTTGATGGCAGAAAACTTCCCTGTTATGGTGAAAGTTGAGAAGATATCTATCCAAGATGCTCATCAAACTCCACATAAAGTAGATTTTAAAAGAAAGTCACCACCAAAAAAACCCCAACGTCACCAAGACATATTTTAATCAAACTTGCCAAAACCAAAGATAAAGAGAGAATTTTAAGAGCAGCCAGGGATAAACGAAAAGTCACCTACAAAGCAGCGTCAATAAAAATAAGCTCGGGCTACTCGGCAGAAACCATACAGGCAAGCAGTAAATGGGATGACATGTAAAGCATTGAAGGAAAAAAATTGCCAACCAAGAACCATATATCCAGCAAAATTGTCCCTCAAATATGAAGGTGAAATTAGGACATTTCCAGATAAACAGGAGTTTAGGGAATTTGTAAAAACCAACCCAAAACTACAAGAAATACTAAAGGGAGTTCTTTGGTTAGAAAATCAGTAATATCAGGTATCAACCCAAGAGTAGAACACTGGACAGAGCAATCAGATGTTAACCCAGACAGGGAAATCACAAAAATAAATAAAGATAAAAACGCTCAAAGCAGGGAAGCAATAATTTCATTATGTAAAAGAAGATCACATTAAGATAATAAAGAGGGATTAAGGAATGTAATCATAGATCTTTCATATGGAGCAGAAGAGAAGGGGATATAAAGGAAAAAAAGTTAAGTTTAAACTTAGAAAAAGAGGAGTAAATATTAAAGTAACCACAAATGAGACTAATTATCTTACTCATCGAAATAGTATACAAGAAAAAAATAGAGACTCAGCAGAAAAACAGCAACAACGAATAAGAAGGAAAGGCAATATATAAAAATAAACTACCCAACACAAAAAAATTGAGTGGGAAAAAGAAACTGTCAACAACGCACAAAAAAGACATCAAAAGGACAGCATTAAACTCGTACTTATCCATAATTATGCTGAATGTTAAAGGACTAAATGAGCTGCTAAAGAGACAGAGAGTTGCAGAATGGGTAAAAAAAAAAATGATCCTTCTATATACAGCCTATAAGAAATACACCTTGGGCTTAGAGATACAAATAAACTAAAACTCAAAGGATGGAAAAAAATATATCGATCAAACAACAATCAAGAAAAAGCAGAAGTGGCAATATTAATTTCTGACAAAATAGACTTCAAAGTTAAATCCACCACAAAGGATAAGGAAGGACACTACATATTGATTAAAACGACAATATACCAGGAGGATATAACCATATTGAATATTTATGCACCCAATGACAGGGCTGCAAGATAAGTGAAATAAACTCTAATGGCATTGAAAAGTGAGGTAGACAGTTCCACAATTATAGTTGGAGACTTCAACACGCCACTTTCGGTGAAACAGGACATCCCGAAAGAAGCTAAATAAAGACATGGAAGATCTAAATGACACAATCAACCAACTTGGCCTTATAGACATATACTGAACACTCCACCCAGCAGCAGCCAAATATACTTTCTTTTCTAGTGTACATGGAACATTCTCTAGAATAGACCACATGTTAGGTCATAAGGCAAACCTTAGCAGAATCCAAAACATCAAAATATTACAAAGCATCTTCTCAGACCATAAGGCCATAAAGGCAGAAATCAGCAACAGAAAAAGCAGGGAAAAAATCAAAAGCTTGGAAGCTGAACAATACTCTGCTCATAAAAGACTGGGCTATAGAAGACATTAAGGATGAAATAAAGAAATTCATAGAATCCAATGAAAATGAAAACACTTCCTATCAGAACCTTTGGGACACAGCAAAAGCGGTGCTCAGAGGTAAATTTATATCAGTAAATACACACATCCAAAACGAAGAAAGGGCCAAAATCAAAGAATTATTCCTACAACTTGAAAAAATAGAGAGAAAAAAACAGAAACCCTCAGGCACTAGAAGAAAGGGAATAATTAGAATTAGAGCAGAACTAAATGAAATAAAGAACAGAAAAACAATTGAAAGAATTAACAAGACCAAAAGCTGGTTCTTTGAAAAAATTAGCAAAATTGCTAAATAATTGGCCAAACTGACAAAAAAAAGGAGAGGAAGCAAATAACCGTAAAAATAAATAAGATGGGTGATATTACAACAGACCCAACTGAAATTAAAAGAATCGTATTAGATTACTATGAAAAATTGTACTCTACCAAATTTGAAAACCTAGAAGAAATGGATGAATTCCTAAAAACACGCTACCTACTTAAGCTAACACAAACAGAGGTAGAACAACTAAATAGACCCATAACAAAAGAAAAGGCAATCAAAACAACTCCCAACAAAAATAAAGCCCTGGCCCGGACTGCTTCACTGCAGAGTTCTACCAAACATTCAGGGAAGAATTAACACAACTCCTGCTAAGGGTATTTCAGAGCATAGAAAATGACAGAATACTCCCAAACTCATTTTATGAAGCCAGCATATCCCTGATACCAAAACCAGGTAAAGACACTACAAAAAAAAGAAAATTACAGACCTATATCCCTCATGAACTTAGATGCAAAAATCCTCAACAAAATTCTAGACAATAGAATTCAACAACTAAAAAAAATAATTCACTACGACTAAGTGAGATTCATACCAGGTATGCAGGGATGGTTCAACATCAGAAAAACAATGTAATCCATCATATAAATAAAAGAAGACAAGAACCACATGATTTTTTCAATTGGTGCAGAAAAGACATTTGACAAAGTTGAACACCCATTCCTGATAAAAACTCTCAGCAAAATAGGAATAGAAGGAAAATTCCTCACCATAATAAAGGGCATCTATACAAAGCCAACAGCCAACATTATCCTAAATGGAGAGAATCTGAAAGCATTCCCCTTTAGATCCGGAACCAGACGAGGATGCACTTTATCACTACTCTTATTCAACATTTTGCTGGGGTTCCTAACCAGAGCAATTAGACTAGATAAAGAAATAAAGGGCATCCAGATTGGCAAGGAAGAAGTAAAAGTATCTCTGTTTGCAGGTGACATGATCTTATACACAGAAATCCCAAAAGAATCCTCATGAAAACTACTGAAGCTAATAGAAGAGTTCAGCAGAGGATCAGGATGCAAGATAAACATAAAAAAATTAATTGGATTCCTCTACTCCAATAAAAAGAACATCGAAGAGGAAATCACCAAATCAATACCATTCACAGTAGCCCCCAAGAAGATAAAATACTTAGGAATAAATCTTACCAAAGATGTAAAAGACCTATACAAAGAAAACTACAAAGTACTAGTACAAGAAACTAAAAGGGACCTACGTAAGTGGAAAAACATACCTTGCTCATGGATAGGAAGGCTTAACGTTGTAAAAATGTCTATTCTACCAAAAGCCATCTATAGATACAATGCAATTCCCATCCAAATTCCAAAAACATTTTTTAATGAGATGTAGAAACAAACCACCAACTTCATATGGAAGGGAAAGAGGCCTCAGATATGTAAAGCATTACAGAAAAAAGAACAAAATGGGAGGACTCACTCTACCCAAAACAGCCTGGTACTGATAGAACAACAGATACATAGACCAACGGAACAGAATTGAGAATCCAGACATAAATCCATCCAATAAGAGCAGCTGATATTTGACAAAGGCCAAAAGTCAGTTAAATGGGGGAAGACAGTCCTTTTAACAAATGGTGCTGGCATAACTGGATATCTATCTACAAAAAAATGAAACAAAACCCATACCTCACTCCTTGCACAAAAACTAACTCAAAATGGATCAAAGACTTAAACATAAAATCTAAAATGATAAATATCATGGAAGAAAAAATGGGGACAACGTTAGGATCCCTAATACATGACATAAAGAGTATACAAAACATTACTAACGATGCAGAAGCCAAAGTAGATAACTGGGAACTGTTAAATATCAAACACCTATGAGTTGGAATCGACTCAACGGCACCGGGTTTGGGTTATGCTCATCCAAAGGCTTCACCAAAAGAATAAAAAGATTACCTACAGACTAGGAAAAGTTTTTAGCTATGACATTTCCTACCAGCGTCTGATCTAAAATCTACATGATACTGCAAAAACTCAACTACAAAAAGAAAATAACCTAATTAAAAAATGGGCAAAGGATATGAACAGGCAATTTAGTAAAGAAGAGATTCAGGTGGCTAACAGACACATGGGGAAATGCCCATGATTACTAGCCATTAGAGAAATGCAAATCAAAAGTACAATGAGATTCCATCTCACTCCAACAAGGCTGGTATTAATCCAAAAAACACAAAATAATAAATATTGGCGAGGTTTTGGAGAGAATGGAGCACTTATAAACTGCTGGTGGGAATGTAAAATGGTAAAACCACTTTGGTAACCGATTTGGCACTTCCTTAAAAAGCTAGAAATAGAACTACCATGTGATCCAGCCATCCCACTCCTTGGTATATATCCTAGAGAAATAAGAGCCTTTACAGAAACAGGTATATGCATACCCATATTCATTGCAGCACTGTTTACAATAGCAAAAAGTTGGAAGCAACCAAGTGCCCATCAACGGATGAATGGACAAATAAATTATGGTATATTCACCCAATGGTGTATTATGCATTGATAAAGAACAATGATGAATCCGTGAAACAGTTGATAACATGGAGAAATCTGGAAGGCATTATGCTGAGTGAAATTAGTCAGATGCAAAAGGACAAATACTGTATAAAACCATTATTATAAGAATTCAAGAAATAGTTTAAACAGAGAAGAGAATATTCTTTGATGATTACATGAGGTGGGAGGGAGGGAGGGAGGGAGGGAGGGAGAGGGGTTTTCACTAATTAGATAAAAACCATAAGAACTACTTTAGGTGATGGGAAAGACAACACGCAATACAGGAGAGGTCAGCACAACTGGACTAAACCAAAAGCAAAGAAGTTTCGTGAATTAACTTAATGCTTCAAAGGCCAGGGTAGCAGGGGTGGGGGTTTGGGGACCATGGTTTCAGGGGATATCTAAGTCAATTGGCATAATAAAATCCATTAAGAAAACATTCTGCATCTCACTTTGGAGAGTGTCATCTGGGGTCTTAAACATCAGCAAGCACCCATCTAAGATTCGTCAATTGTTCTCAACCCACCTGGATCAAAGGAGAATGAAGAACACTAAAGACACAGGGTAATTATGAGCCCAAGAGACAGAAAGGGCCACGTAAACCAGAGACTACATCAGCCTGAGACCAGAAGAACTAGATGGTGCCTGGCTACAAGGGATGACTGCCCTGACTGGGAACACAACAGACAACTGAGGGAGCAGGAGAGCGGTGGGATGCAGACTCCAAATTCTCGTAAAAATACCAGACTTAATGGTCTGACTGAGACTAGAATGATCCGGGAGGTCATGGTCCCCAGATCTTCTGTTAGCCCAAGACAAGAGCCATTCCTAAAGCTAACTCTTCAGACAGGGATTGGACTAGACTATGGGATAGACAATGATACTGGTGACGAATGAGCTTCTAGCATCAAGTGGACACGTGAGATTATGTTGGCATCTCCTGTCTGAAGGAGAGATGAGAGGGTAGAGAGGGTCAGAAGCTGGCTGAATGGACAGGAAAATAAATAGAGGAGGGAAAGAGTGTGCTATCTCATTAGGGGGAGAGAAATTAGGAGTATATAGCAAGGTGTTTATAAATTTTTGTATGAAAGTCTGACTTGATTTGTAAGCTTTCACTTAAAGCACAATAAAAATTAAAATTAAAAAAATCAAGATTAGCAAGATGCATTGAATCAATGATAAGAATGAAATTTACAGTGTTATATATGTACATTCAGAAATAAATACTGAAAAGTAATAAACATACTACTATTAGAAATAAGGAATATTTAATAATAAAGAAATAAGTGAAAAGAATAAACTAAACACCAAGTAAGTTGAAAGAAGGAAAAAATAGAGTAGTAATATATAGAATACAAATTGGAAAAGAATAGAGAAAATCAGTGAAATCAGAAGGCAGGCCTTTGAAAAGATCGGCAAAATAAAGTAGCCTTTTTTTTTTTTAGCTAGATTGAGGAGTCCTGGTAACAAAATGGTTAACCAATTAGCTGCTAACTGATAGGTTGGCCATATGAACACACTCAGCCACTTTGAGGGAAAAAGACCTGACAATCTGCTTCCATAAAGATTACAGCCTAGAAAACCTTATGGGGCACCTCTACTCTGTCAAATGGTGTCACTGTTAATAAAAATTGACTCAACAGCACCTAACAACAATGACGTAGACTAATTAAAAATAATAACTAAGATACAGATTACCAATATCAGTAATGACAGAGGGAACATTGTGACAAACACTACCGAATAGATACTGAAGGATAGGATCATAACAAATTCTACAGACATTGAAAGATACATGGGAATATTATTATTATTTATGTTGACTAATTTGATAGCCTAGATGAAATAAATTATTGAGAAGCATGTATAATCAAAACTGATTCTGAGATACAAAATATGATGTCTGAGTAGACCACATCATTTGAAGAAATTAAATTTGTAACTAAAATTCTTATAAAACAAAACAAACAAAAAAACCTAATAAACCTCTGAGTCTAGGTGGATTTACTAGTGAATTCTATTGCACAGTTAAGGACAAAACAATATGGGTCTCAAAAACTCTTTAGAAAGTAGACGTGAAGAGAATATTTCTGAATTTATTGTGTTAGGCCAGCATTACTGTGATACCAGAATCAAAAGTAGTAAAAAAAAAAAAAAAAGAAAGAAAGAAAAGAAAACTAAAGACTAATATTTCTCAGGAGCATAGATACAAAACTCCTTAACAAAACGCTAAGAAATAGAGGAGGCGGGGCCAAGATGGTGGAGTAATCAGATGCTTTCTGCGGTCCCACTTACAACAAAGACAGAAAAAAAAAGTGAATTGATTATATATGACAGTCTGGGACCCCTGAACATCAAGGGCAAAGTTGAGGAGTCAGACTGAGTGGCAGGGGGAGGGCGAGACGGTTCAGAAGCAATAAGGAATTGCCAGACCTGACATGGTAGAAATCAGTGCCCTGCAGGCTGTATCCACTGGTGCGAGAGCACAGTGAAGTGAGCAGTTGTGTTTGAGATATGTTTTCATCAGGAGAGACTGAGCAGCGGAGAGTCCGCTCACGCCTCCAGAGTCAGCAAAAGGTGGTGCTCAATGGACAAAAAATAAGTATGTTTGTCTAATCTACCACGCGGATCAAAAAATACTCATTTGGGAAAAAATTATCTCCCATTTTTATTATTATTTACCTGACCTCTCCCTACTCTGCACCAGGTCTCTTTCCCTGGGCTGGAAGTAGGACCTCTTCTGCATTCTGAGCCATTCTCCTGGCCTTGGAGAAGGAACAAATTAACAAACAGGGAAAAAAATAATCTGCTGACTCCCCTAAGCTAGGAACTCAGGACAGAATCAGCTCCTATGCCTAGGCACAGTCATAAGGGGTCCATGGACTTGTAATGCCTTCCACCCCTGCATAGATCTGAGTGGACCCATTTCAACACTTATACATTGCTGGTGGGAAAGTAAAATGGTACAACCAGTTTGGAAATCAATTTTTCACTTTCTTAAAAAGCTAGAAATAAAGGTACCATACGATTCAGCAATTCCACTCCTTGGAATATACCCTAGAGAAATAAGAGCTGCCATGGGAATAGATATATGTCCACCCATGTTCATTGCAGCGCCATTCAAAATAGCAAAAAGATGGAAACAACCTAGATGCCCATCAACAGACTAATCGATAAACAAATTATGATATAAAAACACAGTGGAATACTGCTTAATGCTAAAGAACAATGATGAACCCGGGAAACATCTCACAACATGAATGAATCTGGAAGGCATTAAGCTGAATGAAATTAGTCAGTCGCAAAAGGTATGAGACCACTAATATAAGAACTCAAGAAAATGTTCAAACACAGAAGAAATTGTTATTTGATGGTTATGAGGGTGAGGAGGGAGGGATGGGGTATCCACTAATTAGATAAGACAAGAATTGTTTTAGGTGAAGGGAAGCACAGCACACAGTGCAGGTAAAGTCCGCGTGACTAGATTAAGCCAAAAACTAAGAAGTTTCTTGAAAACAACCAAACCCTTTGAGGGACAGAGTAGTAAGGGCAGGGGTCTGGGACCGTGGTTTCAGGGGACACCTAGGGCAATCGGCATAACAAAGTGTATTAAGAAAACATTCTGCATCCCACTTTGGTGAGCAGCATCTGGGATCTTAAAAGCTAGCAAGCGGCAATCTAAGATGCAACCATTGATCTTAACCCACCTGGAGCAAAGGAGAATGAAGAACACCAAAAGACACAAGAGAAAATATGAACCCAAGAGGCAGAAAGAGCCGCATACACCGGAGACTCCATCAGCCTGAGACCAGAAGAACTAGATGTTGTCTGGCTACCAATGACTGCCCTGACGGGGAACACAGCAGAGAATCCCTAATAGAGCAGGAGAAAAGTAGGATGTAGAACTCAGATGCTCATAAACAGACCAGATTTAATGGTCTCATTGAGACTGGAGGAGTCCCAGGGGACACAGCCCTCGGACTCTCTGTTAGACCAGAACTAAAACCATTCCCAAAGACAACTCTTCAGACAAGGATTAGACTGGTCTATGAGACATAAAATGATACAGGCAAGGAGTGTGCTTCTTAGCTTAAGTAGACACATGAGACTGTGGCCAGCTCCTGAATGGAGGCTGGATGAAAATGCAGAGGGGAACAGTAGCTGTTTGAGGAGATACGAGAAATACAGGGTGGAGAGTAAGAGTGTGCTGTCACATTGTAGGGAGAGCAACTAGGGCCTCATAACAATGTGTGTATAAGATTTTGTATGAGAAACTGACCTGAATTGTAAACTTTCACTTAAAGCACAATAAAAAAAGAGAAAAAAAAAAAAAAAAAAGCTAACAAGTAAACCCCGGTAATTATATAAGAAGAATAAAGCACTATAACCAAGTGTGTGTTATCTCAGTTTTAAAGGATGGGTTAACATTCAAAACATTATCAGCACATTTAGCTTCATTAATGAGCAAATAAACTAACAAAATACTCATCTGATAAACCAAAAAAGCATGCAGCATAATACAAAACCCATTTACGACAAAAGTCTCTCAGCAAACTATGAATTAAAGAGAACTTATTCAACGAATAAACAAAATAAATAAATAAGTATATAATTATACCTAAAGGCTGGATGCTTAAAGTCAGAAGAAAATGCAAGGATGTTTTATCTGTCCACCTGTATTCACCATTTGATGGTAGGTTTTAGCCAGTGCACCATTTGATGGTAGGTTTTAGCCAGTGCAATAAGGCAAGGTAAATAATCAATCAATAAATAAGGCATTCAAATTGGGTCAAAAGAAGTAAAGCAATTTTATTTGCAGGTGACATATTGTTTGTTTAGAAAAGTCTAAGGGATGTTAAAAAATCTATTAGACCTAACATGTGAATGTAGTAGGGATTTAGGAAGCAAGGTCAGTATTAAAACTCAATTTTATTGCAATGTCCAGAAATGAAATAATAGAAAATAAAATTTAAAAAATTATTAATAACACCAAAAGTAATGCTTAGAATAAAATAGGAATAAATTTAACCATGAAGATGAAAGACTTGTGCACTGAAAATTATAAAACATTGTTGGAAGAAATTAAAGAATACCTAAATAAGTGGAAAGGCATGATCATGGTTTAGAAGACTTAATATTTTTAAGATGTTAATACTACCCAAAGCAATCTATAGATTCAATCTATGTAATCCCTATCAAAATTCCAAAAGCCTTCTTTACAGAGATGGAAAAGCCAATTATCAAATTTATATGGAACCACAAAAAAAAAAAAAAAAAAACCACCAGGGTCCCTGAATAGTCAAAGAAATGTTGAAAAGGAAGAGCTAAGTACAAGGACTCACACTTCCTAGTTTCAAAACATACTGCAAAGCTACAGTACTCAAAACAGCCTGGTACTGGAATAGTGATAAATGTATAGAATATTGCCCAAAATTTATAGCCAAAGATATTAATTTCTCCCTGAGAAGTTAGGAAATGATAAACATGTCGGAGTAAATTTTCCTGCTGCCATGTTGTGATGAATTTGAGGCTGATTGAGCTTGCTTGGTAATGTGGCAGTAGGGGAAATGAAAATGGGATGTCAGTTTCAAAAGCAATTAACCAGGATGATTACAAATGTCCAAATGATGACACATTAGAGTTGACATGTTTTTGACTACAACTTGACATAGAGTCATGAAAAGTTTGTCCTGTGTTGATTCCAAACTTTAATAGATAGAAGCTTGGCATATCTGCTCATTTACCAATCTTCAGGCTCAATGCCAAATGCCTTGGTCATATCAGGTGTGCCACATATCAAGTGTGTAGACATCCATAATTATATTACTTTTCACTGCATAGAGTTGAAACTCTAATGCATTCATATCTTAACAATTAGAAGAAATGTATAAGATTCCTCTCCCAACTCTCTGTTTGGTGGATGCATTTTCAACTCCCATTGTTCCTTCCTAATTAAAAAGGATATTTCAAAAAATAACCAAAAAATTGACTCACTTTTAGGAAGCTTCTGTGTGCTCTGGTACACACAACAATAAGAAGACATCCTTAATGTGAAAGCATCTCCTGTTTTTAACCTCTTGGCTATCTGATGAATTAGGTTTAATGAATTTAGGAAACAGAAGATGAACTGTGAATTTCTGTTTTAGCTCACAACAAATAATTGGTAGAAGCAGGTCTTGAACTCTTATTTCCTACTTAATAGTACTTTTGATTATGAGAGTATTTCTAAAATTTTAAAGGTAAAATGTGCTTGAAAGCAGTAAATACTTGCTTGACCTGAACTGTATTTCAAAGTTGAGCTCCGGTACTGGGTGTAGTGGTAGTAAATAATGCCTTTATTCTGAGTCTTTTTTTTTTTTAGATTGAGTCTATTTGCTGCATTTTATGTCTTCAATGTGAACAAAGATGATTTGTCATAATTTTTCCCTAGGAAAAATAAATATTTATTACAATTTAACAATAAGGAAGCCCAAAGAAGAATTGATGCCTTTGAATTATGTTATTGGTGAAGAACATTGAACATACCATGGACTATCAGAGGAGGAAGAAATCTGCCTTGGAAGAACTGCAACCAGAATACTCCTTAGAAGGAAGGAAGGCAAGACCTTGTCTCACATACTTTGGACATTTTTATCAGGAGGGACCCACCCCTGGAGAACGAAGAACATCATGCTTAGAGGGTCAGCAAAAAAGGGGAAGATACTCAATGAGATGGATTGACACTGTGGCTGCAAGAATGGCTCAAGCATAACAATGATTGTGAGGATGCTGCAGACCCAGGCGGTGTTCCATTCTGTTGTACATAGGGTTGCTACAAGTTGGAACTGACTCAACAACACCTAACAGCAGCAACAGCAGCAATCATTTTTTAATATACATTTTTCATTATTAGAGGAGGAAACCAAAATACGAAAAAAGCCCACTCCCAGCAATAACTTACGATTTCACTGTGGGCAACCAAGCATAATAAAAGAAAATGGATATGAGTAAGTGTTTAGTAAAATAATGTACAGACAAATATATGATTAAATGTTTAAAAAAAATTGTCATTTTTTTTTCAAAAATGAACCTTTGAAAATGGTACATTTTCTTACACATTTTTCAACTGATAACTATTTTTTTTCATCAGTATATAAGATTTAAAACTATCAAGTTTGTGGGTACATGAATTAAAATTTAACTTTGTATTGCTATGACAATAAGTTGAAGTTAAAATTTTTAGATTGTGCTATTGTTACAATTGCTTTAAAATACAAGTGAATAAAGAATAACTATTACAAATTTAATTATTAAACATTAAACATACAATATTAGAGATACCTCCCTTAATAAGATTGGTGATCTGTTTTTAGTGTTTTATATGAGTGAACAAATATGATTTGCTGTTAAAATAAGAATAGGTCAGCATTGACTCATTTTCTTTCCCTCTCTTTTTTTGCTTTTATGTTTGAAGTACTGAAAAGCCTTATAAACTAGATAAAAATGGTGAGACTTTTGATATGGCAATATCACTCAATTATTTGCAACTTTTCTGAGTTATATGATGAAATCATGTTAGCTTTATAATCAATAAATTTCTAGATGATAGTTCTTCTGAAAATACATGTATATTTTTCTTCAATTTTCTTTAAATTAATGAATCATACACTACCTAAGTTGTAGAAACTTTTACCGTGCCATTATAATGAATCACTTTCCCTATTTCTGGAAACTACACATTTTAAAATAATTTACTGAGACTTATTTGGCTATCTATTAATTATATCCGTTATTCATACTCTTTGAGTTACTTTTTCTATGAAGTTGAAATTAGCCAAAATTGGTACTGAAAACAGTCCTATAAAATTGGGAGTGTTTTAGAAGTGTTCTGAGTAACTTGGTTGAATATTCTGCTTTTAGGAATACAAATTACCTTATTTTGGAAATGCTAAAAAAAATAAGAAGGTTTTAATTAAAAAAAAAAGAAAAAGAAAAAAGGGGGATAAGGCTTCTAGTAATTTTGAAAATCTCCCTATGAAATGATTCATTCTCCCACAATTTGGAGGATGTTCCCATTACCTGACTCTACATTATTGAATATCTGATACTGAGTTCAAAGCATTGTAACTGCATTTCAAACACTCCATTCTGTGGGCCATGGCTTGCTCTAAACATATATGCACACGAGCCAAGGAAAGTCATAAATCCCTCCCAGAGGGATGATGCCTTCCTTAAAGGAAGCTCTCAGACAAGGCTTAAAAAATTAATTTTACTTGCCCCTCAATGCACAATAGCAAGCTTCATGATGAGTTATATTTTTCTCCATTAAGTGGAAGAAAACAATTATGAAAAGGGAGGTTGGAAAAGAACCAACATGAATCTTCAGTTGATCAATTTTAGCAAGGAGTACATGCATATTATACAATAAAGTTCTATAAATTTTCTCCATCCTTGCGGATTCCTCAGAAAGTTTTTATTTATCCGAGGTGGACACACATACCAGTATGAAGGCTCTTGATGTAAAGCAACCAAATGCTAGAGGGATAAACCAGTGTAGTATTTGATGTTGACAAATTCTCCTATGGGTGATGTGGGACTTGCTCTGGACCCATAAAGATGAAAAGGAGATGACAAATAGGTGAGAGCATGGTATCCCAACTAAAGCTAAATACCAGCAGTTTTTAAGAATCACAAGGTAAGGGTTGTTTAGGGGAAAGCAAAGATAGAAACTTGGTCAGTTAGGCGAGAGATACAGTTGGAAAAGTTCTTTGTGTTGCACTTTTGGAGGGCCTTTAAATCAGGCTGAAAATAAAGTTTACTTTGTAGGAAATTACTTTTCAAAGTTTAAAAGTTAGGCCACCTGCTTTAAAATTATCTGGCCTGGATGTGGTGTTTAAAACAAAAATTTTTTTTTTTTAAATCAAATACATTTCTTCTTTTTTTTGTTTTGTTTTAGTTTTTATTGTGGTCAAATACATATAACAAAACATTTGCCATTTCAACCATTTTTATGTGTACAAGTCAGTGACATTAATTGCATTCACCATGTTGTGCAATAATCACTACTCTGTGATTCCAAATTTTTTCATCACCCTTCACAGAAACTCTATCCTTTAAGCAGGATCCCCTCATTTCTCCCTCTGACCCATTCCTGGTAACCACTAATGAACTTTGGTCTCAATACATTTGCCTTTTCTAGATATTTCACATAAGTGGGATCATACAGTATTTGTCCCTTTGTGACTGGCTTATTTCACTCAGCTTAATGTTTTCAAGGTTCATCCATTGTTCTGATATGCATCAAGACTTCATTTCTCTTTATGGCTGTGTAATATTCCATTGTATGTATATATCATATCTTGTTTAATCATTCCTCTTAAAAAAAAAAAGCAAGTTTTTTTTATTGTACTTTAGATGAAGGCTTACAGAGCAAATCACTTCTCATTAAAAAATTATACACATGTTCTTTTGTGACATTGATTGCCAGCCCCGTGACTGATGTGTCTACACTCTTTTCTTCTTGACCTTGGATCCCACATTTCCATTTGTCCAGCTTTCCTGTCCCCTCCTACCTTCTCGTCCTTGCCCCTGGGCTGGTGTGCCCATTTCATTTCTTATACATGGTTGAGCCAGGCATATTATTGTTTGTTTTATGGGCCTGTCTAATTCTTGGCTGAAGGGTGAACCTCAGGAGTGACTTCAGTACTGAGTTAAAATGGTGTCCAGGGACTATAGTCTCGAGATTCCTCCAGTCTCTGTCAGACCAGTAAGTCTATCTTTTTTTGTGAGTTTGAATTTCGTTCTACATTTTTCCCCAGCTCTGTCTGAGACCCTCTATTGTGAAATTTGTCAGAGCAGTTGGTGCTAGTGAGGTACCATCTAGTTGTGCTGGACTCAGTCTGAAGTCTGTGGTAGTTATGATCCATTACATTAGTCTTTTGGACTAACCTTTCCCTTTTGTCTTTGGTTTCCTCCAGCAAGAAAAAAATTTATTATTATTACTTTTTTCTTCTTCTAGCTTGGCAGAAAAAAAAGATCAGCTATAGCCAATAGAATAACTCCTAATTTTGGATCGATCAAACCAAAAACAAATCAATATAACCAATCAAACAAATAAAAATTCTGTATAATCCAGGTTGTTTAATTTATTAATTACAAAACCCCCAAATTACTCCTAGTTACCTAAGCAAAGAGAACAGGAAACCCTCTGGAATACTAGATGAGGATTGAAAGCCACCTCTGAGTTACAGAAAAGGCAAGCTTTGGATACAGGTCTTGATGCCTCCATACATGTCACTGTCTTCAGTGCACTTTACAGTCCTCCCCCCAACGAACTGTAGCCTATCAGAAGATTCTGCATATTCTATGCTGCAGACACACTTTTTTTTTTTTCAATTTCAATTCAGGTTCTGTCACATATTCTTTTATTTTTTTTAATTGTGCTTTAGATGAAGGTTTACAGAGCAAATTAGTTTCTCATTAAACAATTAATACACATACTCTTTTGTGACACTGATTGCCAACCCCACAACTTGTCAACAGTCTCCACTTCTTAACCTTGTGTTACCCATTACCAACTTTCCTGTCCCCTCCTGCCTTCTCGTCATTGTTCCTAGGGTGGTGTGCCCATTTAGTCTTCTTTTGTTTTATGGGTCTGTCTAATCTTTGGCTGAAGAGTGAACCTCAGGAGTGACTTCAGTACTGAGTGTAAAGAATATGCAGGGGCCATACTGTTGGAGTTTCTCCAGTCTCTGTTAGACCAGTAAGTCTGATCATTTTTCGTAAGTTAGAATTTTGTTCTACATTTATCTCTAGCTCCATCTGGGACCCTCTATTGTTATCCCTGTCAGAGCAGTCAGTGGTGGTAGCGGGGCACCATCTAGTTGTGCTGGACTCAGTCTAGCAGAGGCTGTGGCAGTTGTGGTCCATTAGTTCTTTGGACTAATCTTTCCCTTATGTCTTTGGTTTCTTCATTCTCTCTGCTCAAGATGGGGTGGGACCAGTGGAGTATCTTAGATGGCCGCTCACAAGCTTTTTAAGACCCCAGACACTACTCACCAAAGTAGGACATAGAGTGTTTTATTTATAAACTATGTTATGTCATTTGAGCTGGATGTCCCCTGAGACCATGGTCCCCAGCTCCCAGCCCAGTAATCTGGTCATTCAAGGAGTTTGGATGTGCCTATGAAGCTCCCTTGACCTTGCCTTGGTCACATTGTGCTGTGTTCTTCAGCATTGTATACTGTCTTACCCTTCACCAAAGTTACTACTTATCTATTGTCTAGTTAGTATTTTTCCATCCCCACCCCTCCCCTCCCTTGTAACCATCAAAGATTGTTTCTTTGTGTGTAAACGTTTTCATGAGTTTTTATAATAGTGGTCTAATGCAATATTTGTCCTTTTGTGATCGACTCAGCATAAAGCCCTCCAGATTCATCCATGTTCTGAGATGTTTCGCAGATTCATCATTTTTTTTTTATCCTTGCATGGTATATAACATTGTGTGTTTGTACCATAGTTTGTTATCCATTCATCTGTTGGTGAGCACTTAGGTTGTTTCCACCTTTTTGCTATTGTGAATAATGCTGCTATAAACATGAGTCTGCATATGTCTGTTCATGTGATGGCTCTTATATCTCTAGGGTATATTCCTAGGAGCGGGATAGGTAGATCATATGATATTTCTGTATTGTTTTCCAAAATAGTTGTACTATTTTACATTCCTACCAGCAGTCTCTCCAATATTTATTATTTTCTGTTTTTTTGATTTGAGCCAGTAATGTTGGGGTGAAAGTGTATCTCATTGTAGTTTTGATTTGCATTTCTCTAGCATTTTCTCATGGTCTGTTAACCACCTGTATGTCTTCTTTGGTATTTGACCATCTTTTTAAATAGATTATTTGTCTTTTTGTTGTAGACATGTTGGATTTTCCTGCAGATTTTAGAGATTAAACCTCTGTCGGATCTGTCACAGCCAATTTTTTTTCCCCAGTCTGTAGGTTCTCTTTTTCCCCTTTTGGTGAAGTCTCTTAATGAGCATAAGCGTTTGATTTTTAGAAGATTCCAGTAACCTAGCTTGTCTTCTGATGTTTGTGTATTGTTAGTTATGGTTTGTATTCTATTTATGCCATGTATTAGGGCCTCTAGCGTTGACCTATTTTTTTCTTCTATGAACTTTATTGCATTTGGTTTTATATTTCGGTCTTTGATCCATTTTCAGTTAGTTTTTGTGTAAGGTGTGATATATGGGTCCTGTCTCATTTTTTTGAAGATGACATCCATTTTTGCCAGCACCATTTGTTAAAAAGACTGCCTTTTCCCCATTTAATGGACTTTGGGCCCTTGTCAAGGATCAGGTGACAGTAGCTGGATAGATTTATATCTGGGTTTTCAATTCTTTTCCATTGGTCAATGTGTTTTTTGTTGTACTAGTACCACACTGTTTTGACTATCCCAACTGTAAAGTAGGTTTTGAAGTCAGGTAGTGTGAGTCCTCCTACTTTATTCTTCTTCTTCAATACTGTTTTCTTATCCAGGGTCTCTTCCCTTTCCATATAAAGTTAATGATTAATTTTTTCATCTTGCTAAAGGATGCTGTTGCTATTTGGATAGTTGCTGCATAGTGTTTGTAGATTGCTTTGAGTAGAATTGACATTTTCACAATGTTCAGGCTATGTATCCATGAACATGGAATGTTTTCCCATTTATGTAGGGCTCTTTGGTTTCTTGCAGTAGTGCTTTCTAGTTTTCTTTGTATAAAATGATTTGCATGGTAGAATTTGGTGGGTGGGGGTAGGGCTGATACAGCAAAGCCATATGCTGGTGTCTCTCTAGCTGATCAGTGTGGTTCAGCCTCTTGAGAAGGAGTGTGTGTGACACACAGGGCTAGCTGGATTAGAGAAAGGAAAGAAAAGAAGAAAAAGGGAGAGAAGAAAGAAAACAAACAAACAAAAACAAAGGAAAATAAATATAGTGCTAGGGGAGCCAGATGTTGTGGGTGAGCTGCTGCCTCTTTCCACCCAGTACAATACAACCCATCAAAAAGGGGCAGAGGATGTGCAGGGCATAGATGGGAAGTAGAAGGAAAAGGGAGAAGGAGAAAGATAAAGTAAAATAAAAAATATTGTGCTAGGTAGCTGGCTTGTGGGGGCAACACAGACCTGGGAGGCCATAAGCCAGAGGTTCTTTAGCTGACTGTTGCAGCACAGCCAGTCAAGAAGGGGCTAGGTGGGTATGAGAAAGGAAAGGAAGGAAGGGAGAGAGAGAAAAGAAACAGAAACAAAAAAAAGAAAAAATAAATATGCTGAAGGAGCCTACCAGTGGGGCTCCCTAGCTGAACCTTGTGGTACAGCCTCTCAAGAAGGTGTTAGAGTCACACATGTGGCTATATGGGCAGGAAAGAGGAAAAGAAAGGAAAGAGAAAAAAAAACTGAGAAAGAAGAAAAAATGGCATGGAGGGAGCCAGCAACTGGGGTGTCGTGGACCCAGGGAGGTTGTGTATCGGTGACTCTCTGGCTTAGTGGTATGGCACAGCCTGTCAAGAAGGGGTGAGGACAGCACACAGGGCTTGCTGGATGGGAGAAAGGAGAGGAAGGAAGGGAGAGATAAGAAACCAAAGGGAAAAAATAGATAAAATGAAAATTGGCACTGAGGTAGCCTGCTGATGGAGTGACTTAGCCTGGGGAACTGTATGCTGGTGGCTGTCTAGCCAAGTGGTATGGCACAGCCTGTACTGAAGGTGCGGAGACAGCACACGCAGCTAGGTGGGTGAGAGAAAGGAGAGGAAGAAAGGGAGAGAGAGGCAAAAAAACAAAACAAAAAAAAATGGTGCTGATGGAGTCTGCTAGTGGACTGACATGGACTGGGAAGCCATGTGCTGGTGGCTCTCTAGCTGTGTCGTGGCACACAGAGAAAGAGAAGAAACAAACAAAAAGCCAGAACAACAACAACAACAAATGGCACCGAAGGAGCCAGCTGGTGGGGTCGGGGTGAACCCAGGCAACAGGGATCTGTGGTCTTTCTGGCTGAGTGACCGAAGCCTGTTGGAAAGCAGCAGAGGCCACATAGAGGGAAGAAAAGTAGGGGTGGGAAAGGTGTATCTCCAGTTACCATGTGTTCTTCTGTTGGGAGCTTTGTGAAGTTGCATCCACAAACTCCCTGTCTGCCTTTCTTGGTCACTGAGATCCAAAATGGTGAGTCCATGCTATGTTTGCTTGTAGGGGACCTCCGCTCCATAGCTCTCCTTGTTCTGTTTTCTGTTCATTTCTTATCTTAAAACTAATTCTTGACCCTCATACCAAACTTTATCAATTAGAATGTCTGGGGATTGTGTCCAGGTATCTGGTATCAGCATTTAAATCAAGTACTAAGGTGATATTTGTATAATGTAAAGGTAGATGTTTGTACAGTATAAATAGTACAACAACTCTGTTGCAGATGTTTGGAAATGTTAAAGTTTTCTAAGCAAGAAAGAACACTTATGACAGATATTTTGGGAAAATATATTTTGCTATAGGATAAATGGATGATTAACAGACTGGAATATAAGAAAACCAGTTGTCGTTGTTGTTAGGTGCTGTTGAGTCAGTTTCAATTCATGGCGATCCTTTGCACAAAAGAACAAAACACTGTCCAGTCCTGCACCATCCTTACAATCGTTGTTATGCTTGAGCCCATTGTTGCAGTCAATGTGTCAAACCACCTCATAGAGGGTCTTTGTCTTTTCTGTTGACCCTGTGCTTTACCAAGCATGATGTCCTTCTCCAGGGACTGATCCCTCCTGACAACATGACCAAAGTAAGTAAAACACAGTGTCACCATCCTTGCTTCTAAGGAGCATTTTGGTTGTACTTCTTCCATAACAGATATGTTCATTCTTTTGGCAATCCATGGTATATTCAGTATTCTTCACCAACACCACAACACCACAGTGGGCATCAGTTTTTCTTTGGTCTTCCTTTTTCATTGTCTATCTTTCACATGCATATCATGCAATTGAAAATACCATGGCTTGGGTCAGACTCACCTTAGTTTTCAAGGTAACATCTGTGCTTTTCAACACTTTGAAGAGGTCCTTTGCAGCAGATTTTCCCAATGCAATGCATCTTTTGATTTCTTGACTGATCTTCCATGGGTATTGATTGTGGATCCAAGTAAAATGAAATCCTTGACAACATCAATCTTTTCTCCATTTATCATGATGTTGTTTATTGGTCCACTTGTGAGGATTTTTGTTTTCTTTATTTTGAAGTGTAATGCATACTGAACGCTGTGGTCCTTGATCTTCATTAGTAAGCGCTTCAAGTCCTTTTCACTTTCAGCAAGCAAGGTTATGTCATCTGCATAAAGCAGGTTGTTAATGAGTCTTCTTCCAATCCTGATGCCCATCCTTCTTCATATAGTCCAGGTTCTCAGATTATTCGCTCAGCATACAGATTGAATAGGATGGTGAAAGTATACAGCCCTGATGCACACCTTTCCTGATTTTAAACCACTCAGTATTCCCTTGTTCTGTCCAAACAACTGCCTCTTGATCTATGTACAGGTTCCTTATGAGCACAATTAAGTGTTCTAGAATTCCCATTCTTTGCAATGTTATCCATAATTCGTTATGATCCACACAGTCAAATGCGTTTGCATAGTCAATAAAACAGAGGTAAACACCTTTCTGGTACTCTGTGCTTTCAGCCAGGGTGCATTATATCACTAGCTGGTTTTCATTCTGACTACATCTGTGGAAAGAAAACCAGTTAGTGATATATTACGGTCAGGCCTGGGTTTGCGTTGTGTCAATGTCAATGCCAAGGGATAACCATAGCCCGTAATCCATTACCATCTATTTGATTTGGACTCATAGCTACCCAAGGGATATAGAGGCAGAAAAAGCATTTTATTGGTTGTAATATATATACATATATATATATTTTTTTAACCACTAGACTGTGGAGAAGAAGTTAAGTGAGTCATAGGAGACTTTAGTTTCCCCATGTGGGGGACTATATGGAGATCATGCATAGGTGAAGGGAGGGCCATTCTAAGGAGATGATCATGAGGTTCCTAGTTTAAGTGGTCATCTCTTTTCTAAAGTATTCAATTTTTTAAAAATTCTTTTCCATTTCCACTTTATTTTTGAATAAATTAATCATTCATTTACTCATGTCTGATTATTTCAAATTCCCTAAATGCCATTTATGTTTCTTAGAACAGGAAAAATAAACTACCAAATTTACATCTGTTGCTTAACTCATATGTTACATAAAACAAATTGGAGTGTTGTATTTAAGAATAATTTGCATACTGTTGTATAAAGCACTATATTTTTCTAATAGTCTGTAACGATAAGAAAAAAAATACTATAATAAAACTTGTTTTCCCTGGAGCTGCTGAGAAATGCATCATTCCTCCTTCCTTTTGAATCTGCTACCACTTGATTTGGCCTTTCACTGACCTTAATTTTTCTGGGAACAGGCTTTTGTGGAAATGCTTCATGTCAGGTTTGGTCAAGGGAAAAGACAGGGTGGGAAAAAAAATTTGTAATAATGGTTTAGTGAGTAACTAACTGACATTAAAGTGGCCTATTCACTTCAAAATCTTGATTATCAGTCGAAAGCCCAGAACAATATTATAAAATAATTTAAAGGTTGGTAGAAAAAAGAAAATAATGAAGAATCTTTTTATCCTTCAATTTCTCATTTTTAACTCAAGGGAAATAGCAAACTCTGGGTAAGGAAACATTGTATATAAAAATTCTTTTCCTCGAAACCCAAGAGCAAATATGTATAAGTTCTGTGTGAAAAACTTAGATATCATCAGTTCTTCTTACAAACTTTAAGATCTTTAATTTGCTGTCCGAACACTTTTTTTTTTTTTTGGCATTCTAGGAAAGTCTCTCTCAATATGCTGAATAAACACCAAACTGGTCCTATCCTAGTCCTTCCTAAGTGCTTCTATTTCACCCCATAACATTTGATTCAAAGAATTGAAATTCAACCAAGCATACAATATATTCCTATAACTATTACATAAGGTAAAATGTACGTGACCATGAGGGAGAAAATGGTGCACATGTAAGAGTATTGAAGGTACTCCTGCCTGGCACGACTGGTTAAGTGTTTGATTACTCCCTGAAGGGTTGGTTGTTTGATCTCAGAGACACCTTTGAAGACAAGCCTTGGGGTGAATGTGTGGTAAGGACATGAATTTTGGGGGGCCAAAGGATGGAATGTCATGGATTGAATTGTGTGTCCCCAGAATATCTGTCAACTTGGCTATTCCATGACTCCCTGTATTGTGTGTTTGTCCACCATTTTGTCATATGACATGATCTTCCTATGTGTTGTAAATCCTACCTCTATGACGTTAAGGAGGTGGCATTAGTGGCAGTTATGTTAATGAGGCAAAACTCAATCTACAAGATTAAGTTGTGTCTTAAGTCAATCTCTTTTGAGATATAAAAGAGAGAAGCAAGCAGAGAGACAGAGGGACCTCCTGCCACCAAATAACAGCCTGGAGAATAGTAGGACCTTTGGACACAGGGTCCCTCCTCTGAGAAGCTCCTAGACGGGGGAACATTGATGACTAGGGCCTTCCCCCAGAGCCAACAGAGAGAGAAAGCCTATCCCTGGAGATGGCACCCTGAATTCAGACTTCTAGCCTCCTAGACTGTGAGAGAATTAATTTATTTTTGTTAAATCCATCCACTTGTGGTATTTTGGTTATAGCAGCACTAGATAACGAAGAGAGAATTTACTTCTGAAAGGTCACAGAAAACCCTCTGGAGCGGTTTTACTCTGAACACATGGGATTGCCATGAGTTAGAATTGACTTGAAGACAACTAACAATAACAAAAAATATGTAGGAAAAGTTCCACCAAGTTGGGATCAACATTCTTCAGTCTCTTCCCTTCCTCCCAACAGCCCCTGCTTCATATACATAGAGATTTTGCAATCTAGGTAAAGTTATCACTGTCAGCACACTGTGGTTAGTTTCAGGATTCTGAGTACAGTGGAGGAAGTAGGAAACACTAGTTTATCAGAAAAATGAAACAAAAAAAAAAGAGGATTGCAAGGACACATTATTGACTACAATGACAAAGTATCCAGACAATAAGAAAACATTAAGTGGGGTTAGTTTCTCATTGCCACCTTATGCTTTTGTATTACAAATGAATGGATAAACAAAATGAGACCTATACGTACAATAGAATATTAATCCACCACAAGAAAAAAATGATTCTAATACATGCTGTAACATGGATGAACCTTGAAAATATTATGCCAATTGAAATAAGCAGGGTAAATGCTGTATAATTCCATTTATATGAAATAGCTAGAATAGCAAATGCATAGAGACAGAAAGTACATTAGTGGTTATGGGGTGGGAGGAAGAAAGCATAGGGAGTTATTCCTTAAGGGATACTGAGTTTCTGTTTAGGATGATTAAAAATATTTGGAAATGCATGGTTGTGGTGGTTGTAATGAATTGGTGAATGTAATTAATGTCACTGAATTGTACTTTTAAAACTGGTTAAAATGGCAAATGTTTTCTTATGTCTATTTTACCACAATAAAATTAAATTCATATATATTTATATACATCTATTGAGGTCAGGATTTCTAACTCAAGATATTCAACCTGGATATAGTAATTTGCGAGAAAGTCTCTTTTAATGTTCAAGCTGGTGCATATTCAGTGGAACTGAATCCCATACAGTTGAGATACAAGAACTAACCTCATGGCGGGACCAAGATGGCTAACTAGGAAGAAGCTTCCACTGATCCCTCTTGCAACAAAGACTCAAAAAAACAAGTAAATTGATTACATACATGACAATCTATAAACCCTGACCATCAAAAACAGAACTAAGGAGTTGAATAACAGGGAGCAAAAAGCCACATGCTGAAACCGCAACCACTTCTGGAGCTGGCGTGCCATGCCACAGCCTTGAGCCCTCGTGGTTCCCTGCAGCCAGAGTGGTGGGGCTGATCGAGGCTTACTGAGATGGGACACAGACCTAAAACCCTGGAGTAACCTCGGCGTGGGCCCAGCAAGCACAGGCAGGCTGCACACTCGTATGGCCGAGAGGAGAATGAGAAACCACGGGGAAGAAGGGACTAGTTTCAGAGCCTGGAGCACAGCAACCAAGCCAGAAAACCTTGGCACTGGGCTTTGGGCTAAGCGCAGAGGAGTTGTTCATGGCTTCCTGAGATGGTGCAAGCACAGGATGTAGCCCTAACCTTTGGGAGCAATCTCAACCCAGCCAGTGCACACAGGCTACACACCTCTCTGGAATCTCAGATAAAACAGTCCTCACCAAACAAGATATGTAATTTTGTCTATCTTGCCTCACTACCATCTCCTATCTATCTGCTCCCTCCCCTCCCTGCCCCAGGTGGCTTCATTAACATTGGAATTCCCTGGGCAAGGGAGCAAAGTGCTCTGCGGGGGTTTTGTTTTTTTTTTCTAACCCATTCTCCTGGCCTGAGAGAAGCAGCAATTAACAATCAGCAGGGAAAAATCCTTCCCTGGCTTCCCTAAACTGGAATAATAATATGCAGCCAGCTCTAGCCAAGCGTAAGAGATTCACGGTCTTTGGCTTTTATCCCTACAGGGAACCAGGTGGCATTTTATAATACAATGGCAATTCTGATAGAGTTCTGAATGTCATTGTTTTAGCTGACCAGTGGAAAGGCAAGTTTTGGAGGTCTGATAGTTCTCTACCTACTAAACAGAGCCCTCACTGATCCAAAGCAGGGAACTCAGGACTGAAGCTTTACCCACACCACCTAGCTACCTGCTAAAGGGATGTGAGGATAGTGATGCCTACCCATCTTGAGAGGTACAAGCATTGGGTGTCTAAAGTACACATGCAGAGCCCACCCACCATAGTGCTCTAGAGGATAGAGACACTCCTACCTCACTGGCACTTGGGGAAATGCTGTCAACATCTTGCCCTCCTTGGAGTGTGACCTCCTGCTGCTGCTAGAATCTGGTGCATACAACCATCACCACTACTCCTCTAAGTTAATACGTGACAGCCTACATCACACACTAGGTAACTCACTATCAGGACACCTGAGCTGATCATATTCAATAATAGTGAATGAAATCATAGGCTCATATACCGGTAACAGCTCAAACCAACTGATAACAGTACATAAGTGATTCAAAGCCTACAACAATCAAGACAGCTCAATCTAGTACCCCATCTGGGTGTATTGAAGCAAAACAAAACAAGAAGATAAGATTCAGTGAGCAAATATAAAAAAAATCATTACAACATCTTATAGATGGCTCAGAGACAGCAGTCAATATCAAATCACATAAAGAAGAAGGCCATGATTTCTTCTACAAACCCCCAAATCAAGGAATCAAAATCTTTCCCAAATGAAGATACAATCCTGGAATTGTCAGATGTAGAATATAAAAAACTAATATACAGAATGCTTCTAGACATCAGGGTGACCTCAGAAATGAAATAAGGCAATCTACAGAAAAAGCCAAGGAACACACTGATAATGCAGTTGAAGAAATCAAAAAGACTTCAAGAATATAGTGAAAAATTTAATAAGATTCAAGAATCCATACAGAGACAGCATTTAGAAATCCAAAAGATTAACAATAAAATTACAGAATTAGACAACTCATTAGGAAGTCTGAGGAGCAGAATCAAGGAATTGGAATGCAGAGTGGGGGAGATGGAGGATAAGGCAATTGACACCAATATAAAAAAAAACCAATAGAGTTGAAGAAAAATCAGATAAAAGAATTTTAAAAAATGAAGAAACCCTAAAAATCATGTGGGACTCTATCAAGAAGAATAACTTGTGTGTGATTGGAGCTCCTGAACAAGGAGGGATAACAGAAAATACAGAAAGAATAGTTGAAGATCTGTTGGCAGAAAACTTCCCTGGCATCGTGAAAGATGAAAGGATATCTATCCAAGATGCTCGTCGAACACAGTACAAGATAGATCCTAAAAGAAAATCACCAAAACATATTATCATCAAACTTGCCAAAACCAAAGATAAGGAGAAAATTTTAAAAGCAGCCAGGGACAAATGAAAAGTCTTCTACAAACGAGTATCAATAAGTTCAGACTACTCGGCAGAAACCATGCAGGTAAGAAGGCAGTGGGGTGACATATACAGAGCACTGAAGAAGAAAAACTGCCAGCCAAGAATCATATATCCAGCAAAACTCTCTCTCAAACATGAAGGTGAGATTAAGACATTTACAGATAAACGCAAGCTTAGAAGAATTTGCAAAAACCAAACCAAAGTTACAAGAATTACTAAGGGAAATTCTTTGGTCAAAATTCAATAATATCAGATACCAACACAACACAAGGTCACAGAATAGAAAAGCCTGATATCAACTCAGATAGGGAAATCACAAAAAGAAAATAAGATTAATTTTAAAAAAATGCTCAAAAGAGGGAATCATTGATGTCATTAAGTAAAAGACTACAATAATCGAAAAAGAAGGACTAAATACAGGAGGCATAGATCTTACATATGGAGAGGAAACCAAGGCAATATAGGATGATACAAGTTAGGTTTTTACTTAGGAAAATAGGGATAAATATTAAGGTAACCACAAAGAGGTCTAACAATTCTATACTTCAAAATAAAAACCAAGATAAACATAATGACAGAGCAAAAGTAAATTGAACTACTATGAACATGAGGAATACACAAATTACAAAGAAAAACTTCTCAGCACAAAAAAGTAAGTGGAAAATGAAATTATCACCAACACATAGAAACAGGCATCAAAACGACAGCACTAAATTCCTGCTTATCTGTAATTACACTGAATGTAAATGGGCTAAATGCACCAATAAGGAGACAGAGAGTCTCAGACTGGATAAAAAAACACTATCCGTCTATATGCTGCCTACAAGAGACACACCTTAGACTTAGAGACACAAACAAACTAAAACTGAAAGGATGGAAAAAAATATATCAAGCAAACAACAATCAAAAAAGAGCAGGAGTGGCAATATTAATTTCTGACAAAATAGACTTTAAAGTGAAATCTACCACAAAGGATAGTGAAGGACACTACATTAAAGGGACAATTTATCCGGAAGATATAAACATATTAAATATCTATGCACCCAATGACAGGGCTGCAAGATACATAAAACAAACTTAACAGAATTGAAAAGTGAGATAGACACCTCCACAATTATACTAGGAGACCAACACACCACTTTCAGTGTAGGATAGGACATCCAGTAAGAAGCTCAATAGAGACACAGAAGATCTAATTGCTACAATCAACCAACTTGACCTCAAAGAATTATATATAACACTCCACCCAACAGCTGCAAAGTATACTTTTTTTTGTAGTGAACATAGAACATCCCCTAGATCACATATTAGGTCATAAAACAAACCTTTGCAGAATCCAAAACATCGAAATATTTCAAAGCATCTTCTCAGACCATGAGGCCATAAAAGTAGAAATCAAAACAGAAAAACCAGGAAAAAGAAATCAAACACTTGGAAACTGAGCAATACCCTGCTCAAAAAAGACTAGGTTATAGAAGACATTAACAAGGGAATAAAGAAATTCATAGAATGCAATGAGACTGAAAACACTTCCTATCAAAACCTTTGGGACACAACAAAAGCAGTGATCAGAGCTCAATTTATATCAATAAATGCACACATACATAAAGAAGAAGAAAGGGCCAAAATCAGAGAACTGTCCCTACAACTTGTACAAATAGAAAGAGAGCAACAAAAGAATCCATCAGGCACCAGAGTAAAGCAAATAATAAAAATTAGAGGAGAATTAAATGAATTAGAGAACAGAAAAACAATTGAAAGAATTAACAAAGACAAAAGCTGTTTTTTTTTTTCAAAAAAATAACAAAATTGATATACCATTGGCCAGACTGACTAAAGAAATACAGGAAAGGAAGGAAATAACCCAAATAAGAAATGAGATGGGCCATATCACAACAGACCCAACTGAAATTAAAAGAATCATATCAGATTACCATGAAAAATTGTACTGTAACAAATTTGAAAACCTAGAAGAAACGGATGAATTCCTAGAAACATACTACCTACTTAAACCAATACAAACAGAAGTAGAACAACTAAATAGACCCACAACAAAAAAAGAGATTGAAAAGGTAATCGAAAAACTCCCAACAAAAAAGAGCACCGGCCCAGACGGCTTCACTTCAGAGTTCTACCAACTTTCAGAGAAAAGTTAACACCACTACTACTAAAGGTATTTCAGAGTATAGAAAAGGATGAAATACTCCCTAACTCATTCTATGAAGCCACCATATCCATAATACCAAAATCAGGTAAAGACACCACAAAAAAAGAAAATTACAGACCTATATTCCTCATGAACTTAGATGTAAAAATCCTCAACAAAATCCTAGCCAATAGAATTCAACAAAATACAAAAAAAATATTCCACCATGACCAAGTGGGATTTATACCAGGGAAAACTTGGTGGTGTAGTGGGTAAGTGCTACAGCTGCTAACCTAAGCGTTGCAATGTTGGTTCAATATTAGAAAAAGAATTAATGTAATCCACCGTATAAAAACAAAAGGCAAAAACCACATGATCTTATCAATTGATGCGGAAAAGGTATTTGACAAAGTCCGACAACCATTCATGATAAAAACTCTCAGCAAAATAGGAATAGAAGGAAAATTCCTCAACATAATCAAGGGCATTTATTCAAAGCCAACAGCTAACATCATCCTAAATGGAGAGAGCCTGCAAGCATTTCCCTTGAGAACGGGAACTAGCCAAGGATGCCCTTTATCACCACTCTTATTTCACATTATGTTGGAGGTCCTAACCAGAGAAATTAGGCTAGACAGAGAAATAAAGGGCATCCGGATTGGCAAGGAAGAAGTAAAATTATGTGTAATTACAGAGGACATGATCTTATATAAGAGAAAACCCTAAGGAATCCTCCAGAAAACTACTGAAACTAATAGAAGAGTTTAGCAGAGTATCAGGTTACAAGACAAACATAATGAAAATCACTTGGATTCCTCTACCTCAAGAAAAAGAACATTGAAGAGGAAATAACCAAATCAATACCATTCACAGTAGTCCCCAAGAAGATAAAATACTTAGGAATAAATCTTACCAAAGATGTAAAAGACCTATACAAAGAAAAATACAAAGTGCTAGTGCAAGAAACGAAAGGCACTACATAATTGGAAAAACATACTTGCTCATGGATAGGAAGACTTAACATTGTAAAAATGTCTACTCTATCAAAAGCCACCTATACATACAATGCACTTCCGATCCAAATTCCAATGACATTTTTGAATGTGATGGAGAAAGAAATCACTAACTTCATATGGAAGGGAAAGAAACCCCGGATAAGTAAAGGATTACTGAAAAAGGAGATCAAAGTGGGAGGCCTCACTACCTGATTTTAGAACATATCATACAGCCACAATAGTCAAAACAGCATGGTAGTGGTACAACAACAGACACATAGGCCAATGGAACAGAATTGAGAATCCAGAAATAAATCTATCCAGATATGAGGAGCTGATATTTGACAAAGGCCCAGGGTCAGTTAATTGGAGAGAAGATAGTCTTTTTAACAAATGGTGCTAGCATAACTGGATATCCATTTGCAAAAAATGAAACAGGACCCATACATCACACCATCCACAAAAACTTCAAATGGGTCAAAGACCTAAACATAAAGTCTAAAACGATAAAGATCATGGAAGAAAAAATAGGGACAACGTTAGGAGCCCTAATACAAGGCATAAATAGAATACAAAACATTACCAAAATGACGAAGAGAAACCAGATAACTGGGAGCTCCTAAAAATCAAACACCTGTGCTCACCTAAAGACTTCATCAAAAGAGTAAAAAGACCACTTACAGATTGGGAAAAAATTTTGTAGCTACCTCTCCCACCAGTGCCTGACCTCTAAAATCTACATGATTCTGTTAAAACTCAACCACAAAAAGACAAACAACCCAATTAAAAAATGGGCAAAGGATATGAACAGGCACTTCACTGAAGAAGACATTCAGGCTGCTAACAGATACATGAGGAAATGCTCATGATCATTAGCCATTAGAGAAATGCAAATCAAAACTACAATGAGATTCCATCTCACTCCAACAAGGCTGGCATTAATCCAAAAAACACAAAATAATAAATATTGGAGAGCCTGTGGAGAGATTGGAAAACATACACTGCTGGTGGGAAAGTAAAATGGTATTACCACTTTAGAAATTGATTTGACACTCTCTTAAAAGGCTAGAAATAGAGCTACCACATTGTTGTTGTTCTTAGGTGCCGTCGAGTCGGTTCTGACTCGTAGTGACCCTATGCACAACAGAACGAAACACTGCCTGGCCCTGCGCCATCCTTACAATCGTTGTTATGCTTGAGCTCATTGTTGCAGCCACTGTGTCAATCCAACTCGTTGAGAGTCTTCATCTTTTCCACTGACCCTGTACTCTGCCAAGCATGATGTCCTTCTCCAGGGACTGATCCCTCCTGACAACATGTCCAAAGTATGTAAGATGCAGTCTCGCCATCCTTGGCTCTAAGGACATTCTGATTATACTTCTTCTGAGACAGTTTGTTCATTCTTTTGGCAGTCCATGGTATATTCAATATTTTTCGCCAGCACCACAATTCAAACGCATGAACCCTTCTTCAGTCTTCCTTATTCATTGTGCAGCTTTCACATGCATATGATGTGATTGAAAATACCATGGCTTGGGTCAGGCGCACCTTAGTCTTCAGGGTGATATCTTTGCTCTTCGACACTTTGAAGAGGTCCTTTGCAGCAGATTTGCCCAATGCCACGTGTCTTTTGATTTCTTGACTGCTGCTTTCATGGCTGTTGATTGTGGATCCAAGTAAAATGAAACCCTTGACAACTTCAATCTTTTCTCCATTTATAATGATGTTGCTCATTGGTTCAGTTGTGAGGATTTTTGTTTTCTTTATGTTGAGGTGTAATCCATACTGAAGGCTGTGGTCTTTGATCTTCATTAGTAAGTGCTTCAAGTCCTCTTCACTTTCAGCAAGCAAGGTTATGTCATCTACATAACACAAGTTGTTAATGAGTCTTCCTCCAATCTTGATGCCCCGTTCTTCTCCATATACTCCAGCTTCTCATATTATTTGTTCAGCATACAGATTAAATAGGTATGGTGAAAGAATACAACCCTGACACACACCTTTCCTGACTTGAAACCAATCAGTATCCCCTTCTTCTGTCCGAACAACTGCCTCTTGATCTATGTAAAGGTTCCTCATGAGCACAATTAAGTGTTCTGGAATTCCCAGTCTTCGCAGTGTTATCCATACTTTGTTGTGATGCACACAGCCAAATGTCTTTGCATAATCAATAAAACACAGGTAAACATCCTTCTGGTATTCTCTGCTTTCAGCCAGGATCCATATGACATCCACAATGATATCCCTGGTTCCACGTCCTCTTCTGAATCCAGTCTGAATTTCTGGCAGTTCCCTGTCGGTATACTGCTGCAGCCGTTTTTGAATGACCTTCAGCAGAATTTTGCTTGCATGTGATATTAATGATATTGTTCTATAATTTCCACATTCGGTTAGATCATCTTTCCTGGGAATAGGCATAAATATGGATCTCTTCCAGTCAGTTGGCCAGGAAGCTGTCTTCATATTTCTTGGCATAGATGAGTGAGCACCTCCAGGGCTGCATCTGTTTGTTGAAACATCTCAATTGATATTCCATCAATTCCTGGAGCCTTGTTTTTCGTCAATGCCTTCAGAGCAGCTTGGACTTCTTCCTTCAGTACCATCGATTCCTGATCATACGCCGTCTCTTGAAATGGTTGAATGTTGACTAATTCTTTTTGGTATAATGACTCTGTGTATTCCTTCCATCTTCTTATGATGCTTCCTGCATCACTTAATATTTTCCCCATGGAATCCTTCACTATTGCAACTCAAGGCTTGAATTTTTTCTTCAGTTCTTTCAGTTTGAGAAACACCGAGCATGTTCTTCCATTTTGGCTTTCCATCTCCAGCTCTTTGCACATGTCATTACAATATTTTGTCTTCTCAAGAGGCCCTTTGAAATCTTCTGTTCAGTTCTGTTACTTCATCAATTCTTCCTTTTGCTTTAGCTGTTTGACGCTCAAGAGCAAGTTTCAGAGTCTCCTCTGACATCCATCTTGGTCTTTTCTTTCTTTCCTGTCTTTTCAGTGATCTCTTGCTTTCTTCATGGATGATGTCCTTGATGTCATTCTACAACTCGTCTGGTCTTCAGTCACTAGTGTTCAGTGCATCAAATCTATTCTTCAGATATTCTCTAAATTCAGGTGGGATATACTCAAGGTCATATTTTGGGTCTGGTGGACTTGCTCTGATTTTCTTCAGTTTCAGCTTGAACTTGCATATGAGTAATTGATGGTGTGTTCCACAGTCGGCCCCTGGCCTTGTTCTGACTGATGATATTGAGCTTTTCCATTGTCTCTTTCCACAGATGTAGTCAATTTGATTTCTGTATGTTCCATCTGGTGAGGTCCATGTGTATAGTCTCCGTTTATGCTGGTGAAAGAAGGTATTTGCAATGAAGAAGTCGTTGGTCTTGTAAAATTCTATCATTCAATCTCTGGCATTGTGTCTATCACCAAGGCCATATTTTCCAACTACTTTTGATCCTTCTTCTTTGTTTCCAACTTTTGCATTCCAATCTCCAGAAAATATCAATGCACCTTGATTGCATGTTTGACCAATTTCAGAGTGCAGTAACTGATAAAAATCTTCTATTTCTTCATCTTTGGCCCTAGTGGTTGGTCCATAAATTTGAATAATTGTCGTATTAACTGGTCTTCCTTGTAGGCGTATGGATGTTATCCTATCACTGACATGAACTACCATACGACCCAGCAATCCCACTCCTCAGAATATATCCTAGAGAAATAAGAGCCTTTACAGGAACAGATATATGCACACTCATGTTTATTGCAGCACTGTTTACAATAGGAAAAAGATGGAAGCAACCAAGGTGCCCATGAATGGATGAATTGATGAATAAATTATGGTATAGTCACACAATGGAATACTACACATCAATAAAGAACAGTGATGAATCTGTTAAACATTTTGTAACATGGAGGAACCTGGAAGGCATTATGCTGAGTGAAATTAGTCAGTTGCAATAGGACAAATATTGTGTAAGACCATTATTATAAGAACTTGAGAAACAGTTTAAACTGAGAAGAACACATTCTTTTGTGGTTACGAGAGGGGTGAGGGAGGGAGGGCGGGAGAGAAGTATTTACTGATTAGATAGCAAATAAAAACTACTTTAGGTGAAGGGAAGGACAACACTCAATACAGGGGAGGTCAGCACAACTGGACTAAACCAAAAGGAAAGACTTTTCCTGAATAAACTTAATGCTTCGAAGGTCAGCAAAGCAGGGGCGGGGGGTTTGGGACCATGGTTTCAGGGGACATCTAAGTCAATAGGCAAAATAAAATCTATTAAGAAAACATTCTGCATCCCACTTTGAGGAGTGGCATCTGGGGTCTTAAATGCCAGCAAGCGGACGTCTAAGATGCATCAATTTGTCTCAACCCACCTGGATCAAAGGAGATTGAAGAACACAGAGGACACAAGGTAATGGCAAGCCCAAGAGACAGAAAGGACTACATGAACCAGAGACTACATCACCCTGATACCAGAAGAACTAGACGGTGGCTGGTCACAACTGATGACTTCTCTGATGGGGAGTGCAACAGAAAACCCATGAGGGAGCAGGAGAACAGTGGGACGCAGACCCCAAATTCTCATAAGAAGACTAGACTTAATGGTCTGACTGAGACTAGAAGGACACCAGTGGTCATGGTCCCCAAACCTTCTGTTGGCCCAGGACAGGATCCATCCCTGAAGCCAACTCTTCAGACATGGATTGGACTGGACAACGGGTTGGAGAGAAATGCTGATGAGGAATGAGCTACCTGCATTAGGTGGACACTTGAGACTATGTTGGCATCTCCTGTCTGGAGTGGAGATGAGAGGGTAGAGGGGGTTAGAAGCTGGCAAAATGGCCACAAAAAGAGAGACTGGAGGGATGGAGTGGGCTGTCTCAATGGGGGGGGAATAATTGGGAGTATGTAGCAAGGTGTGTATAAGTTTATATGTGAGAGACTGACTTGATTTGTAAACTTTCACTTAAAGCACAATAAAAATTATTAAAAAAAAAAAGAACTAGGCTCCTGGTAAAAGGCAGTGGTGAAGTCAAGGCAAACTTTCCACCTCCAGGCAGAGGGCTAACAGAACTCAATGTGTACCTGAAACCCAGGCTATTAGGTGTCAGTGGATAAGTATTGTGTCTTACTCTTCTTCGTATCTTTAGCACCTCGAACATAGCAGTCTCTGTTAATATGGTTGAATGAATAAGTGATGAAGTAAACAAATGACAAGAAAATTAAAAAAGCAAGAAAAACTGAGCCATGTAGGCCAGACACATATATGAAATGTTATAACAAAGGCTGAACACTGATGCATGTACTCATGGTTTGTACTCACCCAGACACAGTGTGATTTGGAAATTAGGCTTAGTGGCTGAAGGGAGCAAGATAAGCTTTGGAATCCACTGGTTTGTGGGGCAGAGTTTCCTAACATATTCTCTGTTTTGGTCAGTAGAAGGAATAGAAGACATCAGTTGCAACAGATGAGCTAGTTGGTGGATTATGCACAGACATATCCAATCCTGTATTGTTCATGTTGTTGTTAGGTGCCGTCGAGTCAGTTCTGACTCATAGCGACCCACCTACCACAGAACGAAACACTGCCCTGTCCTGCGCCATCCTTACAATCGTTATTCTTGAGCCCATTGTTGCAGCCACTGTGTCAATTCATCTCATTGACGGTCTTCCTCTTTTCCGCTGACCCTGTACTTTACCAAGCATGATGTCCTTCTCCAGGTACTGATCCCTCCTGACAACGTGTCCAAAGAATGTAAGATGCAGTCTCGCCATCCTTGCTTCTAAGGAGCATTCTGGTTGTACTTCTTCCAAGGCAGATATGTTCATTCTTTTGGCAGTCCATGGTATATTCAATATTCTTCACCAACACCTCAATTCAAAGGTATCGATTCTTCTTCTGTCTTCCTTATTAAAGCTTTTGGATTCTTTATTAGTCACTAATATCTAATTTGCGTATTTTCTGGGTCTGTGTAGCTGTTGATCAATGTGTATCCATCAGGATTGGCTAGAAATTAACTATATTTGTGAACATAATTAAGAAAGGGTTTTTCCTTTCCAAAAGGAAGCCTAAATCCAAAATTATCTTCAGAAAAAAAGGAGATTACCTTATATTTAAGTTTACATAAAGTTTCTTATATGATAGGGAGCTTTCTCAATTGGTTTATTTTGATCAACACACTACTGTTTGAGTAATACCCTAAAGACTAAAACCTTGCTGCTCCAAGTGTGTTCCTTGGAGGCCAGTATCGGCATCATCTGGGAACTGATTGGAAATGCAGAGACTTAGGACCCACTCCAGAGCTACAAAATGAGAATGTGTGCATTTTAGTAGATCACCAGGTGATACATATACACATTAAACTTTGAGAAGCACTAGCCCATTACTCAAAATTAAGCTTGCATGTTTACACAAGTCTCCTGACTAAATCAAATAGGAAGCAAAAAAGAAAAAAAATTAAAAACTTAGTTATGTTATTCTCAGTGTTATAATTTTTTAAAATTAATGTATTTATTTTTATTATGGCAAATATATGTGCAACAAAAATTTTGCCATTTCAACATCTTCACATGTAAAAATCATTGATATTACTTACATCATGTTGTGCAACCATTACCAATAACTGTTTCCAACATTTTTCATCACTGTTATAGAAGATCAGTGCCCCTTAAGCAATGACCACCTCTTTCCCCCTCCTTCTACCCCTAGTAACCACCACCAGTCTTTGGTCTCAACACATCTGTCTATTCTGGGTATTTTGTGTAAGTTGGCTTATACAATATTTGTCCTTTTGTGACTGACTTATTTCACTTGGCATAACGTATTCAAGACTCATCCATGTTGTAGCATGTATCAGGACTTCATTTCTTTTTATGGCAGGATAGTACTCCATTGTATGTGTATGCCACATTTTGTTCATCCATTAATCTATTGATAGAGAGGTAGGTTGTTTCTACATTTTTGCTATTGTGAATAGTGATGTAATGAACATATTTGTGCTTGTATCTGTGACCCTGCTTTCAATTAGTTTGGGTATACGTCCAAGAGTAGAAATACAGGATTGTATGGTAATTCTATGTTCAACTTTTTCAGAACCTCCAAACTGTTTTCTACAGCAGCTGCACCATTTTACTGTCTCACCAGCAGATGACAGTTCTAATTACTCCATTTCTTTGTCAAAACCTGTTTTTTTCCTTTTGTTTTATTTTTTTTTCATCATAACCATGGTAGTGGAGGTGAAGTAACATCACATTTGCATTTCCCTAATTCTTAATGATGTTGAGCATCTTTTTATTTGCATCTTGGCCATTTATATTCCTTCTGTACTCAAAATGGATCAAGAACTTAAATACGAGACTTATTTTTTAACCATAAAATTCTTAGAAGAAAACATAGGTATAATGATTCATGACTTATTATTTAACAATGAATTCTTAGGTATGACTCCAAAAACATGAATAAAAAAAGATAGAGAGATGGGATTTAACCAAATTTAAAACTTATTTTCATGAAAGGACTTTATCAACAACGTGAAGACACAACCTATAAAATACAAAGAAAAATTGGAAACCATGTATCTGGTAAGGTTTTAACATTGGAAATACATAAAGAACTTCAAAAGCTTAAGTACAAAAAGACAAACAGCCCAATTAATATATGGGCAAAAGGATATGAATTCACAATTTAAATCATTGTTGTCATTGTAAAACAATTTTTTTCAGATTATATTAAAAAATAATTGCATATGAACTTTCCTAGGGGTAATCACAAAATACATACAAATCCTTTCAGCTTGGTATGACATTAATGAGGCCACCACATGCAGATTGGGAAAATGGTAGATCTCAATCATATGTAATGGAAATACAGCTGTTTGCTCTAGAAAATTTTGTTAGATGACACAAAATGTTAGTTTCATAAAGATACCAATGTGGAAGATACGTATGGAGAGTATGGAAAACATTGTTTCTTGAAATGAAAGTGGAAAAGGGCCCTATTCCAAAATTAAAGTATTTTTTGTAGAATGATACTTCAAGTATGTGTGTGTACCTAATTTAAATAAAAATAAGCAGACATTTGCAATTGTATGTATATGCCCTACCATTTGTATATCACAATTGACTTAACACTTGTTTCTTTAGACATTTCATTGGAAAAATGGAAGATTATATTATGTGTGGCACATAGCAACTTAAAGTAAGTCTCCAGATCCATAACACTATCCCTCTTTACTCTGAAGAAATTAATGTGTCAACCTTAAATGCTCTATATATAACTATAAATTTCCACAACTATTCCTATTTCTGCAAAACTATTTAGTGAAGCTAATTACCCTTTTTTCTTCTTCAAACATCATCATTAAAACCACAGATAGAACAATGAGAACAATAGTTTGTATGTGTGGGCTATTGGGTAAAATCTACTACCACTCCTATTTATTGTCTAGAAGCAATACTGTAACCTTAAGCTGACTTCAGTCTAGTCTAACTGACTAGACTCCTCAGAATCATTGCAGTGACAGAACAAGAATAGAGAAAAACTATTCCCTTCCAAAACCAAATATGTTCATTTCAAACAAATTATATTTGTGACATAATTTTTTTGATAACCTATATGGAGCCCTGACGGTGCAGTGGTTAAGAGCTACAGCCAAAAACCAAAAGTCTGGCAGTTCGAATTCACCAGCCACTCCTTGGAAACACTATGGGGCAGTTCTACTCTGCCCTATAGGGTCATTGTGAAATGGAATTGATTCAACAGCAATTTTCTTTGAGAGGGGTATATAAAAACTCCTTAAAGGCTACAGATGTTACTATTCATAATATCTATTTTTTTCGTGCAATGTTAATAATTTGTATTGTTTAAATTTCTAGTTAAGCGTGCAGATCACAGAATCCCATCCACATACACCTACTCATTAAAATTTCTTAGGGTGGGATCCAAGAATCTGCACTTTTAAGCAAGCGCCATTTATGTCTTAAATATACAAAAGGGTTTTGAAATCACTAATCCATACTACTTATTGAGAACTTACTATATGCTTTCTTCTTTTGGTTTTTTTTTTTTTTTTTAATCCTTATAAACTCAACTGTTGAAGCAAATCTGAGGTAGTATTATTTTCTCCAATCCACGTTTAAGGAAATTAAGAAAAACACTGTGGAACCATGATCTAAATCACCTCATTAATTTTGCTGTTATAATTCCTACAGAGTTAGTATTACGTGATGAATTATTACGTTGCACTGCACTGTACTGAAAATTAGCCACATGACTTTAAAAATCTATGTATTGCAGCTTTAGCAGTCTTATCCCATGCTCAAATATGCTTCCTCAAACTGATAGTTTTTCTGTAACATTATCACTATTTTTTAAATTCTTGGCTCCCAAATTCAAATGCCAATGAATGCCAGACAGGTATGCATGAATGAACTACGTTCCAGAAAAGAATCAAGTAGGTCTGTTGAAACCCATTGCCCTCAAGACCAGACTTTTATTTTCCAAATTTTTATATGCAAATGTATAGGGATATGTATGTGTATGTGCATAAATATGTGTGTGTGTGGGTGTACATGCATGTACTTCTACGTGTAGGACCCAAAACCCAGTGCCACTGAGTCCACTTCAACTTATAGAGACCCTATAGGGCAGAGTAGAACTGCTCCTCAGGGTTCCCAAGGAGTGGCTGGTGAATTCAAACTGCCAACCCTTTGGTTAGCAGCTGAACTTTAACCACTGTGCCACCAGGGCTCCATGTATATGTATTAATTATTCTCTCAAATATAGTGTGTGGACAAAATTAATAAATCTGGCAACTTCATAATAAAAAGAAACTGATGTTTTTGTTCAGTGTAGTGGAAAAAACAGAGAGTAGAAGGGCTGGATCTAATTGAGTATTGAAGACTTCATCTCGAGATGCCACTATTACTAAGCCCCCTCAAATTGCGACCCTCTAAGAATGCAAAGTTGCCAGATATTCTGATTTTTCAGGATACAACCAAACCCATTGCTGTTGAGTCCATCCCCACTCAAGATAGGGAGATAGATAATATTCCTACAAAATTATCCTGTTTTAAGCATTAAAATATAATTAACTTTTATTAAAACACACACAAATAGCCATCCAGGAAAACATTTTGTGTAACAACCATCACAGATCTAGTGTGCAGGTTGCCATTTGTGATTATAGTCTCAGTGTCACCAAGAAAAAAAAATAAACATAAATTTATACTTACTCGGAAAAAAAAAAATTTATAGGGATCTTCTCTTTGCCTATATTACTTTAAGCCTTATCTTAAATTAGTACCACAATTTAGTCCTAGGAAAAATAAATTGGAAGCCCTTGAGGTTTATAATCTGCATTTTGACATTTGTGGGCTCACAGATGTTCGTTGCACAGCTATAAACCTGCTTTCCAGTCCATATTTCTGTGGAACTAAATGTTCTTGCAAAAGAATTAAGAACCAATATTCTACGTTACGTCACTGAGAACTTACTATGTGTTAGTAACTCTTTAGCCTCATTAAATTTATAAACCACCTAATCTTCAAAACAAGCCTGAGTGGTGGCGTTAGTTGCCAGTAAGTCGATTCTGACTCATGACTACTCTGTGTGTGCAGAATAAAACTGCTTCATAGGGTTTTCAAGCCTGTAACCTTTTGGAAACACATCAAAAGTCTTGTTTTCTGTGGCATCACTGGGTGGATTCCAGCCCCTACCTTTCAGCTAGTAGTCAAGTGGTTAACCTTTGTGCTACCCAGCCACCCATCCCTGAGTTGGTAGTTTTATTTTCTCTGTATTTAATGTTGTGTTGTTGTGTGCCGTCGAGCCAATTCTGACTCATAGGGATCCTAGAGGACAGGGTAGGCTGCCCCATAGGGTCTTCAAGGCTGTAATCGTTATGGAAGCAGGCTGCCATATCTTTCTCTTACGGAGCAGCTGGTAGGTTTGAACTGCCAAACTTTCGGTTAGCACCTGAGTGCTTAACCACTGTGCTACCAGGGCTCTTCTATTTTTAGTAGAACCACAAAAGAATCGCTCTGAAGAAAGACTTCTTTGCCACTGACTTCCAAATCAACATGGTCTCTAGGATCTATTGGTTGTTGCTAAGAGCCAAAGGTATCCTCTCAACCTGGCCCTCCCCAGTTTAAGACCTAAGGCCAGAACATCTCTCAGCACTTAGGTCATTAGCTATTGAATTTTAGCTTTCATCCCTTATCTCTCATCCTCCAATCAATGCATCTTTGCTTGTTTCCATTTTCGTTTTCATAACCTCCCTCTCCGCTAATCTATGCTAACAACCAGACTTTCTTTTACCTCCATGTGCAATATGAAGATGTATTATGAAAATGGGCATTTTCGTAGGCATTTCACTGTTGCTTTTTTAAATGAAAAAAATTATTGAATTAACAAATAAATAAAACTTAAAGTCCTTTATGAAAGGACTGTGGATAAACTATTTCTTTTGACAAATGAGAAGATTTATGCTTGTGATAGTTCAGATTGTGTGTCAACTTGGCTGGAACATGATCTCAGTGTTTTGGCAGTCATATAAGGCTGTGATCACTTCCCTGTTGAGGTGTGATATGTGATCACCCCCATGACAAGATCTGCTATAAGTAGTCAGTTGGTTGAAGGGGAGTTTCCTTGAGTGTGTGGCATGCATCGAGTTTGGGAGGACATTCTCATTCTGGCAGGGCTCAGGGGCTTTTCCTTGTCCCGGATCCTGCAGCTGGCTCCTGTTCATCTGATCGCTGGTTCTTGGGACTTGAACCAGCAGCTTACCTTCGGTCTTGACTGCTGATCTTGGGATTCGTCGATCTTTACAGCCTGTGAGAAAGAACCCTGCTACCCAACCTGGCGACCTTGTTGTGTTTGCCTGCCCTTGTGGCTACGTGAATCAGGAGACGCCTCTATCCTGACCCATGGACTTGGGACATTAAAGCTGTTTCCTTGATATAATCTCTCTCTCTCTCTATATATATATAATTATATGCGTTGCTGATTTTGCTTCTCTAGAGAACCCAGCCTAAGACAATATTGCTCAACTCATACCCTATGGTTACTTATTACGTACTTGTTATACATGGGGCCAGCTGTTATATACCCTTCAAAACGAAGTATTCTATAAAGAATGGTTGTTTCATTTGAATATTGATCAAATAAAACAAAGTATTGGGGATTTCAACCCAACTCTGCCTTTAATTGTAATAATGGAAGCAACTCACCTAATTGCAGTTGCCCATGTACAATGAATGTAGAAGTGGTTTGTTATTTCAAAGCAATGGAAGTGAAAGCATTTAGTGTATGAATTGACTTGTTTCATCAATTTCAGTGAAAAAATTATGCATATTCAAGATTTAATTAAATTTATTCATGATGAAGACAAAACCATTTAATACTCATTGCATATATTAGACAGCTTGTTTTTCTGAAGCTAAAATTTTAAAAAGAGAGAATAATGGGGTTTCTCAACCACTCCCATATGATCTTCATTGATCACTTTTTTTTTTATTGTACTTTGGATGAAGGTTTACAGAACAAACTAGTTTCTCATTAAACAGTTAGTATATATGTTGTTTTATGACATTGGTTAACAAACCCATGACATGTCAACATTCTCTCTTGTCAACCTTGGGTTCCCTACTCCAGCTTTCCTGTTCCCTCCTGCCTTCTAGTCCTTGCCCCAGGGCTGTGCCCCTTTAGTCTTGTTTTGTTTTATGGGCCTGTCCAATCTTTGGCTGAAGCGTGAACCTCAGAAGTGACTTCATTACTGAGCTGAAAGGGTGTCCAGGGGCAATACGCTCAGGGTTTCTCCAGTCTCTGTCAGACCAGCAAGTCTGGTCTTCCTTTTTAAGTTAGAACTTTGCTCTACATTTTTCTCCACCTCTGTCCAGGACCCTCTATTGTGATCATTGTCAGAGCAGTCAGCGGTGGTAGCCGGGGACCATCTAGTTGTACTGGACTCAGTCTGTTGGAGGCCATGTTAGATGTGGTCCATTAGTCCTTTGGACTAATCTTTCCCTTGTATCCTTAGTTTTATTCATTTTTCATTGCTCCCAAAGAGGTGAGACCAGAGAAGTATCCTAGATGGCCACTCACAGGCTTTTAAGAGCCCAGACGCTACTCACCAAAGTAGAATATAGCACGTTTTCTTTATAAACTATGTTATGTCAACTGAGCTAGATGTTCCCCAAATGATCACTTCATTTTTGTATGTATTTTTATAGGTTGAAAATTTACAATAAATACACAAGTGTGTGTGTGTATATGTGTATGTGTGTGCCTTTTGAAATGAAGGCAAAATACATACTTAGATAAAGGAAAGCTAAGAAAATTTGTCAACAGTAAACCTGTTCTAAAATAAATGCTAGTACAATTTTTTTCAGGCTAAAGTGAAATGATACCAGAAGGAAGTTTGGAACTTTAGGAATGAAGGAGAAGCATAAGAGGTGGTAAAGAAGCAGAAGAAGTGATAAACTTATCTGGGTAGGTTTAATAGTTTTCTTTTCTTAAAATGTGCATGACGGTTGAAAACACAATATATAGTACTGTGAGATGGAATTCAATGAATGTACCAAAACCAAAAACCCACTGCCGTTGAGTCGATTCCAGCTCATAGAGACCCTATAGGACAGAGTAGAACTGCCCAATAGAGTTTCCAAGGAGCACCTAGTGGATTTGAACTGCCGACCTCTTGGTTAGCAGCCGTAGCACTTAACCACTACGCCACCAGGGTTTCCTCAATGAATGTGGATGTAATATATATATGACAAGTGTAACAAAAAGGGGGGAAGGTAAAGGGAAATATATAGTTTTAAAACTCCTTCCTTTTTACTTGAAGTGATATAATATTAACTCTTAAGTAGTCTGTGAAAGTTTAAGTATATATTTTGTGATTCCTAAAACTACTTAAAAAATAATACAATGAGTTACAACCAAAAAAAGGAAATGAAATAAAATAGAATACAAACAAAAAACATAAAAACTACTCAAAAGATGAGATTTTTTTTTTTTTATTCAGAAATGTTCAGATAGTTTAATATATATATTTGAACAGGAGCTCTTTAAGACAGTGTATAGCATGTTATGTATTGAATTATGTCCCCCAAGTATATGTAATGGAACCCTAACCCCTATACCTGTGGATGTAATACCATTTGGGAATAGGGATTTATTTGTTAGTTAATGAGGTCATATGATCTAGGGCATATATTAAACCTACTAACTTTTGAAGAAATAAAAAGAGCAGATTAGGCAAAAGAAGAAAGCATAAATGAAGGGGGAGATACGTGCTACTTGGAGTTCACCAAGGAATTAAGGGATGCTGGGTCTACAGAGAGGGAAAGAGATTTTTCCCTAGAGACCATAAAGAGCATTCCCATAGAGCTGCTACCCTGAATTCTGACTTCTAGCTTCCTAAAGTATGAGAAAATAAATTTCTGTTCTTCAAAACTATCCACATGTGGTATTTCTGTTACGACAGCACTAAGAAACTAAGACACAGCATTTCCAAAATCACTTGATGATGCAAACAAAATGTTCAAGGGAATATACTTCTGATATAGATATCAGTGCTTCTTATGCAGAAGCAAAATTTGTTCTATGGAATATTCAGTTCTACAAAAAACATAATAGCTGGGTTTTTATTTTTTTGTCTTATATGTGCTGAAATGGGGGTTAAAAATAAAAACAACAACAAAAAAACATGGAACATGACCTCAGAAGTGAATGATGAAAAGAAGGCAGTCATGCAGAAATACAGGGGAAGACTGTACCAGGCAAAGAAACTACAAAATTTGAAGTCTGGTAGAGGAAGGTAAGTAAAAAAAAAAGAGAGAGAGAGAGATAAAATGACCACAGATGTAGCAAAATTTATTATCACTGACACCAATTGAAAAAATATTGCAAGAAGGGAGTGGTGAATCATATAAAATACTGCTGATACATTCCCACAGAAGAGATCAGGGAATTTTTAATTGACTTTTCCATAGGGTAATCATTGGTGACCTTGAAAAGATGTGTTTCAATAAAGTGGTGGGAATGTAAGTTTGATTCAAGTCGGTTAAAAAACAACTGGGAGATGAGTAAGTATAGACAGCAAGTACAGAAAATATTTTGAAGAGCTTTGCTATGAGGGCAATTGGAAATAGGAAAGTAGCATGTTTTTGATCTGATGTGACACTACTAATGCGATAAGGGTACTGATAATCACAGCAAAGAAGATATTAGTGAGGGTGAAGTCCCTAGATAGTATAAATTCAGGAAAAAGAAGAGTTAGAGGAGGAATAGAAGTAAATGTAGCAGGATAAGGGTACAAATGCACATAGTTTGAAGTGTTTGTCAGTGATAAGATGTATCAGTCAAGGTACTTTGCACAAATCACAAAAAACAGCACTACCCAATTTAAGGTAAGAGCAATTGAAAAATTATATCAGGTAGCCCAAGGTATTGCTTGAGTAATAGAGAACTGGATTTGCGGCTGTGCAGGCAAGTAGAATACCAATAATAGAATTGACCAGGGAAGAGGTTGCCACTTCCAGTTGACATCAGATATTATCAGTGGGGGTAGAATTGTATATTATACAGCACTTCTAAGGCAGATGCTCAGCATAGCCTATAACCAAAAATCTATTGTCATCAAGTAGATTCTGACTCATGACAACCTTATGTATAACAGAAAGAAAAGTCACCAGGTTCTGCACCATTCTCACAATAATGGACATATTTAAGCTCATTGTTGCAGTCATTGTGTTTATCCATCTCATTGAGCTTCTCCCTCTTTTTTTTACTGACTCTCTGCTTTACCTTCTCCAGGAATTTGTCCCTCCTGATAACCTGTCTAAAGTAAGTGAGACAAAGTCTTGCCATCTTACTTCTAAGAGCATTCTGGCTATACTTCTTCCAAGACATATTTGTTCATTCTTCTTGCATCTCTTGGTGTATTCAATATTCTTTGCCAACACCATAATTCAGAAGTGTCAATTCTTCTTTGGTCTTCCATTTTCATTGTTCTGCTTTTGCATACATATGAGGTGATTGAAAATATCATGGCTTGAGTCAGGCACATTTTAGTCATTAAAATGACATCCTTGTTTTTTTTTAATCATCTTTTTTAAACAAAATATTTTTCAGCAGATTTTCCCAATGTAATATGTTGTTTTATTTCTTGATTGCTGCTTCCATGGGTGTTGATTGTTCATGCAATTAAAATGAAATTCTTGACAACTTCGATAATTTTCTCTGCTTATCACCATGTTGCTTAAAATGTATATGAAAATGCAAAGTTAAGGAATAGCTGAACTATATTTAAGAACAAGGTCAAAGAATTCACACTTTCAGTTGTCAGTACTTCCTATAGATACTGTTTACAAGAGGACAGCGTTGCACAATAATAGACAAATAGATCATTCTAATAAAATAGTCCAGAAAAAGACCCACACATATATATAAAAACACCAAAAATGTAGGGTGAAGTTTCATTTACCCTATGATTCAGTAAAGGAGCCCCAATGGCACAGTGCTTAAGCAGCTCAGCTGCTAACCGACCAGCCACTTTCTAGGAGGAAGATGTGGCAGTCTGCTTCCGTAAATATTACAGCCTTGGAAAGCATATGGAGTATTTCACTTCCGTCTTACAGGGTCAATATGAGTCAGAAGCAACTCAACAGCAAAGTTTTATTTTACTTTATTTTATTATTATTATTGATACTGTAAGTTATACCCAGGAGCCCTGGTGACAGAGTGGTTAAGAGCTGGACTGCTAACCAAAACATTGGTAGTTCAAATCTACCAGCTGCTTCTGGAAACCGTATGAGACAGTTCTACTCTGTCCTGTATGGTCCCTATGAGTCAGAATCAACTTGACCGCAATGCGTTTGGTTTTGTTTGTTTTTTTTGGGGGGGGGTGGGGGGAAGATATACCCAAACCATGGTATTTTCAATCACCTCAGATGCATGCGAAAGCCGAACAATGAATAAGGAGGACAAAAGAAGAACTGATACATTGGAATTACGGTATTGATAAGAATATTGAGTATACCATGAATTGCCAGAAAAACACACAAATCTGTCTCTGAAGAAATATAGCCAGAATAGTCTTTAGAAGCAAGGATGGCGAGATTTCATCTCATGTACTTTGGACATGGCATCAGGAGGGACCAGGCATTGGAGAAGGACATAATGCTTGGTAAAGTAGAATCAGTGTAAAAGAGGAAGACCCTCAATGAGATGTAACACAGTGGTTACAAAAATAGGCTCAAGCATAACAACAGTTGTGAGAATGGCACAGAATCAGGCAGTGCTTCCCTCTCTTGTATGTAGTGTTATTATTAGTTGGAACTGACTTGATGGAACCTAACAACAACAATAAGTTTACGTATATAGTATCAGAATAAATGTACGAGGATAGTGAGAGTAAATTTATTCTATTAGCCTCAACCTGGAATTTTTTTATACTGTCCTTCAGTAGCTGAGTTGCTAAGTAAATTAATAAGCAATTGAATTGATAAGGTAGTATATTAATGCAATGATATACTAGACAGCAATAAAAGATAATTAATCACAGCTTTAAGAAAGAATCAATATGTACAAAATTTGCAAATATAACTAAGATAGTGAACTTACAGAATAATATAAACATAATTATTCTTTAAAGTTGATAAACAAGGAACTTTTTTTTTCCTTTTTAAAAAATTGTACTTTAGATGAAGCTTTACAGAGCAAACTAGTTTCTCAATAAACAGTTAGTACACGTACTGTTTTATGACATTGGTTGACAACCCCATGACATGTCAACACTCTCCATTCTCGACATTGAATTTCCTGTTACTGGCTTTCCTGTCCCCTCCTGCCTTCTAGTCCTTGCCCCAGACTGTTGTGCTCCTTTAATCTCCTATTGTTTTATGGGCCTGTTTAATCTTTGGCTGAAGGGTGAACTTCAGAAGTGAATTCATTACTGAGCTAAAACGGTGTCTGGGGACTGTACTCTCGGGGTTTCTCCAGTCTCTGTCAGGCCAGTAAGTCTGATCTTTTGTTAGTTGGAATTTTGTTCTACATTTTTCTCCAGCTCTGTACAGGACCCTCGATTGTGACCCCTGTCAGGGCAGTCAGTGGTGGCACCATATCGTTTTCAAAAATGGTTGTATCATTTTCCATTCCCACCAGCAGTGCACCATCCAGTACTGGACTCAGTCTGGTGGAAGCCATGGTACAGGTGGTCCATTAATCCTTTGGACTAATCTTTCCCTTGTGTCTTTAGTTCCCTTCATTCTCCCTTGCTTCAGACATGGTGAGACCAGTGGAGTATCTTAGACGGCCACTCACAGGCTTTTAAGACCCCAGATGCTACTTACCAAAGTAACATTTTCTTTATAAACTATGTTATGCCAGTTGAGCTAGATGTTCCCCAGGACCATGATCCCCATAGCCCTCAGCCCAGAAATTCAGTCCCTCAGGGAGTTTGGGTGTGTCTATGCAGCGTCTATGACCTTGCCTTGTATGAGTTGTGCTGGCTTCCCCAGTATTGTGTACTGTTTTACCCCTCACCAAAGTTACCATTTATCTATTGTCTATTTAGTGTTTTTCCATTCCCACCCCTCTCCCCCCTCATAACCATCAAAGATTGTTTCTTTTTGTGTGTCAACCTTTTCATGAGTTTTTATAGTAGTGGTCTCATACAATATTTGTCCTTTTGTGATTGACTTATTTCATTTGGCATAATGCCCTCCAGATTCATCTCTGTTATAAGATGCTTTACAGATTCATCATTCTTTTTTGTTTTGTAATACTCCATTGTGTGTATGTACCATAGTTTGTTTACCCATTCATCTGTTGATGGGCATCTAGGCAGTTACCATATTTTTGCTATTGTGAACAATGTTGCAATGAACATGAGTGTGCATATGTCTACTCATATGACAACTCTAATTTCTCTAGGATATATTCCTAGGAGTGGAATTGCTGGATTATATGGTATTTCTATTTCTAGCTTTTTCAGGAAGCACCATGTCATTTTACAAAATGGTTGTATCATTTTGCATTCCCACCAGCAGTGCATAAGAGTTCCAATCTCCCCATAGCCTTTCTAACATTTGTTATTTCCTGTTTTATTGATTTATGCCAGTAATACCAGGGTGAGATGGCATCTCATTGTGGTTTTGATTTGCATTTCTCTTCTTTTTTTTTAATGGCTAGAGATCGTGAGCATTTCCTCATGTCTGTTGGCTGCTTGAGTGTCTTCTTTGGTGAAATGTCTGTTCATTTCCATTACGCATTTTTTAATTGGATTATTTGTCTTTTTCTTGTAGCTTTTAGAGATTAGACCTTTGTCTGATCTGTAATAGCCAAATTTTTTTTCACAGTCTGTAGGTTCTCTTTTCACTCTTTTGGTGAAGTCTTTTGATGAGTGTAAGTGTTTAATTTTTAGAAGATTCCTGTTACCTAGCTTATCTTCTGGAGTTTGAGTATTGTTGGTTATTGTTTCTGTCCTGACAATGTAGTGTATCAGGACCTCTATCATTGATCCTATTTTTTCTTCTATGAACTTTATATTTTCTGGCCTTATATTTAGGTCTTTGGATCCAGTTAGACTTAGTTTTTGTATGTGGTGTGAGGTATCGGCCAAGTTTCATTTTTTTTCTTTTGCAGATGGACATTCAGTTTTGCCAGCAGCATTTATTAAAAAGACGGTCTTCTGCATTTAATGGGCTTTGGGCCCTTCTCTAAGATCAGGTAACCATAAGGGGATGGATTTACATCTGGGTTCTCAATTCTGTTCCACTGGTCAATGTACATGTCATTTTACCAGTACCAGGCTATTTTGACTACAATAGCTGTATAATACGTTCTGAGGTCAGGTAGTGCTACCAAAGAATAACCCCACGATTCCGAGGCCTCCTACTTTATTCTTCTTCTTCAGTAGCGCTTTGGTATCTGGATGAGGATTGCATTGTATTTGTAAATCACTTTGGTTAGAATTGTCATTTTCACAATGTTGAGTCTATTATCCATGAGCATGATATGTTTTTCCATTTATGTAGCTCTCTTTTGGTTTCTTGTAGTAGTGTTTTGTAGTTTTCTTTGTACAGATCTTTTACATCCCTGATTAGATTTATTCCTAAATTTTTTATTTTTTTAAGGACCATTATAAATGGTATTGTTTCCTGATTTCCTTTTTATCTTTCTCTTTATTGATGTATAGGAATCCAACTGATTTTTGTATGTCTATCTTATATCCTTCTAATCTACTGAATTTTTCTCTTATTTTCAGTAGTTTTCTTTTGGAGTCTTTTGGGTTTTCTATGTATAGTATCATATTACCCATAAATAGGGACAGTTTAAGTTCTTCAGTACCAATTTCGATGCCCTTTATTTCTGTTTTTTACCTTATTGCTCTAGCTAGGACTTCCAACACAATGTTAAATAGAAATGGTGATAAAGGGCATCCTAGTCTTGTCCCTGTTCTCACGGAGAATGTTTTCACCCTCTCTCCATTAAGAATGATGTTGCCCATTTGTTTTGCATACATGCCCTTTATTATGTTCAAAAATTTTCCTTCTATACCTATTTTATTGTGAGTTTTTATCAGGAATGGTTGTTGAACTTTGCTGAATGACTTTTCTGCATCGAATGAGATGGTAATGTCATTCTTTTCTTTCCTTTTATTTGTATGGTAGATTACATTGATTGATTTTCTAATGTTGAACCATTCTCTCATACCTGGTATGAATCCTACTTGATTGTGGTGTATTATTTTTTTGATATGACGCTGATTTCTATTGGCTAGAATTTTGTTGAGAATTTTTGCATCTACATTCATGAGAGATATTGGTCTGTAATTTTTTTTTTTTTTTTTTGTGGTGTCTTTGCCTGGTTTTGGTATCAGGGTTATGCTGGTTTCATAGAATGAGTTCAGAAGTATCACTTCTTTTTCTATGTTTTGAAATATTTTGAGTAGTATTGGTGTAATCTAGTCTCTGAATGTTTGGCAAAATTCTCCAGTGAAGCCATCTGGGCCAGGGTTTTTTTTTGTTGGGAGTTTTTTTGTTTGTTTGTTTTGTTTTTAATACCTTTTCAATCTCTTCTCTTGTTAAGGGTCTGTTAAGATTTTCAACATCATTTTGTGTTAGTTTGGGTAGGTAGTGTGTTTCTAAAAATTTGTCCATTTCCTCTAGGTTTTCAAATTTGTTGGAGTATAGTTCATCCTAAAACTCTGTTATGATCCTTTTTATTTCAGTTGGGTCTGTTGTAATGTCCCCCGTTTCATTTCTTATTTGGGTTATTTGCATCGTGTCCTGTTTTTCTTTTGTCAGTTTGGCCAGTGGTTTGTTGATTTTGTTGAGTCTATTGGGTGGGATCAAAGAACCAACTTTTGGTTTTGTTGATTCTACTGTTTTTTTATTCTCTATTTCATTTATTTCTGCTCTGATCTTTATTATTTCTTTCTGCTGGCTGTGGGCTTTCTTTGCTGTTCTCCTTCTATTTGTTCTAGTTGTGTAACTAATGTTTTGAATTTGTCCCTTTCTTCTTTTTTGATATGTGCATCTATTGCTATAAACTGACCTCTGAGAACTGCCTTTACTGTGTCCCAAAAGTTTTGGAATGATGTGTTTTCATTATTGTTTGATTCTAGGAAATTTTTTAAATTCCTTCACTGATTTCTTCTTACCAAGTGGTTTTTAAGCAGGGTGTTATTCAGTTTCCATGTAAGTGATTTTTTTTTCTTTGCTCTTCTTGTTGTTAATTTCTATCTTGATGGAGTTGTGGTCAGAGGATATCCTTTGTATTATCTCAGTGTTTTGGATTTGGTTAAGGGTTGCTCTATGGCCTAAGGTGTGGTCTTTTCTGCAGTACGTTTCATGCTTGTTGGAAAAGAATGTGTACTTTGCAGCTATTGGATGGAATGTTCTATATATGTCTATGAGGTCAAGACATATATGTCTGGTTGTTCCCTTTAGCACTTCTGCATTTTTGTTGAGTTTCTTTCTAGACGTTATGTCCTTTACTGAGAGTGGTGTGTCGAAGTCTCCTACTATTATTGTGGAACTATCAATTTCTCTTTTTAGTGCTATTACAGTTTGTTTTATGTAATTTGTAGCCCTGTCATTGGGTGTGTAGACTTTTATTATGGTTATGTCTTCATGATATGTAGGTTATATCCCTTCTTTGTCTTTTATGGTGGAATTTGTTTTAAAGTCTATTTTATCCGTGATTAGTATTCCTACTCCTGTTGTTTTTTGGTAGTTATTTTCTTGATGTATTTTTTTCCATCCTTTGATTTTTAATAAATTTATGTCTTTATTTCTAAGGCATGTCTCTGTAGACAGCATATTGACAGGTCCTTTTTTTTTTTTTTTTTTTTTTCTTTTTATCCATTCTGTCACTCTCTGTTTCTTTATGAGTGCATTTAGGCCATTTACATTCAGTGTAATTATTGATAGTTGTGAGTTTTTTGCTGTCATCTTTTAGTCCTTTTTTTTTGTGCTGACATTTTCTTTGTTCCTCTTACTCTTTTTTGCTGAATTCCTTTTATTTGTGGATTTCTTGTTTTTACTGAAACTTTATGTTTTTCTTCTTTATTTAGATGAGTAGGTTTGTTAACTTTTTTTATGGTTACCTTGAAATTTACCCTTATCTTCCTAGGTTTGAACCAGTCTATTATTATTTGGTATTGCCTTGCTTTCCTCTCCATTAAAAAGTTCTATACCTACATTGTTTATTCCCTCTTTTGTTGTTCTGATGCTGCTGTCATTTACAGATTAACCTCTCTGGTTCCCTTTTGTAATTCTTTTGGTTTTGGATAGTCCTTGATAGTTCATTTCCTTGGTTTGTATCTGGCTGGTACAATCTCATGTCCTAGGTTCAGGCTGTGATCTGATGATGTTTGTTGTCAGACCGAAGGACTCTCTTTAATAATTCTTGAATATTTGGTTTGGTTTTTACATATTCCCTTAATTTCTTTTTGCTTGGAAATGTCCTAGTTTCACCATCATATTTGAACAAGAGTTTTGCAGGATGTGTTATTCTAGGAAACCCTGGTGGCATAGTGGATAAGAGCTACAGCTGCTAACTGAAAGGTTGGCAGTTTGAATCCACCAGGCGCTCCTTGGAAACTGTATGGGGCAGTTCTACTCTGTCCTATAGGGTCGCTATGAGTCAGAATTGACTCGAAAGCAATGGTTTTGGGGTTTTTTTACAGCCTACAAAACCCTATGGTACAATTCTACTCTGTCAGGTTGGGCTGCTAGGAGTCAGAATAGATTCAACTGTACCTAACAATAACAACAAATGCATATATTGGATAAAGGGAATAGCTTCATATCTATAAGCTGAGCTCCCAACTCAAGCACTAGAAAAAGAAGAGCAAAATAAACTCGAAGCAAGAAGACACTAAACCATAAATATACAAACCAATGAAATTGAAAACATAAAAACAATAGTGACAATCAGTGAATAAAAGAGCTATTTATTTGGAAAAACCAATATAGTTGTCAAACCTTTAGCAATGCAAGAGAAAGAGAGGGAGGCAGAGAGAGAGACAGAAAACAAATTACCAATGAAAGGTGGGGAGCAGACAAACAAGGAATATAACTACAGACCCTGGAGTTATCAAAACAGTAATAAGGAAATACAAAAAACAACTCTGCACTCATAAATTTGACAATTTATATGAAATAGACCAATTTCTTAAAAAGTACAAACTACCACATCTCATCTAATAGGATACAGATAATTTGAATAGATATTACACTATTAAATTTATAATTTAAAATTCTCTGAAAAAATTCTGAGGCTCAACTAGTTTTACTAGAGAAATCTATAAAATGTTTAAAGATGAATTATCATCAATTTTATAAATTTGTTTTGGAAAATTGCAGAGGTGGTGTAGCAGGAATAATTCCACCCCCCACCCAACTATGTCAAAGTCCTAACCCCCAGTACCTGTGATTGCAATCTTATTTAGGAATAGGATCTTTGCAGTTATAATAAGTTGAGATTCTTAAGATGAAATCATCCAGATTTAGGGTGAGCCCTAGATCCAATGTCATTATAAGGGAAAGAACAGAGAGATTTGAGACACACAGACACAGAGAATATCCAGAGGGGAAAGACAAATTAAGATGGAGGCAGAGATTAGAGTGATGCATCTACAAGTCAAGGATCACTAAGGATTGCCATCAACCACAAAAAGCTATGGAAATGATATTCTCTTAGAGCTTCCAGAAGGAACCAAGCCTGCCAACACTTTGATTTTGGAGCTCTGGCCTCCAGCACTGTAAAGAATACATTTTTATTGATTTAGATCATCTAATTTGTGGTGCCACCACTCTGTTGGTTTGTCGTATTTTGGTGGCTTCCATGTGGCTGTGATACTGGAAGCTATGCCACTGGTATTTCAAATACCAGCAGGGTCACCCAGGGTGGACAGGTTTCAGAGGAGCTTTCAGACTAAGGCAGTCTAAGAAGTAGAGTCCGGTTGTCAACTTCTGAAAAAAATGGCCAGTGAAAACTTTACAGATAGCAGCAGAACACTGTCTGATTTAAATGCCAGGAGATGAGTCCCTCAGGTTAGAAGGTGCTCAAAAAAAGTCAAGGATTTCATTCTTTTTGGATCAACAATCAAGGTCCATGGAAGCAGCAATCAAGAAAGCAAACGACATATTGCATTGGGCAAATCTGTGGCCAAAGACCTCTTTAAAGTGTTAAAAAGCAAAAATGTCACTTTGATAACTAAGGTGCATCTGACCCAAGCCATGGTATTTTCAATCACCTCATATGCATGCGAAAGCTCAACAACGAAATAAGAAGACTGAAGAATAATGGACACGTTCGAATTGTGGTGTCGGTGAAGAATATTGAATATACCACGGACCGCTAGAAAAACAAGCAAATCTGCCTTGGAGAGCATACAGCCACAATGTTCCTTAGAAGTTTATGTTTACTGATTTCGTGTTGTTGTATTCCTTTTTATATCTATATTTTCTTTTAAATTTAGTCATTCATATGTGTACTATTCCTGATAATGTAAATGATGTATTGTAGGGAGGCTGGATTATCCTCCTTTAAAAGATGATGGGGTTTCTTTGTAACTGGTAGATTATTTTTTATCATATCAGGTATGCTTTTATTTCTTTTTCTGTTCAGACAGGTCTACTGCAGACCTGTCCTTAGTACTAAGGCATCGTCCTTCCTCTAGAGCAGGGTTCAGCACATTACACTGTGTAGACCATATGCCATCAGCAGCGTATTCTTCTATAGACCCGTGATCTAAGTATGTTTTTTTCTTTTTACATTTAAAGTTTTGTTGAAACAAAATCCAGAAACAAACAAATAATAACCAAAAAACAACAAAGCAATATGAACAGAGGCCATAGCCCTCAAAGCCTGAAATATTTACTGTCTCTCCTTTGATAAAAAAAAAAAAAAAAAAGTCTGCAAATTCCTGCTCTAGGGCAGTGGCTTTCAACTGGAGGCAATTTTGCTCCCCGGGACAGCTTTAGTCCTTGTATTTTTGGGTATTGTGCTACTGTCATTTAGTGGCTAGAGGCCAGGGATGCTGAACATTCTTCAGTGAAAAAGACAACAACAACAATTTTATGGCCCAAAATGTCAATAGTACTGAAGTTGAGAGCCCTTGCTCTAGGCCATGCTACTTAATCATAAAGTGTTGCCCTATTGGAATCTCAGTTGAATGTCCAAATTCTCAGGTTTAGCCATTCTGACTTAGCTGGATTTCAAAATTTTCCCAGTATTGCATGACATGTTTCTCATTGTTCAGCTTGCATTCCCTTAAGTTTTGTTTACTACAAGGCTTAATGGAATCTCATCTTGCCCATGAACAGCCAAGTCCTCAGCACTGGCTCCAAAGAAAACCTGCGTGCAGAATTCTGTGACCTCGCCTCTGTGCGTTTTCTTCCTCTCTGGTACCCTGCCCCACACACTGCACTCGATTAAGCAGCCCTAAACTCAGAACTCTGCCTCCTCATCTGAGCAATACTGTCATGCTCTACTAGGGTCCCAGTGCTTTTATCTTTTAAGTGATAGTTGAAAGACACAGGGTACAGCACATGTGTCTGTCGTTTCTCAAGGATCATAGTCTGTGCTATCTATTATCCTATGACTGAGAACACTTGCCTCATCAATTTTCCAGATTTCTCATTTAACAGATATCTAATTATTTATGGTGGGAAGGCAAGGTTATGAATAGAAGTAAAAGTAGTATTGAGTTATTATATTCTAGTGATTCCAAGTAGACATAAGATAATTTCTATATATATTTGACAGAGATTACAGGAATGGAATAAAGGGGAATATTTTATTGTCATCTAAGAAAGAAAGCCACTCACTTGTGGAACTTTCATTACAGCAGTACTAGATAACTAAGACACTTAAACAAATTTTTTTCCAAATGTAGCCACTATGCATCAACCTCAATTATTCAGAATAATAGGAAGTTTATTTATTTATTTTTGATTACTGATACTTAAAATTTTAAAAATAAATAAAAGTGATGGGCCTAGTAGCTCTATATTTTAAATACCACCCAGCTAATTCTTCAGTGCAGAGTTGAGATTTGCTAGTTTTCCTATTTTGTGCTTTTTGCTCTGATTTTACTTGGGATCTAGTTGATTGATCTTTTCACCATAAAATTGCTCTGAATCATCAAGTACTGTCTTTAAAACTGTGCTTTGAACAATACTGCACCACAATTTTACTTTGCTTGATTACACTCTTCATTAAGCAGAATTATCCCTATATGATTTTTGGTTATTTCCAAAATTCTAGTCATTCTTAGATTGCAAGTACTTATTTGGGTGGGTGTACTATCATTACAGACATAAAAAGGAAGCAACAATCCCCAAGAGTTGTTATGAAACTGTTTTGTATGATGATAGCCTGGTTCTAAAGTATCTGAGATAGACGAGTGCTTTGAGAAATGTTTAAGTTCTCATATATTTTTAAATTAGTTTCATTATTTTGTAGTGACAACCAATGCTATTAATGAAGAAATATAAATTATAATTCCTCTCAAACATTTCTGTTAATGGTGGAAACAGTTTGTATCTTAAAAGTTAGCAATTCAATCTTCCTAAATTGGAATTGCTGAAATACAATCTAGATTAAGTTTATGTTTACTTTTGTACTTTTTTTTTTTTTTTTTTAGAATAAAAGCTCTAACATGCACTGGAACATACAAGATTTCAAGATACATGTTTAAACAAAACAAAAAAATGTTTAGTATACATGAAAGAAATTGTTTAATAATTTGAAAAGTAATACAGAAACCCTGGTGGTGTAGTAGTTAAGTGCTATGGCTGCTAACCAAATGGTTGACAGTTCATATCCACCAGGAGCTCCTTGGAAACTCCATGGGGCAGTTCTACTCTGTCCTATAGGGTCGCTATAAGTCGGAATCAACTTGACAGAAAAGAGTCTTAAAGGATTTATGTATTTTAAGATGATTTTAGCAGCAAACTTTTAAAAGAAATATGTTTGCTTTTTGAATTATTTGCTATATTAAGAGCTATTGCATTTTATCCAATAAGACTAAAAATAATAAATTTTTAAGTTTTTTGGTGAATTTTTTTTCTTTTACTTGATAGATGTTTGATATTTTTGTTTGTGGTAGCATCTTATGAATTTTATTTTTAGTTTTTTTAATTTCTAATATTTTTTAGGATTTTTCTAATCTGTATAAATAAGATTGGCCTATGAATTTGCCTGAATATTTTTTATATAACACTCTGCCCTCAATTCAGTTGGAATATAAAACTAATAGGAAGAGACCGTATGCAACCTGCTACATAAAATTATAATAAGTTCTCTTTTAAAGTTAAATATATGCCTCTTTTAAGAGCAGGAGCAGAGGAATCAACTCTCAAAGGAGCAGCTTCCAAAGATCATAAGGAGGAAATACAGCTGCCAGTAACAGTGTAAATGCAAGATATGGCTATGTTAGATTCAATAAGCTTAACTCTGCTGTGCAATTGTTCTTTGAAAGGTGGAGCTGGATTCATCTTTATGATGAATTGACACAAAGCACCTATCCTTAAAAGGAAATATTTTGGGGCATCCATGACCCTCTTTAGCCAGCTTTGGCCTCAGCAAAGCCACATCCTTATTCAAAGGGATTAAGGAAGTCTTGACAGTCCTGAACAATATAATTGTTTTCTGATTTGCAGATTCTTGGAAACCCCATTCTATCATAGTTCATAAAAAAAAAAAAAGTTCATAGCTCCCTGATATTATTTCAGTAGCTCTGATTCTGAGCTTGGTCCAATGATCCTAATTCATATTTCCCATATAGACATTTGATATTTTCTATCAAATTGGGAAGATCATCTTTAATTTTAATATTAACAACCCTGGTAAAAATCCTGATAATCCTGATAACTCTTTAGGCCTTTAAATTGACATCAATCAATGCACATATTTTATTACTTTAAGATAAAGTCTGTGACTGTATAAAGTAGAAATGGTAGGTATGTATGCCAATAAAATGTAACAGCTTATCTCGAATTGGTAATCCATTTCAAATCAATTAATGGGTTTTATAGGCAGTTATTTTTCCTAGAAATACTAATTTACTATTTTTGAAGTATTATGGCTCTTTTGTAACATGTTAATATGGAAAATTTTACAACTAGAAAATAAAGATAATTATTTTGATTTGAAAGGAGTTGCTTTTGAGAAAGAATATTGGGGTTATGATTGTAGGAGCTTGTACTCCTCTTTAAGTGCATGTTCTTGTTCTATGTACAGACATTTTATACTTTCATAATAACAAGAATCTTTTAAGGAAGAAACATTATTGCATATTTTCACTGACTATACTTCTTCACAAAAATCTTCACTTCAATATATTAATGTAGTTTTGGCAAACTACAAGTCAAATATTCTCAGTCATAATTTAACAACTTTACTGAAAAATGATGCAATGAACTAACAGATAAACTTGTTAAATTTATGTTACATTCTTTGTCTAAAAAGATTCCCTTGGTGGTGCAAATGGATAAGAATTTGACTACTAGCTGAGAGGCTGGAATTCAAACCTACCCAGATGCATCTCTGAAGACAGACCCTGTGATCTGCTTCCAAAAGGTCACATTATTGAAAACCCTAGAGCAGTTCTACTTGGCACACATGTGGTCGTTATAAGTTGGTAATGACTTCATGGCACATAACAACTCTGTCTAAAGCAGAGATTCATAATCTGTGTGTGAAGTTATTGGTCCCTCTGAGGATATGGGACTGGCCTTCAGGAGTTCTGGGAACCCAGAAACTTTATGTATGCATATTTGCAAATACATATGCACATGTTCATTTTCTGGTAGAAACTTCATCTGATTTTTAAATACGTCTTTGACTCAAGAAAGGATAAGAAGGGTAGGACTGGTTTTAGGCTTGAGTGTAATATGTGTTGTTTGAATTTCTCTTTCCTCATTTCCTTATGGTCAGGGTAGCTATGTACTCTGATTTGCCAGCACATTTCCAGTTTACAACTGTTTCCTAGAGTAATTACTATTACTGCTTCTTTCATTCTCAAAAGAGCCTTTGTTTGGAGGCATCTCTGGGTGGACTTGAACCTCCAGTCTTTCAGTTGGCAGCCCAGAATGTTAATCATTTGCATCACCAAGAACCCCACAGTGGGAGCAGTCAATCATACATATGGACATATGTGCAGTTGACTACTCAAAGGGAAGGAGGCAATCCCACTTTGAATACAGCAGACTAAAATGTTCTTGGGAAGAGAAAATAGTCTACCTCTCCCAACACCTTTTCTTTTTGAATGTGGAATTATATTTTTAGATCAACTTTGAAAAGCTGTAGTGAATGAGACCTAATCTGATAATAGCTTCAGGAAAAAAAGTGATACAACCGAACTGAGATTCAGAATAGTTTGATGACCCCAAGCCTGTAAAACTGTGTCCCCCATATTATAGTTTATTGATTAATTCAGCTTTTGTGTACAATCATTGAACCTTGTAAACATTGTATTCATGAGAACTTTTAAACTCGTTTAGTTTTTGATTAGAACAGTCATAGCAATTTTAGATGTGAGGAAGACAGGTTGTTACTTTCCCTCAGGCTAAATGGAACTCGCATCTCCAAACGAATCCATTGTGAGTCTCCAAAGCATTTGATCATATATTCTAGGAAAACAATTTTTGTGACTGTATCCCTTATAAGGATTAAGGGGTGCCTGACCCAAGCCATGGCTTTTTAGATTGACTCATATGCATGTGAAAGCTAGACAACGAATAAGGAAGACTGAAGAAGAATTCAAACCTTTGAATTATGGTGTTGGTGAAGAATATTGAATATGCCATGGCCTGCCAGAATAATGAACAAATCTGTCTTTGAAGAAGTACCACCGGAAACTCCTTAGAAGCAAGAATGGTGAAACTTCGTCTGATATACTTTGGACATGTTACCAGGTGAGACCAGTCCCTGAAGAAGGACATCATGCTTGGTAAAGTAGACGGTCAGTGAAAGAGAGGAAGACCCTCAACAAGATGGATTGACACAGTAGCTGCAATGATGGGCTCAAGCATAATAATGAATGCGAAGATGGCAAAGGACTGGGCAGTGTTTTGTTCTGTTGCACACTGAGTCACTATGAATTGGAACCAACTCAACGGCAACTAACAACAAGTAACATCCCTTATAAATGTATTATTATTTACAAATTACATGTTGTGCTTTAAATACAAAATTAAAAAACCAAAAACCAAACCCATTGCAGTCAAGCTGATTCCTACTCATAGAGACCATCTAGGATAGAGTAGAACTCTCCCATAGAGTTTCCAAGGAGCACCTGGTGGATTTGAACTGTCGACCTTTTGGTTAGCAGCTGTGGCTCTTAACCACTATGCCACCAAGGTTTCCAATACAAAATTAAATATAATTAAAACCCAGTGTTGTCTTTTTATTGATAAGTATACACAGGAATTCTAATATTTCTTGGCTTTACCTACCACGCTTTAATTTCTATCTACTTCTAACCCTAAACCTAATCCATTGCTGTCAAGTTGATTCCATGACTCATAGTGATCCTATAGGACAGAGTAGAACTACCCCATAGGGTTTCCAAGGGGCACCTGGTGGATTCGAACTGCCAACTTTTTGATTAGCAGCCACAGCTCTTAACCACTATGCAGGCAGCGTTTCCAATTTCTACTTCTAGAGATAGAAAAAGAGTGCATATGCCACGGTTTTGCTGGGAGGATTATATTAACCAATGTACGTCTAGTGCTTAGAATATTAAGCATTCAAAAGATGCTAACTACTCTTATCATTTTATTCCAATGGATTATATACTCTTCACCCTCTGGGGTTCACATAATACATTTAGAAGTTCACTATTTTAAAATGCTGTTACTTTCTATAATTTTTTTTTTTTTTTCACCCAGTGACCTAATTGACTAATTTGCTTATATCTTAGTCTTGGCTTGGGATTAAAAAATACATGTTGTAATAGATAACTGAATGATTTTGTAATTGTAATATCAATTATTAATCATGAAAGTTAGCCAAATATGTATCCCTCTCTATTCGTATTTTATCATTTGAAAATTATAATATCTGTGTTTATTCTCTACACCATAAATTGATGTAAGGATTGAGGTTTAGTGTATGAAAATTATTTAAAAGTTATTAAGGGCAGCAAAGAGAATAATGTATATTGAATACTTACTATATTGTAGGCTCTATGCTAGGTGCATTATGTGAGTAAATCAGATGTCTATAAAATAATAATTATATTATTTGCAAGAATAAACTTAAAAAAGTGTTACAGATGGTTATGAAATATTTGTTTAATGAATTAAAGCTCTAAACTAAATCACAATATTCTGATGAGGGTATTCCCAAAACTCACTGCTGTTGAGTTGATTCCAACTCATTGCAGCCCTATACGACAGAGTAGAACTGACCCATAGGGTTTCCAAGGAATGCCTGGTAGATTCAAACTTCTGACCTTTTGGTTAGAAGCCATAGCTGTTAACCACTACACCACCAGGGTTTCCAGTTAGGGGATAGGTCTAGCAAATTCAAATTAATATATAATTTTCTATAATTTCATATCAAATTTTTTTTGTACTACTCAGGCTACCATTTGCCAAAATTTGAGGGCATAGAGGATCTCTCTTTCTGTGTATGCCTTCTCTGACACATACCAAATAGCTTTAAATCTAATCATTATTGATTATAATGATTAGATTACAATGATTATTGGGGCCTCACTACATAGGCATGATTTATTGAATTCTTGTCCATGTAGTTGAACTAGCCTCTAGTACCTTTACCCTAAGGCCTGGCTAATATCACTTGCTGGCTATTTTGGCATAGCTAGTCCTTGTGCAGTGGTTAAGAGCTAGGCTGCTAACCAAAAAGTTGGCAGTTTGAATCCACCAGCTGCACCTTGGAAACCCTATGGAGAAGTTCTACTCTGTCCTATAGGGTCCCTATGAGTTGGAATCGACTCCATGGTAACAGGTTTGGTTTTTCTTATTCCTCACTCAAGGGTCATTCCATTAGCATAACCTATGGGATGTAGCCTGGAGCCCTTCCATGAATAACAAAGACTCCAATCACCAAGAAAATTCCAAGGGTTTAGAGATTACCTACTAGGAACCAATGACTAAGACCAAATTCTTTGTGTATAGCTACTCGCGCATTCCATATAGACCAAGAAAAAAACTCCATAGCCTTCTTTGCATAGCCATCTCTTCATTTTCCACATCCTAGAAAATGCAAAACTTTAGGAACAGGGCAGATAAGTGGTTGCCAAGCAGTTGAGATTGGGAGAAGGGAAAAACTATAGAAAGATAAGAGGAAATTTTGGGGGATGATATAACTATTCTTTAGCTTGATTGTGATAGTGCTTAAACAACTTTATACATTTTTCATAGGTCATTTACCTGCATACAAAACATGTGAATTTTGCTTTATGTAAATTAGGCCTTAATAAACTTTACCTAAAAAACCTAATTTAATAGTGTATGTAATCTAGTCCCAATGTATATCAGTTCTGCTATTGAATTTCAGACAAAGTTCTTCTTAAAAGTAATATTTTATGTATCTTGTCAAAAATAGAACTTCATTTTCTTTTGTTTATTTTCAACCTTGAAAATTGAAGCTTTGAAAACTATGGTGATTCTACATCCAAGTCAAATTTTTGGAATATTGGAATTATTAATACTAAGTTTGCATCAGGATGGTGTTGAGCAATGAACATAAGAGTTTGACATAAAATCAACTGAATTTCAAATCTCAATTCTGCCACAATATGAATAAAACACAACAGTGACATTGTGGCATTTAAGTCCCTGCATTAAAAGCACTTATCACATAGCCTGTCACTTCTTAGTATGCAGTAATAATTAGATCTCCTTGCCTTCTGTAGATAAGGGAAATGAAGGTACTTCTGTGATTTACCCCAAGGTCAAAACTTGTAGTTAGTTACTAGGAATCTAAAGTCAGGTTTTTGATATCACATTCCATGTCGTCTACCTGTATGATACTTCCCTAACTCCTTACTATGAACTACTCTCAATATTTCATTGAATAATGGTTCCTTATATGAAGCAGACTATAAGATACATCTAAATAAGAGTCCACTGACTGAGTAACCATTGCATTAGAATGGAAAAATTAGAATCAAAATATTAGAAGAAAACTATAGTTTTTTTTTTTTTTTTAAATCTCTTCCATTGTATGATGGAGATATTAAGACTTGGTTACCTATTATACATGCTTTTTGTATAGATTGTTTTATAAAAATGTTTCTTTGCAAACATGTTTTTCTAATACTGCTTATATAATCAACATTAACATTAAGATTCTAATAATGCAATTATTTGAATATTCAAGTATTTCAGTGAAGGAGAAAGGACATCATTCAAGTATGCTTAAATGTTTTGTGTTATGAGGGTTACCTAAATAACTAATAAATATAGTGCTCTATATTTTTTTTATAGATTATAACATGCTTTCCATATTAGAAGGAATTAGCCTTATAAAATAAGGGTCAATTAACACCGAAAAATAAATGATTATAATTGTTATTATTCCCATCATCATTATTTCTTATACTTAGTTGAACAGTGCAAGTTTACATTAAGCAATTTGTCCAGAGTATTGGAATGGACAACTCCTTATAAGAATAAGGCTCTGAAAGAGTTGTCCTGTGCATGTAAATGTCTAGAAAAGCTCCGTCTCCAGCGGATAATGAATACAGCAATGAAGATTGTCTCGTCTCAAGATTTTATAAATGGGAGAAAAGTGCCTCCTGAGAACTCCAAACCCTTGCTTCTTATGCGTGTGGCATCCATATTTACTCTACCTTTGTGACGACAAAAAAAAAAAAAAAAAAATTTTTTTTTTGGTGACTAAGTCATCCCAAGTTGGGAAATTGAACAGTAATCCTACACTAATGAAAATTCTGGAGTGGTAATCAGAAGCTAATGTCAATCTACTCTGAAAAAACTTCCACAAGCTGGAGCACAAAAGAATTCTATGGGTGGAGAATTTACAATTTAAAAAGTATAACCTATATGAGGAATCACAGGATGCAAAACAGAACTAGAGTATTAAACAAATAACTAAAATGAACTTCTAGAAATAAAAAAAAAAATCAGTGAAATTAAAATATAGTAGATGAGTTGAACATTGGATTATATATAGCTGAGAGATAACTAATGATATGGAAAATAGATCTGAAGGAATTATCCAAGATGTGACCAGAGTCCTGTGGAAATTTGATTAAGAGACCTGGAGAATAGGATAAGACATTTCAGTATAAACTAATAGGAGTAACAGAATATGATAAAAAACATTTGATGAGGCAATACTCAAAGAGATAAAGTTGGATAAATTCAAAGTGTTGAAAAAATGGCAAACCACACACCTGAATATTTTAATGAAAGTGAAGAACATCAAAGAAAGAATTATCTTAAAAGGAATCAGAGAAAAAAAAATTACCACAATAATTAAGATGACTATTTTTTTTATGAGTCAGAATTGACTGGATGGCAGTGGGTAGATTTACGTTTACTTTAGAGATCGTAAAAATGGTGACTAAATGTAATGGATGAGTAAAAATGAGGTAAAATTAATTTACTATAAAAACAATTTGTAGGATAGGGTGTACCGGTGATCTACACTGCATCATTCTTAGTTCCTTACATTGTTCAAGATTATTGTAGAGATGAAAATATAAACTTTATTTTTTTAATGTATACACTTGTTTATTGTAAGGTAGTCAAGGCAAGGCACACAAGTAAGAGCTCACAACATGCATTTAGAACCAGATAATCAGAATTGACAATTACAATGTTAGTTTAATGGTTAGGGTCCAAATCATTAGACTTTAGGTGTTTAACTTTAAAGAGTGGTACCAGGAGAAGACTTGACCACCGCTTGTACTCGGTGAAGGTCCCTCGTACTTAGAATCTGAAGTGGGCAGCAGCAGACAGAGTCTCAGTAGGCTGTCATCTTCAGAGAGAGTAAAAGGCTAGAGAAAGATCTCTTTGCCTCTGACTTCTCTCCCTAAATGAACCAAAGTCTTCGGGTTTATATATTATTTTCTAACCTTGGCCTCACACTATTAGGTCCAATGTGATGTCAAAGACTAATATGTTATGTCTTCTCTCTAAGGTTACAGATGAGGCAAATGTTGCATCTTTTCTTCAATGTTTGAGGTTAGGGAGGTTGTTTACAATGATGTCTCAAGGCTAACTTACAAACATTAACTACATGTTACATTTTTGTTTATCACAGTATGCAGGGGCAAAGTCAACTTAAAGGTTGTTTACCACGATCTTCACAGGCATCTATTTTTCTATTTTTAAGTGCTGAAATTTTCTACTTTTGAGTCACATAAGTGACTTGTGCATCTGTGGCTTAAGAACATTTACATAACAATGCCTAAGAAACCAAAAACCAAATCATTGCCATCGAGTGGATTCCGACTCATAGCAACCCTATAGGATGGAGTAGAACTGCAGCATATGTTTGTAAGGAACAGCTGATGGATTCAAACTGCCCCCTTTTGGTTAGCAGCCATATCTCGTAACCACTGTGCCACCAGGGCTCAGCAATGCTTTATAAATATTACAAAAACACATCACATTGCCTTGTACATATTGATTTGAGAGCATTACAGAAATTGCATAATATACTGGGTTTTTTATATAACAATATCTTTTGAAATAAGTTACATGGGAGTTGTTTTACAGTCCAGCTAAGGATAGAATACCTTTTTGCCTTGCTCTTCCTTTAAATATATTTTTTTAAATTGTACTTTAGATGAAGGTTTACAGAGCAAATTAGTTTCTCGTTAAACAATATACATACTGTTTTGTGACATTGGTTGCCAACCCCATGTCTTAGTCATCTAGTTCTGCTATAACACAGGTATGGCAAGTGGATGGCTTTAACAAAGAGAAACTTAATTTTCTCACAGAGGAATTCTGGTTGAATGGTATTTTATAACTTTGATAACTGCTAGATTTCTGCAGCAAATTTAGAAAGATATATCACAATTCTCCTCCACAGAACACTATTTACATAGGTATTAATAAGTGGCACATGAAAAATAGATTCTGTCATCAATTAAGTTTGGGAAACCATGAGTGAAACAGTGAGATTCTTTTACTGCAGGGCTTAGACCATTTATGCTAAACGTCAAGAAGGTATGTAGAATAAGCCATGTTCCCTGAATATTGCAACAAGGAACATTCCATTTTAGAATATTTTTAAAAATTAATGTTTTGAAGAACATACTTTGTAAGACAAGCAACTGAGCATCTTAGGCCAGTCTTGGAAATAGTGCTATGTCAAATATTCTTTTTTTTAAAATTAATTTTTATTGTGCTTTAGGTGAAAGTTTACAAATCAGGTCAGTCTGTCATATAAAAATTTACATACACCTTGCTATATACTCCTAATTGCTCTCCCTCTAATGAGATAGCACAGTACTTCCCTCCACTCTCTCTCCTCGTGTCCATTTGGGAAGCTTCTGGCACCCTATGCCCTCTCATCTCCCCTCCAGACAGGAGATGCCACCATAGTCTCATGTGTATACTTGATCCAAGAAGCTTGTTCATCAGTATCATTTTCCATTCCCTATTCCAGTCCAATCCCTGTCTGAAGAGTTGGCTTTGGGAATGGTTCCTGCCCTCAGCTAAAAAAAGGTCTAGGGTCCATGGCCTCCAGGGTCCCTCCAGTCCCAGTCTGTTTTTTTTACAAGAAATTGGAGTCTGCATCCCACTGTTCTTCCTCTCCCTCAGGATTTCTCTGTTGAGTTCCCTATCAGGGCAGTCATGGTTGTGGCAGGGCACCATCTAGCTCTTCTGTTCTCTGGCTGAGGTAGTCTCTGGTTTATGTGGTCCTTTCTGTCTCTTAGGCTCATAATTTCTTTGTGTCTTTGGCGTTCTTCATTCTTCCTTGTTCCAGGTAGGTTGAGACCAATTGATGCATCTTAAATGGCTGCTTGCTAGTGTTTAAGTCTCCAGACGCCACTTTCCAATGTAGGATGCAGAATGTTTTCTTAATATATAGATTTTATTATGCCAATTGACTTAGATGTCCCCTGAAACCATGGTCCTCACACACCCGCCCCTGCTATGGTGGTCTTTGAAGTGTTCAGTTTATTAAGGACACTTCTTTGTTTTTGGTTTAGTCCATTTGTGTTGACCTCTCCTGTATTGTGTTTTGTCTTTCCCCTCACCTAAAATGAAACCTATCTAATATCTAATCAGTGAATACCCCTCTCCCTCCCTCCCTCCCAGCCCCCTCTTGTAACCATCAAAGAATATTTTCGTCTCTGCTCGAGCCATTTCTCCAGTTCTTATAATACTGTTCTTATACAATATTTGTCCTTTTGCAATTGACTGATTTCACTCAGCATAATGTCTTCCAGATTTCTCCATGTTATGAAATGTTTCATGGATTCAACACTACTCCTTATTGGTGCATAGTATTCCATTGTGTGAATATAAAATAGTTTATTTATCCATTCATCTGTTGATGGGCACCTTGGTTGCTTCCAACTTTTTGCTATTATAAACAATGCTGCAATGAACATGGGTATGCAAATATCTGTTCGTGCAAAGGCTCTTATTTCTCTAGGATATATTCTGAGCAGTGAGATTGCTGGATCATGTGGTAGTTCTATTTCTAGCTTTTTAAGGAAGGGCCAAATTGATTTCCAAAGTGGTTGTACCATTCTGCAATCCCACCAGCAGTGTATATGTGTTCCAGTTTCTGTGCAACCTCTCCAACATTTATTATTTTGTGTTTTTTGGAATAATGCCAGCCTTATTGAAGTGAGATGGAATCTCATTGTAGTTTTGATTTGCATTTGTCTAATGGCTAATGATGGTGAGCATTTCCTCATGTATCTGTTAGCTGCCTGAAAGTCTTCTTTAGTGAAGTGCCTGTTCATATACTTTGCCCATTTTTTAATTGGGTTGCCTTTTTGTGGTCGAGTTTTAGCAGAATCATGTAGATTTTAGAGATCAGGCACTGGCTGGAAATGTCATAGCTGAAAACATTTTTCCAGTCTGTAAGTAATCTTTTTTACACTTTTGGTGAAGTCTTTGGATGAGCATAGGTGTTTGATTTCTAGGAGCTCCCAGTTATCTGGTTTCTCTTCAGCATTGTTAGTAATGTTTTCTATTCTGTTTATGCCATGTATTAGGGCTTATAACATTGTCCCTATTTTTTCTTCCATGATCTTTATCGTTTTAGACTTTATATTTATGTCTTTGGTCCATTTTGAGTTAGTTTTTGTGCATGGTGTGAGATATTGGTCTTGTTTCATTTTTTTGCAGATGGATATCCAGTTATGCCAGCACCATTTGTTAAAAAGACTACCTTTTCCCCAATTAACTGACATTGGGCCTTTCTCAAATATCAGCTGCTCATATATGGATGGATTTATGTCTGCATTCTCAATTCTATTCCATTGTTCTATGTCTGTTGTTGTACCAGTATCAGGCTGTTTTGAATACCGTGGCGGTATAATACCTTCTAAAATCAGGTAGAGTGAGGTCTCCCACTTTGTTCTTCTTTTTCAATAACGCTTTACTTATCCAGGGCCTCTTTCCCTTCCGTAAGAAGTCGGTGATTTGTTTCTCCATCTCATCAGAAAAAATGTTGTTGGAATTTGTATCGGAATTGCATTGTACCTATAGATCGCTTTTGGTAGAATAGACATTTTCACAATGTTAAGTCTTCCTGGCCATGGCAAGGTATGTTTTTCCACTTATGTAGGTCTCTTTTGGTTTCTTGCAGTAGTGCCTTGTAGTTCTCTTCGTATATGTCTTTTAAGCCTCTGGTTAGATTTATTCCTAAATATTTTATCTTCTCGGGGGCTACTGTAAATGGTATTGATTTCGTGATTTCCTCTTTGATGTTCTTTTTGTTGCTGTAGAGGAATCCAGCTGATTTTTGTATGTTTATCTTGCATCCTGATACTCTGCTGAACTCTTCTATTAGTTCCTGTAGTTTTTTTTTTTTTTTGAGGATTCCTTAGTGTTTTCTGTGTGTAAGATCATGTCATCTGCAAATAGAGTTACTTTTACTTCTTCCTTAACAATCTGGATACCCTTTGTTTCTTTATCTAGCCTAATTGCTCTGTTAGGACTTCCAGCACAATGTTGAATAAGAGTGGTGATAAGAGGAATCCTTGTCTGGTTCACTTTCTCAAGGGGAATGCTTTCAGAATCCCTCCATTTAGGATGATATTGGCTGTTGCCTTTGTATAAATGCCCTTTATTTTGTTGAGGAATTTTCTTTCTATTCCTATTTTGCTGAGAGCTTTTATCATGAATAGGTGTTGAACTTTGTCAAATGCTCTTTCTGCATCAATTGATAAAATTATGTGGTTCTTTATGGTAGATTACATTAATTGTTTTTCTAATGATGAACCATCCCTGCGTACCTGGTATAAATCCCACTTGGTCATGGTGAATTTTTTTTTTTTTTTTGATATGTTGTTGAATTGTATTGGCTGGAATTTTGTTGAGGATTTTTGCATCTAAGTTCTTCAGGGATATAGGTCTGTAATTTTCTTTTTTTGTGGCGTCTTTACCTGGTTTTGGCATCAGGGACATGTTGGCTTCAAAGAATAAGTTAGGGAGTATTCCATCCCTTTCTATGCTTTGAAATACCTTTAGTAATAGTGGTGTTACCTCATCTCTGAAAGTTTGGTAGAAGTCTGCAGTGAAGCCATCAGGGCCAGGGCTTATTTTTGCTAGGAGTTTTTTGATTATCTTTTCAATGTCTTTTTTTGTTATGGGTCTATTTAGTTGTTCTACTTCTTTTTGTGTTAGTTTAGGTAGGTAATGTGTTTCTAGGAATTCATCCATTTCTTCTAGGTTTTCAAATTTGTTAGAGTATAATTTTTTGCAGTAATCTGATATGATTCTTTTTAATTTCAGTTGGGCCTTTTGTTATATAGCCCATCTCATTTCTTATATGGGTTATTTGTTTCCTTTCCTGTATTTCTTTAGTCAGTCTGGACAATGGTTTATCAGTTTTGTTAATTTTTTCAAAGAACCAGCTTTTGGTCTTGTTAACTCATTCAATTGTTTTTCTGTTCTCTAATTCATTTAATACTGCTCTAAATTTAATTTTAATTATTATTTGTTTTCCTCTGATGCCTGAGGGTTCCTTTTGTTGCTCTCTTTCTATTTTGTTCAGTTTAGGGACAGTTCTTTGATTTTGGCTCTTTCTTCTTTTTGTATGTGTGCATTTATTGATATATATTGAGCTCTGAGCACTACTTTTGTTGTGTCCCAAAGGTTCTGATACGAAGTGTTTTCATTCTCATTGGATTCTATGAATTTCTTTTTTCCATCCTTGATGTTTCCTATAACCCAGACTTTTTTGAGCAGGGTATTTTTCAGTTTCCAAGTATCTGATTTCTTTTCCCTGATTTTTCTGTTACTGATTTCTACTTTTATGGCCTTATAATTTGAAAAGATGCTTTGTAATATTTCAATGTTTTGGATTCTGCAAAGGCTTGCTTTATGAAGTAATATGTGGTCTATTTTAGAGAATGTTTCTTTTACACCAGAAAAAGAAAGTATACTTTGCACCTGTTGGGTAGAGTGTTCTGTATATGCCTATGAGGTCAAGTTGGTTGATTGTGGCGTTTAGATCTTCCGTGTTTTTATCGAGCTTCTTACTGGATGTCCTGTCCTTCACCGAAAGTGGTGTGTTGAAGTCTGCTACTATAATTGTGGAAATGTCTATCTCACTTTTCAATGCTGTTAGAGTTTGTTTTATGTACGTTGCAGCCCTGTCATTGGGTGCATAGATATTTAATATGGTTATATCTTCCAGATAAATTGCCCCTTTAATCATTATGTAGTGTCCTTCATTATCTTTTGTGGTAGATTTCACTTTAAAGTCTATTTTGTCAGAAATTAATATTGCCACTCCTGCTCTTTTTTGATTGTTCTTTGCTTGATGTATTTTTTCCATCCTATGAGTTTTACTTTGTTTGTGCCTCTAATTCTAAGGTGTGTCTTTTGTAGGCAGAATATAGCTGGATTATGTTTTTTATCCAATCTGCAACTCTCTATCTCTTTATTGGTGCATTTAGTCCATTTACATTCAGCGCAATTATAGATAGCTTATGGGTTCAGTTACATGTGAAAGCTGGACAATGAATAAGGAAGACCGAAGAAGAGTTGTGCCTTTGAATTGTGGTGTTGGTGAAGAATATTGAACATACTATAGACTGCCAAAAGAACGAACAAATCTGTCTCAGATGAAGTGTGGCCAGAATGCTCCTTAGAGGCAAGGGTGGCAAGACTGCGACTCACATACTTTGAGCATGTTGTCAGGAGGGATTAGTCCCTGGAGAAGGACATCATGCTTGGCAGAGTACAGGGTCAGCGGAAAAGAGGAAGATCCTCAGCAAGGTGAATTGACATAGTGGCTGCAACAATGAGCTCAAGCATAACAATGATTGTAAGGATGGAGCAGTACTGGGCAGTGTTTGGTTCTGTTGTGCATAGGGTCGCTAAAGGTTGAAACTGACTCGACGGCACCTAACAACAACAACATGGGTTCGATGCTGTCACTTTGATGCCTTTTTTGTGTGTTGTTGACAATTTCATTTTTCCACTTACTTTTTTGTGCTGAGAAGTTTTTCTTTGTAAATTGTATGTTCCTGTTTTTCATTGTAGTTGAATTTGTTTTTGCTGAGTCCTTATGATTATCTTTTTTTTTTTTTTTTTTGAAGTATGGAATTGTTAGACCTCTTTGTGGTTACCCTTAATGTTTACCCCTATTTTTCTAAATAAAAATCTAACTTGTATCACCCTATATCACCTTCATTTCCTCTTCATATGGAAGATCTATGCCTGCTGTATTTAGTCCCTCTTTTTTGATTATTGTCATCTTTTACATAATGACATCAATGATTCCCTGTTTTGAGCTTTTTTCTTTATTAATCTTTTTTTTTTTTTTATGATTTCCCTAACTGAGTTGATATCAGGATGTTCTGTTCTGTGACCTTGTGTTGTGTTGGTATCTGATATTATTGATTTTCTGACCAATTTCCTTTAGTATTTCTTGTAGCTTTGGTATGGTTTTTGCAAATTCTCTAAGGTTGCATTTATCTGTAAATGACTTAGTTTCACCTTCATATTTGAGAGAGAGTTTTGCTGGGTATATGATCCTTGGCTGGCAGTTTTTCTCCTTCAGTGCTCTCTATATGTCATCCCATTGCCTTTTTGCCTGCATGGTTTCTGCCAAGTAGTCCAAATTTATTCTTATTGATTCTCCTTTGTAGGTGACTTTTCGTTTATCCCTGGCTGCTTTTAAATTTTTCTCTTTATCTTTGGTTTTGGCGACTTTGATGATAATATGCCTTGGTGATTTTCTTTTGGGATCTATCTCGTATGGGGTTAAATGAGCATCTTGGATAGATATCCTTTCATCTTTCATGATGCCAGGGAAGTTTTCTGCCAACAGATCTTCTACTATCCTTTCTGTATTTTCTGTTTTCCCTCCTTGTCCTGGAACTCTAATCACATGCAAGTTATTCTTCTTGATAGAGTCCCACATGATTCTTAGGGTTTCTTCATTTTTTTAAATTCTTTTATCTGATTTTTCTTCAAATGTATTGGTGCCAATTGCCTTATCCTCCATCTCTCCAATTCTGCATTTCAATTCCACAATTCTGCTCCTCTGATTTCTGATTGAGTTGTCTAATTCTGTAATTTTATTCTAAATCTTTTGAATTTCTGAACGCTGTCTTTCTATGGATTCTTGCAGCTTATTGAATTTTTCACTATGTTCTTGAATAATCTTTTTGACTTCTTCAACTGTTTTATCTGTGTGTTCCTTGGCTTTTTCTGCACATTGCCTTATTTCATTTCTGATGTTATCCCTGATGTCTTGAAGTGTTCTATATATTAGTCTTTTATATTCTGCATCTGGCAATTCCAGGAATATATCTTCACCTTGGAAAGGTCTTGATTCTGTGATTTGGGGGTTTGTAGAAGCAATCATGGTCTGCTTCTTTATGTGATTTGATATCGACTGCTGTCTGAGGAATCTAAAAGTTATTGTAGTTATTTATTTTATATTTGCTCACTGAGTCTTATCTTCTTGTCTTGTTTTTGTTTCAGTATATCCAGATGGGCTACTAGAGTGCACTAACTTGATTGTTGGAATCTTTGAACCTCTTATGTCCTGTTACCAGCTGGTTAGAGCTGTTACCAGGTATATGAGCCTATGAGTTCATTCACTATTCTTGAATAGAATCAGCTTAGGTGTTCTGATTTTGGGTCATGTAGTCTGTGGCGTAGGCTCTCACCTACTATCTTAGAGGAGTAGTCATGACGGTTGTATGCACCAGTTTCTAGTAGCTGCAGGGAGTCACACTCCAAGGAAGGCAGGGAGCTGACAGCCTTCCCCCAAGTGCCAGTGAGGAAGAAGCATCTCTGTTCTCTAGAGTGCTCTGGTGGGTGGGCTCTGCAGTTGTACCTTAGGCACCCAGTGCTTATACCTCTAAAGACTGGTAGGCACCACTATTCTCAGACCCTTTTAGCAGGTGGCTAGGTGGTATAGATGGACCTCAGCCCTCAGTTCCCTGCTGTGGGTCAGTAAGGGCTCTGTTTAATAGGTAGAGCTGTATCAGACCTCCAAAACCTGCCTCTCCACTGCTCAGCTGAAACCATTACAGTCAGACCTCTAACAGAATTGCCTTTGCATTATAATAGCCACCTGGTTCCATGCAGGGGTGAAAGCTAAAGACTGTGTATCTCTTATGCCTGCATGGAGCTGCTTCTGTTCTGTTCTTCCAGTTAAGGGAAGTCAGGAAAGGACTTTTCCCCTGATTATTAATTGTTGCTTTTTCCAGGCCAGAAGAATGAATCAGAGGAAAAAAAAAAAGCAGAGCACTTCTCTCTCTGGCCCAGGGAATTTGAATGTTAATAAAGCCAGCTGGGGCAGGGAGGGGACGAATCAGATAGATAGGAGAGAGTAGTGCAGTAGCATAGGCAAAATCACTTATCTTTGTGTTGAGGGCTGTTTTATCTGAGATTCCAGAGGGGTGTGTAGCCTGTGTGCGCAGGCTGGGTCCCAGCGGAGATTGCCCCAGGGGGTTAGGGCTGTGTCCCGTGCTTGTCTTGTCTTAGGAAGCCACCATCAGCCCTTCCACACTAACTCCAAAGCCCAGTACCAAGGGATCAGGGCTGGGGCGCTGTGCACTTGGCTCTGGAACGGGTCACTGCTTCCGTGCTGTCTCTTGTTTCCTTGTAAGCCAGGTCAGTGTGTAGTCTGTGTGTGCTGGCTGTGTCCCTCCTGAGATTGCCCCAGGGGGTTAAGGCTGTGTTTCGTGCTTGCCTTGTCTCTGGAAGCCACAATCAGCCCCAGCACACTGGCACCAAAGCACCCCACCAAGGGCTCAGGACAGGGGCGCTGAGTGCCAGGCTTCAGAACTAGTCACTGCTTCAGCGTGCTCTCTTGCTCACCTGTCACTCAGGTCAATTCCTTAGTTCTGTGTTTGATGGTCAGGGTTCGTAGATTGTCATGTATGTAATTGAGTCACTGGTTTTTTCGTGTCTTTGTAGCAAGAGGGTTCAGTGGAAGCTTCAGCCTAGTGAGCCATCTTGGTCCCACTAATAGTCTTTGATAAATAATACTTTATGCTGGATAAGAAAATTAGGTGGCCTGTTTCACTCTGTAATCATAATTGACACAGTTGTCTGAATGCACTGGAAAAATTTGAATGACAGGATAAGTTTTGCGCATGTATAATAGATGATTGTAAGAAAAAGTTTCACTTGAGTTCGCAACACCCAGTGCCGTCAATTCTGACTCATAGCGACCCTGTAGGACAGAGTAGAACTGCCCCACAGAGTTTCCAAGGAGCTCCTGGCAGATTTAAAATGACGACCCTTTGGTTAGCAGCCGTAGCACTTAACCACTATGCCACCATTGAGTTTGCAGCAAGGGGATAATGTAAATCAAAAGTAACGTTAAGTAATAGGAAACCAGAAATGTGAAGTTTATATGAAAATGTCAGGCATAAGCAGTTTTTATAAGCAGGTTTCACTGCTGGGAATATCCAATAACCCAAGAAAAAGACAGGTATCATGAAGAAAGCCTTAGACTCAAATCCAAGAGGCCTGAGTTCCTTGCCCAGGTCTGCTAATAATTATCTGTGAAGCTTGTTTTAAGCTTTGCTAGGTTAAGTTTAGGGTAGTTTTTACCTTTTTGGGGGTGAGTGGGTGGGATGGGTGGTGGGGAGGGGGTTTCTGATGTTTGTTTTGAATGACACAGATGATTTACAAAGCTATTCCACTTCCTTGAACAGAATCTAGAATATCTCTCAATCCTGTGTGAGTTCTTGATAGCTGTAATTTCCCCAGTATGAATTCTTTGTCCAGCTTCATGGAATTTCATTCTGTGCATGTACAGTTTTTAGTCAAGACTCAATAAAGCCCTCATGCAAAACTTAGGAGTTTTTCCACTGCACTGCTCCTGCTCCTGCTCCTCCAGGAAATCCCTTCTGCCTTACTTTCTCTGAATGCCAATCTCTTACTTGCCATCTTAGTTAAACAATCTACTATGCCAGGATATTTCTTCAAGTAGAAAGCTATAAGGATCACAGGACTCACCTCATGTTTTTTCTTCTTTATCTCAGAAAGTTCTGTACTTGTTGTCCAATATCTAAAAACATTCGTTTCAGATGTTTTGTCCAGTTTTCTAATTGGTTATGGTGGAAGAGCTCTTTTGGTACCAATTACTTCAAGATAATGAGTAAGTGTAAGCTTGCTTTGTGTTGCTTTATAAATTTCCCATGAGAATTTCAGTACTTACTTCTGAAAGGACATTTAAACAACTGCCCTTTTCTCAAATAAATCGCAGTATTGGTTCAAGAAAAAAAAAGCTAGGTGTAATTTGATAATCTTTCCTGTAAATTACATTCTGTCATTCTTTTCTATTGTCTTTAAGTAACATTATTATATTTGTTACAACATTTTAATGTGTTATCATGCATTATTTGGCGACATATAATAGAGGTTTGTATTTTACTGATTATGAAGGACATTTATGAGCATTAATTTTTAAAAGGGATGAGAGAGCAAGAAAGAAGAAAATAGTATGACTTCAAATAGCTCAGTAAATTTAAAATATGCTTTGTTCCCTTTGATTTAAAATATGAATAATGATGCATTGAAAAGTCATAGCCAATGTGTTTATATGACTTCAAATAATTTCATTATATATTTTCATTTTAGTAAAGCTAGAAAACACTTTTAAAAGAAATGATACACATTTTCTTACTTGTGGATTTTTTTTTAATTTTTCCTGTATACTACTGGCATATAGTTCAAATTTATTTTTTTCAGATTTTTTCCCCTTCTAGACAGTTCTTTTTGCACTGTACATGGAAAAAGAAAATGTTATAGTAATTTTTTGTATTCATGTGTGTGTTTCATAAGCTTAGTAGGAGTTGTACCTGTCCCTCAGTTATAGAGTATTATCAAAAGATTATTATCTTTAATTTATATATTTTTTAAATAATTCCTTTCTTATTAAGATATATGAAAAAGAAATTTTCATTGTTACTTTAATATGGCACTAAAGAAAAAGGAGGTGGTCTTGGAAGCTGCAGCAATTTTTGTACTGAACTAAGGAAGTCATTGATCTAAAGGGGATGAAAATGTGAGCTGCAGTTGACCTAAGCCCCAAAATCTTGCCGAATGACACTGTTTGCAGGGTACCTAAATCCTTTTATCTAGGAGTGGCTTGTTCAGTTAATTATAAAAGAGAAAGGTTTAGATAGATTGTTCTGTTGGGTAACCTAGTCTTATATTATTATAGTGCTAAAAGTTCTTTTAAATATATAACACACTATTTTATAAACAAATCTATTAAAGCTCAGAAAATTAAAGTAGCAATTTTAAGTTAACAGCATTAGTTAAGATTAAACATAAATAAGTCTCCAGGTTTATGGAAATTGTATTTTAAACAATATTGCATAATCACTGTCACTAAAAGTTGGTGGAAGTCATAAATGGAACCAAAAATTACTATTATTCCCTCACTCTTAACAGAAGATTTCCCTCTCTCTTAACAGATTTGTTTCTTTTAACAGATTTTGTCTGTAAGAAGTAACCTACTATTTCAATTTTGTGCAACATTAACCTGGTCAAAGTAGTGTTGCATCAATTACTTAGTATGACATTTTTAACAACTCTGTGGGGCAGATACCATTATTCTTATTTTGCAGATTAGAAAATTAAGGCCTTATCATGAACATTGGCCTTATCCATGACTGCCCATCATTTTTTCAAATAGAAATCCTGGGTGGAACAAATGGTTAAGTACTTGACTACTAGCTGAAAGGATGTTGGTTCGAACCTATCCAGAGGTGCCTCAAAAGACAGGCTTGGTAATCTGCTTTTTTAAGAGGTCACAGCTTTGAAACGCTATGGAGCACAGTTCTACTGCACACATTGGGTCGTCATGAGTCCAAATTAACTGAATGGCAACTAACAACAACAACATACAACCATTTAAGGAAATTTCCATTAAGAGTCTTGTCCTCTTAACATTTATGGGAACTCAAATTCCCAGGCTCCCTTGCTGCTAGGTTCTTCCAATCAGATGCACAATATTAGAGGCTCCAACTAGAACAGGTACATAAAGGAGACTGATGAGACCTTCTCTTTTACTGGCTTTTGTGCAGAGACATCCATCTCTGTAGGAGAGTAACGATGTAGTCAAGTTTCTGACTCATGGGTGGCGTTGGCTATGAGGTTGTTTTATTAGACACCTCTGGCAGTTTAGCCTTGTTTCTCTGTCTCAACAATTTGGTGAGCTACCTAATAAGCATTAATAAATTCATTCATAACTTATACTGACCAGAGTAGCTTCAACTGTTTGCAACTGATAATACAGGGTTTGATACTTAATTGACATAGTGGCAAAGTTAAAACTACAAATGAAATGATACGAGCAAGGGTGCTTGTGAGTGTGAGGAAAGAAACATTTAGTTAAAAATCATTTGTCTAAGACTTAATCACTCACTAATGAAATCACTGTCTAGTAAGCGATAACTACTTTTTGCATTTCTTAAAATTTATGATTCTTTTTGGCGTAAAGTGATTTCATACTTTAAGTAGTAAAATTTTGCTTTAATTTTCTGTTTAAATAATGTTCTTTCAGAGAGCCAGTAAATATAATCTATATTTCATGGTACTTAATAACATTTATCTCCAGAATATTTGATATTTATTTAGATTTATACTATGAACTAAGAACTAAATCTTATTTTTTATTTTATTTTATAATATATTTTTTCATGTAATGAAAATACTCAAAATTTAAAATAAATTTCAAAAAATCATTTGGCTGAGTGGGAGCACCTTTGAGTGGTTTAATAACTGTTTGCAATTGCTTTCATAGTTATTGGCAATTCTGGTTTCTAATTCTTCTCGAGTCAAATTGTTTTCAATTTGCATTCAATGGATCTATGTTAAGTGTTCTTGTTTCAATATCTTCCCTAGCATTATGTATTACAAATCTTTTAAAACTTTGACTGCTTGATAAATGAAAAATGAGAACCTACTCTTATTTTATCATTTTGATTAATGTTTATTGAGGTTTATTGCTTTGATAAATATAATGCTAAAAAATTTCAAAGCAACCAAAATGTCTAACAATAGGGAAATGATTAAAATATGATATGTTAGGACGGCGGGGCCAAGATGGCGGACTAGGTGGACGCTACCGCGGGCGGATCTCTCTTGCAACAAAGACTCGGAAAAATAAGTGAATCAATCACATACATAACAATCTACGAACCCTGAACAACAAACACAGATTTAGAGATGGAGAATGAAAAAATACAGGGAGGCAGCGATTGTTTTCCGAGCCTGGAGCCAGCGTACCACTCAGGTGACCTTCAGCGCCCGATTTGGGGCAGAACCCAGGGGGGCAGACGGCACAAACAAGGGGCCCAGCCCTGGCCCCCGAACTCATTCCGGGAGGGGGCCCAGCCGGTTCACGCAGGCAGCGTGGCGGCGCAGCTGGTGGGAGAAGTCCCCGGGAGGCAGTGACTGGTCTTGGAGCGGGGAGAGCAGTGTCCCAGCTGGGGAACCGTCCTGCCGGGATTCTGGCAGGGCGCCAGCACGCATAAGCGCGGGGAGCAGCTCCACACCCCTAAACTGACCCCGGGGGGGCCCAGCTGGTTCGCGCTGGCGGCGTGGCGATGCGGCCGGTGGGGGAGGTCCCTGGGGGGCAGCGACTGGTCTTGGAGCAGGGAGAGCAGCGTCCCAGCCGGGACGCGCGGTCGCAGCGCAGGCGCGGGGAACTGCTCTGCTACCCTGAGCTAACCCGGGGGGGGCCCAGCCGGTTGTCGGGGGCGGCGTGACGACGCGGCTGGCAGGACGGGGAGTCCCCGGGAACCAGCGACTGCTTTTGGAGTCAGGAGTGCACCGTCCCAGTAGGGGAACCTTGAGGTTGGGCGTGGGGCTGGCAGCAGAGGATCTGACCGTGACTCCAGCCGGCCAGACCCCCCGGGGGCAATCTCCACAAAGCCAGCACACATAGGCAACGCGCCCCGTGGAAATCTCAGATATAATAGTCATTGCAAGCAAGACAAGCAACTCTGGCTATATTCTGAGGTGCTACTCTCCTATCTCTCTGATCCCTCCCCCACCCTCCCCAGGTGGCTTCATTAACATCCTAATAGCCTGAGCCAGAGGGATAACTCTGATAGGGATCTGACTGCATTTTTTTTTTAGCGGATTTTCTGGAAAAACTAGTTTCCCAGTGATGGCTCGGAGACAGCAGTCGATATCAAACCACATAAAGAAGCAGACCATGACAGCTTCTCCAACCCCCCAAACAAAAGAATCAAAATCTTTCCCAAATGAAGATACAATCCTGGAATTATCAGATACAGAATATAAAAAACTAATTTACAGAATGCTTCAAGACATCACAAATGAAATAAGGCAAACTGCAGAAAAAGCCAAGGAACACACTGATAAAACAGTTGAAGAACTCAAAAAGATTATTCAAGAACATACTGGAAAAATTAATAAGTTGCAAGAATCCATAGAGAGACAGCATGTAGAAATCCAAAAGATTAACAATAAAATTACAGAATTAGACAACGCACTAGGAACTCAGAGAAGCAGACTCGAGCAATTAGAATGCAGACTGGGACATCTGGAGGACCACGGAATCAACACCAACATAGCTGAAAAAAAATCAGATAAAAGAATTTAAAAAAATGAAGAAACCCTAAGAATCATGTGGGACTCTATCAAGAAGGATAACTTGCGAGTGATTGGAGTCCCAGAACAGGGAGGGGGGACAGAAAACACAGAGAAAATAGTTGAATAACTCCTGACACAAAACTTCCCTGACATCACGAAAGACGAAAGGATATCTATCCAAGATGCTCATCAAACCCCATTTAAGATCGATCCAAAAAGAAAAACACCAAGACATGTTATCATCAAACTCACCAAAACCAAAGATAAAGAGAAAATTTTAAAAGCAGCCAGGGAAAAAAGAAAGGTTTCCTTCAAGGGAGAATCAATAAGAATAAGTTCAGACTACTCCGCAGAAACCATGCAGGCAAGAAGGCAATGGGACGACATATACAGAGTACTGAAGGAGAAAAACTGCCAACCAAGGATCATATATCCAGCAAAACTCTCTCTGAAATATGAAGGCGAAATTAAGATATTTACAGATAAACACAAGTTTAGAGAATTTGCAAAAACCAAACCAAAGCTACAAGAAATACTAAAGGATATTCTTTGGTCAGAAAACCAATAATATCAGATACCAGCACAATACAAGGTCACAAAACAGAACGTCCTGATATCAACTCAAATAGGGAAATCACAAAAACAAACAAATTAAGATTAACTAAAAAAAAAAAATAATAATACACATAACAGAGAATCATGGAAGTCAATAGGTAAAAGATCACAATAATCAAAAAGAGGGACTAAATACAGGAGGCATTGAACTGCCAGATGGAGAGTGATACAAGGTGATATAGAACAATACAAGTTAGGTTATTACTTAGAAAAATAGGGGTAAATAATAAGGTAACCACAAAAAGGAATATCAACTCCATAACTCAAGATAAAAGCCAAGAAAAATGTAACGACTCAACTAACATAAAGTCAAACACTATGAAAATGAGGATCTCACAATTTACTAAGAAAAACGTCTCAGCACAAAAAAGTATGTGGAAAAAGGAAATGGCCAACAACACACATGAAAAGGCATCAAAATGACAGCACTAAAAACTTATTTATCCATAATTACGCTGAATGTAAATGGACTAAATGCACCAATAAAGAGACAGAAAGTCACGGACTGGATAAAGAAACACGATCCATCTATATGCTGCCTACAAGAGACACACCTTAGACTTAGAGACACAAACAAACTAAAACTCAAAGGATGGAAAAAAATATATCAAGCAAACAATAAGCAAAAAAGAAGAGGAGTAGCAATATTAATTTCTGACAAAATAGACTTTAGACTTAAATCCGCCACAAAGGATAAAGAAGGACACTATATAATGATAAAAGGGACAATTGATCAGGAAGACATAACCATATTAAATATTTAAGCACCCAATGACAGGGCTGCAAGATACATAAACCAAATTTTAACAGAATTGAAAAGTGAGATAGACACCTCCACATTTATAGTAGGAGACTTCAACACACCACTTTCAGAGAAGGACATGACATCCAGTAAGAAGCTCAATAGAGACACGGAAGACCTAATTACAACAATCAACCAACTTAACCTCATTGACTTATACAGAACTCTCCACCCAACTGCTGCAAAGTATACATTTTTTTCCAGTGCACCTGGAACATTCTCTAGAATAGACCACATATTAGGTCATAAAACAAACCTTTGCAGAGTCCAAAACAGCAAAATATTACAAAGCATCTTCTCAGACCACAAGGCAATGAAACTAGAAATCAATAACAGAAAACCTAGGGAAAAGAAATCAAATACTTGGAAACTGAACAATACCCTCCTGAAAAAAGACTGGGTTATAGAAGACATCAAGGAGGGAATAAGGAAATTCATAGAATGCAACGATGAATTCCTGGAAAAACACTACCTAACTAAATTAACACATTCAGAAGTAGAACAACTAAATAGACCCATAACAAAAAAAGAGATTGAAACAGTAATCAAAAAACTCCCAACAAAAAAAAGCCCTGGCCCGGACGGCTTCACTGCAGAGTTCTACCAAACTTTCAGAGAAGACTTAATACCACTACTACTGAAGGTATTTCAAACCATCGAAAAAGAAGGAATACTACCCAACTCGTTCTATGAAGCTACCATCTTCCTGATACCAAAACCAGGTAAAGACATTACAAAAAAAGAAAATTATAGACCTATATCCCTCATGAACATTGATGCAAAAATCCTCAACAAAATTCTAGCCAATAGAATCCAACAACACATCAAAAAAATAATTCACCCTGATCAAGTGGGATTTATACCAGGTATGCAAGGCTGGTTTAATATCAGAAAAACCATTAATGTAATCCATCACATAAATAAAACAAAAGATAAAAACCACATGATCTTATCAATTGATGCAGAAAAGGCATTTGACAAAGTCCAACACCCATTCATGATAAAAACTCTTACCAAAATAGGAATTGAAGGAAAATTCCTCAACCTAATAAAGGGCATCTATGCAAAGCCAACAGCCAATATCACTCTAAACGGAGAGAACCTGAAAGCATTTCCCTTGAGAACGGGAACCAGACAAGGACGCCCTTTATCACCGCTCTTATTCAACATCGTGTTGGAAGTCCTAGCCAGGGCAATTAGGCTAGACAAAGAAATAAAGGGTATCCGGATTGGCAAGGAGGAAGTAAAGTTATCACTATTTGCAGATGACATGATCTTATACACAGAAAACCCTAAGAAATCCTCCAGAAAACTACTGAAACTAATAGAAGAGTTTGGCAGAGTCTCAGGTTATAAAATAAACATACAAAAATCACTTGGATTCCTCTACATCAACAAAAAGAACACCGAAGAGGAAATAACCAAATCAATAGCATTCACAGTAGCCCCCAAGAAGATAAAATAGTTAGGAATAAATCTTACCAAGGATGTAAAAGACCTATACAAAGAAAAATACAAAGCTCTACTACAAGAAATTCAACAGGACATACTTAAGTGGAAAAACATACCTTGCTCATGGATAGGAAGACTTAACATAGTAAAAATGTCTATTCTACCAAAAGCCATCTATACATATAACGCACTTCCGATCCAAATTCCAACGTCATATTTTAAGGGGATAGAGAAACAAATCACCAGTTTCATATGGAAGGGAAAGAAGCCCCGGATAAGCAAAGCATTACTGAAAAAGAAGAAGAAAGTGGGAGGCCTCACTCTACCTGATTTCAGAAGCTATTATACAGCTACAGTAGTCAAAACAGCCTGGTACTGGTACAACAACAGGCACATAGACCAATGGAACAGAATTGAGAACCCAGATATAAATCCATCCACGTATGAGCAGCTGATATTTGACAAAGGCCCAGTGTCAGTTAATTGGGGAAAAGATAGTCTTTTTAACAAATGGTGCTGGCATAACTGGATATCCATTTGCAAAAGAATGAAACAGGACACATACCTCACACCATGCACAAAATCTAACTCCAAGTGGATCAAAGACCTAAACATAAAGACTAAAACGATAAAGATCATGGAAGAAAAAATAGGCACAACCCTAGGAGCCCTAATACAAGGCATAAACAGAATACAAAACATTACCAAAAATGATGAAGAGAAACCAGATAACTGGGAGCTCCTAAAAATCAAACACCTATGCTCATCTAAAGACTTCACCAAAGAGTAAAAAGACCACCTACAGACTGGGAAAGAATATTCAGCTATGACATCTCCGACCAGCACCTGATCTCTAAAATCTACATGATTCTGTCAAAACTCAACCACAAAAAGACAAACAACCCAATCAAGAAGCGGGCAAAGGATATGAACACACATTTCACTAAAGAAGATATTCAGGCAGCCAACAGATACATGAGAAAATGCTCTCGATCATTAGCCATTAGAGAAATGCAAATTAAAACTACGATGAGATTCCACCTCACACCAACAAGGCTGGCATTAATCCAAAAAACACAAAAGAATAAATGTTGGAGAGGCTGCGGAGAGATTGGAACTCTTATACACTGCTGGTGGGAATGTAAAATGGTACAACCACTTTGGAAATCTATCTGGCGTTATCTTAAACAGTTAGAAATAGAACTACCATACAACCCAGAAAACCCACTCCTCGGAATATACCCTAGAGATACAAGAGCCTTCACACAAACAGATATATGCACACCCATGTTTATTGCAGCTCTGTTTACAATAGCAAAAAGCTGGAAGCAACCAAGGTGTCCATCAACAGATGAATGGGTAAATAAATAGTGGTATATTCACACAATGGAATACTACGCATCGATAAAGAACAGTGACGAATCTCTGAAACATTTCATAACATGGAGGAACCTGGAAGACATTATGCTGAGCGAAATTAGTCAGAGGCAAAAGGACAAATATTGTATAAGACCACTATTATAAGATCTTGAGCAATAGTAAAAACTGAGAAGAACACATACTTTTGTGGTTACGAAGGGGGTAGGGAGGGAGGGAGGGAGATGGTTTTTTATTGATTAATCAGTAGATAAGAACTGCTTTAGGTGAAGGGAAAGACAACACTCAATACATGGAAGGTCAGCTCAATTGGACTGGACCAAAGGCAAAGAAGTTTCCGGGATAAAATGAATGCTACAAAGGTCAGCGGAGCGGGGGGGTGGTCTGGGGAACATGGTTTGCGGGGACTTCTAAGTCAATTGGCAAAATAATTCTATTATGAAAACATTCTACATCCCACTTTGAAATGTGGCGTCTGGGGTCTCAAATGCTAACAAGCATCCATCTAAGATGCATCAATTGGTCTCAACCCACCTGGAGCAAAGGAGAATGAAGAACACCAAGGTCACACGACAACTAAGAGCCCAAGAGACAGGGCCACATGAACCAGAGACCTACATCATCCTGAGACCAGAAGAACTAGTTGGTGCCCGGCCACAATCGATGACTGCCCTGACAGGGAGCACAACAGAGAACCCCTGAGGGAGCAGGAGATCAGTGGGATGCAGACCCCAAATTCTCATAAAAAGACCATACTTAATGGTCTGACTGAGACTAGAGGAATCCTGGCGGCCATGATGCCCAGACCTTCTGTTGGCACAGGACAGGAACCTTCCCCGAAGACAGCTGATCAGACATGAAAGGGACTGGTCAGCGGGTGGAAGAGAGATGCTGATGAAGAGTGAGCTAATTATATCAGGTGGACACTTGAGAGTGTGTTGGCAGCTCTTGTCTGGAGGGGAGATGGGAGGATAGAGAGAGAGGGAAGCTGGCAAAATTGTCATGAAAGGAGAGACTGAAAGGGCTGACTAGGGGGAGAGCAAGTGGGAGTACGGAGTAAGATGTATGTAAACTTATATGTGACAGACTGGATTTGTAAACGTTCACTTGAAGCTTAATAAAAGTTAATAAAAAAAAGATATGTTAGATATATGGTGGTATGATAGAGTATTATGCTGTCATTGAATTCCATAATTACAAAGCGTGTATAAATAATAGGAAAATGGTCACAGTAATACGCCTTTTAAATATGAATATTGTGCTTAGCATGATAATTGAAAATACAGGATTCAAAACTGTAATACCAACTATTGTATATATTTGTGTCTCTATCTGTGATATTTATCCTATATCTCTGTCTATACCATCCATTTTGAAGTTTCTATGATGTATAATTCTTAGAACTGATAAAAATAGCTCCATTTGTAATTTTATTAGAAGTCTTGTAGGAAAGCTGTTAAAAGTCTATTCTTCATTGCTATTCTGTATTGCCTAGATTTTAATAAATAACTTGAGATAATATAATTAACTAAAAGAGTCTTTTTTACCTTTAATATTATTTTATTAAGTGCCTTAAATGGCTACCCAAAGGGTATATCTTTTTAGCCAATTGCGCTTCATAGTTATTTATGCATTTTTTTAAATATCAGCAGAAAAAGAAACATTGACACTTAAAAGACACAAACACACACATATACAATACAACCACCACTACAACATAAATATTGGAATCCCATTTGTATTTTCTAAAATCCCAATTGTTTATAATTAGGCTTGTGTTACTTATTTGGGCTTCATAGGAAAAATCATTTTATTGCTTTTGTTTATTGCTGAATCTCACCCTCCAGAATAGTATATGGGGTATAGTACGTGTCTACTGAAGATATTTTTAAAGGAATAATAACAGGAAACTTCTAATGAAATTACTGTGTAAGATGTACATAAAGTAACAATTAGTAAAATAATTGGACCAATTCAAGAACTTAATAGTATATTTCCAATGTCAAATGATTCAACCATTTAAATGGGCATAATTCAATTTGCTTAGTATTCCTTGTAAAAGTAGCAAATTTTGAATAAGATATTTACAAAAAATTTGTACAAACTTATTTTCATCTTCCCAGCATAATCATAATGATCTTTACACTCCCTTTATTCATTTTACACATGCCAGATTTATTGAAATGAAAGTTAAATTCAATTAATCTTTCCTTTTTAATTTAAAGAAATATTTGTGTTAGGTGCATGTGTGTGTTGGTTTTCTGACAAGGATTTGTTTTCGATGTATTTATTTCCTGAGCATCTATTGTATACAACCACATAGTGTGCCTGTGCTCTGATCGAACACTTCCTTTTGATCCACGTACAGGTTCCAAATGAGCACAACTAAGTGTTCTGGAATTTACATTCTTCCTAATGTTATTCATAATCCATTATCATCCACACAGTCTAATGCCTTTGCCTAGTCAATAAAACAAGGGTAAAGATCCTGCTGGTATTCTTTGTTTTAATCCAAATCCATCTGACAACAGCAATGATATCTTCATTCTACATCCTCTTCTGAATAACCCTTGGACACCTGGCAGTTCCTTGTTGTTGTGCGGCTACTGTTGCTTTTTAATTATCTTCAGCAAAATTTTGCTCCATGAGATACTAAATCGTTAATAATATTAATTACTAGTTAATATCAATGTTATGTTGTTCAATAATTTTCTCATACTGCTTGATTGTCTTTCTTTGGAGTAGACATTGATATGGGTCTCTTCCAGCTGGATGGCCAGGAAGCCGTATTACAAATTCCTTCCAACTTGCATCTGTTGAAGCATCTCAATTGATATTCCATCAATTCCTGGAGCCTTGATTTTCACCAATGCCTTCAGTGCAGCTTGAATTTCTTCCTTCAGTACCAGCAGTTCTTGATCATATGCTACTTCCTGAAATGGCTGAACATTAACCAATTCTTTTTTTGGTATAGTATATATTCTGTGTATTCCTTCCATCTTCTTTTGATGTTTCCTGTGTCATTCAACTGGTTGAATTTTCTCTTCAGTTCTTTCAGCTTGTAAAAGGCCAATAGTGTTTTATCATTTGGTTTTCTAACTCCACAATGTTTTCACATTTTATTATAATTCTTTATCTTCTTTTCTTGAGTCATCTTTTAAATCTTCTGTCCAACTCTATATCATTTCTTCCATTTCTGCTAGCTACTCTGCAAAAAGGCTTCTGACATCGATTTCGGGCAAGTTTTTCTTTCTTGTTTTTTTTTTTTTTTTTTAACTTCTATCATGCTTTAAGTGAAAGCTTACAAATCAAGTCAGTCTCTCACACAAAAACTTATGTATACCTTGCTACATACTCCTGACTGCTCTCCCGCTAATGAGACAACCCTCTCCCTCCCTCCACTCTCTCTTTTTGTGCCCATTCTGCCAGCTTCTAACCCCTTCTACCCTCTCATCTCCCCTCCAGATAGGAGATGCCAACATAGTCACAAGTGTCCACCTGATCCAAGAAGCTCGCTCCTCACCTCATCCCTCTCATTCCCATTGTCCAGCCCAATCCCTGTCTGAAGAGTTGGCTTTGAGAATGGTTCCTGTCCTGGGCCAATAGAAGGTCTGGGGGCCATGACCACTGGGGTCCTTCTAATCTCTGGTCTTTTATGAGAATTTGGGATCTGCATCCCACTGCTCTCCTGCTCCCTCAGGGGTTCTCTGTTGTGTTCCCTGTCAGGGGAGTCATCAGTTGTAGCAACTAGTTCTTCTGGTCTCAGGCTGATATAGTCTTTGCTTTATGTGGCCCTTTCTGTCTCTTGGTCTCGTAATTACCAAGTGACCTTGGTGTTCTTCATTCTCCTTTGATCCAGGTGGGTTGAGACCAATTGATGCAACTTAGAAGGGCAGTTGCTAGCGTTTAAGACCTGAGACGCCACTCTCCAAAGTCAGATGCAGAATGTTTCCTGAATAGATTTTATTACGCCAATTGACTCAGATGTCCCCTGAAACCATGGTCCCAAAATGCCCAATCCTGCAAATCGGGCCATTGGTGCATTCCGTTTATTCAGGAAACTGATTTTGGTTTGTATAGTTGTGATGACCTCAATTGTATTGTGTGTTGTCTTTCCCTTCACCTAACGCAGTTCTTAGCTATGAGTCAGAATCGACTCGACGGTACTGGGTTTGGGAAAGTAGTTCTTATCTACTATCTAATTAGTGAATATCCCTCTCTCACCCTCCCTCCCCCGTCTTGTAACCATCAAGGAATATTTTCTTCTCTGTTTAAATTATTTCTTGAGTTCTTACAATAGTGATCTTATACAATATTTGTCCTTTTGCAACTGACTAATTTCACTCAGCATAATGCCTTCCAGATTCCTCCATGTTAGGAAATGTTTCACAGATTCATCACTGTTCTTTATCAATGCGTAGTATTCCATTATGTGAATATACCATAGTTTATTTATCCATTCATCCATCGATGGGCACCTTGGTTGCTTCCATCTTTTTGCTATTGTAAACAGTGCTGCAATGAACATGGGTGTGCATATATCTGTTCATGTAAATGCTCTTATTTCTCTAGCATATGTTGCAAGGAGTGGGATTGCTGGATTGTATGGTAGTTCTATTTCTAGCTTTTTAAGGAAGCGCCAAATCGATTTCCAAAGTGGTTGTACAATTTTACAGCAGTGTAGAAGTGTTCCAGTTTCTTCACAACTTACCCAACATTTATTATTTTTGTGTTTTTTGGATTAATGCCAGCCTTGTTGAAGTGAGATGGAATCTCATTGTAGTTTTGATTTGCATTTCTCTAATGGCTGATAATCCTGAACGTTTCCTCATGTATCTGTTAGCTACCTGAACGTCTCCTTTAGTGAAGTGTCTGTTCACATATTTTGCCCATTTTTTAATTGGGTTATTTGTCTTTTTGTAGTTGAGGTTTTGCAGTATCATGTAGATTTTAGAGATCAGGGGCTGATAGGAAATGTCATAGCTAACAACTTTTTCCCAGTCTGTAAGTAATCTTTTTACTTTCTTGGTGAAGTCTTTGGATGAGCATAGGTGTTTGATTTTTAGGAGCTCCAAGTTATCTAGTTTTGCTCCTGCATTGTTAGTTAATGTTTTGTGTACTGATTACGCCATGTATTAGGGCTCTTAACAGTGTCCCTCTTTTTTCTTCCATGATCTTTATCATTTTAGATTTTATATTTAGGACTATATCCATTTTGAGTTTGTTTTTGTGCATGGTGTGAGGTATGGGTCTTGTTTCACTTTTTTACAGATGGATATCCAGTTATGCCAGCACCATATATTAAAAAGACTGTCTTTTCTCCATTTAACTTCTTTGGAGCCTTTGTCAAATATCAACTGCTCATACGTGGATGCATTTATGTCTGGATTCTCAATTCTATTCCATTGGTCTATGTATCTTTTGTTGAACCAGTACCAGGCTGTTTTGATGACTGTGGCAGTTCTAAAAACAGGTAGAGTGACCCTCCCACTTTGTTCTTTTTCAGTAATGCTTCACTTATCTGGGGCCTCTTTCTCTTCCATATGAAGTTGGTGATTTGTTTATACATCTCATTAAAAAATGTCCCTGGAATTTGGATCGGAATTGTGTTAAATGTATAGATCATTTTTGGTAGAATAGACATTTCCACAATGTTAAGTCTTCCTATCCATGTTCAAGGTATGTTTTTCCACTTATGTAGGTCCCTTTGGTTTCTTGCAGAAGTGTTTTGTAGTTTTCTTTGTATAAGTCTTTTACATCTCTGGTAAGATTTATTCTTAAGTATTTTATCTTCTTTGGGGCTACTGTAAATGGTATTGATTTGGTGATTTCCTCTTCGAAGTTCTTTTTGTTGGTGTAGAGGAATTCAACTGATTTTTGTATGTTTATCTTGTATCCTGATACTCTGCTGAACTGTTCTATTAGTTTCAATAGTTTTCTTGAGGATTCCTTAGTGTTTTCTGTCTATAAGATCATGTCATCTGCAAATAGAGATACTTTTACTTCTTCCTTGCCAATCTGGATGACCTTTATTATTTTCTCTAGCCTAATTGCTCCAGCTAGGACCTCCAGCACAATGTTGAATAAGAGTGGTGATAAAGGACATGCTTGTCTGGTTCCCGATCTTGAGAGAAATGCTTTCAGGCTCTCTCCATCAGGATGATGTATGCTGTTGGCTTTGAAAAAATATATATATAAATGCCCTTTATTATGTTGAGGAATTTTCCTTCTATTCCTATTTTGCTGAGAGTTTTTATCATGAATGAGTGTTGAACATTGTCAAATGCGTTTTCTATATCAACTGATAAAATCACGTGATGCTTGTCTTTAGTTTTATTTTTATGGTGTATTACATTAATTGTTTTTCTAATGTTGAATCATCCCTGAATACCTGGTATGAATCCCACTTGGTCATGGTGAATTATTTTTTTGATATGTTGTTGAATTCTATTTGTTAGAATTTTTGTTGAGGATTTTTGCAACTAAGTTCATGAGGGATATAGGTCTGTAATTGTCTTTACCTGGTATGATATCAGGGGTACGTTGACTTCATAGAATGAGTTCGAGAGTATTCCATCCTTTTCTATGCTCTGAAATATCTTTAGTAGTAGTGGTGTTACCTCTTCTCTGAAAGTTTGGTAAAGCCCTGCAGTGAAGCTGTCCAGGCCATGACTTTTTTTTTGTTGAAAGTTTTTTGATTACCTTTTCAATCTCTTGTTTCCTTATGGGTCTATTTAGTTGTTCTACCTCTGTTTGTGTTAGTTTAGGTAGGTAGTGTGTTTCTAGGAATTCATCCAAATTTGTTAGAGTACAATCTTTCATAGTAATCTGATATGATTCTTTTAATTTCAGTCAGGTCTGTTGTAATATCACCCATCTCATTTCTTATTCGAGTTATTTGCTTCCTCTCCTGTTTTTCTTTTGTCAGTTTTGCCAATGGTTTATCAATTTTGTTGAGTTTTTCAAAGATCCAGGCTTTGGTCTTGTTAATTCTTTCAGTTGCTTTTCTGTTTTCTATTTCATTTAGTTCTGCTCTAACTTTTATTATTTGCTTTCTTCTGGTGCCTGAGGGTTTCCTTTGTTGCTCTCTTTCTATTTGTTCAAGTTGTAGGGATAATTCTTTGATTTGGGCCCTTCTTTTTGGATGTGTGCATTTATTGATGTAAATTGACTCTGGGCACTGCTTTTCCTGTGCCCCAAAGGTTCTGATAAGAAGTTTTTTCATTCTAATTGGATTCTGTGAATTTCTTTATTCCATCTTTCATGTCTTCTAAAATCCAGTCTTTTTTGAGCACGGTATTATTCAGTTTCCAAGTGTTTAATTTCTTTTCCCTGCTTTTCCTGTTATTGATTTCCACTTTTATGGCCTTATGGTCAGAGAAGATGCTTTGTAATATTTCAGTGTTTTGGATTCTGCTAAGGCTTGCTTTATGACCTAATATGTGGTCTATTCTAGAGAATATTCCATGTGCACTATGAAAAGAAAATATACTTGGCTGCTGTTGGGTGGAGTGTTCTGTATATGTCTATGAGGTCAAGTTGGTTGATTATGGCATTTAGATCTTCCGTGTCTTTATTGAGCTTCTTTGTGGATGTCCTGTGCTTCACCGAAAGTGGTGTGTTGAAGTCTCCTACTATTATTGTGGAGCTGTCTTTCTCATTTTTCAATGCTGATAGAGTTTGTTTTATGTGTCTTGCAGCCCTGTCATTGGGTGCATAAATATTTAATATGGTTATGTCTTCTTGATATATTGACCCTGTAATTTTAATCATTATATAGTGTCCTTCCTTACCCTTTCTGATGGATTTAACTTTAAAGTCTATTTTGTCAGAAATTAGTATTGCCACTTCTGCTCTTTTTTGATTGTTCTTTTCTTGATATATATTTTCCATTTCTTGAGTTTCAGTTTGTGTTTCTAAGTCTTAAGTGTGTCTCTTGTAGGCAACATATAGACGGATCATATTTTTTTTTTAATAACTTTTATTAAGCTTCAAGTGAACGTTTACAAATCCAATCAGTCTGTCACATATAAGTTTACATACATCTCACTCCCTACTCCCACTTGCTCTCCGCCTCTTGAGTCAGCCCTTTCAGTCTCTCCTTTCTTGACAATTTTGCCGGCTTCCCTCTCTCTCTATCCTCCCATCCCCCCTCCAGACAAGAGTTGCCAACACAATCTCAAGTGTCCACCTGATATAATTAGCTCACTCTTCATCAGCGTCTCTCTCCCACCCGCTGACCAGTCCCTTTCATTTCTGATGAGTTGTCTTCGGGGATGGTTCCTGTCCTGTGTCAACTGAAGGTCTGGGGAGCATGGCCGCCGGGATTCCTCCAGTCTCAGTCACACCATTAAGTGTGGTCTTTTTATGAGAATTTGGGGTCTGTATCCCACTGATCTCCTGCTCCCTCAGGGGTCTTCTGCTGTGCTCCCTGTCAGGGCAGTCATCGATTGTGGCCGGGCACCACTAGTTCTTCTGGTCTCAGAATGATGTAGGTCTCTGGTTCATGTGGCCCTTTCTGTCTCTTGGGCTCTTAGTTGTCGTGTGGCCTTGGTGTTCTTCATTTTCCTTTGCTCCAGGGGGGTTGAGACCAATTGATGCATCTTAGATGGCTGCTTGTTAGCATTTAAGACCCCAGACGCCACATTTCAAAGTGGGATGCAGAATGATTTCATAATAGAATTATTTTGGCAATTGACTTAGAAGTCCCCGCAAACCATGTTCCCCAGACCCCCGCACTTGCTCCCCTGACCTTTGAAGCATTCATTTTATCCCGGAAACTTCTTTGCTTTTGGTCCAGTCCAATTGAGCTGACCTTCCATGTATTGAGTGTTGTCTTTCCCTTCACCTAAAGCAGTTCTTATCTACTGATTAATCAATAAAAAACCCTCTCCCACCCTCCCTCCCGGCCTCGTAACCACAAAAGTATGTGTTCTTCTCAGGTTTACTATTTCTCAAGATCTTATAATAGTGGTCTTATACAATATTTGTCCTTTTGCCTCTGACTAATTTCGCTCAGCATAATGTCTTCCAGGTTCCTCCATGTTATGAAATGTTTCAGAGATTCGTTACTGTTCTTTATCGATGCGTAGTATTCCATTGTGTGAATATACCACTATTTATTTACCCATTCATCTGTTGATGGACACCTTGGTTGCTTCCAGCTTTTTGCTATTGTAAACAGAGCTGCAATAAACATGGGTGTGCATATATCTGTTTGTGTGAAGGCTCTTGTATCTCTAGGGTATATTCCGAGGAGTGGGTTTTCTGGGTTGTATGGTAGTTCTATTTCTAACTGTTTAAGATAACGCCAGATAGATTTCCAAAGTGGTTGTACCATTTTACATTCCCACCAGCAGTGTATGAGAGTTCCCATCTCTCCGCAGCCTCTCCAACATTTATTCTTTTGTGTTTTTTGGATTAATGCCAGCCTTGCTGGTGTGAGATGGAATCTCATCGTAGTTTTAATTTGCATTTCTCTAATGGCTAATGATCGAGAGCATTTTCTCATGTATCTGTTGGCTGCCTGAATATCTTCTTTAGTGAAATGTGTGTTCATATCCTTTGCCCACTTCTTGATTGGGTTGTTTGTCTTTTTGTGGTTGAGTTTTGACAGAATCATGTAGATTTTAGAGATCAGGCGCTGGTCGGAGATGTCATAGCTGAATATTCTTTCCCAGTCTGTAGGTGGTCTTTTTACTCTTTTGGAGATGTCTCTAGATGAGCATAGGTGTTTGATTTTTAGGAGCTCCCAGTTATCGGGTTTCTCTTCATCATTTTTGGTAATGTTTTGTATTCTGTTTATACCTTGTATTAGGGCTCCTAGGGTTGTCCAAAATTTTCTTCCATGATCTTTATCGTTTTAGTCTTTATGTTTAGGTCTTTGATCCACTTGGAGTTAGTTTTTGTGCATAGTGTGAGGTATGGGTCCTGTTTCATTCTTTTGCAAATGGATATCCAGTTATGCCAGCACCATTTGTTAAAAAGGCTATCTTTTCCCCAGTTAATTGACACTGGTCCTTTGTCAAATATCAGCTGCTCATACGTGGATGGATCTATGTCTGGGTTCTCAATTCTGTTCCATTGGTCTATGTGTCTGTTGTTGTACCAATACCAGGCTGTTTTGACTACTGTGGCTGTATAATAGGTTCTGAAGTCAGGTAAGGTGAGGCCTCCCACTTTCTTCTTCTTTTTCAGTAATGCTTTGCTTATCCGGGGCTTCTTTCCCTTCCATATGAAATTGGTGATTTGTTTCTCTATCCCCTTAAAATATGACATAGGAATTTGGATCGGAAGTGCGTTAAATGTATAGATGGCTTTTGGTAGAATAGACATTTTTACTATGTTAAGTCTTCCTCTCCATGAGCAAGGTGTGTTTTTCCACTTAAGCATGTCCTTTTGAATTTCTTGTAGTAGAGCTTTGTAGTTTTCTTTGTATAGGTCTTTTACATCCTTGGTAAGATTTATTCCTAAGTATCTTATCTTCTTGGGGGCTACTGTGAATGGTATTGATTTGGTTATTTCCTCTTCGGTGTTCTTTTTGTTGATGTAGAGGAATCCAAGTGATTTTTGTATGTTTATTTTATAACCTGAGACTCTGCCAATCTCTTCTATTAGTTTCAGTAGTTTTCTGGAGGATTCCTTAGGGTTTTCTGTGTATAAGATCATGTCATCTGCAAATAGTGATAACTTTACTTCTTCCTTGCCAATCCGGATATCTTTTATTTCTTTGTCTAGCCTAATTGCCCTGGCTAGGACTTCCAACACAATGTTGAATAAGAGCGGTGATAAAGGGCATCCTTGTCTGGTTCCTGTTCTCAAGAGAAATGCTTTCAGGTTCTCTCCATTTAGAGTGATATTGGCTGTTGGCTTTGCATAGATGCCCTTTATTAGGTTGAGGAATTTTCCTTCAATTCCTATTTTGGTAAGAGTTTTTATCATGAATGGGTGTTGGACTTTGTCAAATGCCTTTTCTGCATCAATTGATAAGATCATGTGGTTTTTGTCTTTTGTTTTATTTATGTGATGGATTACATTAATGGTTTTTCTGATATTAAACCAGCCTTGCATACCTGGTATAAATCCCACTTGATCAGGGTGAATTATTTTTTTGATGTGTTGTTGGATTCTATTGGCTAGAATTTTGTTGAGGATTTTTGCATCAATGTTCATGAGGGATATAGGTCTATAATTTTCTTTTTTTGTAATGTCTTTACCTGGTTTTGGTATCAGGGAGATGGTGGCTTCATAGAATGAGTTGGGTAGTATTCCATCATTTTCTATGCTTTGGAATACCTTTAGTAGTAGTGGTGTTAACTCTTCTCTGAAAGTTTGGTAGAACTCTGCAGTGAAGCCGTCCGGGCCAGGGCTTTTTTTTCTTGGGAGTTTTTTGATTACCGTTTCAATCTCTTTTTTTGTTATGGGTCTATTTAGTTGTTCTACTTCTGAATGTGTTAGTTTAGCTAGGTGGTGTTTTTCCAGGAATTCATCCATTTCTTCTAGGTTTTCAAATTTGTTAGAGTACAATTTTTCATAATAATCTGAAATGATTCTTTTAATTTCATTTGGTTCTGTTGTGATGTGGTCCTTCTCATTTCTTATTCAGGTTATTTGTTTCCTTTCCTGTATTTCTTTAGTCAGTCTAGCCAATGGTTTATCAATTTTGTTAATTTTTTCAAAGAACCAGCTTTTGGCTTTGTCAATTCTTTCAATTGTTTTTCTGTTCTCTACTTCATTTAGTTCAGCTCTAATTTTGATTATTTGTTTTCTTCTGGTGCCTGATGGATTCTTTTGTTGCTCACTTTCTATTTGTTCAAGTTGTAGGGACAGTTCTCTGATTTTGGCTCTTTCTTCTTTTTTTATGTGTGCATTTATTGATATTAACTGGCCTCTGAGCACTGCTTTTGCTGTGTCCCAGAGGTTTTGATAGGAAGTATTTTCATTCTCGTTGCATTCTATGAATTCCCTTATTCCCTCCTTGATGTCTTCTATAACCCAGTCTTTTTTCAGGAGGGTATTGTTCATTTTCCAAGTATTTGATTTTTTTTCCCTAGTTTTTCTGTTATTGATCTCTAGTTTTAATGCCTTGTGGTCTGAGAAGATGCTTTGTAATATTTCGATGTTTTGGACTCTGCAAAGGTTTGTTTTACGACCTAATATGTGGTCTATTCTAGAGAATGTTCCATGTGCGCTAGAAAAAAAAGTATGCTTTGCAGCAGTTGGGTGGAGAGTTCTGTATAAGTCAATGAGGTCAAGTTGGTTGATTGTTGTAATTAGATCTTCCGTGTCTCTGTTGAGCTTCTTCCTGGATGTCCTGTCCTTGTCCAAAAGTGGTGTGTTGAAGTCTCCTACTATAATTGTGGAGGTATCTATCTCACTTTTCAATTCTGTTAAAATTTGATTTATGTATCTTGCAGCCCTGTCATTGGGTGCATAAATATTTAATATGGTTATGTCTTCCTGATCAATCGTCCCTTTTATCATTATATAGTGTCCTTCTTTATCCTTTGTGGTGGATTTAATTCTAAAGTCTATTTTGTCAGAAATTAATATTGCTACTCCTCTTCTTTTTTGCTTTTTGTTTGCTTGATATACTTTTTTCCATCCTTTGAGTTTTAGTTCGTTTGTGTCTCTAAGTCTAAGATGTGTCTCTTGTCGGCAGCATATAGATGGATCGTGTTTCTTTATCCAGTCTGTGACTCTCTGTCTCTTTATTGGTTCATTTCGTCCTTTTACATTCAGGGTAATTATAGATAAATAAGTTTTTAGTGCTGTCATTTTGATGCCTTTTTATGTGTGTTGTTGACAATTTCATTTTTCCACATACTTTTTTGTGCTGAGGTGTTTTTCTTAGTAAATTGTGAGATCCTCATTTTCATAGTGCTTGACTTTATGTTAGTTGAGTCGTTACGTTTTTCTTGGTTTTTTTTAATCTTGAGTTATAGAGTTTTTATACCTTTTTGTGGTTACCTTATTATTTACCCCTATTTTTCTAAGAAAAAACCTAACTTGTATTGTTCTATATCGCCTTGTATCACTCTCCATATGGCAGTTCAATGCCTCCTATATTTAGTCCCTCTTTTTGATTATTGTGATCTTTTACCTATTGACTTCCATGATTCCCTGTTATGTGTATTTTTTTTTTAATTAATCTTAATTTGTTTGTTTTTGTGATTTCCCTATTTGAGTTGATATCAGGACGTTCTGTTTTGTGACCTTGTGTTGTGCTGATATCTGATATTATTGGTTCTCTGACCAAACAATATCCTTTAGTATTTCTTGTAGCTTTGGTTTGGTTTTTGCAAATTCTCTAAACTTGTGTTTGTCTGTAAATATCTTAATTTTGCCTTCATATTTCAGAGAGAGTTTTGCTGGATATATGATCCTTGGCTGGCAGTTTTTCTCCTTCAGTGTTCTCTATATGTCGTCCCATTCCCTTCTTGCCTGCATGGTTTCTGCTGAGTAGTCTGAACTTATTCTTATTGATTCTCCCTTGAAGGAAACCTTTCTTTTTTCCCTGGCTGCTTTTAAAATTTTCTCTTTATCTTTGGTTTTGGTGAGTTTGATGATAATATGTCTTGGTGTTTTTCTTTTTGTATCAATCTTAAACGGGGTTCAATGAGCATCTTGGATAGATATCCTTTCGTCTTTCATGATGCCAGGGAAGTTTTGTGTCAGGAGTTCTTCAACTATTTTCTCTGTGTTTTCTGTCCCCCCTCCCTGTTCTGGGACTCCAATCACCAGCAGGTTATCCTTAGGGTTTCTTCACTTTTTTTAATTCTTTTATCTGATTTTTTTTCAGCTATGTCGGTGTTGATTCCGTGGTCCTCCAGATGTCCCAGTCTGCATTCTAATTGCTCGAGTCTGCTCCTCTGAGTTCCTAGTGCGTTGTCTAATTCTGTTATTTTATTGTTAATCTTTTGGATTTCTACATGTTGTCTCTCTATGGATTCTTGCAACTTATTAATTTTTCCAGTATGTTCTTGAATAATCTTTTTGAGTTCTTCAACAGTTTTATTAGTGTGTTCCTTGGCTTTTTCTGCATTTATCCTAATTTCATTTGTGATATCATTAAGCATTCTGTAAATTAGTTTTTTATATTCTGTATCTGATAATTCCAAGATTGTATCTTCATTTGGGAAAGATTTTGATTCTTTTGTTTGGGGGGTTGGAGAAGCTGTCATGGTCTGCTTCTTTAAGTGGTTTGATATGGATTGTTGTCTCCGAGCCATCACTGGGAAACTAGTTTTTCCAGAAAATCCGCTAAAAAAAAAAATGCAGTCAGATCCCTATCAGAGTTCTCCCTCTGGCTCAGGCTATTCAGATGTTAATGAAGCCGCCTGGGGAGGGTGGGGGAGGGAACAGAGAGATAGGAGAGTAGCACCTCAGAATATAGCCAGAGTTGCTTGTCTTGCTTGGAATGACTATTATATCTGAGATTCCCGCGGGGCGAGTCGCCTATGTGTGCTGGCTGTGTGGAGATTGCCCCCTGGGGTCTGGCCCGCTGGAGTCACAGTCAGATCCTCCCCTTCCAGCCCCACGCCCAGTGTCAAGGCTCCCCTACTGGGACGGTGCACTCTCGACTCCAAAATCAGCCGCTGCCTCCCGGGGACTTCTCGTCCCTCCAGCCGCGTGGCCGTGCCGCATCCGAGAACCAGTTGGGCCTCCTCCCGGGGTTAGTTCAGATGGGTGGAGCAGGTCCCCGTGCTTGTGCCGTGACCGAGTGTCCCGGCTGGGACGCTGTTCTCCCCGCTCCAATACCAGTCGCTGCCTCCCGGGGACTTCTCCTACCGGCTGCGTCCCACGCCACCTGCGCGACCTGGCTGGTCCCCTTCCCGGGGTTAGTTCAGGGGGGTGGAGCAACTCTCCGTGTTTATGCTGTACCTGCGTCCAGTTCAAATCCCTGCGGGATGGTTCCCTGGCTTGGACGCTGCTCTTTCTGCTCCAAGACCAGTCACTGCCTCCCGGGGACTTCTCCTACCGGCTGCGTCCCACGCCGCCCGTGGAACCAGCTGGTCCCCCTCCCGGGGTTAGTTCAGGGGGGTGGAGCAGCTCTCTGTGCTTGTGCCGTACCTGACTGGTACGCTGGCTCCAGGCTCTGGAAACAATCACTGCTTCCCCGTATTAGTTCGTTCTCCGTCTCTAAATCTGTGTTTGTTGTTCAGTTTTCGTAGATTGTTATGTATGTGATCGATTCACTTGTTTTTCCGTGTCTTTGTTGTAAGAGGGATCCGAGGTAGCGTCTGCCTAGTCCGCCATCTTGGCTCCGCCCTCCAGATCATATTTTTTAATCCTTTCTTCCACTGCCTTTCTCTCTATTGATGCATTTAGTCCATTTACATTCAGCGTAGTTATGGATAGGTATGAATTTAGTGCTATCATTTTGATGTCTTTTTTTTGTACATGGTTGACAGTTTCTTTTTCCCACTTAGCTTTATATGCTGAGAGTAGATTATCTTTATATATTGTCCTTTCCTCGTGTTTGTTGTTGATTTTGTTTCTGCTGAATCTCTATTTTTTCCTGTATTTTATTTTGATGAGTAGGGTAGTTTGTCTCCTTTGTGTTACCCTAATATTTACCCCTATTTTTCTAAATTTAGACCTAATTTTTTCTTTGTATCGCCCTGTTTTCCTCTCTATATGGAAAATCTATGACTACATTTCTCTAGTCCCTCTTTGTAGTTTTAATGTGTCTTCCTTTACATAATAACATCACTGTTTCCCTGTTTTGAGTATTTTTTTATCTTGATTTATTTTTGTGATTTCCCTGTCTGGGTTGATTTCTGATTGCTCTGCCCAGTGTTCTAGTCTTAGATTGATACCTGATATTATTGATTTTCTAAGCAAAGAACTCCCTTTAGTATTTCTTGTAGTTTTGGTGTGGTTTTTACGAATTCCCTAAACTTGTGTTTATCTGGAAATGGCCTAATTTCACCTTCATATCTTAGAGACAGTTTTGATGGGTATATGATTCTTGGCAGGCAATTTTTTTCCTTCAATTTTTTATATGAGTCATCCCATTGCCTTCTTGCCTTCATGGTTTCTGCCCAGTAGTCCAAGTATATTCTTATCAACTCTCCTTTATAGGTGACTTTTCATTTACCCCTAGCTGCTATTAAAATTTTCTCTTTATCTTTGGTTTTGGCAAGTTTGATTGTAATATGTCCTGCTGACTTTCTTTTAACATCTACCTTATGTGGAGTTCGATGAACATCTTAGATAGATATCTTCTCATCTTTCACATTATCAGGGATGTTTCTGCCAACAAATCTTCAACAATTCTCTCTGTATTTTCTTTTATCCCTCTCTGTTTTGGTACTCCAATCACTGATAGGTTATTTATTTTGATAGAGTCCCACATGATTCTTAAGGTTTCTTCATCTTTTTAAATTCTTTTACCTGATTTTTCTTCAAGTGTATTGGTGCCAAGTGCTCTATCTACAAGTTCACAGATTCTGCCTTCCACTTGCTCAATTCTGCTCTTCTGACCTTCTATTGTGGTGTCTACTTCCATAACTTTATTGTTAATCTTCTGAATTTCTGATTGCTGTCTATGGATTTTTCCAGCTTATTAAATTTTTTGTTATGTTCCTGAATAATCTTTTTAATTTCTTCAACCTCTTTATCTGTGTGTTCCTTGGCTTGTTCTGCTTATTGCCTCATTTCCTTCCTGATATCTTGAAGGGTTCTGTATATTAATCTTTCTTATTCTCCCTCTGGAAATTCTAGGAAGGCACTTTCATCTAGAAGATCCCTGGATTCTTTGTTTTGAGAGCTTATTGAAGCAATCACGGTTGTTTCTTTTTGTGACTTGTTATCGACTGTTGTCTCCAAGCCATAAATAAGTCTTAGTTTATTTTATGCTTGGTTATTGTGTCATAGCTTTTTGCTTTGTTTTGTTTTGATATGCCCAAATGGGTTGCTTGTGTGTGCCAGCTTGATTATTTTCACCTTCAGAGCTTTGACGTCCTGTCCCCAGATGGCTAGAGATGTTATTAGCTATATCAGTCTAGGAATCCATTCAGTTTTCTTCTATCAATTCAGCACATATGTCCAGGTACCTGATCATCAAGTGTGTGGTACAGGCTTTGTCCTGCAGTCTTAGAGGGACAGGGGTGATTGGTGTAGGTACTGGTATCTGGTTGCAGCAGGGGGTCATGCTCTGAACAAGGCAGAGGGCTGAGAATCATCCCCCAAGTGTCTCTGAGGAAAGTGCGTCCCTGTTCCCTAGAGCGTACAGGTGGGTGTGTTCTGCAGATGGACCATGGGCACCCAATATTTTTGGTTGTAAGGACTAGGAAGTACCAGTTATCCTTGGACCCCTGTCACAGGTGGCTGGGTGACCTGAGTAGAGCCACCAGTCCTTAGGCCCCTGATGTGGGTAGGTGAGGACCCCGTCTAGTAGGCAAAGCAATGTCACACGTCAAACACCCACCTCTCCATCCCGCTGTTGAAAGAGTTGTAGTCTGCCAACAAGGGCTTATTCTCCTGAAATAGGCCCACACATGTCCATGCAGAGGGGAAAGTTACTCAAAGCCTACAGACTCTTTATGCCTGGACAGGAGCCGCCTCCATCCTGAGCTCCCCCAGTTAGTGGAGCTGGCAAATTATCTTTTCCACCAATGGGAAATTTATTCCTTCTTCAATCCTGGGAGGGAGGCTCTAGGCATTCAACAGGGCCTATCTCAGGCCCAGGGAAATCAGCCACTGAACAGAGCTTGGCAGTGGGGGGTGGGGGGGGTGTGGTAAAATATACTCAAGTACTTAGCTTTTGCCAAGAGCACCATTCTTTTCTGGTTCCAGAGGTGTGAGTAGGCTGTGTGGCTGGCTGCTTCTCCCTGAGAAAACTGTGGCCAAACGCTAGTACCAGCCTGCAGCTGCTGCTCCCAGGAATGGTGCTTGAGGGCTCTTGATGATTCAGGTCCGGTGACTCCTCTCCACTTCTGAACTGTCTCTTCTTCCCCCTGCCCCTCAGTTTGTTTTTTAAGCTTGCCTTTGATGTTCATGGCTCCTAGATTGTCATAAATGTACTCATTTCACTTGTTTTTTTGGGTCTTTGTTGTAAGAGGGCTGGCTGGAAGCATCTGTCTATTCTGTCATCTTGGCCCCGCCCCCTCTTTCCTATCTTTTTAATGACCTTTCATTTTCTTCATGTGTGTTATCCTTGGTGTCTTCCTACAACTCTTCTGGTTTTTAGTCTTTAGTGTTAAGTGTATAAATCTATTGTTGATACGATCTCTAAATTCAGGCAGAATATATTCAAGGTCATACTTTGGCTGTATGGTTTAAAACTGGAAAATGTGTGTGATAGGTTATTTCCTTTTACCTTACTTATTCAATATGTATGCTGAACAGATAATCTGAGAAGCTGAACTATATGAAGAAGGATGTGGCATCAGGATTGCTTAGAAATCTCATCAGACAGATATCCAAGTTATCACTTATAGGTGCTGCTTTCCAAGAAACATTGGAACATAATTTAGACAAGTTCTTTGCCACTACTTAAAAAGCATCACCTTTTCTTCAGTGTCCAACCACATTATTTTCATTTAAAGCATCAGCAGGAGCACACTTAACATCAAAATTTTTAGAAAGAGTTTTTTGATGCTTTGTTTTTGAAGACTATAGAAACTTTATATTTCTCTCCATTTTCTTCTGAGCCCTCCCCAGAACTGCCTTTGACATCCATAATTCTACCAACAGTCTCTTCAATGCAGTCTAGGCTTTTACTATTTCACCAATTCCAAAACTACTTGCATATCATAGACATCTGTTAGAGCAGCATCCCACACTTCTTGTTCCAAATTCTGTCTTGATTATCTAGTGCTGATATAACAGAAATACCAGAATTGGATGAATTTGTTGTGCTGTTGTTAGGTGCCATCAAGTCAATTCTGACTCACCGTGACCCTCTGTACAACAGAATGAAACACTGCTTGGTCCTGTGCCATCCTCCCAATCCTTGTTATGCTTGAACCCATTATTGCAGGCACAGTGTCAGCCCATCTCCTTGAGGCTCTTCCTCTTTTTTGATGACCCTCTACTTTACCAGGAAACCCTGGTGGCATAGTGGTTAAGTGCTACGGCTGCTCACCAAAGGGTCAGCAGTTCAAATCTGCCAGGCACTGTTTGGAAACTCTATGGGGCGGTTCTACTCTGTCCCGTAGGGTTGCTATGAGTCTGAATCGACTTGACGGCACTGGGTTTTTGGGTTTTTCTAATTTACCAAGCATGATGTCTTTCTCTAGGGTCTGGCCCCTCCTGATCACGTATCCAAAGTATGTGAGACAAAGTCTTGCATTCTTTGCTTTTAAGGAGCATTCTGGCTGAACTTCTTCCAAGTCAGATTTGTTTGTTCTTCTGGCAGTAAACAGTATATTCAGTATTTTTCAGCAACACCATAATTTGAAGGCATCATTTCTTCTTCAGTCCTCCTCATTCATTGTTCACATTTGCCATGCATATAAGGTGACTGAAAACACGTTGGCTTGAGTCAGGCTCACTTTAGTCCTCGATGTGACATCTTTGCTTTTTAATGCTTTAAAGAGGTCTTTTGTAGCAGCTTTGCCCAATGCAATGCCTCATTTGATTTCTTGACTCCTGCTTCCATGGGTGTTGATTTTGGATCCAAGTAAAATGAAATCCTTGACAATATCTGTTTTCTCCATTTATCATGATATTGCTTATCGGTCTAGCTGTAAGGATTTTTGTTTTCTTTATGTTGAGGTGTAATCCATACTGAAGGCTGTGGTCTTTGATCGTCACCAGTAAGTGCTTCAAGTCCTCTTCACTTTCAGCAAGCAAGGTTGTGTCATCTGCATAACGCAGGTTGTTAATGGGCCTTCCTCCAATCCTGATGCCCCATTCTTCTTCATACAGTCCAGCTTTCCTCAGCATACAGATTGAATAGGTATGGTGAAAGAATACAACCCTGACACACACCTTTCCTGACTTTAAACTATGCAGTATCCCCTTGTTCTGTTGGAACGACTGCTTCTTGATCGATGTACAGATTCCTCATGAGCACAATTAAGTGTTCTGAAATTCCTATTTTTTGCAGTGTTAATTATTATTATTATTTTATCCATAATTTGTTATGATCCACACAGTTGAATGCTTTGCATAGTCAATAAAACACAAGTAAACATCTTTATGGTATTCTCTAATTTCAGCTAGGATCCATCTTACATCCACAATGATATCCCTGGTTCCACGTCTTCTTCTGAATCCAGCCTGAATTGCTGGTAGTTCCCTATCAATATACTCCTGCAGCTGCTTGTGATGCTTCCTGCATTTTTTTAATATTTTCCCGGTAGAATCCTTTCTTCAATTAATTCAGCTTGGAAAATACTGAGTGTGTTCTTCCCTTTTGAGTTTCTATCTCCAGATATTTCCACATGTCATCATAATACTTTACTTTGTCTTCTCAAGCTGCCCTTTGAAATCTTCCATTCAGCTCTTTTAATTCATCATTTCTTCTGTTCATTTTAGCTACTGGACCTTCAAAAGCAAGTTTCAGGGTCTCTCTTGACATACATTTTGGTCTTTTCTTTCTTTCTTGCCTTTTCAATGACCTCTTGCTTTCTTCATGTATGATGTCCTTGATGCCCTTACACAACTCCCTGGTCTTCAGTCATTAGTTTTTAATGTGTCAAATCTATTCTTGAGGTGGTCTCTAAATTCAGGTGGGAAATATTCAAGTTCATACTTTGGCTCTCGTGGACTTGTTCTAATTTTCTTCAGCTTCAACTTGAACTTTCTTACGAGCAATTAAGTGTCTGTTCCACAGTTGGTTCCTGGACTTGTTCTGACTGATGATATGGAGCTTTTCCATCATCTCTGGCCACAGATGTAATCAATTTGATTCCTGCATGTTCTGGCGTGGTCCTTGTGTATAGTTGTCATTTATGTCATTGAAAAAAACTATTTGCAATGAAGATGTCATTGGTCTTGTAAAATTATACCATGTGATCTCTGCTGTCATTTCTATCACCAAGGCCTTATTTTCCAACTACCAATTCTTCTTCTTTTCAACTTTTGCATTCCAATCGCCAGTAATTATCAATGTACTTTGATTGCACGTTTGATGAATTTCAGACTGTAGAAGTTGGTAAAATTGTTCAATTTCTTCATTTTTGGCCTTGGCAGTTGGTACATAAATTTGAATAATATTAACTCTTCTTCCTTGTAGGCATATGGGTATTATCATATCATTGACAGTGCTGTACTTCAGAATAGATCTTGAAATGTCTTTTTTGATGATGAATGCTAGACCATTCCTCTTTGATTTGTCATTCCCAGCATAGTAGACCATAAGATTGTCTTATTCAAAATGGCCAATACCAGTCCATTTCAGGTCACTAAAGTTTATGTGTTTAATTTTATCAATGTTTATGTGTTTAATTTCATTTTTGACTATTTTCAATTTTCCTAGAATCATAATTCATACATTCCACATTCTGATTATTAATGGAGGTGCTTCATCTCATTTTGAGTCATGCCACATCAACAGATGATGGTCCTGAATGCTTAGCATAGCTCTTAAGTACGACAGCTGCTAATCAGGTGGTTGGCAGTTCGAATCACCAGGCGCTCATTGGAAACTCTATGGGGCAGTTCTACTCTGTTCTATAGGGTCGCTATGAGTCAGAATCAACTCATTGGCAGTGGGTGCGGCGGTGGTATTTTGAGGAAGCAGGTATTTTCCAGTTGTGGCTTGAGTGCATTCTAACCTGAAGAGCTCATCTCCCAGCACTATATCAGAGAATGTTCCGCTGACATTCATAAGGTTTTCACTGGTCAATTTTTTCTGAAGTAGACTGTCAGGTCCTCCTTCCTTATCTGTCTTAGACTGGAAGCTCTGCTGAAGTCCACCAAGGTGACCTTGCTGGTATTTGAAATACCAGTGGCAAAGCTTTCAATATCACAACAAAACACCCAAGCCACCACAGTATGACAAACTGACAGACACACGGTGGGTTGGCTTTCACAAACAGAAATTTATTTTCTCACAGTCTATGAGGCTTGTTGGTAGCTGGCATGAAGTCCATTCTGACTCATAGTAACTCTATGTAAAAAAGAAGGAAACACTACCTGGTCCTGTGCAATCTTCGCAATAAAGTATTTGTTTGAGCCCATTGTTGCAGCCACTGTGTCAATCCATCTCATAGAGGGTCTTCCCATTTTTTTTTGCTGACCCTTTTCTTTCCTAAGCACGATGTCCTTCTCTAGGGTACTGGTTCCTCCTGAAAACGTCCAAAGTACGTGAGATGAAGTCTCTCCATTCTTGCTTCCAAGGAGCATGCTGGCTGTCCTTCTTCTAAGACAGACCTGTTCATTCTTCTGGCAGTCCATGGTGTATTCAGTATTGCTCACCGACACTGTAAATCAGAGGCATCAATTCTTCTTAAAAAAAAAAAAAAAAAAATTTCTTAGGGCTTCCTTATTCATTCTCCACCATTCGCATACACGTGAAGCAATTGAAATTACTATGGCTTGGGTCAGGAGCACCTTAGTCCTCAAAGTGACTTCTTTCTAACACTTTAAAGAAGTCTTTTGCAGCAGATTTGCCCAATAATATGTTGTTTGACTTCTTGACTGCTGCTTCCATGAGCTTTGATTGTGGTTCCAAGTAAAATGAAATCCTTTACAACTTTAATATTTTCTCCATTTATCATGATGTTGCTTATTGGTACAGCTGTGAGGGTTTTTGTTTTCTTGATGTTGAAGTGTAATCCATATAGAAGCCTCTAATCTTTAATTTTCATCTCTAAATGCTTCAATTCTTCTTTGCTTTCAGCAAGCAGAGTTGTGTCATCTGCATATTACAGGTTCTTAATGAGTTTTCCACCAGTCCTGATGCTGCATTCTTTTTCATATAGTCCAGGTTCTCAGATTATTTGCTCAGCATACAGGCTGATTACATAAGATGAAAGAGTACAACCCTGAAGCACACCTTTCCTGATTTTAAACCACAGAGTAACCCCTTGTTACGTTAGAAGGACTACCTCTTGAGTTATGCACAGTTTCCCCCTGTGCACAATTGTTTTGAAAATCCCATTCTTTGCAATATTATCTATAATTTGTTATGACCTACACAGTCAAATTCCTCTGCATAGTCAAAAAACACAGACAAACATCTTTCTGGTATTCTCTACTTTCAGCCAAGATTCATCTGACATCAGCAACGATACCCTATGTTCCATGTTGTCTTCTGAATCCAGGTTGAATTTCTGGTGGTTCCTTGTTGATGTATTGCTGCAACCATTTTTGAATTATCTTCAGGAAAATTTTGCTTCTGTGTGATATTAATGATATTGTTCTATAATTTCCACATTCTATTTGACACCTTTCTTTGGAATGGGCAAGCATATGGATCTTTTCCAGTCAGTTGACCAGGTAGCTGTCTTCTAAATTTTTGGCATAGATGAATGGTCTCTTCCAGCATTGCATTCCTTTGTTGAAACATCTGAATTGTTATTCTATCATTTACTGGAGCCTTGTTTTCACCAATGCCTTCAGTGCAGCTTGAACTTCTTGGAGATCTCTATGTGGCTTGGTGACAATCTTCCTCCATCTCTGCTCTGCTAGCTTGTTTAATCCCTTTCATATCTCAAAAGAAAGTGACTCAGATATAGCCTACACTAATCCTGCCTCATTAACATAACAAAGACAGCCCATTCCCAAATAGGATTATAACAACAGGCATGCAGGCCAGGATTTACAGGACTTTTTTTTACATAATTTTTATTGTGCTTTAAGTGCAAGTTTACAAATCAAGTCAGTCTCTCACACAAAAACCCATACACACCTTGCTACACACTCCCAATTACTCCCCCCCAATGAGACAGCCCGCTCCCTCCCTCCACTCTCTCTTTTCGTGCCCATTTCACCAGCTTCTAACCCCCTCCACCCTCTCATCTCCCCTCCAGGCAGGAGATGCCAACATAGTACAGGACACATTTTGGGGTGACATAATTCAATCCATAACATTATACAGTTGTAAAGAATAACGATGAGTCCAGAGAACATAACTTCGATGAATCTGGAGGGCATTACGTTTAGCGAAATAATTCAATTACCAAATCCAAATGTTGTAGAGTCCCACTTTTATAACAGTAAAAAAAGCAGGCATAAGTCAGAGATATTGGGTGTTGGGCTCCAGACTACTGCTATAGAGTAACACAATTTTTTTTGTTTGTTTCCCAGTGCATATAAAAGTTTTGTTTACACTGTACTGTAAACTATTAGGAAAACCTGGTGGCATAGTGGTTAAGAGCTATGTCTGCTAACCAAAATGTCGGCAGTTTGAATCCACCAGGCACTCCTTGTAAACTCTATGGGGCAGTTCTACTCTGTCCTACAGGGTTGCTATGAGTCGGAATCATATGTGAGTATATGCACTTGCATATGAAGGCATACTTTTAGGCTTAAGTATATATATTTTTGAGTGTGCTACATATGTTAGGTGATGTTCAGTTGGTTCCCACTCATAGTGACCCTATGTGCAACAGAACAAAACACTGCACCATTGTCAAAAATGTTGCTATGCTTGAGCATATCTTTGCAGCCACTGTGTCAATTCATCTCATTGAGGGTCTTCCTCTTTTTCACTGACCCTCTGCCAAGCATGATGTCCTTCTCCAAGGGCTGGTCCTTCCTGATAACATGTTCAAAGTATGGGAGATGAAGTCTCACCACCCTCCCTTCCAAAGAGCATTCTGGCTGTACTCCTAGGACAGACTTATTTGTTCTTCTGGCAGTCCATGCTATATTCAATATTTTCATCAACTCCATATTTGAAAGGCATTAATTCTTCTTCAGTCTTCCTCATTCATTGTCCAGATTTTGCATGCATATGAAGCAATTGTATATACCACGGCTTGGGTCATGCATATCTTAGTTTTTAAAGTGACATCTTTGTTTTTTAACACTTTAAAGAGGTTTCTTGCAGCAGATTTGCCCAATGCAATGTGTTGTTTGATTTACTAACTGTTGCTTCCATGGGTGTTAATTGTGGATCCAAGTAAAATGAAATCCTTGATGACCTCAATCTTTTCTCCATTTATCATGATATTGCTCATTGGTCCAGTTCTGAGGATTTTTGCTTTCTTTATGTTGAGTTGTAATCCATCCTGAAGGCTGTAGTCGTTGATCTTCATAAGTAAGTGCTTCAAGTCCTCTTCACTTTCAGCAAGCAAGGTGTGTCATCTGTATATCGCAGGTTGTTAATGAGTCTTCCACCAATCCTGATGCTGTGTTCTTCTTGGATTATTTGCTTAGCATACAGATTGAATAAGTGTGGTGAAAGGATTCAAACCTGATGCCCCTCTCCTGAGTTTAAACCACGCAGTATCCTCTTGTTCTGTTGGAATGATTGCCTCTTGGTCCATGTACAGATTCCCAATTAGCACAATGAAGTGTTCTGTAATTCCCATTCTTTGCAATGTTAACCATCATTTGTCATGATCTACATAATCAAATGCCTTTGCGTAGTCAATAAAGCACAGGTAAAAATCTTTCTCACATTCTCTGCTTTCAGCCAAGATCCATCTAACATCATCGGTGGTATCCCATGTTCCACATCCTTTTCTGAATCCAGCATGAATTTCTGGTAGTTCTATTTTGATATACTGCTTCGATTGTTTTTGAATTATCTGCCACGGAATTTTACTTGTATGTGATATTAATGATATTGTTCTATAATTTCCACGTAATGTTGGATCACTTTTCTTTGGAATGAGCACAAATATGGATCTTTTCTCATTGGTTGGTGAGGTAGCTGTCTTTCCAATTTCTTGGCATAGAGAAGTGAGCACCTCCAGCATTGCATCCAGTTGTTGAAACATCTCAATAGATATTCCATCAATCCTGGAGCCTTGTTTTCTCCAATGCCTTCAGTGCAGCTTGGACTTCTTCCTTCCATAACCTCTGTTCTTCATCCTATGCTACTTCTAGAAATGGTTGAACATAAACCAAATTTTTTTTGGTACAGTAACTCGGTGTGTTCTCGCCATCTTTTTTTTGTTGCTTCCTGCACTGGTCATTATTTTGCTCATAGAATCTTTCACTATTGCAACGTGAGGCTTGAATTTTTTTCTTCAGTTCTTTCAACTTGAGAAATACTGAGAATGTTCTTCCATTTTGGTTTTTCAACTCCAGGTCTTAAACATTTCATTATAATATTTTACTTTGTCTTCTTGAGCCACCATTTAAATCTTCTATTCAGGTCTTTTACTTCATCATTTCTTCCATTCCTTTTAGCTGCTCTACTTTCAAGAACAATTTTCAGTCTCTTGTGACATCCATTGGCCTTTTCTTTCTGTCTTGTCTTTTTAATGGGCTTTTGCTTTCTTCATGTATGATGTCCTTGATGTCATTCCATAACTTGTCTGATCTTTCGTCATTAGTGTTCAATGCTCCTAATCTATTCTCCAGATGGTCTCTAAATGCAGTTGGCTCTCATGAACTTGTTTTAATTTTCTTCAGCTTTAACTTGAATTTGCATATGGGCAATTGATGGTCTGTCCCGCAGTCAGCCCCAGGCCTTGTTCTCACTGATGATATTGAACTTCTCATTCATCGTTTTTCCACAGATGTAGTCAATTTTATTCCTGTGATTTCCATCTGGTGAGGTCTATGTGTATAAAAAAAAAAACAAACCCAGTGCCATTGAGTTGATTCCAACTCATAGCAACCCTATAGGACAGAGCAGAACTGTCTCATAGAGTTTCCAAGGAGCACATGGCAGATTCAAACTGCCGACCCTTTGGTTAGCAGCCATAGTACTTAACTACTATGCCACCAGATTTCCTCTATGTGTATAGTTGCTGTTTATATTGTTGAAAAATGTATTTGCAGAGTCATTGGTTTTGCAAAATTTTCTATCCTGCAATCTCCAGGGTTGTTTATATCACCAAGGTCATATTTTCAAACTACTGATCCTTCCTCTTTGTTTCTAACTTTTACATTTCAATTATCAATAATTATCAATGCACTTTGATTGCATGTTTCATCAATTTCAGGCTGCAGAAGTTAGTAAAAATCTTCATTTTCTTCATCTTTGGCATTAGTGGTTGGTGCATAAATTTGAATTATACTCTATTAACTGTTCTTCCTTGTTGGCATATGGATATCATCCTATCACTGACAGTGCTGTCCTTCAAGATAGATTTTGGATTGTTCTTTTTGGTGATAAATGGACTGGTTTAGTAGATCATATGATTGTCCAATCCAGAATGTTCAATACCAGTCCATTTTAGCTCACTAATGCCTAAGATATTGATCTTTAAGAATTCCACTTCATTTTTGGTGACTTCCAACTTTCCTAGATTTATACTTTGTACATTACTCATTCCAATTATTAATGGACATTTCCAGCTGTTTCTTCTCATCTTGAGTCTTGCCACATTAGCAAATGAATGCCTCTAACCCTTTACCCCCTGCAAGTTATTAAGGTAACTCTACTTTGAGCTGGGGGCTCTTCCGAAGTCATATTTTAAGTGCTTTACAACCTAAAGGGCTCATCTTTCAGCACTATGTCAGACAATGTTCCACTGCTATTCATAAGGTTTTCACTGGTCAATTTTTTCAGAAATAGACTGCAAGGTACTTCTTTCTAGTCTGTCTTAGCCTGGAAGCTCTGCTGAAGCCAGTCCACAGTAGGTGACCCTGCAGGTATTTGAAATACCAGTAACATATATTCCAGCATCGCAGCAACATCCAAGCCATCACAGTATGGCAAACTGACAGACATATAAATAAAGCACATAGAGGACACAATTACAGAGTCCTCTTACATATAACCAAACACCTCACGGGATTTGTTTACTGGGTTAAAAGTCTTGGGACCATAGTATTGTAGGACAACTCAGTCAATTGGCATAACATAATTCATAAAGATAATGTTCTACATCCTAGTTTGATAAGTAAAAGCTTCAAAGCCACCATGTACGATACTACTATTGGTCTCTTCCTTATAAAAGAATGATGGAAACCAAAGATTCAAAAAAGAAACTAGTCCATAGGACTAATTGCCGACAGGAATGATGGCCTTTTCCAGCCTGAGATCAGAACTAGATGGTGCCCAGCTACTACTAGCCTACTACTACCTACTGTTCTGACCTGGGACAAAACAGAAGATTCCCAATAGAATGGGAGAAAAGCATAGAACAAAACTCAAATTTTAAAAACAGGCCAGAGTTATTGGAGTGGTAGTGACTAGAGGAACCCCTGAGACTATTGCCCTAAGAAACCCTTTAACTTGGAACTGAACCGCTCCCAGAGGTCTCCTTTCAGCTAAATAATAGATGGGTTTATAAAATAAACAGTAACACCCATGAGGAATGTGCTCCCTTAGACAATCAATTGTATGAGACTAAAAAGTCAACATTTACCCAAAAGCAAAGATGGGACGGCAGGAGGGTCAGGGAAGCTAGATCAATGGAAACAGGACAAACAGAATGGAAATACTGAGAATGCTGACACTTTGTGAAAACTGTAACCAAAGTCAAGGAACAATTTGTACAAAAGAAAAAATGTTAAATGGAACATAATTTCTTATGTAAACTTTCACCTAAAATATATTAAAAAAAAAAAAGAGTGGGTACTGTTTTGGAGCAGAGTGAATGAGAGAAGAGTGGTAGCCCTGGAGGGCAGGTATAAAAGAAGTAGTGTGGGGTGAAGTTCACGCAGGGGTTGTTAGAATATTTTAAAGACTTGGCCTTTTAACTGGGGAGAAGTAAGCCACTGGAGAGTTTTGTGCAGATGAGTGATATGAGATCTTGCTTGTTTTAATGAATTTCCCAGGCCACTGTGTTATAAAAGATCATAACGGGATAGGGTGGAAATAGAATATTAGCTAATAATTTAGGGAAGTGGAATGGTGCATAGCACCAGAGTGGCAATAGAGACATCAGAGAATGGAATCAATTCTGAATATATGTCGAAGGTGATAAGTTTAACATTTGCTAAAAGACTAGATGTGGAGTGTAAAATAATAGAGATGTTGGTGATGACTCCAAAGCTTTTGGCCTAGTAAGCAGAGATATTTCATGCATCTAAATCTCAGAATTTGACACTCTTCAGACCTGTTCTCTTAAATGTAGGTTATTTTGATTATCATTTTGGATAGCAGAACTCCTTGGTCAAATTTAGTCCATAAGTACATTAGAAAGTTCTAGGCACTGTGCTAGCTGTTACTTAGCTACAAGTAGCAGAAGATTAGCAATGAAGAAACTAAAATCACTTTAAATAATAACTTTAGGGTTAGAGGGAAGACCTAAATTACATTCTTACAAAACAACCCTGGTGCCTCCAACACTTGGACAGATTAGAAATGTGAAAATGAGTAGGTGGCATGGGCAAATCAACTGCTGGATTTATGTTTCTCTATGTGTTCCTGGAATGAATTGAATTGCTGAAGATGAAATGAGAACATCATTCCATCATTCTCTTTAATTGATATTAAAATTTAATAGGAAAAATGATGGGAACTAAAGAAAAAGTAAAAATTTCAGAGATAATCAAGAAGAAACATTTTCCGTAAATCTGAATTTTATGCAGAAGTATAAATTCCAGGAATAATATGCATTGATATTTTTATAGATTTGAGGAGTTGTGATATTCTACAAATTGCACATGTACATTTTTCTTTTGGTTCTTTTAAGACTGTATGTAAAATCTCTTTCACCTCCTCATCATCACCATCACCAACATTGTAATTATCATTATCTAGTTTTCCAAATTAGTTTTTTGGCCACAGTACTCATAACGATATCATCAGCATCTATATATATTTTTCATTATTTTACTATTATTTCTCTTAAGAAAAACAATGTAAAATTACATGGTTAAATCGACGACCCTCTCTAGTGCCAAGACCAAGAGCAGCACTATTAACTCCTTTATCTATCGTAACAGTTTGAAGCTGTACACTCACAAAAGACTGTGTAATGAAATGATTGGTGTTTTATTTTCTAAGTGGCAGTTTTGGTTCATAGTGACCCCATAGGACAGAGTAGAACTGCCACATAGGGTTTCCAAGAAGCACCTGGGGGATTCAAACTGTTGACCTTTGGTTAGCAGCCAGAGCTCTTACCTACTACGTTACCACAGTTTCCACGAGACACCTAGAAACACCTTAATCAAAGTTCAAAATTTTCTGAATGAACAAGTTTACATGAATCCAAGCTGCAAGTCCTGACAACAGCTTGCTTACTTCCACTTAACCTTCAGTATAATGTCATAACCATTTCAGTTCCCAGTTTTACATGCAGGGGATTATTAGAGGTCACACCATTGCCAAGTCCTGGCTTTTGTCCACTTTGTTTTTAGTTCCTTGAGACCCCAAAACTGACATTCCCTCAATTTGGCAAATGCTCTAATGATGAGTATGGAGTGGAGAGGTGTATTTAATTCTTAAGGTTCTTGCCTTCCACTAGATATGCCTGAAAACTTTTCACTGCCTTATTAACTCTGCAAAGCTACTAAGGATTTTAAAAATATTTAACCCGTCATTTTAGTTATCCGTGGAACCTGTTGCTGTTGTGTTCATTCTAACCCCTCATGCATCACAGTAGAAATGTGCTCGATAGGATTTTCAAATGGCTGATTTTTCAGAAGTAAGTCACCAGGCCTTTCTTCTGTGGTGCTCCTGGGTAGATCTAAACCACCAATCTTTCAGTTAGCCAAGTGCTTAACAATTTGCACCACCCAGGAATCACTATAAGTCAAAACAAACTCAATGCAGAGGGCTTTGTTTTTTTGTGTTAGGAACTCCTGTATGTGGAATTCGTAGTGACCCTATAGGACAGAATAGAACTGCCCTATAGAGTTTCCAGGGAGCACCTGGTAGATTCAAACTGCTGCCTTTTGGTTAGCAGCCATAGCACTTAACCTCCAAGCCCCTAGAATTTCCTATGAGTGGGAATCAATCCCACGGCAATTTTTTTTTTTTTTTTTAATATGTGGAATGGTAGGCTTAATTAATTACATAGCCCATATTTACTGAAAGCAAAATCTTCCAGTTTTGTCTCTTTTTTTTTGGAAGATTTTAGCACGTATGATAACTAACATATTTAGTATTTGATTTTCTTTGTTATATTATGCACAATTATCTTGACATAAATGTATTGTTAGCTTCATAAATGAATGGGGAAATACTCATTTTCTTCTCTCTGGAATATCTTGAATCATCTTCAACACATTTTTCTTTGACATTTATTAAAACTCATAAAAAATAAAGTTTATCAGGTGGACATTTTAAACTGTATATTTTATTAAAGTATAACTTACATTCAATAACAAAACCAAGTCATAATAGCTGGATGAGTTGTTCTTTAGCCCAAACTGAGCATGACCATAAACACCTCAGAGATTAAGAAACAGAACATGTAAACTCTCTTATGCACAATTATAACTTGGGTAATAAACTTTCCCACTAAGATAGACAGTAACTATACTTCTAAGACCATGTTGTTGTTGTTGTCTGCCATCGAGTTGATTCCGACTCATAGTGAGACTGTGACTACTAACCAAAAGATCAGCAGTTTGAATCCACTAGCAGCCCCTTGGAAATCCTATAGGGCAGTTCTACTCTGTCCTACAGGGTCATTATGAGTAGGAATCAACTCAACAGCAACAGATTTTTATATAAAAATTGGATCATACAATATATACCTTATTGTTTTCTTCTTTTAGTCAAAGTATTACATTTGAGACATTTATCCGTGTTGTTTCACGTAGTAGAGGGTTGTTGGTTTTCATTGCTGGGTTGGATTTTCCTGTATGAATATACCAAAATTAACTTATCCATTGATATCTAGTTGGACATATGTATTGTTTTGAATATCAGACTCTCACGAATGCTATTTCTAGAACATACTTATTTACAGTGTCAGATTGTCCAATAAGCAAGTTAGGCGCAAGCTTACTTGTGCTTACTTGCTAATCTGTAGTTAACAATTTCACATTTTTTCACCACTTCAAAGATTCTACTTCTAGGTATTACTGGTATCTTCTTTCTCCCAACACTACAGCATCTTCCTACAAAACCAAAGCTTCTTTTCAAATTTACAGTCTCTGACAGGGACAGAGTATCCAGTAAGCAAGGTGAGCACGGGCTTGCTTGTGCTTACTTAATAATCTGTACTGAACCAGCCAACCTGTTGCTGTTGAGTCGATTCCAACTCATAGCAACCCTATAGGACAGAGTACAACTGCTCCATAGGGTTTCCAAGGAGCACCTGGTAGATTTCAACTGCCAGATTTTGGTTAGCAGCGGTAGCTCTTAACCACTATGCCACCAGGTGTTCCAAAATATGAAACTGTTCACAATCTGTAGTGAACAGTCTCATGTTTTTCCCTACAAACGGTTCACTACAGATTAGCAAGTAAGCACATGTAAGCCTGTATTTACCTTGCTTATTGAGTAACCCTCCCCTGCTTATGTGTCTTTTGAGGAAGATATGCACTCAGTTTTGATGAGTGTAAACCTAGATGTATCAATACTCTTTTATGGAGTACCAAATCATTTTCCAATCTGTTTTACCAATTTATAATTCTACTTACAGCGTATTATGGTTGCCGTTGCTTGGCATCATCATTAACAATTGATATGCATGTATTCTGTTTTATAATTAGCCATCACGATGGATATGAGGAGGTATTGCTTTGTACTAGAATCTGTAGAGATATCCTCACTTTTCTTTCCTGATTTCAGTAATTTATGTTTTTTGTTTTTATATTCATCAGTCTTGGTAGGAGTTAATCAAGTTTATTATTTTTTAAAACACCAGTGTTGGGATTTTATCTATTATGTGATGATTTTCTATTTCATCGAATTCTGCCCTTCATTTTTTTCAATCTTTACATTTTCTTTGTGCTTCATTTGTGTTATGGATTGAATTTATGTTGAAGCTTTAACCCATGGGACCTGTGAAGGTGACCTTGTTTGCAAATAGGGTGTTTGAAAATATTATCAATTAAGTTAATATAAGGTCATTCCAGAGTGGGTAGAGTAGGCTCTAATCCAATGTGAGTGGTGTCCTATAAAAAAAGAGAAGAGAAACAGAGAGACAGGGATAATAGCCACGTGAGGATGCATCTGCAAGCTGAGGACAATTTGGGGCTAATAATAATAATAATAAAAATGCCCTGAATTTGGACTCCTAACCTCTAAAACTGTAAGACAATAAATTTATATTGTTATAAGCCAGCGAGTTTATTATTTTTTTATACCACTAACCCAGTGCCGTCGAGAAAACTAATAAAATTAAATTTTTTAAAACAAGATAGAAACTCAGTGTTGATTCTTATATAATGTACTTAATGCTATTTACTTCTCTTTGAAAATGACTTTAGATGCATTATATAAATTTTGATTTGTTACATATTCACTAGTATTCCATTCAAAATATTTTCTCACTCCTGTTTTATTTTTTTTATTTCAGTGTTCATCGCTTAATTGCTTTCCTAATCTTTTGTTATTGATCACTAACTGAATTTCATTCTTATCTGAGAATGTATTCTGAGTTAACTTTATACTTTAAAATTTGTTAAGTCTTCCTTAGTCTCCAAACATATATCATTTTGGTAAATATTCCAAGTGTACTTAAATACCTGGGCATGCTATCACTGAGTGTGCAGTGGTCTGTATGTTATTTAGATTAGGCATGTAGTTTTTAAAAATATCTTTACCTTTCTTACTAATTTTTGTCCTTTTATTCTATCAGCAGTTGTGAGAAAATGGTTATTTTCTCCCACTATGCTGGTGGATTTGTTTATTTATGCCTTTACACCTGTCAATTTTAGCTTCGTAAATTTTTATCTTGGGTTTTTGTGTTCAACCTTGATTTTTGATACATTTCTAGTGGAGTGACCCTTTATGATACTAAAACAGCCATCATTCCTGTTGTTGTTTTTGTTGTGTGCCATTGAGTCTATTTCAACTCAAAGAAACCTTATATAATAGAGTAGAAATGTTCTATAGGGTTTCCCAGTATGTAATCTTTATGGGAGCAGTTTGCAGACTGCCATGTCTTTTTTTTCTAATTTGAATTGATGATCTTTCAGTTAGCAGCAGAGCACTGCTTAACCATTGTGCCACCACAGTTCCTTATCTTCATTTCTGCTAGCGTATTTTGCTTTCCAGTCTACTTGTGTGATATTTGTATACTTGTTCCAGCTTTTTTTTGTCTAGTGCTAGAATGAAATAATGAAGTATAGTTTTCCTTATTTTTAATTCTTTTAACTTCTCTGTATCTTAATATTTAAGGCATATATTCATTTTAAATCAACCATCTTAATTTATATTTTTTATAAAGTTATCAATTTAGTCATTTTAGGTCATCATGTTATTGTTTTTAGTATCTTCTTTGTAAATAATATATCTATCAGTAGTTACGCCATTTTTCCCAATCCCTAGCACTACTTCATGTGCTTTCTGTTTTTCTAAATTATTCTTAACAGAGATTTGTTTATTGTACCAAATATTTCCAAGAAATGAACTTTAATGTAATGTTTTAATAAGGTATAGTTTGTATTGAATTTAGTACCAACTTTTGATTTTGTGGTTCTATTGTATCTTTATATTCTGTCATCAAATCTTGAAAATTTCTCTTTTGTTAGATGATTTTGTGTTTGTTCTTTAAACAAAAATCTTTCCATGAAATGTTTTAATCAACAGTTTTATGTTGTTCTTCTCTAATTTAAACTTTAAGTCTATAAATTTTCCTAATTGGTTTAGCCACGTGAGAAATTTTTTATGTAGTCTTTTTCTTTGTTTTCTTAAATATTTCCTAGTTCCTTTTTAGATTTCTTCTTTAACTAAAAAGTTATTAATTCAAATGTGTATAATCTACATTTTTATAATTATGTGCCTTGCTATTTCCCTTGTATATAGAGTTTTTATCCTGTGATTAATAATTTTTAGCTTACTTGCTTTGTAGTTAGATCATAGTGTTTGCTGAAAAGTGTTGGCTTTATGTCTGTTATGAAGTCAATTTTTAAATGTTTTATATGTGTCTGAAAACAATATTTATTCTGTAATCATTGGGTATAAGAATTTGTTCATTAGACCAAGCTTGCTAAAGTAGTTGCTGTTTGCTAATATTGCTTTTTTTTTTTTCTTTCCTACTTCCAGAAACATAGTTAAATTGCTCTTCCCCATCCTTTCAAGATTATGTATTGGCATGTGATTTCCTTTGTCCCATTAAGGGCGAGGGATGGTGATGCCACTTGAAGGTTATGTTTCTCTCTGCCATGGTGACCAGTTTCATTCCAGCTGGTAAATGAGAAGGACATAGGGCAGAGCCCATGGCTGTCCTAAGGAGAATATTTAGCATAGCAACAAATATTTCTTTGTTGTTTTAATCACCAAGATTTAGAAGTTATTTGTTTGTTATTACAATATAATGTATCTCTAACAATAGAAGTGCGTTTTTCTGTATTCTGAATTGGGAAAAAAAAAAAGTTTCCCCTGATAATTTACAACAGGTTTAATATACTTGATTTAAAGGAGTCTAAAGTTTATCAAAAGATTTATTTGACCAGTGCTTCCAAAAATATAACCTCGGCCTCCCAAATAAAAAACCAAACCCTTTGCCGTGGAGTTGATTCAGACTCACAGTGACCCCACAGGGCAGAGCAGAACTGCCCTCTAGGGTTTTCAAGGAGCAGCTGGTGGATTTGAACTGCCAGCCTTTTGGTTAGCAGCCTGAGCTGTTAACCACTGCACAACCAGGAAACGGATTTTTCTCAAGTTGAGCTTGATGTGTAAAAAAGCAGTTTATTGATGATTTGAAATGGCAGATATACTCTCATTTAAATTGCAATCTAAATTTCTACTACTTTAATTGTCCTAAAACCTGAAGAAAAAAAAAAAAAAAGACATAAAAATATGTAACAGAATGATCAGTTTTTAGAACTCCTGGAAGAGACAAACACAAATCCACAAATCTTCAATAGAAAGATGTACCTACCAAAAAAAAAAAAAAAAAAACAACAAGCAAACAAACCAAAGAAACCCCATAGGACTCCTTTAAATCAAGCCTAACAAAATATGAGTTCAAAATAAAAGATTACAAAATGCATACTCAGGCTAACCCCTGTCAATGGAAGTAATTCAAACACACACAAATGAATCAATGACATAATTAAGCCTCAAGGATTCCACTGGGTAAATACTAAACGATGGAGTTAAACAAATGAAAAGAGTGACCTATTGTGAAAAAAAAAAAAAAAAAGATCAGCAATATTTGGAAAAGAATCAAATAAAAATAATAGAATTTTATAAAAAAAGTTCCTACCCAATATATATATATATATATGTAGATATATACATATATAATGGATTTGTTAAGCAAGAGGAAAACCTGATGGCTTAGTGGTTAAGAGCTATGGCTGCTAACCAAAAGGACTGCAGTTTGAATTCACGAGGCACTGCTTGCAAACCGTATGGGGCAGTTCTACTCTATCTTATAAAGGTTGCTATGAGTTGGAAGTGACTTGATGACAGTGAGTTTGTTTTTTTGGGAGGGGAGTTTTATTATAATACAGGAAAATTTAAAAAAGTGAACTGACAGATTCTAGAAGTTTTTCTGAGCAAGAATTAAGCTCAGAGGGACAAAAAAAGGAGGGATATGAAAGCAAATTTAAGAGTCATGGAGAATAGAATGAAAAGGTAAAATACATTTGACAGAAATTCCAGTAGGTGACAGCAGCAACATAGTGAACAAGGCAATTTTGGAAAGCTCATGTAGATAATTTGTCCAAATTGTTTAAGATAAAGGATCGTTAAGAAACAAATCAAGTCTTGAGTTGCAATATTAAAGGATTCTATGGGCAAAACATTGAAGGACACAGGAAGCATCAAAAGAAGACAAAAGGAATACACAGAGTCACTACACCAAAAAGAAATGGTTAATGTTCAGTCATTTCAGGACGTAACATATGATCAATAGCTTATGTACTGAAAGAAGAAGTCCAAGCTGCACTGAAAGCATTGGCAAAAAACAAGGCTCCAGGAATTGATGGAATACCAACAGAGAGGTTTCAACAAATGGATGCAATGCTAGAAGTGCTCACACGTCTATGTCAAGAAATTTGGAAGAGATTTACCTGGCCAACTGACTGGAACAGATCCATATTTGCACCCTTTCCAAAAAAAGGAGATCCAGGGCAGGGCCAAGATGGCTGACGAGGTAGAAGCTACCACAGATCCCTCTTGCAACAAAGACTTGGAAAAACTAGTGAATTGATCACATACATGACAATCTATGAACCCTGATCATCAAACACAGAACTAAAGAGTTGACCTGAGTGACAGGGGAGCGAAAAGCAACTGCTTCTGGAGCCTTGAGCCCTCGCGGTTCCCTGGTGCCGAGTGGTGGCGCTGACTGTGGCTTACTGAGATGGGGCAAGCACGGGACACAGCCCTAACCCCTAATCCCCTGGGGTAACCTCAGTAGAGACTCAGCCAGCACAAGTATGCTGTACACTGACACGGCTGACAAGAGAACAAGCAGCCACGGGGAAGCAGTGACTGTTCCTGAAGCATGAAGCCAGCGTCCCAGTCAGAAAACCTTGGCGCTGGGCTTTGGACTAAGTACAGAGGAGCTGAGCATGGCTTCCTGAGATGGTGCAAGTACGGAATGCAACCCTAGCCGCCTGAAGTAACCTTGGGGGAAACCCAGCCAGCGCATGCAGGCAGCACAATGACACGGCTGATAGGAGGAGAAATCACCGGGAAGCAACCACTGGTTTTGGAGCCTGGAGTGCAGTGTTTCAGCCAAGAAACCTTGGTGCTGGCTTTGGAATAGGAGCAGAAGAGCTGACCAGGCTTCTGAGACGGCACAAGCATGGGACGCAGGCCTGACCATTGGGGGCAATCTTGAGCCGGCCAGTGCACACAGGCTGGATGCCACTCTGGAATCTCAGATAAAACAGTCATCACCAAGCAAGATAAGTAACTTTGTCTATATTGCTGGGTGCTGCTGTCTCCTATCTATCTGATCCCTCCCCTCCCTGGCCCAGGTAGCTTCATTAACATTGGAATTTCCTAGGCCAGGGATTGAAGTGCTCTGTGGCATATTTTTTTTCCTAATCCATTCTCCTGGCCTGAGAGAAGCAGCTATTAAAAACCAAGGGACAAAAAATCCTTCCCTGACTTCCATAAACTGGAATAAAAATACAGAACAAGCTCCAGCCAAGCATATGAGATCCACAGTCTTTGGCTTTCATCCCTACAGGGAACAAGGTGGCTATTATAATGCAAAGGCAATTCTGATACAGAGCTGACTGTAATTGTTTTAGTGGCACACTGGAAAGACAAGTTTTCCAGGCCTGATATCTCTACCTATTAAACAGAGCCTTCACTGATCCACAGCAAGGAACTGAGGGCTGAAGCTCCACCCAAACCACCTAGCCACCTGCCAAAGGGGTCTGAGGATACTGACGCCTACCGATCTCCAGAGGTACAAACATTGGGTGCCTAAGGTATAGCTGCAGAGCCCACCCACCAAAGTGCTTTAAAAATAGAGACACTCCTACCTCACTGGCACGAGGGGGAAGGCTCTCAGCATTTTGCCCTCCTTGGAGTGTGATCCCCTGCTGCAAATAGAATCTGGTTCACATAACTATCACCACTACTCCTCTAAGTTAATAGGTGACAATCTACACACACACTTGGTGACCCAAAATCAGAACACCTAAGCTGATTGTATTCAAGAATAGTGAATGGACTCTTAGGCTTATATATCTGGTAACAGCCCAAACCAGCTGGTAATAGGACATAAGTGATTCAAAGGCTACAACAATCAAGACAGTGCAATCTAGTAGCCCATCTGGGTATATTGAAACAAACAACAACAACAAAAAAAGACAAGATAAGACTCAGTGAGCAAATATAAAATAAATCATTACAATATCTTATAGATGGCTTGGAGACAACAGTCTATATCAAATCACATAAAGAAGCAGACCGTGATTGCTTCTACAAATCCCCAAATTAAAGAATCAAAATCTTTCCCAAATAAAGATGCAATCCTGGAATTGCCAGATGCAGAATATAAAAAAACTAATATACAGAATGCTTCAAGACATCAGGGATGACCTCAGAAAAGAAATAAGGCAATCTACAGAAAAAGCCAAGGAACACACTGAAAAGCAGTTGAAGAAATCAAAAAGATTATTCAAGAACATAGTGGAAAAATTAATAAGCTGCAAGAATCCATAGAGAGACAGCATTCAGAAATCCAAAAGATTAAAAGTAAAATTACAGAATTAGACAACTCAATAGTCAGAGGAGCAGAATAGAAGAATTGGAATGCAGAGGGGGAACTGAAGGATAAGCCAATTGACACCAATATAGATGAAGAAAATCAGATAAAAGAATTCAATAAAAAAAAATGAAGAAACCCTAAGAATCACGTGAGACTCTATCGAGAAGAATAACTTGCTTGTGATTGGGGTTCCAGAACAGGGAGGGATAACAGGAAATACAGAGAGAATAGTGGAAGATCTGTTGGCAGAAAACTTCCCTGGCATGATGAAAGACGAAAGGATATCTGTCCAAGATGCTCATCGAACCCCATATAAGATTGATCCAAAAAGAAAATCACCAAGACATATTATCATCAAACTTGTCAAAACCAAAGATAAGGAGAAAATTTGAAAAGCAGCCAGGGATAAAAGTCTCCTACAAAGATGAATCAATATGAATAAATTCAGACTACTCAGTAGAAACCATGCACACAAGAAGGCAATGGGATGGCGTATATAAAGCACTAAAGGAGAAAAACTGCCAGCCAAGGATCATATATCGAGCAAAACTCTCTCTCAAATATGAAGGTGAAATTAAAACATTTACAGAAAAACACAAGCTTAGAGAATTTGCAAAACCAAAACCAAAGCTACAAGAATTACTAAAGGAAATTCTTTGGTAAGAAAATCAATAATATCAGATACCAACAGAACACGAGGTCACAGAACAGAACATCCTGATATCAACTCAAACAGGGAAATTATAAAAACAAAATAAGATTAATTTTAAAAAGAAAAAAAATGCTCAAAACAGGGAATCTTTGAAGTCATCATGTCAAAGACTGCAATAATCAAAATGAGGGACTAAACACAGGAGGCATAGATCTTCCATATGGAAAGGAAAACAAGGCAATATAGGAGGATACAAGTTAGGTTTTTACTTAGGAAAATAGGGGTAAATAATAAGGTAACCACAAAGAGGTCTAACAATTCCATAACTCAAAATAAAAACCAAGAAAATGATAATGACTCAGAAAACATAAATTCAACTACTATGAAAATGAGGAACACACAATTTATAAAGAAAAACTTCTCAGCACAAAAAAGTAAGTGGAAAAAGGAAATTCTCAACAACACACACAAAAAGGCATCAAAATGACAGCAGTAAACTCATACTTATCGATAATTATGCTGAATATAAATGCACTAATTGCACCAATAAAGAGACAGAGAGTCTCAGACTGGATAAAGAAACACGATCCATCTATATGCTGCCTACAAGAGACACACCTTAGATGTAGAGACACAAACAAACTAAAATTCAAAGGACGGAAAAAATATATCAAGCAAACAACAATCAAAAAAGAGCAGGAGTGGCAATATTAATTTCTGACAAAACAGACCTTAAAGTTAAATCCACCCCAAAGGATAAAGAAGGACACTATATAATGATTAAAGGGACAATTTACCAGGAAGACATAAACATATTAAATATTTATGCACCCAATGACAGGGCTGCAAGATACATAAAACAAACTTTAACAGAATTGAAAAGTGAGATAGACACCTCCACAATTATAGTAGGAGACTTCAACACACCACTTTCGGAGAAGGAGAGGACTTCCAGTAAGAAGCTCAATAGAGACAAGGAAGATCTAACTGCTACGATCAACCAACTTGACCTCATAGACTTATACAGAACACTCCACCCAATAGCTGCAAAGTATACTTTTTCTTCTAGTGCACATGGAACATTCTCTAGAATAGATCACATATTAGGTCATAAAACAAACCTTTGCAGAAACCAAAACATCGAAATATTACAAAGCATCTTCTCAGACCATAAGGCTATATAAGTAGAAATCAATAACAGAAAAATCAGGGAAAAGAAATGAAGTACTTGGAAACTGAACAATACCCTGCAGAAAAAAGACTGGGTTATAGAAGACATTAAGGAGGGAATAAAGAAATTCATAGAATGCAACGAGAATGAAAACACTTCCTATCAAAACCTCTGGGAGACAGCAAAAGCAGTGCTCAGAGGTCAGTTTATATCGATAAAAGCACACATACATAAAGAAGAAGGAGGCAAAATCAGAGAACTGTCCCTACAACTTGAACAAATAGAAAGCGAGCAACAAAAAATCCATCAGGCAGCAGAAGAAAACAAATAATAAAAATTAGAGCTGAAGTAAATGAATTAGAGAACAGAAAAATAATTGAAAGAAAAAACAAAGTCTAAAGCTGGTTCTTTGAAAAAAATTAAAAAATTAATAAACCATTGGCCAGACTGACTAAAGGAATACAGGAAAAGAAACAAATAACACGAATAAGAAATGAGATGGGCCATATCACAACAGACCCAACTGAAATCAAAAGAATCATATAAGGTTACTACAAAAAATTGTACTCTAATAAATACGAAAACCTAGAAGAAATGGATCAATTTGTACAAACACACTACCTACCTAAACTAACAAAACTAAATAGACCCATAACAAAAAAAGAGATTGAAAAGGTAATCAAAATACTCCCAGCAAAAAATAACCCTGGCCTGCACGGCTTCACCGCAGAGTTCTAATAAACTTTTAGAGAAAAGTTAACACCACTACTACTAAAGGTATTTCAAAGCATAAAAAATGATGAAATACTACCTAACTCATTCTACGAAGCCAGCATATCCCTGATACCAAAACCAGGTAAAGACACCGCAAGAAAAGAAAATTATAGACCTATATCCCTCATGATCATAGATGCAAAAATCCTCAACAAAATTCTAGCCAATAGAATTCAACAACATAACAAAAAAATAATCCAACTTGACCAAGTGGGATTTATACCAGGTATGCAAGGCTGGCTCAATATTAGAAAAACATTTAATGTAATCCACCATATAAACAAAACAAAAGACAAAAACCACACGATCTCATTAATTGATGAAGAAAAGGCATTTGACAAAGTCCAATGCCCATTGATGATAATAACTCTCAGCAAAATAGGAATAGAAGGAAAATTCCTCAACATAATAAAGGGCATTTATACAAAGCCAACAGCCAACATCACCCTAAATGGAGAGAGCCTGAAAGCATTTCCCTTGAGAAAGAGAACCAGACAAGGATGCCCTTTATCACCTCTCTTATTCAACATTGTACTGCAGGTCCTAGCCAGAGCAATTAGGCTGGACAAAGAAATAAAGGGCATCCAGGTTGGCAAGGAAGAAGTAAAATTATCTCTACTTGCAGATGACATGATCTTATACACAGAAAACCCTAAGGAATCCTCAAGAAAAGTACTGAAACTAATAGAAGAGTTCAGCAGAGTGTCAGGATACGAGATAAACATACAAAAATCAGTTGGATTCCTCTACATAAACAAAAAGAACATCGAAGAGGAAATCACCAAATCAATACCATTAACAGTAGCCCCCAAGAAGATAAAATACTTAGGAATAAATGTTACCAAAGATGTAAAAGACCTATACAAAGAAAACTACAAAGTACTAGTGCAAGAAACTAAAAGGTACCTTCATAAGTGGAAAAAGATACCTCACTCATGGATTGGAAGACTTAACATAGTAAAAATGTCTATTTTGCCAAAAGCCATCTATATATACAATGCACTTCTGATCCAAATTCCAACGACATTTTTTAATGTGATGGAGAAACAAATCACCAACTTCATATGGAAGGGAAAGAAGCCCTGGATAAGTAAAGCATTACTGAAAAAGAAGAAGAAAGTGGGAGGCCTCACTCTACCTGATTTTAGAACCTATTATACAGCCACAGTAGTCAAAACAGCCTGGTATTGGTACAACAACAAGCACAGAGACCGATGGAACAGAATTGAGAACCCAGATATAAATCCATCCACATATGAGCAGTTGATATTTGACAAAGGACCAGTGTTAGTTAATTGGGGAAAAGATAGTCTTTTTAACAAGTGCTGCTGCCATAACTGGCTATCCATTTGCAAAAAAATGAAACAGGACCCATACCTCACACCATGCACAAAAACTAACTCCAAGTGGATCAAAGACCTAAACATAAAGACTAAAATGATAAAGATCATGGAAGAAAAAATAGGGACAACCTTAGGAGCCCTAATACAAGGCATAAACAGAATACAAAACATTACTAAAAATGACGAAGAGAAACCAGATAACTGGGAGCTCCTAAAAATCAAACACCTATGCTCATCTAAAGACTTCACCAAAAGAGTAAAAAGACCACCTACAGATTGGGAAAAATTTTCAGCTATGACATTTCTGACCAGCGCCTGATCTCCAAAGTCTATTTGATTCTGTTAAAACTCAACCACAAAAAGACAAACAACCCAATCAAAAAGTGGGCAAAGGATATGAACACGCACTTGACTAAAGATGATATTCAGGCAGCTAACAGATACATGAGAAAATGCACTCGATCATTAGCCATTAGAGAAATGCACATTAAAACTACGATGAGATTCCATCTCTGACAAATGCAGTATTAATCCAAAAAACACAAAACAATAAATGTTGGAGAGGCTGTGGAGAGACTGGAACTCTTATACACTGCTGGTGGGAATGTAAAATGGTACAACCACTTTGGAAATCTATGTGGCTTTCCCTTAAAAAGTTAGAAATAGAATTGCCATACAACCCAGAAATCCCACTCCTCGGAATATGTCCTAGAGAAATAAGAGCCTTTGCACGAACGGATATATGCACACCCATATTTATTTCAGCACTGTTTACAATAGCAAAAAGCTGGAAGCAACCATCATCATTCATCAATGCTTCATCAATGGATGAATGGTTAAATAAATTTATATTCACAAAATGGAATGCTACGCATCGATAAAGAACAGTGAGGAATCTGTGAAACATTTCATAACATGGAGGAGCCTGGGAGGCATTATGCTGAGTGAAATTAGTCAGAGGCAAAAAGACAAATATTGTATAAGACCACTATTATAAGATCTTGAGAAATAGTTTAAACCAAGAAGAACACATTCTTTTGTGGTTACGAGAGGGGGGAGGAAGGGAAAGTGGGAGAGGGTTATTTACTGATTAGATAGTAGATAAGAAGTACTTTAGTTGAAGGGAAGGACAACACTCGATACAGGGAAGGTCAGCTCAATTGGACTGGACCAAAAGCAAAGAAGTTTCCTGAATAAGCTGAATGCTTTGAAGGTCAACGGAGCAAGGGTGAGGGTTTGGGGAGTATGGCTTCAGGGGACATCTAAGTCAGTTGGCATAATAAATTCTATTAAGGAAACATTCTGCATCCCACTTTGAAGTGTGGCATCTGGGGTCTTAAATGCTAACAAACGGCCATCTAAGATGCGTCAATGAGTCTCAACCCACCTGGATCAAAGGAGAATGAAGAACACCAAGGTCACAAGGTAATTATGAGCCAAGAGACAGAAAGGGCCACATGAACTAGAGACTTACATCATCCTGAGACAAGAAGAACTAGATGGTGCCTGGCCACAACCGATGACTGCCCTGACAGGGAGCACAACAGAGAACCCCTGAGGGAGCAGGAGAACAATGGGATGCAGACCCCAAATTCTCATAAAAAGACCAGACTTAATGGTCTGACTGAGACTAGAAGAATCCCAGTGGCCATGGTCCCCAAATTTTCTGTTGGCCCAGGACAGGAACCATTCCAGAAACAACTCATCAGACATAGAATGGACTGGACAATGGATTGGAGAGAGATGCTGATGAGGAGTGAGGTACTTCTATCAGGTGGAGACTTGAGACTGTGTTGGCATCTCCTGTCTAGAGGGGAGATGGGAGGATAGAGGGGGTTAGAAACTGGGAAAATGGTCACGAAAAGAGTGACTGGAACTAGGGAACAAGCTGACTCATTAGGGGGAGAGTAAGTGGGAATATGTAGTAAGGTGTATATAAGTTTATATGTAAGAGACTGACTTGATTTGTAAACTTTCACTTAAAGCACAATAAAAATTACTTAAAAAAATAGAGATCCAACAGAATGTGGAAATTATCAAACGATATCACTAATACCACACACAAGTAAAATTTTGCTAGAGATTATTCAAAAGCAGTTACAACAGAACATCGACAGGGAACTGCCAGAAATTCATGCTGGATTTGGAAGAGGATCTGTAACCAGGGATATCAGATGTATCTTGGCTGAAACAGAGAATACTAGAAAGATGTTTACCTACATCTTATTGAATATGCAAAGGCATTCAACTGTGTGAATCATAACAAATTATGGATAATATTGTGAAGAATGGGAATTCCAGAACACTTAATGGTGCTCAGGAGGAACCTGTACTTAGACAAAGAAGCAGTTATTCAAAGAGAACAAGAGGATACTGCATGGTTGAAAGTCAGGAAAAGTGTGTATCAGGGTTGTATCCTTTCAATATGTATGCTGAGCAAATAATCAGAGAAATAGGAGTATATGAAGAAGAATGGGTCATCAAGATTGAAGGAAGATTCATTAACATCCTCTGGTATGCAGATGACACAACCTCGCTTCATGAAAGTGAAGAGGACTTGAAGCACTTACTGATGAAGATCAAAAACCACAGCGTTCAGTATGGATTACAGCTCATCAAAAAAAAAAAAAATCCTCACAACTGGACTAATTTGCAACGCCATGATAAACGGAGAAAAGATTGACATTGTCAAGGATTTCATTTTACTTGGATCCACAATCAATGCCCATGGAAGCAGCACTGAAGAAACTAAATGATGTATTTCATTGGGTAAATCTGCTGCAAAAGACCTCTTTAAACTAGTGAAAAGCAAAGATGTCACTTTAAGGACTAAGAAGAGCCTGACTCAAGCCATGGTGTTTTCAATTGCCTCATATGCATGCAAAAGCTGAGCAGGGAATAAAGAAGACTGAAGAAGAATTGGCAGCTTTTAACTATGGTTTTGGCAAAGAATACTGAATATACCTTAGACTGCCAGAAGAATGAACAAATTTGTCTTGGAATAAGTACAGTGAGAATGCTCCTTAGAAGTAAGGATGGCAAGACTTCATCTAACATACTTGGACATGTTATTTGGAGGGACCAGACCCTGGCGAAGTGTATCATGCTTGGTAAAGTAGAAGGTCAGCAGAAAACAAAGAACCGCAAAGAGATGAATTGACACAGCGGCTGCAACAATGGGCTAAAGCATAGCAACCACTGTGAAGATGACATGGGACCAGGCAATGTTTCCATATGTTGTACATAGGATCACTGGGGTTTGGAAATGACTGGATGGCACCTAACAACAACAACAACGAATTCAGGAATTGAGTTATAAGCTAGATAAGCAAAATTTTCATATCTAGGTCCCTTTTAGTGACTATAAAGAACACCAAAGAAAAATATACCACAAATTCCTTTAACCTTAGTTTGGTATTTATTAAAAAAAAAAAAAAAAACCACCATTGCCGTAGCATCAATGCTGACTCATAGCAACCCTATATACTGGGCCACCCAAAGCTACTAAGGGAGGCTTATACCTGGAGATTAAGCACTCAACTGCTAACTGAAAGGTCGGTGGTTTGAACCCACTGAGTGCCCCAAGGGAGAAAGATATGGCAGTCTGCTTCCATAAAGATTACAACCTAGGAAACCCTATGGGGCAGCTCTGCTCTGTCACATGGATCACTATGAGTGGAAATCAACTCCACGGCAATGGGTTTGTTTGTTGGGGAGGCAGGAGGGTTGTTTATGCCTGGAGAAGGAGAGAAAAAGTAGATAGAAGACAACGTTCAGAGAAATATCACATTGAGTTTTGGCTCAAATTCATTTGCAACTGTTCAGTGACTCCTCATTCCAGCAATTGGCATCTTCATGATAACACTTGTCAGAGAAGAAACTCAAAGAGTAAGCTAAGCTTCATTATGGCCATATGTCCATATGGACAATATTCTCACACAATGAATTATTCATTCCTATTTTGAGTCTCACCACAACTCAGGCATAGTGTGATATGGTTTCCATCCTTGTATTTCAAAGTAGAAAAACTCATGACAGTGAGTTAGCAAATGCAATCAACCCCATCCTTATGCACTTAGTTCTAACCCTCCCAATGCCAGTAATGGGTTAATACTATGAATACCTGTGGCTCTCTGCTGCAGGATTCTTTGACTGATAGAACATGGGCTATGCTTGACCCACTTGAAAGGCAGGACAAACATGCAGGGGTATTAATAATAATAATAATAAACAGCAGGTCTCAAACAACGATGGATGGGAGTCGTTGGGCAAATTGCTAGATTTGTCATCCCTCAGGTGGAAAAACTCTGAGGAATGTCAACACAGTCTTCCAGAGGTTTTCAGTGAGATTGAGCCCCAATTGCCCAATGCAGTAATTGTCTTACTAATGCACCCTGTACTGAGTGTTTTCCTTGTCTGTCTCATTTTTCCTTTCATCTACCAGTGCTTCCTGAGATTACGTTTCAAATATGCTACTTAACTTTTTCTTAAAAGAGCCCAACAAAGAGAGTTTGAAAAATATATTCTCCCAGTCCGTCTTGAACACAGGGAGCATTAAATACGCAATTTGATGTTTGTGAATGAGCCAAGGTAAAAATAAATTGATAAGAGAGTAAGTTTTGACTTCCCAGCTATCGTTTTCTTTGTAGAAGCCACATGCACATATAAAAGTTTATGCCTGGATAAAAAGGATAATACTGTGGAGATGTGATCAAAATAATCCGATCAATCAAGAATCTTTCAATCTCCAAATATGTAGCTATGCCTTGTAGATAGAATTTATGGTAGAGCTTTGCAGTTGTATTAACTTTTCCTTTTTTAAAAAAACTTCAGGAGGAGGAGCCAAGATGGCAGAATGCATAGACATTTCCAGCGAGCCCTCTTTACAACAAAGACCCAAAAAAACAAGTGAAATGAATATATTTATGACAAGGTAAGAGCCCTGAGCATCAAAGGCAAGCTTAAAAAACAAACTGAGGGGCAGAGGGAGGAAGAGACGCTTCAGAAGTGGAGAGGAGTTACTGGACTGAACCGTGGGGAGCCCTCAGGCACCATTCCCGGAGCAGTGGCAGCCGGCTGGTACTACAGTTCGGCTGCAGTTTCCTCAGGGAGAAGCAACAAGCCACACAGCAAACTCAGACCTCCGGAACATGAGAATGGTGCTCTCGGCAAAAGCTAAGTACTCGCGTATATTTTACCGTGTTCCCCCACCCCCAAGACAGCTTCAGCAGCTGAATTCCCTGGGCCTGAGATAGGCACTGTTGAACACCTACAGCCATCCTCCCGGCCTTGGAAAAGGAAAAAAATTGCAATTGGGGGAAAAGATAATTTGCCAGCTCCGCTAACCAGGGGAACTTAGGACAGAAGCAGCTCCTGTCTAGGCATAAATGGTCTGTGGACTTTGAGCACCTTTCCCTTCTGCATGGATCTGTGTGGGCCTATTTCAGGAGAATAGGCCCTTGTTGGCAGACTCCAACCGTTTCAGCTGTGCGGTGGAGAGGTGGGCATTTAATGTTTGACATTGTTTTGCCTATTAAATAAGGTCCTCACCTACTCACATCAGGGACCTAAGGACTGGTAGTTCCACTCCGGTCACCTAGTCACCCACGGCAGGGACCCAAGGGTAACTTGTACCTCCCAGTCCTTAAAACAAAAAAATTGGGTGCCCATGGTCTGTCTACAGAACCCATCCACCTGCACACTGTAGAGAACAGGGATGCGCTTTCCTCAGAGACAATCGGGGGTCTGTTCTTGGCCCCCCGCCTTGTTCAGAGCATTACCCCTGCTGCAATTAGATACCACTACATACACCAAACACCCCTGACCCTCTAAGACTGTAGGACAGAGACTGTACCACACAGTTGACAATCAGCTACCTGAACACCTGAGCTGAATTCATACAACAAAAGTGAATGGACTCCTAGACTGACATACCTGATAACAGCTCTAGCCCTCTGGGGACAGGACATCAAGGTTCCAAAGGTGAAAATAATCAAGTTAGCTCACTCAAGCAACCCATTTGGGCATATCAAAACAAAACAAAGCAAGAAGCTACCAACAGTAAGCAAGCATAAACTAATACAATAACTTAGAGATGGCTCAGAGACAACAGTCAATATCAAGTCACATAAAGAAACAGACCATGATCACCTCAACAAGTTCTCAAAACAAAGAATCCAGGGATCTTCTAGATGAAAGTGCATTTCTGGAATTACCAGAGGCAGAATACAAAAGATTAATATAAAGAACCCTTCAAGATATCAGGAAGGAAATAAGGCACTATGCAGAACAAGCCAAGGAACACACAGATAAAGCAATTGAAGAAATTAGAAAGATTATTCAGGAACATAATGAAAAATTTAATAAGCTGGAAAACTCCATAGACAGACAACAATCAGAAATTCAGAAGAATAATGATAAAATGACAGAAGTAGACAACTCAATAGACAGTCAGAGGAGCAGAATTGAACAAGCAGAAGCTAGAATTTCTGAACTTGAAGATAAATCTCTTGGCACTGATATAAAAATAAAAAATTCTTTTTTGTGAGGAAAAATCAGAAAAAAGAATTAAAAAATGAAGAAACCTTAAGAATCATGTGGGACTGTATCAAGAGAAATAACCTACGAGTGTTTGGAGTACCAGAACAGGGAGGGATAACAGAAAATACACAGAGAATTGTTGAAGATTTGTTGGCAGAAACATCCCTGATAATGTGAAAGATGAGAAGTTATCTATCCGAGACTGTCATTGAACTCCACATAAGGTAGATGTTAAAAGGAAGTCACCAGGACATATTATAATCCAACTCGCCAAAACCAAAGATAAAGACAAAATTTGAAGAGCAGCGAGGGATAAACAAAAAGTCACCTACAAAGGAGAGCAATATGAATAAGCTCAGACAACTCAGCAGAAACCATGCAAGCAAGAAGGCAATGGGATGGCTTATTTTAAAAAGTTGAAGGAAAAAAATCGCCCGCCAAGAGTCATATATCCATCAAAACTGTCTCTTAAATATGAAGGTGAAATTAGGACGTTTCCAGATAAACACAAGTTTAGGGAATTTGTGAAAACCAAGCCAAAACTACAAGAAATACTAAACGGAGTTCTTTAGTTAGAAAATCAATAATTGCAGGTATCAATCTAAGACCAGAGCACTGGGCAGAGCAATCAGAAGTCAACCCAGACAGCAAAATCAAAAAATAAACCAAGATTAAAAAAAAAAAAAGCTCAAAACAGAGAAACAGCGATGTTACTACATAAAAGGAGACAACGTTAAAAAAATAAAGAGGAACTAAGAAATGCATTCATAGATCTTCCATATGGAGAAGAAGATATAGCAATACAAAGAAATAAAAGTTAGGTTTAAATTTAGAAAAATAGGGGTGAATAATAAGGTAACCACAAAGGAGACATACTATCCTACTCATCAAAATAAAATACAAGTAAAAAAATAGAGACTCAGTGGAAACAAAATGAACAACAATGAATATGAGGAAAGGACAATATATAAAGATAATTTACTCAGCACATAAAATTAAGTGGGAAGAAGAAACTGGCAACAACACACAAAAAAGACATCAAAATAACACTAAATACATACCTATCCATAATTACGCTGAATGTAAATGAAATAAATGCACCAACAAGGAGACAGAGAGTGGCAGAATGGATCAAAAAACGTGACCTGTCTATATTCTGCCTACAAGAGACATACCTTGGACTTAGAGACACAAATAAAACTCAAAGGATACAAAAAAATATATCAACCAAACAACAATCAAAAAAGAGCAGGAGTGGCAGTACTAATTTCTGACAAAATAGACTTTAAAGTTGAATCCATCATAAAAGATAAGGAAGGACACTATATAATGATTAAAAGGACAATATACCAAGAAGATATAACCACATTAAATATTTATATACCCAATGACAGGGCTGCAAGATACATAAAACAAGCTCTATCAGCATTGAAAATTGAGATAGACAGCTCCAAAATAACAGTAGGACACTTCAACACACCACTTTCGGTGAAGAACAGGATATCCAGAAAGAAGCTCAATAAAGGCACGGTAGATCTAAATGCCACAATCAACCAACTTGACCTCATACAAATATACAGAACACTCCACCCAACAGCAACAAAGTATACTTTCTTTTCTAGTGCACATGGAATGTTCTCTGGAATAGGCCATATTTTAGGTCATAAAGCAACCCTTAGCAGATTCCAAAACATCGAAATATTACAAAGCATCTTCTCTGACCATAAGGCCATAAAAGTAGATATCAATAACAGAAAAAGCCAGGAAAAGAAATCAAACACTTGGAAACTGAACAATACCTTGCTTAAAAAAGACATGAAGGATGGAAGGATGGAAAAAAGAAATTCATAGAATTAATGGGAATGAAAACACTTCCTATCAGAACCTTTGGTACACAGTGAAAGCAGTGCTCAGAGGCCAATTTATATCCATAAATGCACAGGTACAAAAAGAAGAAAGGGCCAAAATCAAAGAATTATCCCTACAACTAGAAGAAATAGAAAGAGAGCAACAAAAGAAACCCTCAGGCACCAGAAGAAAACAAATAATAAAAGTTAGAGCAGAACTAAATGAAATAGAAAACAGAAAAAAAAAAAAAAAAGAATTAACAAGACCAAAAGGTGCTTCTTTGAAAAAAATCAACAAAATTGATGAACCATTGGCCAAAATGCCAAAAGGAAAACAGGAGAGGAAGCAAATAACCTGAATGAGAAATGAGATGGGCTGTATTACAACAGACCCAACTGAAATTAAAAGAATCACACCAGATTACTATGAAAAATTGTATTTTAACAAATTTGAAAACCTAGAAGAAATGGATGAATTCCTAGAAACACACTACCTACTAACTAAACTAACACAAACAGAGGTAGAACAACTAAATAGACCCATAACAAAAAAAGAGATTGAAAAGGTAATCAAAAAACTGCCAACAGATAAAAGCCCTGGCCCCGATGGGTTCACTGCAGAGTTCAACAAAACTTTCAGAGAAGAGTTAACAGCACTACTACTAAAAGTAGTTCAGAGCCTAGAAATGGATGGAATACTACCAAACTCCTTCTATGAAGCCACCATAACCCTGATACCAAAACCAGGTAAAGACACCACAAAAAAAGAAAATTTTAGACCTATATCCCTCATGAACTTAGGTTCACAAATCCTCAACAAAATTCTGGCTAATAGAATTCAACAACACATCAAAAAAAATAATTCACCATGACCAAGTGGGATTCATACCAGGTATGCAGAGATGGTTCAACATTAGAAAAACAATTAACGTAATCCATCACATAAATAAAAGACAAGAATCACATGATATTGTCAATTGATGCAGAAACGGCATTTGACAAAGTCCAACAATGATTCATGATAAAAACTCTCAGCAAAATAGGGATAGAAGGAAAATTTCTCAACATAATAAAGGGCATTTATACAAAGCCAACAGCCAACATCACCTAAATGGAGAGAGCCTGGAAGCATTCCTCTTGAGATCGGGAACCAGACAAAGATGCCCTTTATCACTGCTCTTATTCATCATTGTGCTGGAGGTCCTAGCCAGAGCAATTAGGTTAGATAAAGAAATAAAGGGCATCCAGATTGGCAAGGAAGAAGTCAAAGTATCTCTATTTGCAGACAACATGATCTTATACACAGACAACATTAAGGAATCCTCAAGAAAACTACTGAAACTAATAACAACAGTTCAGCAGAGTATGAGGATACAAGGTAAACACAAAAATCAGTTGGATTCCTCTACACCAACAAAAAGAACTTCGAAGAGGAAATCACCAAATCAATACGATTTACAGTAGCCCCAAGAAGATAAAATACTTAGGAATAAATCTTACCAGAGATATAAAAGACTTATACAAAGAAAACTATAATACACTTCTGCAAGAAACCAAAAGAGACTTACATAAGTGGAAGAACATACCTTGCTCATGGTTAGGAAGACCTAACATAAAAATGTGTATTCTACCAAAAGTGATCTATGGATTTAATGAAATTCTGATCCAAATCCCAACGACATTCTTTAATGAGATGGAGAAACAAATCACCAACTTCATATGGAAGGGAACGAGGCCCTGGATAAGTAAAGCATTACTGCAAAAGAAGAACAAAGTGGGAGGCCTTACTCTGCCTGATTTTAGAGCCTATTATACCGCCACAGTAGTCAAAACAGCCTGGTACTGGTACAACAACAGATACACAGACCAATGGAACAGAATCTAGAATCCAGACATAAATCCATCCACATATGAGCAGTTGATATTTGACAAAGGTCCCAAAACAGTTAAATGCGGAAAAGATAATCTTTTTAATTAATGGTGCTCACATAACTGGATATCCATCTGCAAAAAAATGAAACAAGACCCATATCTCACTCCATGCACAAAAACGTGCTCAAAATGGATCAAAGACCTAAATATAAAATCTAAAATGATAAAGATCATGGAAGACACAATAGGGACAATGTTAGGAGCCCTAATACATGGCATAAACATTATACAAAACATTACTAACAATGCAGAAGAAAAACTAGATAAAAATCAAACACCTATGCTCATCCAAAGACTGCCAAGAGTAAAAAAATTACCTACAGAATGGGAAAAAGTTTTTAGCTATGACATTTTCGACCAGCGTCTGATCTCTACAATCTACATGATATTACAAAAACTCAACTGCAAAAAGACAAATAAGTCAATTAAAAAATGGGCAAATGATATGAACAGACACTTCATTAAAGAAGAGATTCAGGTACCTAACAGATACATAAGGAAATGCTCACAATCATTAGCCATTAGAGAAATACAAATCAAAAGTACAATGAGATTTCATCTCACTCCAACAAGGCTGGCATTAATCCAAAAAACACAAAACAATAAAAGTTGGAGAGGCTGTGGAGATATTGGAACACTTATACACTGCTGGTGGGAATGCCAAATGGTACAACCACTTTGGAAATTGATTTGACACTTCCTACAAAAGCGAGAAATACAACTACCATACGATCCAGCAATCCCACTCCTTGGAATATATCCTAGAGAAAGAAAAGCTTTTACATGAACAGATACATGCACATCCATGTTTACTGCAGCACTGTTTACAGTAGTAAAAAGATGGAAGCAATCAAGGAGCCCATCAACAGATGATTGGATAAATAAATTATGGTATATTCACTCAATGGAATACTATGCATCGATAAAGAGCAGTGAGGAATCCGTGAAACATTTCCTAACATGGAGGAATCTGGAAGGCATTACGCTGAGTGAAATTAGTCAGTTGTAAAGGGACAAATATTGTATAAGACCACTATTTTAAGAACTGAAGGAATACTTTAAACAGAGAAGAAAATATTTTTGGTGTTTATGAGAGGAGGGAGAGAGGGAGGGTGGGAGAAGGGTATTCACTAATTAGATAGTAGATAAGGACTACTTTAGGTGACGGGAAAGGCAACTCACAAAACAGGCAAGGTCAGCACAACTGGGCTAAACCTAAAGCAAAGAAGTTTCCTGAATGACCTGAATTTTTCGAAGGCCAGCATAGCAGGGGTGGGGGTTTGGGGACCATGGTTTCAGGGGACACCTAAGTCAATTGGCATAATAAAAGCTGTTAAGAAAACTTTCTGCATCCCACTTTGGCGTCTTAAACGCTAGCAAGCGGCCATCTAAGGTGGATCAATTGGTCTCAACCCACCTGGATCAAAGGAGAATGAGGAACACCAAGGACACAAGGCAATTACGAACCCAAAAGACAGAAAGGACTACATAAACCAGAGACTACATCAGCCTGAGAGCAGAAGAGCTAGATAGCACCCTGACAGAGAACCCCTGAGGGAGCAGGAAAGCAGTGGAATGAAGACCCCAAATTCTCGTAAAAAGACCAGACTTAATGGTCTGTCTGAGACTAGAAGGACTCCGGTGGTCATGGCCTCGAGACCTTCTGTTAGCCCAGGACAGGAACCATTCCTGAAGCCAACTCTTCAGACAGAGGTTGGACTGGACAATGGGTTGGAGAGGGATGCTGGTGAAGAGTGAGCTTCTTGGATCAGGTGGACACTTGAAACTGTGTTGGCATCTCCTCTCTGGAGGGGAGATGAGAGGGTAGAGGGGGTTAGAAGCTGGCGAAATTGACACAAAAAGAGAAAGTGGAGGGAGAAACTGGGCTGTCTTATTAGGGGGAGAGCAATTGGGAGTATGTAGCAAGGTGTATATAAGTTTTTGTGTGAGAGACTGACTTGATTTGTAAACTTTCACTTAAAGCACGATAAAAATTAAAAAAAAAAAGCTTTAAAATATTCAAATAATTACAGATTCTTAGGAAATTACAAAAATGTAGAGACAGGTCTCATTTACCTTGCACGCAGTAATAATGTCATCTTTATGGTACATCTATGTAGTACAATATTGAAACAAGGAAATTGACCCTTTAACAATTCACAGAGGTTATTCAGATTTGACTAGTTTAAGGTGCACTTGTGTGTGTGTGTGTGTGTGTGTGTGTGTGTGTGTGGCCTATGCAATCTTATCAGATGTGTAGATTTATGTAACTACCACCAAAGTCAAGATACAGAACTATTCCATTACCACAAATTTCTCTCATGCTGTCCTTTTATAACCCCCCATCCTTATTCTCTCCTTATCCATAATACTAGCAACCACTAATCTGTTCTCCATCTCTATGATTTTGCTGTTTGAAAAATGTTTCATAAATTGACTCATACAGTATAGAAAACCTATTAGGATTGGCCTTTTCCACTGAGCATATGTCCCTTTATATTCACACAAGTTGTTGCATGTATCAATACTTTTTTTTTTTTATTGTACTTTAGATGAAGGTTTACGGACAAACTAGTTTCTCATCAAAGAATTAGTACACAGATTGTTCTACGACATTGGCGAAAAGCCCACGACATGTCAGCAACCTCCCTTCTCAACCCCAGGTTCCCTATTACCAGCTTTCTTATTTCCTCCTGCCTTCCAGTCCCTGCCCCAGGGCTGGTACACCCCTTTGGTCTTGTTTTGTTCCATGAGCCTATTCAATCTCTGGCTGAAGGGTGAACCTCAGGAGTGACCTCATTTTTGAGCTGAAAAAGTGTCTGGGGGCCATACTCTCAGGGTTTTCTCCAGCCTCTGTCAGGCCAGCAAGTCTGGTCTTTCTTTTTGAGTTAGAATTTTTTTCTACATTTTTCTTCAGCTCTGTCTGGGACCCTCTGTTACGACCCCTGTCACAGCAATCAGTGGTGGTAGCCAGGCACCACCTAGTTGTACTGAACTCAGTCTAGTGGAGGCTGTGGTAGATGTGGTCCATTAGTTCTTTGGACTAACCTTTCCCTTGTATCTTTAGTTTTCTTCATTCTTCCTTGCTCCCAAAGGGGTGAGACCAGTGGAGTATCTTAGATGGCTGCTCAGAGACTTTTAATACCCCGGACACTACTCACCAAAGTAGAATGCAAAACATATTCTTTATAAGCTAGGTTATGCCAGTTGAGCTAGATATTCCCCAAGATCATGGTCCCCACAGCCCTTAGCCCAGCAATTCGGTCCCTTAGTGAGTTTGGATGTGTACTGGAAACACTGGTGGCATAGTGGTTAAGTGCTACGGCTGTTAATGAAAAGGTCCAGCCTGTCCTTGGAAGCTCTGCTGGGCAGTTCTACTGTGTCCTATAGGGTCGCTATGAGTCGGAATTGACTCGATGGCAATGGGTTTTGGTTTATGGAGTGACTATGACCTTGCCTTGTACAGGTTCTGCTGGCTTCTCCAGTATTGTGTACTGTCTTACCTTCCACCAAAGTATTCACTTATCTGTTGTCTATTAAGTGTTTTTCCATCCCCACCCCTCCCTTCCCTTGTAACCATCAAAGATTGTTTCTTTTTGTATGTAAATCTTTTCATGAGTATTTACTGCAGTGGTCTCATACAGTATTTGTCCTTTTGTGATTGGCTTATTTCACTCAGCAAAATGCCCTCCAGATTCATCCATGTTATGAGATGCTTCACAGATTCATTGTTCTTTATCATTGCATAATACTCCATTGTGTGTCTGTACCACAATTTTTTTATCCATTCATCTGCTGATGGGCATCTAGGTTGTTTCCATCTTTTTGCTATTGTGAACAATGTTGCAATAAACATGGGTGTTCATATATCTATCCATGTGATGACTCTTATTTCTCTAGGATATATTTCTGTAAATGGGATTGCTGGATCATATGGTATTTCTATTTCTAGGTTTTTAAGGAAGCACCACATCATTTTCCAAAATGGTTGTATCATTTTGCATTCCCACCAGCAGTGCACAAGTGTTCAGATCTCCCCACAGCCTCTTCAACATTTGTTATTTCCTGTTCTATTGATTTGTGCAAGTAATGCTGGAGTCAGATGGTACCTCATTGTAGTTTTGATTTGCATTTCTCTAATGGCTAGAGATCATGAGCATTTCCTCATGTATCTCTTGGCTGCTTGACTGTCTTCTTTTTTTTTTTTTAATAACTTTTATTAAGCTTCAAGTGAACGTTTACAAATCCAATCAGTCTGTCACATGTAAGTTTACATACATCTCACTCCCTACTCCCACTTGCTCTTCCCCCTCTTGAGTCAGCCCTTTCAGTCTCTCCTTTCTTGACAATTTTGCCGGCTTCCCTCTCTCTCTATCCTCCCGTCCCCCCTCCAGACAAGAGTTGCCAACACAATCTCAAGTGTCCACCTGATACAATTAGCTCACTCTTCATCAGCGTCTCTCTCCCACCCGCTGACCAGTCCCTTTCATGTCTGATGAGTTGTCTTCGGGGATGGTTCCTGTCCTGTGCCAACAGAAGGTCTGGGGACCATGGCCACCGGGATTCCTCTAGTCTCAGTCAGACCATTAAGTTTGGTCTTTTTATGAGAATTTGGGGTCTGTATCCCACTGATCTCCTGCTCCCTCAGGGGTCCTCTGCTGTGCTCCCTGTCAGGGCAGTCATCGATTGTGGCCGGGCACCAACTAGTTCTTCTGGTCTCAGGATGATGTAGGTCTCTGGTTCATGTGGCCCTCTTTGTCTCCTGGGCTCTTAGTTGTCGTGTGGCCTTGGTGTTCTTCATTTTCCTTTGCTCCAGGTGGGTTGAGACCAATTGATGCATCTTAGATGGCCGCTTGTTAGCATTTAAGACCCCAGACGCCACATTTCAAAGTGGGATGCAGAATGATTTCATAACAGAATTATTTTGCCAATTGACTTAGAAGTCCCCGCAAACCATGTTCCCCAGACCCCCGCGCTTGCTCCACTGACCTTTGAAGCATTCATTTTATCCCGGAAACTTCTTTGCTTTTGGTCCAGTCCAATTGAGCTGACCTTCCATGTATTGAGTGTTGTCTTTCCCTTCACCTAAAGCAGTTCTTACCTACTGATTAATCAGTAAAAAAAACCTCTCCCACCCTCCCTCCCTCCCCCCCTCGTAACCACAAAAGTATGTGTTCTTCTCAGGTTTACTATTTCTCAAGATCTTATAATAGTGGTCTTATACAATATTTGTCCTTTTGCCTCTGACTAATTTCGCTCAGCATAATGCCTTCCAGATTCCTCCATGTTATGAAACGTTTCACAGATTCATCACTGTTCTTTATCGATGCGTAGTATTCCATTGTGTGAATATACCACAATTTATTTACCCATTCATCCGTTGATGGACACCTTGGTTGCTTCCAACTTTTTGCTATTGTAAACAGAGCTGCAATAAACATGGGTGTGCATATATCTGTTTGTATGAAGGCTCTTGTATCTCTAGGGTATATTCCCAGGAGTGGGATTTCTGGGTTGTATGGTAGTTCTATTTCTAACTGTTTAAGATAACGCCAGATAGATTTCCAAAGTGGTTGTACCATTTTACATTCCCACCAGCAGTGTATGAGAGTTCCAATCTCTCCGCAGCCTCTCCAACATTTCTTATTTTGTGTTTTTTGGATTAATGCTAGCCTTGCTGGTGTAAGATGGAATCTCATCGTAGTTTTAATTTGCATTTCTCTAATGGCTAATGATCGAGAGCATTTTCTCATATATCTGTTGGCTGCCTGAATATCTTCTTTAGTGAAATGTATGTTCATATCCTTTGCCCACTTCTTGATTGGGTTGTTTGTCTTTTTGTGGTTGAGTTTTGACAGAATCTTGTAGATTTTAGAGATCAGGCGCTGGCCGGAGATGTCATAGCTGAAAATTCTTTCCCAGTCTGTAGGTGGTCTTTTTACTCTTTTGGTGAAGTCTTTAGATGAGCATAGGTGTTTGACTTTTAGGAGCTCCCAGTTATCTAGTTTCTCTTCATCATTTTTTGGTAATGTTTTGTATTCTATTTATACCTTGTATTAGGGCTCCTAGGGTTGTTCCAATTTTTTCTTCCATGATCTTTATCGTTTTAGTCTTTATGTTTAGGTCTTTGATCCACTTGGAGTTAGTTTTTGTGCATGGTGTGAGGTATGGGTCCTGTTTCATTTTTTTGCAAATGGATATCCAGTTATGCCAGCACCATTTGTTAAAAAGGCTATCTTTTCCCCAGTTAATTGACACTGGTCCTTTGTCAAATATCAGCTGCTCATACGTGGATGGATCTATGTCTGGGTTCTCAATTCTGTTCCATTGGTCTATGTGCCTGTTGTTGTACCAGTACCAGGCTGTTTTGACTACTGTGGCTGTATAATAGGTTCTGAAATCAGGTAAAGTGAGGCCTCCCACTTTCTTCTTCTTTTTCAGTAGTGCTTTGCTTATCCGGGGTTTCTTTCCCTTCCATATGAAATTGGTGATTTGTTTCTCTATCCCCTTAAAATATGACATTGGAATTTGGATCGGAAGTGCGTTAAATGTATAGATGGCTCTTGGTAGAATAGACATTGTTAAGTCTTCCTATCCATGAGCAGGGTATGTTTTTCCACTTAAGTATGTCCTTTTGAATTTCTTGTAGTAGAGCTTTGTAGTTTTCTTTGTATAGGTCTTTTACATCATTGGTAAGATTTATTCCTAAGTATCTTATCTTCTTGGGGGCTACTGTGAATGGTATTGATTTGGTTATTTCCTCTTCGGTGTTCTTTTTGTTGATGTAGAGGAATCCAAGTGATTTTTGTATGTTTATTTTATAACCTGAGACTCTGCCAAACTCTTCTATTAGTTTCAGTAGTTTTCTGGAGGATTCCTTAGGGTTTTCTGTGTATATAATCATGTCATCTGCAAATAGTGATAACTTTATTTCTTCCTTGCCAATCCAGATATCTTTTATTTCTTTGTCTAGCCTAATTGCCCTGGCTAGGACTTCCAACACGATGTTGAATAAGAGTGGTGATAAAGGGCATCCTTGTCTGGTTCCCGTTCTCAAGGGAAATGCTTTCAGGTTCTCTCCATTTAGAGTGATATTGGCTGTTGGCTTTGCATAGATGCCCTTTATTATGTTGAGGAATTTTCCTTCAATTCCTATTTTGGTAAGAGTTTTTATCATAAATGGGTGTTGAACTTTGTCAAATGCCTTTTCTGCATCAATTGATAAGATCATGTGGTTTTTCTCTTTTGTTTTATTTATGTGATGGATTACATTAATGGTTTTTCTGATATTAAACCAGCCTTGCATACCTGGTATAAATCCCACTTGATCAGGGTGAATTATTTTTTTGATGTGTTGTTGGATTCTATTGGCTAGAATTTTGTTGAGGATTTTTGCATCAATGTTCATGAGGGATATAGGTCTATAATTTTCTTTTTTTGTAATGTCTTTACCTGGTTTTGGTATCAGGGAGATGGTGGCTTCATAGAATGAGTTGGGTAGTATTCCGTCATTTTCTATGCTTTGGAATACCTTCAGAAGTAGTGGTGTTAACTCTTCTCTGAAAGTTTGGTAGAACGTTGCAGTGAAGCCGTCCGGGCCAGGGCTTTTTTTTTGTTGGAAGATTTTTGATTACCGTTTCAATCTCTTTTTTTGTTATGGGTCTATTTAGTTGTTCTACTTCTGAATGTGTTAGTTTAGGTAGGTAGTGTTTTTCCAGGAATTCATCCATTTCTTCTAGGTTTGCAAATTTGTTAGAGTACAATTTTTCATAATAATCTGAAATGATTCTTTTAATTTCATTTGGTTCTGTCGTGATGGGGTCCTTCTCGTTTCTTATTCGGGTTATTTGTTTCCTTTCCTGTATTTCTTTAGTCAGTCTAGCCAATGGTTTATCAATTTTGTTAATTTTTTCAAAGAACCAGCTTTTGGCTTTGTTAATTCTTTCAATTGTTTTTCTGTTCTCTAATTCATTTAGTTCAGCTCTAATTTTTATTATTTGTTTTCTTCGGGTGCCTGATGGATTCTTTTGTTGCTCAGTTTCTATTTGTTCAAGTTGTAGGGACAGTTCTCTGATTTTGGCTCTTTCTTCTTTTTGTATGTGTGCATTTATCCATATAAATTGACCTCTGAGCACTGCTTTTGCTGTGTCCCAGAGGTTTTGATAGGAAGTATTTTCATTCTCGTTGCTTTCTATGAATTTCCTTATTCCCTCCTTAATGTCTTCTATAACCCAGTCTTTTTTCAGGAGGGTATTGTTCATTTTCCAAGTATTTGATTTCTTTTCCCTAGTTTTTCTGTTATTGATCTCTAGTTTTATTGCCTTGTGGTCTGAGAAGACGCTTTGTAATATTTCGATGTTTTGGACTCTGCAAAGGTTTGTTTTATGACCTTATATGTGGTCTATTCTAGAGAATGTTCCGTGTGCGCTAGAAAAAAAAGTATATTTTGCAGCAGTTGGGTGGAGAGTTCTGTATAAGGCAATGAGGTCAAGTTGGTTGATTGTTGTAATTAGATCTTCCGTGTCTCTATTGAGCTTCTGACTGGACGACCTGTCCTTCTCCGAAAGTGGTGTGTTGAAGTCTCCTACTATAATTGTGGAGGTATCTATCTCACTTTTCAATTCTGTTAAAATTTGATTTATGTATCTTGCAGCCCTGTCATTGGGTGCATAAATATTTAATATGGTTATGTCTTCCTGATCAATTGTCCCTTTTATCATTATATAGTGTCCTTCTTTATCCTTTGTGGTGGATTTAAGTCTAAAGTCTATTTTGTCAGAAATTAATATTGCTACTCCTCTTCTTTTTTGCTTATTGTTTGCTTGATATACTTTTTTCCATCCTTTGAGTTTTAGTTTGTTTTTGTCTCTAAGTCTAAGGTGTGTCTCTTGTAGGCAGCATATAGATGGATCGTGTTTCTTTATCCAGTCTGTGACTCTCTGTCTCTTTATTGATGCATTTAGTCCATTTACATTCAGGGTAATTATAGATAAATAAGTTTTTAGTGCTGTCATTTTGATGCCTTTTTATGTGTGTTGTTGACATTTTCATTTTTCCACATACTTTTTTGTGCTGAGGTGTTTTTCTTAGTAAATTGTGAGATCCTCATTTTCATAGTGTTTGACTTTATGTTATTTGAGTCGTTACGTTTTTCTTGGCTTTTATCTTGAGTTATAGAGTTGTTATACCTTTTTGTGGTTACCTTATTATTTACCCCTATTTTTCTAAGAAAAAACCTAACTTGTATTGTTCTATATCGCCTTGTATCACTCTGCATATGGCAGTTCAATGCCTCCTGTATTTAGTCCCTCTTTTTGATTATTGTGATCTTTTACCTATTGACTTCCATGATTCCCTGTTATGTGTATTTTTTTTTAATTAATCTTAATTTGTTTGTTTTTGTGATTTCCGTATTTGAGTTGATATCAGGACGTTCTGTTTTGTGACCTTGTGTTGTGCTGATATCTGATATTATTGGTTCTCTGACCAAACAATCTCCTTTAGCATTTCTTGCAGTCTTGGTTTAGATTTTGCAAATTCTCTAAAATTGTGTTTGTCTGTAAATATCTTAATTTCGCCTTCATATTTGAGAGAGAGTTTTGCTGGATATATGATCCTTGGTTGGCAGTTTTTCTCCTTCAGTGCTCTGTATACGTCGTCCCATTCCCTTCTTGCCTGCATGGTTTCTGCTGAGTAGTCTGAACTTATTCTTATTGATTCTCCCTTGAAGGAAACCTTTCTTTTCTCCCTGGCTGCTTTGAAAATTTTCTGTTTGTCTTTGGTTTTGGTGAGTTTGATGATAATATGTCTTGGTGTTTTTCTTTTTGGATCAATCTTAAATGGGGTTCGATGAGCATCTTGGATAGATATCCTTTTGTCTTTCATGATGTCAGGGAAGTTTTCTGTCAGGAGATCTTCAACTATTCTCTCTGTGTTTTCTGTCCCCCCTCCCTGTTCTGGGACTCCAATCACCCACAGGTTATCCTTCTTGATAGAGTTCCACATGATTCTTAGGGTTTCTTCATTTTTTTTAATTCTTTTATCTGATTTTTTTTCAGCTATGTTGGTGTTGATTCCCTGGTCCTCCAGATGTCCCAGTCTGCGTTCTAATTGCTCAAGTCTGCTCCTCTGACTTCCTATTGCATTGTCTAATTCTGTAATTTTATTGTTAATCTTTTGGATTTCTACATGTTGTCTCTCTATGGATTCTTGCAACTTATTAATTTTTCCAGTATGTTCTTGAATAATCTTTTTGAGTTCTTCAACAGTTTTATCGGTGTGTTCCTTGGCTTTTTCTGCAGTTATCTTAATTTCATTTGTGGTATCTTTAAGCATTCTGTAAATTAGTTTTTTATATTCTGTATCTGATAATTCCAGGATTGTATCTTCATTTGGGAAAGATTTTGATTCTTTTGTTTGGGGGGTTGTAGAAGCTGTCATGGTCTGCTTCTTTAAGTGGCTTGATATGGATTGTTGTCTCCGAGCCATCACTGGGAAACTAGTTTTTCCAGAAAATCCGCTAAAAAAAAAAATGCCGTCAGATCCCTATCAGAGTTCTCCCTCTGGCTCAGGCTATTCAGATGTTAATGAAGCCGCCTGGGGAGGGTGGGGGAAGGAACAGAGAGATAGGAGAGTAGCACCTCAGAATATAGCCAGAGTTGCTTGTCTTGCTTGGAATGACTATTATATCTGAGATTCCCGTGGGGCGAGTCGCCTACGCGTGCTGGCTGTGTGGAGCTTGCCCCTGGGGGGTCTGGCCCGCTGGAGTCACAGTCAGATCCTCCGCTTCCAGCCCCACGCCCAGCGTCAAGGCTCCCCTACTGGGACGGTGCACTCTCGACTCCAAAATCAGTCGCTGCCTCCCGGGGACTTCTCGTCCCTCCAGCCGCGTGGCCGTACCACTCTCGGGAACCAGTTGGGCCTCCTCCCGGGGTTAGTTCAGATGGGTGGAGCAGCTCCCCTTGTTTGTGCCGTGACCGAGTGTCCCGGCTGGGACGCTGTTCTCCCCGCTCCAATACCAGTCGCTGCCACCCGGGGACTTCTCCTACCGGCTGCATCCCACGCCGCCCGCGTGACCCGGCTGGGCCCCTTCCTGGGGTTAGTTCAGGGGGGTGGAGCAGCTCTCCGTGTTTATGCCGTACCTGCGTCCAGTCCAAATTCCGACTGGACGGTTCCCTGGCTGGGACGCTGCTCTTCCTGCTCCAAGACCAGTCACTGCCTCCCGGGGACTTCTCCTACCGGCTGCGTCCCGCGCCGCCGGCGGAACCGGCTGGTCCCCCTCCCGGGGTTAGTTCAGGGGGGTGGAGCAGCTCTCTGTGCTTGTGCCGTACCTGACTGGTACGCTGGCTCCAGGCTCTGGAAACAATCACTGCTTCCCCGTATTAGTTCGTTCTCTGTCTCTAAATCTGTGTTTGTTGTTCAGGGTTCGTAGATTGTTATGTATGTGATCGATTCACTTGTTTTTCCGTGTCTTTGTTGTAAGAGGGATCCGAGGTAGCGTCTGCCTTGTCCGCCATGTTGGCTCCGCCTCCGTGACTGTCTTCTTTGGTGAAGTGTCTGTTCATTTCCTTTGCACGTATTTTAACTAGATTATTTGGGTTTTTCTTGTAGAGGTGTTGGATTTTCTTGTATATTTTAGAGATTAGGCCTTTGTCTGTTTTGTAATAGCCAAAAATTTTTTCCCAGTCTGTAGGTTCTCTTTTTACTCTTTTGGTGAAGTCTTTTTATGAGCATAAGTGTTTAATTTTTAGAAGATCCCAGTCATCTAGCATGGAAACCCTGGTGGCGTAGTTGCCTAACCTAAAGGTAGGCAGTTCAAATCCACCAGGCGCTCCTTGGAAACTCTATGGGGCAGTTCATCTCTGGTTTTAATCATCTAGCTTACCCTCTGGAGCTTGTGTGTTGTTGGTTGTGGTTTGTATCCTGTTAATGCTGTGTATTAGGTTCTCTGGTGTTGATCCTATTTTTTCTTCTTTGAACTTCATAATTTTGTATTTTATATTTAGGTCTTTGATCCATTTTGAATTAGTTTTTGTATATGGTGTGAGGTATGGGCCTTGTTTCAATATTTTGCAGAACATCCAGTTTTGCCAGCACCATTTGTTAAAAAGACTGTCTTTTCCCCATTTGATGGACTTTGGGCCCTTGTCAAAAATCAGGTGACCATAGGAGGATGATTTTACATCTGGGTTTTGAATTCTGTTCCATTGGTCAATGTATCTGGCATTGTACCAGTTCCAGGCTGCTTTGACTACTGCAGCTGTATAGTTCTGAGGTCAGGTAGTGCAAGTCCTCCTACTTTATTCTTCTTTAATACTGCTTTACTTATCCAGGGCTTTTTCCCTTTCCATATAAAGCTAATGATTAGTTTTTCCATCTCTTTAAAGAATGTTGTTGGTATTTGGATCAGGATTGCATTGTATTTGTAAATTGCTTTGGGTAGAATTGACATTTTCACAGTGTTGAGTCTACCTAATCATGAGCATGGTATGTTTTTCCATTATGTAGATCTCTCTTGGTTTCTGTAGTAGTGTTGTCTAGTTTTCTTCATATAAGTCTTTTACGTCCCTGATTTCACTTTCATCGTTTTCTTTATTGGTGTATAGGAATCCAACTGATTTTTGTATGTTTTTCTTGTGTCCTGCTAGTCTGCTGAATCTTTCATTAGTTCTAGTAGTTTTCTATTGGATTCTTTTGGGTTTTTAACATATAGTATCACACCATCCTCAGATAGGGGCAGGCTAACTTCTTCATAACCAGTTTGGATGCCCTTTATTTCTGCTTCTTGCCTTATTGCTCTAGCTAGGACTTCCAACACAATGCTAAATAAATTAAAAAAAATGTTAAGTAGGAGTGGTGATAAAGGTCATCCTTGTTCCTGTTCTTTAGGGGAAAGTTTTGAGCCTCTCTCCATTAAGAATGATGTTGGCCATTGGTTTTGCATATATGCCCTTTCTTATGTTGAGAAATTTTCCTTCTATACCTATTTTATTGAGAGTTTTTATCAGGAATGGGTGTTGGACTTTGTCGAATGCCATTTCTGCATCGATTGAGATGATCATGTGATTCTTTTCTTTATGGGGTGGATTACATTGATTGATTTTCTAATGTTGAAACATCCTTGCATACCTGGTATGAATTCTACTTGGTTTTAGTGTTTTTTTTTTTTTTTTTTTGATATGCTGTTGAATTCTCTTGGCTAGAATTTTTACATCTATATTCATGACATAATTTGCCTGTAATTTTTCTGTGTGGTGTCTTTGCCTGGTTTTGGCATCACGGTTATGCTAGCTTCAGAGAATGAATTCAAAAGCATTGATTCCTTTTCTGTGTTCTGAAAGAGTTTGAACAGTACTGGTGTAAACTCTACTCTGAAAGTTTGGTAGAATTGTCCAGTAATGCCATCTGGGCCAGGGTTTTTTTGTTGTTGTTGGGAGTTTTTTTTTTTTTTTACCTTTTCAATCTCTTCTGTTGTTATGGGTCTGTTCAAATTTTCAACATCATTTTGTGTTAGTTTGGGTAGGTAGTGTGTTTCTAGAAACTTGTCAATTTCCTCTACGTTTTCAAATTTTTTGGAGTATAGTGTTTCATAATACTCGGTTATGATCCTTTTTATTTCAGATGAGTCTGTTGTATTGTCCCCCATTTCATTTCTTATTTGGGTTATTTGGGTCCTCTCCTTTTTTTCTTTTGTCATTTTGGCCAGTGGTTTGTCGATTTTGTTGATCCTCTCAAAGAACCAACTCTTGGTTTTGTTGATTCTTTCTATTGTTTTTCTATTCTCTATTTCATTTATTTCTGCTCTGATCTTTATTATTTCCTTTCTTCTGGTGTCTGGGGGCTTCTTTTGCTGTTCTCTTTCTATTTGTTCAAGATGTGTAGCTAATGTTTTCATTTTGCCCCTTCTGTTTTGATGTGTGCATCTATTGCTAGAAATTGACCTCTGAACACTGCCTTTGCTGTGTCCCAAAGGTTTTGGTATGATGTGTTGATGCTAGGAAATTTTTGATTCCACCTCTGATTTCTTCTGTTACCCTGTGATTTTTAAGCAGGATGTTATTCATTTTCCATGTAACTGATTTTTTTTTCCCTTACTCTCCCTGTTGTTAATTTCTACTTTGATGGTGTTGTGGTCAGAGAAGATACTTTGTATTATCTCAATGTTTTCGATTTTGTTGAGGGTTGCTCTGTGGCTTAAGATGTGGTCTATCCTGGAGAACACTTTTTATATGTTGGAAAAGAACGTGTACTTTGCACCTATTGGGTGGAGTTTTCAATATATGTCTATCAGGTTAACTTGGCTGATTTTGTTCTTTAGCTCTTCTGTATCTTTGTTGAATTTCTAGATGCTCTGTCCTTTACCAAGAGTGGTGTGTTGAAGTCTCGTACTATTACTGTGGAACTCTCGATTTCTGTTTTCATTGCTGTTGGAGTTTGTTTTATGTATTTTGGAGCCCTGTCATTGGGTGTGTAGATGTTTATTATGGTTAAGTCTTCAGGATGGATTGTCCCTTTAGTCATTATATAGTATCCTCTTTTATCTTTTATGGTGGATTTTGTTTTAAACTATGTTTTATCTGAGATTAGTATTGCTACTCCTGCTCTTTTTTGGTATTTATTTACTTGATACATTTTTTCCATCCTTTGATTTTTAATAAATTTACATCTTTGTTTCTAAGATGTGTCTCTTGTAGACAGCATGTTGATGGATCCTGTTTTTTGTCCATTCTGTCACTTTGTGTCTCTTTATGGGTGAATTTAGGCCATTTACATTCAGGGTTGTACTGGGTTACATTCAGTGTAATTTTCTATAGGTGTGAGTTTATTGCTGTCATTTTGTAGTGCTTTTTTTTTGTGGTGCTAATGTTTTCTTTGTTCCTCTTACTCTCCTGTGCTGAGTTCCTTTTGTTTGTGGATTTCTTTTTCATTTCTTTCATTTTTGTAGATTTTTTTTTATTGTGACTTTATGTTTTCTTCTTTATTTTGATGTGTAGGTTTGTTAACTTTCTTTGTGGTTACCTTGAAATTTACTCTTATCTTCCTAGGTCTGAACCAGTCTATTACTACTTGGTATCACTTTGCCTTCCTCTGCATTAGAAAGTTCTATACCTACATCATTTATTCCCTCTTTTATTGTTCTGACATTGTCATTTTCACAAATTAACCTCTCTGGTTCCCTGTTGCAATTTTTGGTTTTGGATAGTCTTTGAGAGTTCATTTCCTACATTGGTATCTGGCTTCTTCAATCTTGCATCCAAGATTCAGGCTGTGGTCTGGTGTTGTTTGTTCTCAGAACAAAGGACTTCCTTTAATAACTATTTTAGGTTTGGTTTTTACATAGTCCCTTAATTTCTGTTTATCTGGAAATGTCCTAATTTCAGCATCATATTTGAAAGAAATATGATTGTGGTTGGCAATGTTTTTCTTTCAAGGTTTTATATATATCATCTCATTACCTTCTTGCCTGCATTGTTTCTGCTGAATAATCAGGGCTTAGTCTTACTGCTTCTCCTCTGTATGTGACTTTTTGTTTTTCTCAAGCAGCTCTTAGGATTTTTTTTTCTTTGTTCTTTGTTTTAGAGAGTGTGATTATGATATGACATGCCTTGGAGTTTTCCTTTTGGGGCCTATCCTATGTGGGTTTGGTTGAGCTTCTTGGAAGGTCAACTTTTTATCATTCATGATATTAGGGCTGTTTTCTGTCAGCAATTCTTCAATGATCCTCTGTGTTTTCCATTTTCTTTCCCTATTTTGAAACTCAGATCACTCATAAATTTTTGCTTTTGATTGTATCCCACATGATTCTCAGGGGTTCCTTATTTTTCTTTGTTCTTTTTTCTGATTTTTCCTCAGAGTTGTATCCAAGTGTTTGTCTTCAATTTCACTGATCCTCTTTTCCATCATTTCAAACCTGCTCCTCATCCCTTCTATGACACTGCCCATTTCTGAAATCTTGTAGTTTATCTTTTGGATTTCTAGTTGTTTTTGAATGATTTCTAGTTGTGAATTTATTTTGCCATTTTGTTCCTGTATGATTTTCCTGAATTCTTCCATTTTTTTGGTCTGTATTTTCCATGAATTTGTCTGCCTTTTCCATAATTTTTTCTACTTTTTCCTCTTTTTTGACTGTTTTTTGCTTCAACTCTTGGATAGATAGCTATGAATATTAGAGACTTGGATTCCCTTTCAGGTAGTTCTAGTGCCTTTTCTTATACTGGAAAGTCATACAGTATTTTATTTTGGACATCTAATGGAACCATCCTGTCCTGCTTTTTTTTTTTTTTAATATGTTTTGATATTGTCTGCTGTATTTGGGACATTCAGTAGTTATTTTCTTCATTTCTTGATTGTAGATTTGTTTGTTTTGTCCTTGTTTTTTGTTTTATTTGGTTATATCTGAGCAAGTGGGCTGTGCCTTCTTTGTTGTTTGCTCATCTGTAGTCGTGATACTTTTCACCTCCTTGTCCAATGGGTGGGCCTAGTCACTCAGCTATGGTGTAGCAGGGCAGGTGCAGCGGGTGCTCTATCTCCTGCTGGGAACTCTGTGAAGCTACTTTCCCATACTCCCTGTCTGCTGATCTCCGACATGGGTGGGATGAATGGAAGCAGCACAGACACTGCACTTCCCAGCCGGCTGAGCCACTGCAGCCAGCCAGGAATGTCAGAGGTAGAGCAGTGGGGAGAGAATGGGGGGTGGGAAATCATGTTTCACTCATTACTGGGTGCTCTGTCTCCTGCTGGGGCTTGTTACTGGGTGCTCTGTCACCTGCTGAGAGCTCCATGAAACTGCTTTCCCATATTCTCTGTCAGCCGATCTCCGACAGGAGTCCAAAATGGCAAATCTGCACTTTGTTAGCAATAAGGAACCTTGGCATGTATCTCTGCTTGCTCTCAGTTCTCTGTCAGTTTCTTATCCCATTCAGTGTTTGGCTGAGTTCTTTATCTCTTCATTTGACACTTCAGGGTCCAGGAATGACATTTGCCTCTCTTTTACTTAGTTTTTAGGGTCTTTGTTGTATAGGGACTGTGTGATGCTTCTGTATATGTCACCATGTTGGCCACAAGTCCCACACGTATCAATAATTTTTTTTCCTTTTTATTGCTGAGTAGCATCCCATGGTACAGATGTACCCCAGTTTTTTAAATCATTGACATTTTGAAGGGTATTTGGATTGTTTCCAGTTCTGTGCTATTACAACCAAAGCTGCTAGAAATATTCATATTCCAGTTTTTGTGTGGAAGTAAGTTGTCATTTCTCTGGGATAACTGTCCAAGAATATAACTCCCTAGGTTGCATTATAAGTACATGTTTAGTTTTAAAAGAAAGTGCCAACCTGTTTTCCAGATAAGCTGTATCATTTTATACTCCCACTAGCAATGCATGAGAGTGATGAGGTTTTCTGCATCCTCGTCAGCCGTTGGTGATATCATTTTTTTTATTTTAGCCATTTTTATAGATATTAGTTTTGTAAAAGCTTTATAAGATATAAAATATATTTAGTCAGTTGTGTGAGTAGATAAGCTAAGTAAAGCACAATTTCATATAGCAAAAACAAAACAAACAAATATGCATACCTGCTGGCTATTGGAAAGTATAATTTTAAAATATGCAAAAGAAAGATGAAGAAATGATATGATAGAAAAGCACCTGAGTCTAGAGTCATAGTTTCAAATTTCTGCTCCAATATTGACTGGTTGTGTTACCTTGGGTATGGATATGTCACTCTAGCTTGCTGATCTCCTTTTCCTTATATGTTGAAAGACAAAAACTGCCAATTTCTAAAGTTTGGGTGAGAATTTAGCAAAATAATGCTGTTAAAATACTTACAAACACTAAAGGACCATTATTACTATAAATTATTTTATATGTGTGTATAATATAAACATGGCTTCATTATTTTTGATAGGAGATATGATTAAATGGTTCTGTAGAACTCATAAGTTAAGCTAAGTTGGATACACATGGTAACAGGAAACAGTTCAGATACACATGACTACATATAAGAAGCACTGAAGTTGTTGTTGTTAGGTGTCATCCAGTCAGTTCTGACTCATAGCGACCCTATAGGACAGAGTAGAACTGCCCCATAGGGTTTTCAAAGAGCGGCTGGTGGACCTGAACTGCCAACATTTTCGTTAACAGCAAGGCTCGTAACCACTGAGCCACCAGGGCTCCATAATACACATCAAATATTTATTCTCTTGTATTATTATTTTTAGGTTTTAAATTAAATAGATTCAAAATCTAGAGTATTTTGTAATTATTTTGAATGTTTTATAAGCATACATATGAAACATGGAGAAGCAAAAGAGAACAGCACAGTTTTGAAAGCAAACCATCTAACAAATAAATTTATCTGCTCACAGTGATACAAGAATAAAACCAAAAAAAAAAAAAGTTTTAGATTCCTCCAACTCCCACAAGTGTATTTTTTTTTGGCAAATTGTTAAGAAGTCACCCAGGAAAATGTAAATGCTACCGAAGACACAATATCAACTCATTCTGAATTGCTGAGCTAAGAGATTTTATAGCCAATACAAGGAACAGGTTTTATTATTTTTTTTAATGATAGCACTACTCCCTGTAATAACTACATAAGCATTCCAAAATGAAGTATTTAATTAATATTAAATAATTTCAATGATGATGCAATGGTCAATTAAAAGTAATTCATTTTGCTTGTGATATGAATAAGTTTAGCAATTATTTTGCTGGAATAATATTGATGATTTTCATGTATTAATGCCTTCACATTGCCTTAGAATATGTAAAATGCAATAGAACATAAAATACTACATTAATTTTATTCTATTCATTTTTTCCACAAACCTTTATATAGAATGTCGTTGCAGGAGCCTTTTTATTGAACCTGTTTTCTGCTGAGCATATAGTGAATAGTTATGGCATATTTCTCACAGCACTCTGTCTAAATTCGATATTAGCATTTACCTTAGGGGTCGGCAGTTCGAATCCACCAGGCGCTCCTTGGAAACACTATCGGGCAGTTCTACTCTGTCCTATAGGGTCGCTATGAGTCAGAATTGACGGCCGTGTTTTTTTTTTTTTTTCAGGTAAAATGGTGAACTCAACAAGGAGTAACACTGGTGCGCTACCGCTTTCTAAATGTAATGTCTCAATTCGTTTCAATCTCATACCACCCAATTTCAAAAAAAATCTCTGAAGTAAATTTTATAAATAACTTCAGTTTTAGTATTTGCATTTACGAAAGTAAACCGAAAGGAATTAATGCTCAATTTTCTGGTTAAATTTATTGCTTGAGCTATTCATATCTACTTATTCCCCACTTTTCTTCTTTTCTAGCCTCTAGTTCATGAGAGACTTAGAATTCTTTTTCCTCCTCAATTACACACCTGCACATTTTTATACCCAGATTTTAAAAATAAAGATGGCTTATTAAAGAGGAATGTGTCTTCTTTCATCAATGGTTTCATGATGCTTTACTCTGTGCTTGTGTGAATTTTCCTACTGCAAACATTTTACTGGCTGTATTGTATTTTATTGCAAATATATATCATAATAAAATTAACCAAATTCCTACTGATGGATATTGATGGCTTTAGATTTTTCAGTATTTTAAATAATGGTAATATACATTTTCTTGTATATATAATTCCGATTTTTATCCTTAAGGAAAATTATTAGAAGTAGAATATTTGAGAATATTAGCTATCTCATAAAATATGTACTTCTCAGAATAGTTGTTGAAATTTATAATCTCACACCCACACCACTCCCACACCCCCCAACCCCACACGCAAACATACATACTCAAACTAATGAAGACCTACATCATCAGGATAAGAGACTCAGTTTTCTTCTACACCTGCCAATTGATGGCATTATAGTTTTCATTAAATTTATTCTGCTGTGATAAACAAATAAAATCTCAGTACTTTAGTTGCGTTTATTTGATTACTTTTTATTTTAATTGTATTTATTTGATTATATCGAGGTTTAAGTTTTCTACACACACTTAGTTATCACACAATGTTTATTACTCTGGAACTTGCCTATATACTTATGTCTATTATCTGCTTTAAATAGGATAAAACAATATGTTTTAAGAATATTATTTTAGAAGAGCATGTGGTATAAAGTGCTATTAGAAGGATTTCACAGTATTCCATCAGTGGGCCATTAGGGTATGGATAAGGATGATGGGAGTACAAGTATAAGACAAAGGAAAAATAGAAAATTATAAATCATAGGTAAGTACATGGGCCTCAGATCAAGTGACTCAGAAAACGGTGACACACTAACAGAAATGAAAATTAGTTGGGATAAAGATCCTGCATTTAGTATTGGGGTGAAAATTTAATATGAAGGCAATACATCTAAGCAGAAATGGTAAGCAATTACAGATATGGGACAGTAATGCCAGCTGAGAGGACAGGTCCTGTTAGTTATTTTTAGATACATACCCACGAAAGATCATCATATTTAGAAAATTATAACTCAGTGTTGTCAAGGGTAGAATATATATTGCATAACCTCAGCAACTCATCACTGCCCACAGGGAGCATGAATTAAATGTGATGAATTATTTATTACTCATCTTAATTTAGGAAATCAATGCTGGTGTATACCTCTAAAAAAATAATTTGTATTGTGTCTTGTCAGGTTTTGGTGAAGTTAAATATGCATTCTATTAATGAGTTATGATTATCAGAATATGAACAAATAAATAAAACCATCATGTAAAGATTTGAAACAAGAGGGTGTAAAAAATTACCCAAATTCCATATCCTCTTCCAAAGCTGTTATCCTTCCCAGTCTCAGAAACTAATGACCTCTCAGACAAAAATCATGTAGCTATCTAAAACACAACAGCTTCCTCTAAGCCTGTTCTACAATTCTGCTTTATACCTCTTGCCATAAACATCATAGCCCAGAAACATAGCATGCTGGGAAGCAGAAATGGGTGGACTGGCAAAAACTACAATAGCGAGAGGGGCAACATCTAACTGTGAAGTTGGAATTGGCTCCATTTTGTCATACATCCAAGGGAGTTGTGGAAAATGTGTGTTTAATCTGCACGAGTCAGCCTCTCAGCTGTCTGTCAAAAGAGGGGTAGAATTGAAAGCAGTGGAACTAGTCTAGGCCCTGGCAGTTCTCCCTGTCATTTATAATTCAGGCCCTGCCCTTTTGGGCTGGAGAAACTGGTGACATTAAATCGGAAGCAGAGTATAGCTCTGAGAAAACAGGCTAGGCTAGATCGCAAGGGCAGCAAAAGAAGTTCCCAAGCTAATTTCTGGGAAATAATTTGAGGAACACATGCAAGCTGACAAGAGCCATCACTTTGCAGGGATGGAACGTCAGTGCTGTTGGACATGCAGGCCTTGGCCACTCTCCAGCCTGCATGGTACATGGGTAAGGTGGTCATTACTTATTTCAAGGACCTCCATGTTGCTGGAAGGAAGTCAGAATTTTCTTTCAGTCTGAATGCTCATGGAGTCTGGAGCTGGGGTCACCAGTTCTCTGGTCAGTTTTACATCACTATGAACACCTCTGGCATGTTGAGCAGGGCACTGGAACATACCAAGGTCCTGACTGATGACAGTCATTAAGCCATTATGTGTTTTGGAGAAAAAAAGCTTCCTCCCATATGTCAGGTTATATAGAAGAGTACACATAAAATGTATAAAAAATGTGCAATAACCAAATTTATTATCTTTTAATCTGATAATGAAAACTTAAGAGTGGTTTAAAACAGAAGCTAGAAAGGCTGCCATCCACCTAAATATGACCAACCATGAATACAAGAAAAGACAAGATCTCAAAATTATTCTAAAGAGTAAACTTATAAGCTCTTTCATTTTTCATTTTGAATAGGTGCTAGTTATATTAAAAATACTTGGATTTTGAGTTAGGCACATTTCTTCATATATGTTTTTAAGTATATTCATTTCTCCTTTGAATGATGGTTTATATAGAGGTCTAAATGTTTCCAATGTTATCACTGTAAATGTACTTTCATACATAACTTGATCTTTCTTTTATTGTTTTTTGGAGACTAGAGAATCATTTCTCTTTCAGTATAGCCTATCTCTTTTCTAAATAGGTCCTCTAGTAAATCAGTAGTATGGTTTTGTTTTTTCAGTGTAGGCTTAAGAATCTTATTGATTACTTCTGAAAAAGAGAGAATCCTACAAATTGCATTAGCTAAAAGATCAATGACCCATTAGACTGGCATTCGATAAAGACCTATACTAGATGCTTCAGTGTAAGGCCAGAAAAAAAAAAATCCTTTCATAAAGCACCTGTCCAATTGTTCAATATTATACCACAGGGGGAATTTTTTTCCTAACTCCAGCTGGTTATTATTTTATGCTTTGAAACACAAGGATTGATGACCCTTGTAATTTTAGCCTGGCTTGTAAAACTGCAGATAGTTTATTATTTATATTCACATAAATGCCCATTCTATTGTTTTAATCTTCCTAAGATATTGGCCACTATAATTTTCAGTAGTAGCAAGCTTCAAATAATATTTCAAAAAGTGATTTCTAAGCAAAACAAAAATTTGGAGATTGACTGAAACAAAATATACTATGAGTCTACTTGATAATAGTGCATCGAAGATGGCTCTGCCCCAAAGGTAAGCTAAACAGGGCAGGGTGGATAGAGGACAGCCATGGAGATAATTTCCTATGTAATGTCTGTAGTATTTTCCTCCTCTACTGCATTTTTGTACCTATCATGTAACTTAATTGTTTGATTTATTCCAGTTACTTCAATAATTTTTGTGTTTATTTTCTACCTACCCTACTAAATTAAAGGCATTCTTATTGCTGTTGTTAGCTGCCATCCAGTCAACTCCAAATCATGACAACCTTATGTACAACAGAATGAAATGCTACCCTATCCTGCATCAACCTCACAATCACCAGCATATTTAAGTCTATCGTTGCAGCTTCTGTGCCAAGTGTCTTACAAAGAGTCTTCCACACATTCTTTGGCTCTCTACATGAAAAAATATAATGTCCTCCTGTAGGCTTGAACCCTCTTGATGACAAGATGGACAGTGTTCTGATGTAACCTGTAAGGTTTTCATTGGCTAACTTTTGGAAGTAAATTGCCAAGCCTTTCTTCCTTGTCTTAGTCTGGAAACTCCACTGAAACCTGTCTACCATGGGTGATCCAGCTTGTATTTGAAATACCAGCACCTTAGCAAGATGCAAGCCACCAGAGTAGGACAAACTGACAGGCAGGTGGTGGGAAAATTCTCTTAGGTTCTACTATTTACACCATTGCAACTGACTAAGCAATATAGTTTAATAATCAGTCTTTTGGAACTTGATATTTTTATTTATTTATTTATTTATTTTTATTTATGTGCTTTAAGTGCAAGTCTACAAATCAAGTCAGTCTCTCGTATAAAAACTTATACACACCTTGCTATGTACTCCTAGCTGCTCTCCCCCTAATGAGACAGCACACACCTCCCGTTGCCTTCTTGCCTACATTGTTTCTGCTGAGTAGTCCAAGAGTATTCTTATTGACTCTCCTTTGTAGGTGACTTTTTGTTTTTTACTAGTTGCTCTTAAAATTCTCTCTTTATCTTTGGTTTTGGCAAGTTTGATTATAATATGTCTTTGTGACTTTCTTTTGGAACCTACCTTGTGTGGGGTTCAACAAACAGATAGATATCTTCTCATCTTTCATGATATCAGGGAAGTTTTCTACCAAAAAATCTTCAAAAATTCTCTCTGTATTTTCTGTTGTCCTTTTCTGTCCTGGTACTCCAATCACTTGTAGGTTAGTTCACTTGATAGAGTCCCACATGATTCTTAGGGTTTCTTCTTTTTTTTTTTTTTTTTAATTCTTTTATATGATTTTTCTCAGATATATGGGTGCCAAGTGTTTTATCTTCAATCTCATTAATCCTGACTTCTATTTCCTCAATTCTTCTCCTCTTTCTATTGAGTTGTCTAATTCTGAAATTTTATTTTTAATCTGAATTTCTGATTGCTATTCCTCTGTGGATTCTTGCAGCCTATTAAATTTGTCATTATGCTCTCGAATAACCTTCTTAATTTCCTTGACTGCTTTATCTGCGTGTTCCTTGGTTTGTTCTGCGTTTTGCCTGATCTCCTTCCTGATTTCTTGAAGAGTTCTGTGTATTAATCTTTTGTATTCTAACTCTGGTAATTCCAGGAATATTTATCCATCTGGAAGATCCCTTTATTCTTTGTTTTGGGAGCTTGTTGAAATGACCACAGTCTGCTTCTTTATGTGATTTGATATTGACTGTTGTCTCCAAGCCATCTATAAGTTATTGTATTAATTTATTTTATGTTTACTTATTGTGTCCTAGCTTCTTGCTTTTTTTTTTTTTTTTTTGATATGCCCAAATAAGCTGCTCAAGTCAGCTAGCCTGATTAGTAGTGCCTTTGAAGCTCTAACATCCTGTCACCAAATGGCTAGAGCTGTTATCAGGTATATGAACCTAGGACTCTGTTCCCTTTTCTTGCATAGATTCAGCTCAGGCACCCAGGTAGTTAGTTACCAAGTGCATAGTATAGGCTGTCACCTACAGCCTTAGAGAAGCAGGGGTGATTGGTGTAGGTACAGCTATCTGTCTGCAGCAGGGGGTCACGCTCTGAGCCAGGCAGGGGGCTGACAACTGTCCCCCGAGTGTCTGTAAGGAAAGTGCATCCCCATTCCCTAGAGTGCACAGGGGGGTGGGCTCTCCAGCCAGACCATGGGCAACCAATGCTTTTGGCTTTAAGGACTGGGAGGCGCCACTTATCCTTGGACCCCTGTTGCTGGTGGTTAAGTGGTATGGCTGGAACCACCAGTCCTCAAGCCTGTGATGTGGATAGGTGTGGACCCTGCTTAATAGACAGAATAGTCTCAAATGTCAAAAACCTGCCTTTCCACTCCACGACTGAAATAGTTGAAGGCAGACATCAGGAACATACACCATTGCACTATACCAACAAAAGCCTAAGCTGAGGAAATGGGCACACACAGATCTATGCAGGGGTGAAAGGGATTCAAATTCTATGGACCTCTTGTGCCTGGACAGGAGCCACTTCTGCCCTGAGTTCCAGCTTAGAGGATTATTTTTTCTCCATTTTTTAATTTGTTCCTTCTCCAAGGCCAGGAGAATAGCTCAGGGTGTACAGCAGAACCTATTTCAGGCCCAGAGAAATCTACTGCCACTGAAGCCAGTCCAGGGGCCAGGGCAGAGGGAGGAGGGATCAGATAAATAGGAGAGAGTTCTTTTGAAAGGGGTGCTTTTTGATTCTTGCAGTAAATTAGATGCAAGTAACTTAACTTTGGCCAAAAGCACTGTTCTTTCTGATTCCGGAGGCATGAGTAGACTCTGTGCTGCTCGCTCTCTCACTGTGGAAAATGCATCCCAAATGCTACTGCCTGCCGAGCCACGGTCCTGTCAGGGGATCGGGGCTAAGGGGTACTGGTTCTTGCTGAGTCAGGTCTGGTAACTCCTTGTTTCTTCTAGACTGACTCTCCCTCCCCATGCCACACAGATTTCTTAACTTTGCCTTCATTGTTCAGGGCTCCTAGCTTGTCATACATATAATTGATTCACTTATTTTGGGGGGTTTTTGTTGTAAGTGGGAGCACTGGAAGCATCTGACTACTCCGCCATCTTGGTCTCACCTCTGGAATTTAAAAATCTTTGATTCCTCCCAAAATCAATCACTGATCAGCTTCGTAGCCTTGGAGGGGTCATTTTCTCTTTTTAGTTTTCACTTGCTTTTTCAGACTAGCCTTCTGCACCACCTGTTGGCACTGGCACTTTTGTCTTACAAATTCAGACATGCCTAGGATAACTGCAGACAGGAATTAGTAAGGTCAGATATTCAGTGGACCTAGAGTAGACCCTCTTGCTTAAGCACTTACCTAATTCCCATTTACTCCTAAATCCTACCATATTTGAGTACTGTGTACAATTAAAGCCTAAGCTCAGGTCCATGATATACCTTATCAACTACTTTAGGGAATTTTAGGAGTTTCTATTACCTTTATATCTGTTCCCTCATGACCTGATCACAATCCTGCTCCCCAAAATAACAGTCCCTGGTGAGAGTCTTGTTCCAAGAAAGGACTGGCCACGCAGAACCATGAGGCTGCCATTCGTGTGTCTTCAAATACTTACATTACCTGAGAAACCCTGCTTTCCTGTCCTAGTCATTACCATGGATCTCTTTCTATATCAATAGAAGCATGAAAACCATTATCAGATGCCAATATAACTGGCTCATTTCCTCAAGGGAAGCCCTAGAGGTTGACCTGCTGTTAGTTGATTGAAGATCCAGCTTCTCCCATCCCAGAAGGCTGATGAAGAGCTCCCAGCAAGCCTTCAGACCAAAATTGTCTGTAGCATATTATATAAAAGAGCTGAGCTAGATTAACTCTCAGACCTCCTCTAATTCTCAGTTTATATGATGCACTAATCCAATACAATACATGACACATACACAAGAAGCACTTATTAAATATACATGTTTGAACAAAAATAAATAAATACTAGCCTATCATGAAAGAGACCTGGTGATGCAGTGGCTAAGTGATGCATTGCTATCTGAAAAGTTGGCAGTTTGAACACTCCCAGCAGCTTGGTGAGAGAAAGACCTGGCTTCTGCTTTCATAAGGATTTCAAAATCAGTGACGTACAGTCAATTCTGACTCATAGTGAACCTATAGGACAGAGTAGAACTGCCCCATAAGGCTCCCAAGGGTGTAATCTTTACAGAAGCCGACTGGCATATCTTCCTCCCCTGGAGCAGCTGGTGGGTTCTAACTGCTGACTTTTCAGTTAGCAGTTGAGCTTTTAACTACTGACCTACCAGGGCTCCCTTTGTAAAGATTACAGCCTAGGAAACTCTATAGGGCAGTTCTACTCTGTTATATGGAGTCACTATGAATCAGAATCAACTCAACGGCCCTAACAACAACTAGCCTATCATGAAGCACAGGAATCTGAACTTTACAAAGATAAATTATAAGATTTGAATTCCTTAAATAAGTCTGCCTTCCAGATAAGACATATTATTGCTGTTAGTCATGCAAGGTTCATAGCCAAGGCCAAATGAGCAATGGACAGTGACCATACTTCTTAGAGGTGAGCTCAAAGGAAAATTTCTCCTGTTTGTTTGGCTGCCCTGGTACAAAATTTGGAAGGGCAGATGGCTGAGGAGAGAAGGGAAGAGTAGAACAACATTTCCTCCTAGGGAAAGCAAGTTTCTACCAACAAGAGGTATGTGGAGATTGTCACATAAATAGATCAACTGGTGATGAAGCTCTGTGTGCCTTTCATGTTATCTCCAATCCTCATAGCCAGAGGAAGTCTGGCAATGATAATGTTTCAATCCTTTGTGCAAGGTAGTAATTTTAAACAAAAGGAAAAGGAATACTAGATATCACCCAATATCAAAGATAAGAAAAGATGTAATAAACATTACATAATTCATATATGGTTATAAGTCCTTACAGCTTAAATAAAACAACTGAATGATTAAATTGAGTTTTAAATATGCAGCTCAGATATCTTATTATATCTTACTAATTCTTGAAGTACTCTTAATACTGTTTCGGAAGGCAATACACAGATACAGAATAATGTTTTCTTTAATGTTTTCAGGCCCAGTCCCTCATTAGTGGTTTCAAGTTACTCTGCACATTAAATTGAAGTCCTATAGGCTTACATAGCATTTTGAAAAACAGTTTCAAAGACCTTAAGGCAATGTTTTACCTCATTTGAGTACTAGCTTGACAAAGTAAAAATTTTTGTTTGCTACAAAGTAAATTGTATATATTTTTAAATTTTGTCATCTCAAAAAAGTGAAGTCTAGAATAATGGTTTTCAAGCCTACAGAGACAGTACCTTCAGGAATGGGGCCCAGGCTGGAATAGATAGGTTAGATAGATAGATAGACAGACAGACAGACAGACAGATAGATAGATAATCTGTGTAGATATATGAATGTGCAACTATTCTCTTTTATGCACCATTTTGATATATGATGCTGTTGTATAGCCAGCTCTTCTTTAGTGATGTACAAACTAGTATAATGATTTTCAAACTTTCCTGTAAATGAGGATAACTTAAGGAGGTTATTTTGTGTCTGTGTGTGTTTATGTGTTAAAATACAATATACTCATAAACTATTATAATAAGGTAGGATATTCAGATGGATGCTGAAGTGGATAGTCTCTGTAGTCCCTTACAAATGTAAAATTCCCATTTCCCTATATCATCCAGTACTTCTTTTTTAAAATAGTTTATTTTTATTTTTGTTGAGAATATGCACAGCAGAACGTACACCAATTCAGCAATTTCTACCTGTCCTATTCAGTGACATTGATTACGTTCTTCAAGTTATGTAACCATTCTCACCCTCCTTTTCTTAGTTGTTCCTCCTCCATTTGCATGAACTCACTGCCACCTAAGTTTCTTATCTATTCTTTTTAGTTGCTGTTGTCAAGCAGATTCCCACAGTCATTGCCACAGAAAACCTCATTCTATACTCTTAAATTGGGCCTATTACTCTGCTTTTTAAATAATCCCTGCAAGCAGTTTTTTTTTTCATGTTGTTCACAACATATCTTTTGGGAAAAATGTGACCAATACAATATTATTATTAGAAATAGAGGGTCAAAAGAGGATTCAGTGGAGGGGGAAATAAGAACTACGGTTTAAAACATGTTCATAGATATGAATTTTGAAAAGTTGCCTTAACACTAAGAATATAGGGAGGGGGAAGGATGAGAAAAGTATCTAGGAAATTTCTCACATAAGCAGCTGTGACTTTTATCATTAAAAAAAATTCTTCTAAATCAAACATTTAATTAATTATTTGTTCTGAGATATGTTCCTGAGACTTTTTTCTCAATCTTTTAGAATGAGGGGTTTCCTATCAAGGAAATTAAGTATCTTTTTTTTTTTTTTTTTTTTTAAGGCCAGGGAGGCATTTCTGGATACATTAATCATATATATATATATATATATATATATATAAAATCTGAATATTATAACTGTATCAGTGAAGTAAATCCATTGCAACATGAGTTCACCTTTTTCACTACAATTCAATACCAATTGCATTTGTCTGTAGTACCAATCAAATGAAAAAAAAATCAAATATACTTTTTGAAGATAACTGCTACCCAATCTTGAGGAAGAAGAGACTTTCCCTGGTGTATTCTGTAACTAATTCAATAAAAATTCTATAAAACAGTAAGTTCTGAGAGCCACTTACCATATCAGCCTTTGGCTACTCTATAATCACTTTCCATTATGGACTGAAATTAAACAGTTATAAAGCAGGCATAATTTCATGGCTAACCACCCAGACTGGAGAAAGTTTTTTAAAAAAAAAGAAAAGCAGTATGAAATTTTAGAGGTAATGTCATTTTGGAATGCAAATGAGCTTCACCTTCTTTGCCTCAAGGGTGAGAACTGTACAAGGAATTTTGTTGTCATCAAAAGCAGCTAAAAGGCTTCATGATCAATTTAAATTTCTAATACTATGTTTAGTAATGAAATATACGTAATGTAATTCAATACAGGAACTTGTGTGTGCATGAATAATAGATGGTGCCTATGCTTTTTTTTTTTTTAGCTATTATTGGTCCTTTGGTTGTTTTTCCAAAAATATGCACAGGTCGGTGTGGTATCAGTACCTTTATCTATAAAAGTTAAAGACAAATTCTGAAGGCCATGCCTGTAATATTGTATACATATATACTTACATCTTCTTTTATTAGTATATTTTGGTGTAGAGAAGCTAATATATTTCAGGAGTAAACCTAGGCATCCTAGCAAATTACCTAAATCACAAGGAAGACAAGGGAATTAGAATTTTGGAAGTTCTTTAACGTGTGAAAAATGTATGCCTGGTTGAATTATTTAATTCACTTATAATAGTGATAAAATATAGAGTTTTATGTTTATATCTTATATTCATATATTATATACATTGTTTTATACTTATATTTATATTTTTATAGTGTTAAAAAATAAAAATTTGTTCTTATGTGAAATACACATTTTCTCATAAACCAATACCTTAATTCAGGCAGGTGATAAAAAGTAAACAACTACCTTCTGGCTCTGGCCATTTACTGCAAACCTCTGGGCTTCCCATAGGAATGAATACATGTGTGAATTAGTGCTCAATATTTATATCTCTGAAAAATTGTGACTACGATTTTCCAGTAAAAAGTTGAATATCTTAAAAGCCATTTACATTAGCAATCATAGCTAAAATCTATTTAGTTTCTACCATATCCCATGATATGTAGATATATGATCTCTAATAAAAGCCCTGCAAAATACTATGATTTCTTTTTTTATTTTGCAGATAGAAAATGGAGATCTAAAATGATTAAGTAATTTGTCCAAGATACAGTGAAACCTGTGCGAGCCAGCACTTGACAGGACTGCCTTGTTTTTCTGGGTCTCATAAGTTTTCCACATTTGATAGGGTGCATTCTACCACTTTCCTATCACTTTCTATTAGTGGAAAATATTTTGGTTTTCCTTCTCTGATAGGTTTTCATCTTACACAGGTTCTGGCTTTCACAGGTTTTACTGTAGAGTTAATGGACAGTAAAGTCTGATTTTTTTGATTGCTTGAGAGTTTTATAAAGAGTGTAAGTCTCAGAGAATGGAAATAGTTATTAAGTATTCTCACCCCATATTGACAGTAAACTTTTTAAATACTGGGTAAAATTAAACAGGTTGTTTTACTGTATGATATCTCAGAAATCTTAATACTTTAGGGAGCTATATGAATTTCCAATAGAAAAATGCACAGCAACAGTATGGCATTTCCTAAACATATGGAAAAATAGGAAATCCTGGTGGTGTAGTGGTTAAGTGCTATGGCTGCTAACCAAGAGGTTGGTAGTTCAAATCCTCCAGGTGCTTCTTGGAAATTCTATGGGGCAGTGGGTGGGTTATGGACAAATAGATCCTTTTTTTCCAAAGGAAAATGTTTTTATTGTATTTTATTGTAGTGTATATATTTTTATGGGAGTCCTGGTGGCACAGTGGTTAAGAGCTCAGTTGACAACCAAAAGGTCAGCAGTTCAAATCCACTAGCTGATCTTTGGAAACCCTGTGAGGTAACTCTACTCTGTCCTATAGGGCCACTACGAGTCAAAATCGACTGAAAGGCAACCAGTGTGGTATATATATATATATACGACAAAAAAATTCCCATTTCAGCATTTTTTACATATACAGTTCAGTGACATTAATTACTTTCATCATGTTATGCAACCATCACCACTATTCACTTCCAAATTTTTCCAACACACTTAACAGAAGCTCAGTGACCCCCCTTCTCCTAACTCTGGTAACCAGATATAGGCTTTGGTCTCTATACGTTAGTCTATTTTAGGTTTTCATATAAGTTGATGTATGTACATGTCTATCAGTCTGCATTGCACATGCAGACAGGCCTCATACTTCCAGGCAGCCATAAGATTCCTAGAAAGGAGACAATACACCCATTGGCATCAACCATTCCATGGGTGCTACAATCATCTGTGATCAAGCTGGATACGCGAGACGCTTATACAACGTTGGAAAGTGAAAGCCATTACTATTATTTTTAGAAGGCAAACAGTAAATAATAATAAAACATTCCCAAAAGGGGAAATGCTTTCCCTTCCCCTAATTATCCATGCCCTTTCTTATGTCACTGTGCAGGCATGCTGTGGTTCAGGTCTGATGATGTGTTCACGTCACAATTACCCGTGGCAAATAAATTTCTACAAAATGTCTATCAGTGACAGAATTCTGAATTTTTATTATCGTTTTCCATTTCTGAATTAAAAAAAAAAATCCCCAAAAGTACTGTAAAAATATTCAGGCATAGAAATAAACAATTGGATAAAAATTTCCATGGTGTTTTGATAAACCTACCCTATTCAGTTGTTGTTAGGTGCCATCCAGTCGGATCTGACTCATAGCGACCCTACATACAGCAGAATGAAACACTGTCCATTCTGGTGGCATCTTCCCAATCATTGTTGTGCTTGAGCCCATTGTTGCAGCCACAGTGTCAGTCCATCTCATTGAAGCTGTTCCTCTGTTTCACTGACCTTCTTCTGTACCAAGCATGATATCCTTCTCCAGGGACTGAGCCTTCCTGATAATATGTCCAAAATATGTGAGACATAGTGTCATCATTCTTGCTTCTAAGGAGCATACTGGTTGTACTTCTTCAAAGACAGATTTGTTCATCCTTTGGCAGTCCATGATATAGTTAACATTCTTTGCCAAATCCACAATTCAAAGTTGTCAATTCTTCTTAGGTCTTTCTTATTCATTGTACAGCTTTCACATGCATACGAAGCGATTGAAAACACCATCGCTTGGGGCAGGTGCACCTTAGTCCTTACAGTGACATCTTTGCTTTTTAACACTTTAAAGAGATCTTTTGCAGCAGATTTGCACAATGCAATGCACTGTCTGATTTATTGGCTACTGCTTTCATGGGTGTTGATTGTGAATCCAAGTAAAATGAAATTCTTGACAACTTCAATCTTTTCTCCACTTATGATTTTGCTTACTGGTCCAGATGTAAGGATTTTTGTTTTCTTTATGTTGAGGTGCAATCCATTCTGAAGTCTGTGGTCTTTGATCTTCATCAGTAAGTGCTTCAAGTCCTCTTCACTTTCAACAAGCAAGGTTGTGTCATCTGCATATCACAGGTTGTTAATGAATCTTCTTCCAATCCTGATTGCCCCATTCTTCTTCATATGGTCCAGCTTCTCAGATTATCTACTCAGCATACAGATTGAATAGGTAAAGTGAAAGGATGCAACACTGACGCACACCTTTCCTTACTTTAAACCACACGGTATTCCCTTGTTCTATTTGAATGACTGCCATTTGATATATGTACAGGTTCTTCATGAGCACAATTAAGTGTTCTGGAATTCTCATTCTTCCCAGTATTATCCATAATTTGTTATGATTCATGCAGTCCATATTTTCCTGTATTTCTTTAGTAAAACCTAGGCCATTATATATACATATATTTATATGTATATATTTTTTTTTTCTCAAAGGATGCCATGGGCTTTAAATGGTCAATCAATTTTTGCTCAACTTTTAACTTTTTTGAAATGTAATTTTCTAAGTGATTGTTTTTAAAAGAGGCTTTTTACAAATATTGCTGTTGTTCTTAGGTGCCATTGAGTTGGTTCCGACCCATAATGGCCCTATAGGGCAGAGTAGGACTGCCTTATAGGATTTACAAGGAGTAGCTGGTGGATTTGAACTGCTCACCTTTTGGTTAGTAGAGAAGCTCTTAATCCCTAGGCCATAAAAAAAAAGGCCACGGGTCCTTGCAAATCTGAGATTATACATCTACTTTCGGTTGTCTTACATTTCTTCTAAATCAAATCTCTTTATTTACCAATCTCCTTTCCCCTTTTTTTCTTTTTTTTTCCCCATCTCTATCAATTCTAAAACATTTTCAGATCTACTTGAAAAAAAAATTCATCTCATGAAAACCATGTTTAAAATTCTAAAGTGATTCTCTATCATCAGATGAATGAAACGCAAGCTGATCGAACAAAACCAAATCAAGTCCCAGCAGTCTTAATAGCTTTCAAGAGAGTCTGATGACTTTCCTGGGTGCATTTATATTTCTTATTTCTTACATAGTTTGGCTTCTTTTAACTTCTACAGAGGACAGCATTGGAATCCCATCTCCTCTTTCTGATCTGGCTTCAACTCCACCAGTTCAGGGAGACTCTTCAATTTAGCCAAGTTGTTGTTAGATGCCATAGAGACAATTCTGACTTCTAGAGTCCCTATGTATAACAGAATGAAATGTTGCTTGGCCACTTGCCATCCTCACAATAGTAGGCATGTTTAAGCCCATTTTTGCAGTCACTGTGTCAGCCCATCTCACTGAGTGTCTTCCACTTTTTTTGCTGACCTGCTACTTTACCAAGGGTTTTAGTTATCTAGTGCTGCTATAATAGAAATACTACAAATGGATGGCTTTAACAAGTGTAAATTTATTGTTTAGGAGGCTAGAAGCCTGAATTCAGGACACAATCTGTAGGGAGTCTTTCTCTGTCTGTGAAGTCCGGGGGAAGGTCCTTGTCTTCTTTTAGTATCTGTGGGCCCAGCATTCCATCTCCATTTTTCTTGGCATCGATTTTCCCCTGGCTCTAAGAGATTCTCAGAGCAGGGACCAGGGGTCCAAAGGTAGTGCTCCAGTCCTGACTCTTCTTTCTTGGTGGTAGTCAGCTCCCTCTTACTCTGCTCACTTCTTTCTCCTTTTATATCTTGTAAGATAAAAGGTGATGCAGGTCACTCCTCGGGAAACTTCCCTTATGTGGTATCAGAGCTGTGACCTGAATAAGAGTATTACATCCCACCCCCATCCTGCCTCATTAACAGAACAAAAGTAACCTAATCCTGCCTCATTAACCACAGGCAGAGATTAGGATTTACAACACAATGGGCAATTGCTTCAGATCACAAAATGGAGGATAGTTGCACAATACTGGGAATCATTGCCTAGCCAAGATGATACATATTTTGGGGAGACACAATTCAATCCATGACACCAAGCATGATATCCTTCTCCAGGGATTGGTGCTTCCTGATAACATGCTGAAAGTCAGCGAGATAAAATCTTGCCATCCTGGTTTGTAAGGCGTTTTCTGGCTCTACTTCTTCTAAGACAGATTTGTTTGTTCTTCTATCAGTCCACAGTATATCCAATATTCTTCACCAACACTGTAATTCAAATGCACCAATTATTCTTAGGTATTCCTTTTTCATTGTCCAGATTTCTCATGCATTTGAGGCAATTGAAAAGACTGTGGCTTGAGTCAGAAATGCTGGTGGCATAGTGGTTAACTGCTAGGGCTGCTAACCTAAAGGTCGGCAGTTTGAATCTGCCAGGCTCTCCTTGGAAACTCTATGGGGCAGTTTTACTCTGTCCTATAGGGTTGCAATGAGTTGGAATCGACTCAACGGCAGTGGGGTGGGGTGGTGGCTTGAGTTAGGCACACCTTAGTCATCAAAGTGACATCGCTGCTTTTTAACAGTCTTTTTTTTTATTATTATAAAACTAGGAATTTTTTGTAATGCTGATTATCACACACTTATGAATTGCTTGGAAAATATTCCTTAGTCTTGTTGACAGGGAATTACTTTACTCCATAATTATCCTCTGCCAAGATCGGGAGCCATGGTTTCAACTTTTCAGAATTCTCTGCCTTCTGTCCCAATTTTTATGTCATAATATTTGCTCAGATTTAAAATACAGAGATTAATAATAAGGACTGACTCATTCAGGACCCATATCTGCTTCTCAAATATCATTTGAACCTGGTAGAATTTCAATTTGGCTTTACACTATTTCATATTGTATACAACATGTTCAATGATTTTTTACTATTGACAGCCTTCCTTTTCTGTAAGTACATTTCAATTAGCTTTTTAAGCCAACTGTTTACTGCAGACATGTTAGAGGCAAATCCACTACCACAATAATATTCAGAATAGTGATTCAATTTCCTGGCTCACCAGATACACCTGGAATTATAGGCTTATTATGTTTCAAGGAATTTATGATAAGAAATACTTGCTTTAAAATACCCAAACAGCCTGATCCCTGCAGGTTGCCAGGAAATTAGGACACACTTTACAACTGCTTGTTTACGTCTATTCCACAAAAAATCAGTTTTTGTAAGGAAGTTGATGATAGGAGGTTAACAAGGGCAGAGGAGGAGATACTAAATTTTGAGTAATCTGCCTGCAAGAATTTTGATATTTCATGGCAAGCACAAGAAAGGAGAACTTTGATGAATCATTCCCTTGTTAAAAGAGAAAAAAATAATTTGGAGTTTATACTTTTTCACCCTAGCCACCTAATCTAAACTAACCCTGTGCATTATATTTTCTCATAGTAACTTATGTAATTTAAATCTCACCAAATCCCTGGAAAACCAAATCAAACCAAACCCACTGCCGTCTCGTTGATTCCAACTCATAACGATCCTATAGGACAGAGTAGAACTGCCCAATAGAGTTTCCAAGGAGCACCTGGCAGATTTGAACTGCCAACCTCTATGGTTAGCAGCTGTAGCACTTAATCACTATGATACCAGGGTTTCCAAATCCCTGGAAGGTAGATATTATTGATCTCTGCTTTTAAGGTGCAGATACTTAGCCTCCAGATTCAAGTGATTGGTCCAATGTTACACAGATACCAGTTTGTTGGACTAGGATTATAACATGTATGAGTTTAGCTTCCAAACCCATGTTCTTTCTTTTGTAGCAGGCAGGGTTAAACTATTCCCTCTCCTGGAATGTAAGAGACAGGGTTAAACTGTTCCTCCTCCTCCCATCACATCTAGGATCTGTGAGTTCCTGATAAGGCATTCTGTGTCAAAGGCTATCCTACTGCTCCTCTGCTCAAGGCAGCTTCACTGACCATCCCCCTTCCATTCGGACAAGAGCAAGAAGCCACAAAGCCATACTTAGAAAAACTTCATGGATCATACCCCCCAAAAAACACACTCCCCTAGCTGCCACATTGCACCTCCATTACACCCCCATACATGTTAATTAGTTCCTGGAATTGCCTTCCTATTCCCAGAAACTTAATGAATTATGCATAAGTTCCCTATCCTGAACCCTATAATTACCCTAGAATCCCCAGCCTCCGGGAGCTTGATTTGAGACTTAGTCTCTGAACCCCTTGCTTAACCAGCTTGCAGTAAAGTCTACTTTCTCTTTCTCAAAGGCCTGGTGTCTCTCAATTGACTGGAGAGGCAATGCTGGGCAGGACCCACCCTCATTGGCTTACACTATTACATCACACAGTCAGCACAGCCAATAGATACTTGGGAAAACATTCTGAGTAGAAATAAATTATAATTGTTTGAAGTGTTACTGTTAAAATGTTATGAAAACTTTGGTATAAATGAATTGTTTTCTGATTATGAAAGAATTTAAGTGAATGTTCACTAAAGAAAACTTGTAAAATATAGAAGAGAATAAAATACAGAATAATAAAAGATTATAAACAAAATACCTGTTGCTATCTAGCTGATTCTGACTCATAGGGACTGTCTTAGTCATCTAGTGCTGCCATATCAGAAATACCACAAATGGATGGCTTTACCAAACAAAACTTTATTCTCTCACAGTCTAGGAGGTTAGAAGTCTGAATTCAGGGTGCCAGTTCCTGGGAAAGGTTTTCTGTCTCTGTCGGCTCTGAGAAAATGTCTTTGTCATCAATCTTCTTTGGTTGAGGAGCTTCTCAGCACTGGAACCCTGGGTCTAAATGATGCTCTAATTCTCCTGGCTCTTGATTCCTGGTGGTATGAGGCCCCACTGTCTCACTGTTCACTTCTCTCTTTTATACCTAAAAAGAGACTGATTTAAAACACAATCTAATCCTGTAGATTAAGTCCCACCTCAATAACATAAAAAAAAAACAATAACATAACTGCTGCTAATTCTACCTCATTAACATCATAGAGGAAACCCTGGTGGCATAGTGGGTAAGTGCTACAGCTGCTAACCAAAGGGTTGGCAGTTCATATCTGCCAGGCACTCCTTGGAAACTCTATGGGGCAGTTCTACTCTGTCCTATAGGGTCTGGGTTAACATCATAGAGGTAGGATTAACAACACACGGGAAATTCACAACAGATCACAAAATGGTACATCTCCAGAGCTCCATTAACAAAACTCTTTATAAACAAAGTAGGGTTTATAAATTGCCAATAAACCTATCTTTAAGGGGGAGCCACAGTTATTGCTGAGTGCATGTTTGCCTGAAATAAACAGGTCATCACCACTTTACAGTTCTGTTGAATTTTGGAATGTAAAAGAAACCTATTGAAGCTGGGCTTATCAGATAGCAAAATAGAGTCCTTTATAGCTAAGTGCCTTCTATTAAGATTGTGGTTAAGAGCCAGATGCTTTTTTAGTTCAATAATAATAAAGCTATTGTTTTGGTCCTCAGGGAAATAGGTCAAAACCATGCTAACAGACAGTATATACATTTTTTCATTTGAGATTAAACTGTGCTTTTTCCAAAGAAAAAGAAAATAATGCTCATCTTAGCTTCAAAAAAAAAAAAAAAAAAGTATGCAGTTGTAGGTAAATTAGCCAGGGAATCATTGTGAAGGCTCACCAGTGAGAACGTTGAACCTTATTTGTAGTCCCCACCACAGCCTTTGACAGCAGGACAGAAGTTTGCTCTCTATCCCTTCAGATCTATCAATAATTTAGCAGAAGGGTGCCTTTACTGGTATCTAGCCAAACCCTGAGTGAAACAAATGGTTTGTGTTTGATTTCTAACCTAAAGTTTTGTTACTCGAATCCACCCAATGGATTCGGAACAAAGGCCTGGCATTCTGCTTACATAAAGATTACAGCCAGGAAAATCCCTATGGAGCAGCTCTATTCTGTAACACACGGGTTACCATGAGTCATAATTAACTCTATGGCTATTTTTTTCTTTTTAACCCCAAGCCTAGGGTCCTGGTGATGGAAGATGGAAGGCAAAAGGGACACAGAACTTGGATACTTCCTTGTGTTGTTTAACTTGGGGAGTTGTTTATGCTAGTACAATAATTACTCTGTAATTTCATGGAGTCTCTGGTGGGAACAAGTAGGAGTGTCATCAATGTTCACTGCTTATCTTCCATTACTAGGCAGAGTCACCACTGCTTTGATGAAACAGCGGAGATATACACCACCAACACAAAGAGACTATAAAGTAACCTTCTGACTTCTGTCTCACATAACAAGAAAGAAGCTTAAGGACAAAAATGAGAAGGTATAATATAATTTTGTACTCTATTATTATCTCTTAAGATTGTATTAAGAAAATTTTTGTCATTAAAATTTCTCAAAATCATAACTTTAAGGCTGAATAAAATTTCTTTGTACAGAATTTCAATAATACCAATTTAAAAATTTTATTTGCATTAAAAATACTATGTTTTGCTTTTATTTTTAAATATAGCCAACATGTTTTATGCAGAACTCTTTGCTTATCCTAGGATAAAATCCCTGCAATTGACTTACTGAGTCAAAAAATATTAACATTTTAAAAACTCTTGATATAGCATTGCCAATTTTTCCTCCAAAGATACAGCCTTTTTTATAATCATTGGCAGCAAAAGAGACTATCTATAATTGTGCCCAAACCAACACTGAATATTATCATTAAAAATGTATCTAGTTAAATGTATCTAGTGATTTAAATTAGCATTATTTTGGTTATTGAGTCTGGAACATTTTTATGTGTATTTGCTTTTTCCAATTTTTCAATTATAAACATAATTACTCAGTCTTCTTTTTTATTATGATGGGTTATGACATTGTTTCCCTTCTCCCAATTTCCAAAAAAAAACATTAAAAGGGGCAGCACAGGGTAACAGAAAATGCAAGCACTTTAGATATAGAAAGACTTAGGTTTCCAGTTCAAATTCTGATTCTTATCGTCTACAGAAGGTAATACCTCTGAGCTTTGTATTCCTCATCTTTAAAATGGCCATAATACTTTCAAATGCTCATGATTGCTTTGTATCTAAAATGCAATATATATAGCAGACACATAACAAAGCACTAAACAAATAAGAATTCCTTTCTTACAATATTGGCATAAAGAACACATTTCTTAATAAATACAGTTTGTTAAACACTTTTTCTGAGAATTTTGTATTTCCTCTATATCTTCAAATGAATCTCAACAGTTTTGTTACATTTAGTGTTGCTCAGTTTTCAAGATATGTAAATAAATATTTGGTGTAAGTTTTGTCTGCCATATATCCTATGTATTCTGTTATGATTGTGGGTGGAGGACAGAAAAAAAGATATAGAAGTTTAAAGGGAAGTTGTTTTTGGTATGGAAAAGGGGTCCTTGGTAAATTGCTCCCCAGAAGAGCTGGATTCATGGGGGCTGCTCCCTGTATAGACAGATTTAAAGGTGCCAATGACTCTCTATTCAAATCTGATACATCCAAGATGAAAAATGCTACAGGGAGATGATGTAAATATATAGTAAGTAGATAATAATTTTTAGTTTGTTTCAAATCAGATAAGAGTATAGAAAGGACAGCAACTTCAGAGGTAATTTTCCCATACCCCTTATTTTACTGGATTTAGGACAATTCCCTAATGGCAAGAAATGACTAGTCAGATAATTCCAACATCTATGTCATCTCAGTGTTTGCTTCTGTTAATTTTCTTTTCTCATTCAAGATGTGATTGTTCTGGTTCTCAGCAAGATGAATGATCATTGTTTATGTTTTGAACATTTTCATTATTATGTTGAGAGACTCTTGATTCCATTTAAACTTAACACTATAGTCACACTGTTTAGGTGGAGTGTGCAGATCTGGGTGGAGGGGTGAATGTACATCTTCCTGCTAACCCCCCCTAAAACTATTACTGCAAAAAAAGAGAGTAGTCTCATCTCATACCACTTCATTCCCCTTTGTTGATATTTAGTGTGGGTGGAGGTTTGGTCCTTGTTCTTTTTTACAATGCTCAGACTAGGTTGTAGCGGAGGTAGAGTATCAGTTAGGCTCACCTTATTTTACCTACCTTCTGCTAAGTAGGGTGAAAGCTTAGCTCTCTGCCAGGCCTCAGTAATATAGGGGTAGGGTGGGAGGAAGTTTACCTCTGTGCTGATTCCCACTTACATTATCTGGTCAAAGGGATTGGAGTGGAAGAATGAGAGCACTATTCACCTGCTGCTATCATGGTGGAAATTCAGCTGTCCACTTAGTCCCACCAACAACACCCTGATAAAGAAATTTTAGTGGTGTTACCCGCTTCTGTCAGGTAGAAGGTGGAAGGTGGAAGATCAGCTCCACAGAAGTGGGGAAGGACATGAAAAAATTTATGTCAAAATACACTACATTGTTCTCTTGGTATTTCCTGTTCCTTTAAAATTTTGGTAAAATAATATCTTCTATAGTTTCCACCAAAAAATGGAAAATACCTACCTCTTTTAGAGGAAGTTCTGGGCTTATAATAGGGCTTATGATACCTTACTGGAGTGACAGAGAATCAATACATAAATTGCTATTTTATGTTGAGAATTCCAGCTGGAGCTGATGTGTCCCTGAAGAGTGACCTATGCTCCAGTAATTACTCTTCCCTTCCTAATCTGTGCAAACTTCTATTTCCTTAATATAGATGGCAATAAACATTTGTCTTTCAAAGTTTCTAAAAATAATTCACACTGTGGAATTAAATCTATGTAATGTTTAAGCCTACAGTATGCCTACCTTGGTGTCATGATAGCATTTTGACAGAGACACTTTAAAATTAGAGGACTTCTTTGATCCTTGTGAAATTATTTCACACTAACCATTTCTGATACAGTCCATTGACAAGGCACTTAAGCCAATTTCAAAAATCTGGAGATTGCTTGTTTACTGAAATAAGTACATTATGTGATCAAATATATATGTCAACTTCTTCATTCCCTTGGCCAGTGTCTTAGTAATCTAGCGCTGCTATAACAGGAATACCACAAGTGAATGGCTTTATCAAATGGAAATTTATCTCTAGTAGGCCAGAAGTTCAAATTCAGGGTGCCAGCTCCAAGGGAAGATTTTCTCTGTTGGCTGTAGGGGAAGGTCCTTGTCATCAATCTTCCCCTCATCTAGTAGTTTCTCAGTGGAGGGATCCCAAAACCAAAGGACTCGCTCCACTCTTGGTTCTTCATTCTTGGTGGTAGGAGGTCCCTCTGTCTCCCTGCTCACTTCTCCCTTTTATATCTCAAAAAAGATTGACTCAAGATACAACCTAATCTTGCAGATTGTGTTCTGCCTCAGTAACGTAACTGCCTTTAATCCTGCCTCATTAACATCATAGAGGGAGGATTTACAACACATAGGAAAATCACATCAGATGAAAAAAGGTGGACAATTGCACAATACTGGAAATCACGGCCTAGCCTAGTTGACTCACGTTTTTGGGGGCCACAGTTTAATCCATAAGTCAGGTTTCCAAAATTGGACACTTTAAAGCATTTTGAAGTGATACCAGTGCACCTAATTAAACAGTTCATTGATCTTTTTTAGCCACTCACTCAAGTCATAGAAGGACTCTAAAGCATTATTGATTTATTCAATACAGGAAAGATGGCTTAAATTTACATTCGTGATAGCCTCTTTTTTGGAGAGTGAAAATTTGGAAGTGTGAAAAGAAGAGTGTCAGCCTGTGTACGGAATGTTTTCCATAATATATGTTTATAGTAAGCTTTCCTTGGAAATATAGAATTAGGAGTTGTACAATAGAACAAAACACTTTCTGGTCCTGTGCCATCCTCACAATCATTGTTATGTTGTAGTCACTGTGTCAACCCATCCCATGGACAGTCTTCCTCTTTTTCACTCACCTTTACCAAGCACGATGTCCTTCTCCAGGGACTAGTCCCTCCAGATAACATGTCCAAAGTGTGTGAGACATAGTCTCACCATTCTTGCTTCTAAGGAGCATTCTAGTCATACTTCTTCCAAGACAGATTTATCCGTTCTTTTGGCAGTCCATGGTATATTCAATATTCTTCTCGAACACTACAATTCAAAGGAGTGAATTCTTTTTTTGGTCTTCCTTATTCGTTGTCCAGCTTTTCATGCATATGAGGCTATTGAAAACACCATGGCTTTGATCAGGTGAACCTTAGTCTTTAAGGTGACATATTTACTTTTCAACACTTTAAAGAGGTCTTTTGCAGAAGATTTGCCCAATGCACTGTGTGTTTTGATTTCTTGAGTGCTGCTTCCATGAGTGTTGATTGTGGATCCAAGTAAAATGAAATACTTGACAGTGTTTTCCTCATTTATCATAATGTTGTTTATTGGTCCATTTGTGAGGATTTTTATTTCCTTTTTGTTGAGGTGTAATTCATACCGAAGGCTCTGGTCTTTGATCTTCATCAGTAAGTGTTTCAAGTCCTCTTCACTTTCAGCAACCAAGGTTGTTTCATCTGCATTTTGTTAGATTGCATTGGAGTCTTCCTCCAATCCTGATGCCCCATTCTTCTTCATATAGTCCAGCTTCATGGATTATTTGCTTAGCATACAGATGGAATAAGTATGATGAAAGATACAACCCTGATGCACACCTTTCCTGACTTTAAACCACGCAGTATTCCTTATTCTTTTGGGGGAAAAAAACTGCCTCTTGACCATGAGCACAGTTAAGTGTTCTGGAATTTCCATTCTTCTCAATGTTATACATAATTTGATATGATTCACATAATTGAATACCTTTTTTTTATTAATTTTTATTAAGCTTCAAGTGAACATTTACCATTCCAATCAGTCTGTCACATGTAGGTTTACATACATCTTACTCCCTTCTCCCACTTGCTCTCCCCCTATTGAGTCAGCCCTTTCAGTCTCTCGTTTCGTGCCAATTTTGCCGTCTTCCCTCTCTCTCTATCTTCCCATCCCCCTTCCAGTCAAGAGTTGCCAACACACTCTCCAGTGTCCACCTGATTTAATTAGCTCACTCTTCATCAGCATCTCTCTCCCCCCCACTGACCAGTCCTTTTCATGCCTGATGAGTTGTCTTCGGGGATGGTTCCTGTCCTGTGCCATCAGAAGTTCTGGGGAGCATTGTCTCTGGGATTCCTCTAGTCGCAGTCACACCATTAGGTACGGTCTTTTCATGAGAATTTGGGGACTGTATTCCATTGGTCTCCTATTCCCTCAGGAGTTGTCTGTTGTGCTCCCTGTCAGGGCAGACATCGATTGTGACTGGGCACCAACTAGTGTAGGTCTCTGGTTCATGTGGCCCTTTCTGTCTCTTGGGTTCTTAGTTGTCGTGTGGCCTTGGTGTTCTTCCTTTGCCTTTGCTCCCGGTGGTTTGAGACCAATTGATGTATCTTAGATGGCCGCTTGCTGGCATTTAGGACCCCAGGCGCCACAATTCAAAGTGGGATACAGAATGTTTTCATAATAGAATTATTTTGCCAATTGACTTAGAAGTCCCCTCAAACCAAGTTCCCCAGACCCTAGCCCCTGCTCCGCTGACCTTTGAAGCTTTCATTTTATCTATCCCAGAAACCTCTTTGCTTTTAGTCCAGTCCAATTAGACTGACCTTCCTTGTATTGAGTGTTGTCTTTCCCTTCACCCAATGCAGTTCTTATCTACAGATTGATCAATAAAAAGCCCTCTCCCTCCCTCCCCCCTTCGTAACCACATAAGTATGTGTTCTTCTCGGTTTTTTCTATTTCTCAAGATCTTATAATAGTGGTCTTATACAATATTTGTCCTTTTGCCTCTGACTAATTTTGCTCAGCATAATGCCTTCCAGGTTCCTCCATGTTATGAAATGTTTCAGAGATTCGTCACTGTTCTTTATCGATGCGTAGTATTCCATTGTGTGAATATACCACAATTTATTTACCCATTCATCCATTGACGGACATCTTGGTTGCTTCCAGCTTTTTGCTATTGTAAACAGAGCTGCAATAAACATGGGTGTGCATATATCTGTTTGTGTGAAGGCTCTTGTATCTCTAGGGTATATTCCGAGGAGTGGGATTTCTGGGTTGTATGGTAGTTCTATTTCTAACTGTTGAAGATAACGCCAGATGGATTTCCAAAGTGGTTGTACCATTTCACAATCCCACTAGCACTGTATGAGAGTTCCAATCTCTCTGCAGCCTCTCCAACATTTATTATTTTGTGTTTTTTGGATTAATGCCAGTCTAGTTGATGTGAGATGGAATCTCATCGTAGTTTTAATTTGCATTTCTCTAATGGCTAATGATCGGGAGCATTTTCTCATGTATCTGTTGGCTGCCTAAATATCTTCTTTAGTGAAATGTGTGTTCATATCCTTTGCCCACTTCTTGATTGGGTTGTTTGTCTTTTTGTGGTTGAGATTTGACAGAATCATGTAGATTTTAGAGATCAGGCGCTGGTCTGAGATGTCATAGCTGAATATTCTTTCCCAGTCTGTAGGTGGTCTTTTTACTCTTTTGGTGAAGTCTTTAGATGAGCATAGGTGTTTGATTTTTAGGAGCTCCCAGTTATCTGGTTTCTCTTCATCATTTTTGGTAATGTTTTGTATTCTGTTTATGCCCTGTATTAGGGCTCCTAGGGTTGATCCTATTTTTTCTTCCGTGATCTTTATCGTTTTAGTCTTTATGTTTATGTCTTTGATCCACTTGGAGTTAGTTTTTGTGCATGGTGTGAGGTATGGGTCCTGTTTCATTCTTTTGCAAATGGATATCCAGTTATGCCAGCACCATTTGTTAAAAAAACTATCATTTCCCCAATTGACTGACACTGGTCCTTTGTCAAATATCAGCTGCTCATACGTGGATGGATTTATGTCTGGGTTCTCAATTCTGTTCCATTGGTCTATGTGCCTGTTGTTGTACTAGTACCAGGCTGTTTTGACTACTGTGGCTGTATAATAGGTTCTGAAATCAGGTAGAGTGAGGCCTCCCACTTTCTTCTTCTTTTTCAGTAATGCTTTGCTTATCCGGGGATTCTTTCCCTTCCATATGAGATTAGTGATTTGTTTCTCTATCCCCTTAAAATATGACATTGGTATTCGGATTGGAAGTGCGTTATATGTATAGATGGCTTTTGGTAGAATAGACATTTTTACTATGTTAAGTCTTCCTATCCATGAGCAGGGTATGTTTTTCCACTTAAGTATGTCCTTTTGAATTTCTTGTAGCAGAGTTTTATAGTTTTCTCTGTATAGGTCTTTTACATCCTTGGTAAGATTTATTCCTAAGTATTTTATCTTCTTGGGGGCTACTGTGAATGCTATTGATTTGGTTATTTCCTCTTCGGTGTTGTTTTTGTTGATGTAGAGGAATCCAAGTGATTTTTGTATGTTTATTTTATAACCTGAGACTCTGCCAAACTCTTCTATTAGTTTCAGTAGTTTTCTGGAGGATTCCTTAGGGTTTTCCATGTATACGATCATGTCATCTGCAAATAGTGATAGCTTTACTTCCTCCTTACCAATCTGGATACCCTTTATTTCTTTGTCTAGCCTAATTGCCCTGGCTAGGACTTCAAGTACGATGTTGAATAAGAGCGGTGATAAAGGGCATCCTTGTCTGGTTCCCGTTCTCAAGGGAAATGCTTTCAGGTTCTCTCCATTTAGAGTGATATTGGCTGTTGGCTTTGCATAGATGCCCTTTATTATGTTGAGGAATTTTCCTTCAATTCCTATTTTGGTAAGAGTTTTTATCAAAAATCGGTGTTGAACTTTGTCAAATGCCTTTTCTGCATCTATTGATAAGATCATGTGGCTTTTATCTTTTGTTTTATTTATGTGATGGATTACATTAATGGTATTTCTGATATTAAACCAGCCTTGCATACCTGGTATAAATCCCACTTGATCAGGGTGAATTATTTTTTTGATGTGTTGTTGGATTCTATTGGCTAGAATTTTGTTGAGGATTTTTGCATCTATGTTCATGAGGGATATAGGCCTAAAATTTTCTTTTTTTGTAATGTCTTTACCTGGTTTTGGTATCAGGGAGATGGTAGCTTCATAGAATGAGTTGGGTAGTATTCCGTCTTTTTCTATGCTTTGAAATACCTTCAATAGTAATGGCGTTAAGTCTTCTCTGAAGGTTTGGTAGAACTCTGCAGTGAAGCCGTCTGGGCTAGGACTTTTTTTTGTTGGAAGTTTTTTGATTACCGTTTCAATCTCTTTTTTCGTTATGGGTCTATTTAGTTGTTCTACTTCTGAATGTGTTAGTTTAGGTAGGTAGTATTGTTCCAAGAATTTATCCATTTCTTCTAGGTTTTCAAATTTGTTAGAGTACAATTTTACGTAGTAATCTGAAATGATTCTTTTAATTTCATTTGGCTCTGTTGTGATGTGGTCCTTCTTGTTTCTTATTCTTATTTGTTTCCTTTCCTGTTTTTCTTTAGTCAGTCTAGCCAATGGTTTATCAATTTTGTTAATTTTTTCAAAGAACCAGCTTTTGGCTTTGTTAATTCTTTCAATTGTTTTTGTTTTCTAATTCATTTAGTTCAGCTCTAATTTTTATTATTTGTTTTCTTCTGGTGCCTGATGGGTTCTTTTGTTGCTCACTTTCTATTTGTTGAAGTTGTCGGGACAGTTCTCTGATTTGGGCTCTTTCTTCTTTTTGTATGTGTGTGTTTATCGATATAAATTGACCTCTGAGCACTGCTTTTGCTGTGTCCCAGAGGTTTTGATAGGAAGTATTTTCATTCTCGTTGCATTCTATGAATTTCCTTATTCCCTCCTTGATGTCTTCTATAACCCAGTCTTTTTTCAGGAGGGTATTGTTCATTTTCCAAGTATTTGATTTCTTTTCCCTAGTTTTTCTGTTATTGATTTCTAGCTTCATTGCCTTGTGGTCTGAGAAGATGCTTTGTAATATTTCGATGTTTTGGATTCTGCAAAGATTTGTTTTATGACCTAATATGTGGTCTATTCTAGAGAATGTTCCATGTGTACTAGAAAAAAAAGTATATTTTGCAGCAGTTGGGTGGAGAATTCTGTATAAGTCAATGAGGTCAAGTTGGTTGATTGTTGTAAGTAGGTCTTCCATGTCTCTATTGAGCTTCTGACTGGATGTCCTGTCCTTCTCCGAAAGTGGTGTGTTGAAGTCTCCTACTATAAATGTGGAGGTGTCTATCTCACTTTTCAATTCTGTTAAAACTTGATTTATGTATCTTGTAGCCCTGTCATTGGGTGCGTAAATATTTAATATGGTTATGTCTTCCTGATCAATTGTCCCTTTTATCATTATATAGTGTCCTTCTTTATCCTTTGTGGCGGATTTAAGTCTAAAGTCTATTTTGTCAGAAATTAATATTGCTACTCCTCTTCTTTTTTGCTTATTGTTTGCTTGATATATTTTTTTCCATCCTTTGAGTTTTAGTTTGTTTGTGTCTCTAAGTCTAAGGTGTGTCTCTTGTAGGCAGCATATAGATGGATCGTGTTTCTTTATCCAGTCCGTGACTCTCTGTCTTTTTATTGGTGCATTTAGTCCATTTACATTCAGCGTAATTATGGATAAATAAGTTTTTAGTGCTGTCATTTTGATGCCTTTTCATGTGTGTTGTTGGCCATTTCATTTTTCCACATGCTTTTTTGTGCTGAGACGTTTTTCTTAGTAGCTTGTGAGATCCTCATTTTCATAATGTTTAACTTTGTGTTAGTTGAGTCGTTACGTTTTTCTTGGCTTTTTTCTTGAGTTATGGAATTGATATTCCTTTTTGTGGTTACCTTATTATTTACCCCTATTTTTCTAAGTAATAACCTAACTTGTATCCTTCTATATCGCCTTGTATCACTCTCCATCTGGCAGTTCAATGCCTCCTATATTTAGTCCCTCTTTTTGATTATTGTGACCGTTTATCTATTGGTTTCCGTGATTTCCTGTTGTGTGTATTATTTTGTTTATTTATTTATTTTTTAGAATTGGTCTTAATTTGTTTGTTTTTGTGCTTTCCCTATTTGAGTTGTGTTGATATCAGGACGTTCTGTTTTGTGACCTTGTATTGTGCTGGTACCTGATATTATTGGTCATCCGGCCAATCTCCTTTAGCATTTCTTGCAGTCTTGGTTTAGTTTTTGCAAATTCTCTAAACTTGTGTTTGTCTGTAAATATCTTAATTTCTCCTTCATATTTCAGAGAGAGTTTTGCTGGATATATGATCCTTGGTTGGCAGTTTTTCTCGTTCAGTGCTCTGTATACGTCGTCCCATTCCCTTCTTGCCTGCATGGTTTCTGCTGAGTAGTCTGAACTTATTCTTATTGATTCTCCCTTGAAGGAAACCTTTCTTTTCTCCCTGGCTGCTTTGAAAATTTTCTGTTTGTCTTTGGTTTTGGCAAGTTTGATGATAATATGTCTTGGTGTTTTTCTTTTTGGATCCATCTTAAATGGGGTTCGATGAGCATCTTGGATAGATATTCTTTCGTCTTTCATGATATCAGGGAAGTTTTGTGTCAGGATTTCTTCAACTATTTTCTCTGTGTTTTCTGTCCCCCCTCCCTGTTCTGGGACTCCAATCACTCACAAGTTATCCTTCTTGATAGAGTCCCACATGATTCTTAGGGTTTCTTCATTTTTTTTAGTTCTTTTATCTGATTTTTTTTCAGCTATGTTGGTGTTGATTCCCTGGTCCTCCAGAAGTCCCAGTCTACATTCTAATTGCTCGAGTCTGCTCCTCTGACTTTCTATTACGTTGTCAAATTCTGTAATTTTATTGTTAATCTTTTGGATTTCTACATGCTGTCTCTCTATGGATTCTTTCAATTTATTAATTTTTCCACTATGTTTTTGAATAATCTTTTTTAGTTCTTCAACAGTTTTATCAGTGTGTTCCTTGGCTTTTTCTGCATTTATCCTAATTTCATTTGTGATATCTTTAAGCATTCTGTAAATTAGTTTTTTATATTCTGTATCTGATAATTCCAGGATTGTATCTTCATTTGGGAAAGATTTTGATTCTTTTGTTTGGGGGGTTGGAGAAGCTGTCATGGTCTGTTTCTTTATGTGGTTTGATATGGACTTCTGTCTCCAAGCCATCACTGGGAAACTAGATTTTCCAGGTAATCAGCTAAAAAAAATGCAGTCAAATCCCTATCTGAATTCTCCCTCTGGCTCCAGTTATTCGGATGTTAATGGAGCCGCCTGGGGAGGGTGGGGGAGGGATCAGAGAGCTAGGAGTGTAGCACCACAGAATATAGAGCTGATCACCGCGTTCACGCTCTGCCCCCGTCTGCCAAAATCCTGGCGGGACTGCTTCCCGGTTGGGACGCTACTCTCCCCACTCCGAGACCAGTCACTTCCTCCCGGGGACTCCTCCCTCCGGTGCGCTGCACCGCTCTCGCAAACTGGGTGGGCGTCACCCGCACGACCAGGTGGGCCAGCCCCCTGGGTCAATTCAGGGGAATATAGTTGGACCCCGTGCTCATGCCCCGCCCGCTTTCGCCAAAATCCCAGCGGGACGGCTCCCCCATTGGGACGCTGCTCTCCCCGCTCCAAGACCAGTCACTTCCTCCCGGGGACTTCTCCCTCTGGTGCTCCGCGCCACACGCGCAAACTGGGTGGGCGTCCCCCCGCACGAACGTGTGGGCCCCGCCCCGAGGTCGCTTTAGGGAAATATAGCTGACCCCCCCCCGCTCGCACCCCTCCCGCTTTTCGCCAAACTCCCGGCGGGACGGCTCCCCAGCTGGGACGCTGCTCTCCCCGCTCCAAGATCAGTCATTGCCTCCCGGGTGCTTCTCCCTCTGGCTGCGCCACTACGCCGCCCGCGCCAACCAGCTAGACTCCCTCCCGGGATGGGTTCGGGGGGGGAGGGCTGGGCCCCTTGTCTGTGCCGTCTGCCCCCCTGGGCTCTGCCCCAGATCCGGCTCCGAAGGTCACCTGCCTGGTACGCTGGCTCCCAGTTCTGAAAATTGTCGCTGTCTGCCCGTATTTGTTCGTTTTCCGTCTCTAAGTCTGTGCTTGTTGTTCAGAGTTCATAGATTGTTATGTATGTGATCGATTCACTTGTTTTTCCGAGTCTTTGTTGCAAGAGGGATCCGCGGTAGCATCCACCTAGTCCGCCATCTTGGCCCCGCCTCCAGTTGAATACTTTTGCATAGTCAATAAAACACAGGTAAACATCTTTCTGGTATTCTCTGCTTTTAGCTAGAATCTGTCTGACATCACCAATGATATTCCTGGTTCCATGTCCTCTTTTGAATCCAGCTTGAAATTCTGGCAGTTCCCTGTCGATACACTGCTGCAGCCACTTTTGAAAGATCTTCAGCAAAATATTACTTGTGTGTGACATTAATGATATTGCTAGATAATTTCAGCATTTGCTTGAATTACGTTTCTTTAATAAGCATTAGTATGGATTTCTTCCAGTCAATTGGCCAGGTAACTGTCTTCCAAATTTCTTGGCATACAAGAGTGAGCACTTTCAGCACTACATCTGTTTGCTGAAACATTTCAATTGGTATTCCTGGAGCTTTGTTTTTCACCAGTGCCTTCAGTGCAGCTTGGATCTCTTCCTTCAATATCATCTGTTCCTGATCATATGCTACGTCTTGAAATGGTTGAATGTTGACCAATTCTTCTTGGTATAGTGACTCTGTGTATTCCTTCTATCTTCTTCCAGTGCTTCTGGCATCAGTTAATATTTTACTGTCAAATCCTTCACTATTACAACTCAAGGCTTGGGTTTTTTCTTCAGTTCTTTCAACTTGAGGAATGTTGAGCATGTTCTCCCCTTTTAGTTTTCCATCTCCAGGTCTTTACACATATGATGATAATACTTTTTCTTCTGGAGCCAACCTCTGACATCTGTTCAGCTCTTTAATTTCATCATTTCTTCCATTTGCTTTAGGTACTCTACATTCAATAGCAAGTTTTAGAGTCTCTTCTGACATTCATTTTGGTCTTTTTTTCTTTCCTGTCTTTTAAATGACCTCTTGCCTTCTTTACGTGTGATGTCCTTGATGTCCTTCCACAGCTCATCTGCTCTTAGGTCATTAGTGTTCAACATCATAAGTATATATTTACATAAATAATTTGAACACTATGCTGAAAAGTAGGATGAGGAATTAGTGAATTAAAAAAAGATATGATAAAATTATCTAAGTAGCATTTACAGTATATCCCTGAAGAGCCTGAACTAATTTCAGAAAAGTACACAAAGCTGAAACTAGTTTTTCTACTGGGTTTGATGCTGTCTTCCTCAATACACTTGTGCAAGTATACAAACTCACCTTGCCCCTTTTGGGAAGGAAAATCTATTATTTGCTTTCTAGTTACTGCACAAAATATTATTCCAGAATTCATGAAGTAAGATTTAAGAAATTGATTTGAATATCTTGAAAAACTAGGGAGAGCTATGTTCAAAGCATTATTATTATTAAAATCCTTAAATAAGAAGTTAGCATAGTATTTAAAATCAATACCAGTTTTTTCTACCAGTGGCTTCCTGTGTCAAGTCAAGAAAGTTTATCATTCACTGTTGGAATTGGTCCAGCTATGAAGTCTAGCAAGAGGTGTTTTTTGTTTTCTTTTGCTTCAGCCCATTCAAAAAACTACTTCTCTACTCCCATGATGTTAAAATGACTCCTTTGGGAATTATTCAGTCATCTTTTAGAAGAAAAAACCTTTTTTTTAATCAAAGGGCTGACCCCTGCTGTTTTAACAAATATTAATCCTTTTCAGTTAATGCTGTAAGGAGATAGTATTGTAAACAGAAGCTGTTTTCATCTGCATAAAATAATTTTATAAACCCATGATTTATTTCTCTACAGACATTTCAAAGCAGCAGTATAACTTGCATGTGAAGATGATGGAACATTATTCAAATAAAAACTCCTGTCTCATAGGCACTAATGGATGTGACTGACACAACTGTGGGTTTAAAACATTCATCTATTTTTAATGTTTAAATACTTTCCTAAAAGTAAGAGGGACCAAAAATGCATACAGCCAGCCAGAGATTCATTCAAATTCTGTTTATCAAAGCAATTATACAATTTTGTAAGTACAATTGTATACTTTATAAGCTTTTGTGTTTTTTTCCAAGTTTTGTAGAAAACCAGTAAGATTTTCTGTTTTCCCAATATATTAATCCTTATAACACTCAAACTCTCTTTTTCAAAGAACAACTGAGTGCAGAGTAAAGCTGTTCATTTTGAATGCCAGTCAATTTTGTTGTAATGTCTGTTTTATTCATTGATGAAGCAATGCAGACCATAACTAAATTTATGGTCTCATATTATGATGGCCTAAAAGAGATCTGGTGGCACAGTGGTTCAGTGCAGAGCTACTAACTGAAAGGTCAGCAGTTCAAATCCATTAGCCCCTTAGAGAAAGATGTAGCAGTTGGCTTCTGTAAAGATTTACAGCCTTGGAAACCCTGGGGGGCTGTTCTACTCTGTCCCATAGGGTTGCTATGAGTTGGAACCAACTAGATGGCAATGGTTTTCACACACATCAAAACTTTCCCTAATGTCTGTTGTCAGGAACTCAGATTCCACCAGAACTCCATAGGAAGACAGAAGCTATCTCACAAAATGGTAATAGTTGTTTACCAGCATATATCGTAGGAGCCACCTCTTGAACCCATTTAAAAAAAAAAATTCTCAAAAAGAGTAGTTACTTGCCAAAAAAATATCAATTTGCTACAAAATTACCAGAACCTGCTGTGATTCACAGTTCAGGTCTTGCCTGAGACCTCTTAATCTGCTTCAGGATGTATTAGGCTCATTGAATTGGCTATGCCATAAAACCAATAGATAGAGGCACCTTACCAGTAAGCCTGGGCCTTGTAGAAAGCCTGCTTTTGCTCTGGAGCCCACTCAGAGCTGATAGCTTTTTGGGTCATTTAAGTAAATGAGTTAAGAACACATACCCAGATGTGAAACATATTTCCAGTACAATAAAAGGAGGCTCAGCAAGCACTGTGTTCCTTTCTTAATGTTAAAACAGTGTGTGAGATGTCCTTCACTGTGGACTGTATAACCAAGACTTTGCTAATTTGGCATGATTTCAGATATTAATGGGAAATTAATCACTTTGGCATACATGTTTTCTCAAAGTATCTAGGGCATCTCCTTCTCTTAAAATGTTAAACTCAGGTTTGCCAGAGGACCAAGCAATCCAACTCCTAGATATATCTAAGGGAGATAATAACATATGTCCACACAAAAACTTGCAAGCAAATGTTCATTATAGCATTATTTTTAATAGCTGAAGTGTGGAAACTGTTCAAAAGTCCATTAACTAATAAATGAATTTAAAAATGTTGTATATCCATACAATGGGATATTATTCAACAATAAAAGAATGCTGCAACATAGATGAATTTTTGAATACATTATGCTAAGTAAAATAAGCCAAATACCACATATTGTATGATTGTATTATATGAAATGTCTAAGAAGGGCAAATTTATAGAGACAGAAAGTAGATTATCAGTTTTTATTCTACAATCATAAAGGACACTTAATTGCCTAGAATAGGAAGGCAAACCCCTTAGTTCAGGTGCATCAGTTGGAGTCCAGCCAAAATTGGTTAAATAATATTCTGAGAAAGCTTCCTGTGTATTAAAAAGAGATGTAATTTAAATCAAGAAATTTTTGCAGTGGTGAAGGAAGAGATAACATCTATCTAGGACAGTGAGGCAACCCAGGGATTAGCAGAAAGTCAACTTCCAGCTCTTGCTTGGAGGAAGTGGTTTACTGGGACCTAGATCCATGGACAATCACCTGTCTATCAGTTTGTTGTACTGTGGTGGCTTGTGTGTTGCTGTGCTGCTGAAAGCTATGCCACCAGTATTTCAAATACCAGCAGGGTGACTCAGGGTGGACAAGTTTCAGCAGAGCTTCCAGACTAAGTCTAGGAAGAAAGTCCTTGTGATTCTACTTCCAAAAATTAGTCAATGAAAATCCTGTGAATCACTATAGAATATTGTTTAATATAGTGCTGGAAGATGAGTCCCTTAGGTTGGAAGGAACTCAAAATACATAGGGGCTGCAACAACGCACTCAAGCATACCAGTGATAGTGAGAATGGTGCAAGAGTTTCATTCTGTTGTGCATGGGGTCACCATAAGTTGGATCCATCTTGGCGGTAGCTAATAATAATAAAAACCAAAACCAAACCCACTGCTATCGCGTCGATTCCGACCCAGTAGCAACCCTATAGGACAGGGTAGAACTGCCCCACAGACTTTTCAAGGAGCACCTGGTGGATTCAAACAACTGACCTTTTGGTTAGCAGCTGAAATCTTAACTGCTACACCACCAGGATTTCCTAATAATAATGAAAAGCAGAGCCATAAAAGATCTACAGCCACTGCGAGACTGACCAGAGACAGAGACAGAATGAGATAAATTCCCTGATTTCTCTTTTTCTCCCACAGTCCTATTTTCCTTCAGTGTCTTCTATTGACTCAAGTTGATGGAAACTAGTGGACTTGGAGCCCGTTATCTCCCTTGCTGCACACAGAAGAGTAAGGAAAATGTAGGAATAGATTTGAGGGCAAAAATACCCAGAATGGCACGCTGGTATTTAAGTTATTTCACTATTTGTGCCCAACTTAATTTTTAAGCATACAACTCTGTTAACCTGTGTCAAACACACTTTTTTTTTTTTTTTTTTTTTTTTGCTTTAAACCAACCTTAGGCATTGTATCCTCAATGGAACTTTCGTATACTGCCCTTATACTCATTGATTACGTTTTCTATAAGCCACTTCAGGAAGCATAATCCTCTACCATTCAACCGGCAAACAAGAATCAGTTTTTCACTTTTTAAATTATTTCATATTTAATAATCCCAAGTCAATTATAACCACCCTGAAGGCAAACATTTTGCCATAGATATTAATATCCAGAAAATAATGAAGGGTTAAGAGCTGTTATTTTAAAATGATGCTTGTCTTCCATAGTGAGTAAAGGCTAAAAATAGTGACCTTTAACACCCTATTGGAAATTAAAATTCATGTTTTCTTTTATGCTTCAAGCTATTCATTTCATTGTGAAGTTATGTCACAGATGTCATTTCCTGTAGCACTAATAGCATAAAGGTAGAAAGCATTGCCCAAAAGGAACATATTTTATTTACTCCTTATCACTTCATTCACTCTACAGAGGGAGTAAAAATAGACCAGAAGAGAAAAATGTATATATTCTAAAAAACTTTAGCATAAAGTAGTTTGACCTTGATAAGAAGCCATTAGAAACCATAACATAAGTCAAAATGCAAGGAGGGGTCATGGTAATAAACTATTAAAAGCCAATATATTGCTAGTGCTGAGAAAGGAAAGTGATCATTACATTCACAGAAATATAAGAGTCGGTATATTACATTATACTCATAGTTCATCCAGCACAGTATTCACTCAACAACAGTTCTAAAAGGCAAGCCATGGTCTTAGCAGTTAGGATACTATATTTTCCTTTAGTAGCTATTTATGTCTCTACTGTTTATGAATCTGCCCAAATGCTTTCAGAATCTGTTGTATATTCTATGATTACATAGCTCGTTGTAATGTGTACTATAAGTTTATTACTCAATGTACAGAGTAGTATTTCCTTTGCAAAGCAAAACAAACAAATAAAACATCTAAAATGAATCTGGAGTTGTCAAATTCAAAAGATGCCTGTGTCACTTCTTAGATTACTGGTTCATCTTTTCACTGTTCTCATTTGTCCATTTTATAAGAGATAAAAGCTATTTATAAGTCAAAATAGCGATGTTGATGATGTTAACATGATACATTACTCTTTTACTTTCAGGTCTATTCTTATTCTGTTTTGATGGGCCAGCTGCTAATTTGAGCAGCAGCCATCAGTTAAATAATGCAAAACATTGGGCTGAAGATAGCAGTGTCAGTCAAGTTTCTATCTAAATATTTACTGATTATTTATGAATATTTTAGACGATATATTTTGGCTTGCAAGAAGATTTTCCAGTGGAATATACACAATTGTCTTGATTTACATTGCAAGTAATTTGAAGGTAAGTGTTAGACTGGGGAACACATGAAAGGACCAGTTGTGAGAGGAAATCAAGCATTTATATGTAGCCAAGCAGAGAGGAAAAGAGAGTCAAATCAATTAGTGCAGTTGGTTAATTTTTTTTTTTTTTTAAATGAATGATCTGGACAGCTGCACTGTTAGCTTCAGGAACACAATCTAATATATATTCGACTGAACTTTCTCAGTTATCCTGACTAGTTCTAGTATGCTACTGTTCATTCTAGATGATTGAGACCTCATACACCTAACTCTGGTTTTATATTCAGTTGTGTATCATTGATAGCTTATTGGAATTATGTTTAATGGAGTGCTATATACCCCATGAATGACATATTTCCCTAAGTATCCACAAAGTGGACTTAAAATGTGTCTATATATTTGAGGTATGTATCTATACCTTCAAAAGTTATCTGTGTAAGTTACTTTATTTTAGGAATTGAGATGGTTCAGTTGGCATGAAGGAATAATTTATTGGTTGAATTATTGGAATAAGTGTTAATGTTATTTTGGGTTTTAAAAATATTCAATCTCATTATGTGATGTGAAGAGAGTAATCTATAATCACAGATAGAACTGGGGTCAAAATGAAATTCCACACCTTTGAGAACTTTCAAATCTTCTCATTGTGTTTCAATATTGAACCTTCTCAAAATTAATCAGAATATATTAGAATATAATTATGTAGCAATCCTTTATCCAGAAAGTTCAAATGTAAATATTGCCTCTTTGCTGAGTATAGAGATTGATTAGGTAAAAGAATTGTAACTTAACAGAGAGAACAATATTATTACTCATTTATTCAAATTAATGTAATTATCACCTAACTAATTAGCTAGAAACATGATTTGTTCTATTATTCATTAAATGTAAACTTTCATCTAAGAATAAAGAATTCTAAGAGAAAAAATGATCTAAAACCTCTATGAAAACACAGATGTTGTTGTTAGTTGCCGTCAAGTTGGCTTCAACTCATGAACTGATGTTGCCCGGTCCTGTGCCACCTCTATAATCTTTGACATGTTTGAGCTCATTGTTGGGGCTATCTTGTCAATCCAACTTATTGAGAGTTTCCTTTGTTTTCACTGATAAACTTTTCTAGCAATAGGTCTTTTCTAATGAGTCCAAAGTAAGCGAACCAACGTCTCGTCATCCTAACTTGTAAGGAACATTCTGGTTGGTTTTTCTTCTAAGACTGGTTTGTTTGTTCTTCTGTCAGTCCATGGTATATTCAATATTCTTTGCCAACGCCACAGCTCAGGTGCATCAATTCTTCTATCTTGTTTTTCATTGTTCAGCTTTTGCATGCACATGAGGAAATTGAAAAGGCCATGGCTTAGGTCAGGCACGACTACCAAACAAACAATGGTAATTTAAATTAGAAAAACATTTTGCTAAAACAAAATGGAGAAAAGGAAGAAAGACATGTTCTATTATTGATTAGCTATTTTGAGGAAGAGCTTTTGATTAGAGTAAGCACAGAGAAACATACAAGATTCTATGCTTATCTTCACAGAAATCACTACATCATATTTTCTTTCACTGTTAAGAGATACAGTTGAAATTAAAATTTAATAACTATTATAATTTTCTTCTAAATATACAACAATAGCACTAAATATGGAAAAATATATTCAACAATTAAAAAATAACATTAATAATATGAGGATATCAACCAATCATTAAGATTTCATCAAACTCTGCTAAGTAACTTAACAGAAAGAAATAACAAAATGATATAGCTTTGTGTATTTTGATTCTGTATAAAAACATCTTGGTTATCACTTGTGTTGGATTTTTTTTTTTTTTTCAATTTCTAATGACATATTGGTTGATGTCCAACCATTTCAGGAGGTAATATATGATAAACAACCAATGGTACTGAAGGAATGGTACTGAATGGTACTCAAATAAAAAAAGTGCATTTTAAGGCCATTTTGTGGATACTTTGGGAAATATATCATTCTTGGGCACTGAAGGCATTAGTGAAAACCGAGGCTCCAAGAATTGATGGACTACCAATTGAGTGTTTCAACAAAAGGATGCAGCCCTGGAGGTGCTCATTCTTTTATGCCAAGAAATTTGGAAGACAGCTACCTTGTCAACTGATGGGAAGAGACCCATACTTGTGCCCACTCCAAAGAAAGGTGATCCAACAGAATGTGGAAATTATCGAGCAATATCATAAACGTCACACACAAGTAAAATTTTGCTGAAGATCATTCAAAAACACTTGCGGTAGTATATCAACAGAGAACTGTCAGAAATTCAAGCTGGATTCAGAAGAGGTACAGAATGAGGGAAATCATTGCTGATATCAGATGGATTTTGACTGAAAACAGAGAATACCAGAAAGATGTTTACCTGTGTTTTATTGGCTATGTAAAGACATCTGACTATGTGAATCATAACAAATTATGGATAATACTGCAATGGATGGAAATTCCAGAACACTGAATTGTGCTCAACACTGAATTGTGCTCATGTAGAACCTGTACATAGAACAAGAGGCAGTAGTTCAAACAGAACAAGGGGACACAGTGTGGTTTAAAGTCAGGAAAAGTGTGTCAGGGTTGTACACTTTCACCATACCTATTCAATCTGTATGCTGAGGAAATAATCCAAGAAGCTGGACTATATGAAGAAGAATGGGGCATCAGGATTGGAGGAAGACTCATTAACAACCTGCATTATGCAGATGACATGGCCTTGCTGAAAGTGAAGAGGACTTGAAGCACTTACTGATGAAGATGAAGACTACAGTCTTCAGTATGGATTACATCTCAACATAAAGCAAAAATCCTCACAATTGAATCAATACGCAACATCATGATAAATGGAGAAAATATCAAAGTTTTCAAGGATTTTATTTTACTTGGATTTACAATCAACACCCATGGAAGTAGTCAAGAAATCAAAGAATGTATTGCATTGGGCAAATATGCTGCAAAAGGCCACTTTAAAGTGTTAAAAACCAAAGAAGTCACTATAAGGACTAAAGTGCACCTGGCCCAACCCGTGTTATTTTCAATCACCTCAAAAGCATGCAAAACTTTGCTTATAAATAAGGAAGACTGAAGAATTATGAATATGGTTTTGGTGAAGAATATTGAATATACCATGAACTGACAGAATAACAAACAAGTTTGTCTTGGAAGAAGTATACCCAAAGTGCTCCTTGAAAGTAAGGATAGAGAGACTTTCATGTATTTTGAACATGTTATCAGGAGGGATCAATTTCTGGAGAAGAACATCATGCTTGGTAAGGTAGGGTGTCAGCAAAAAAGAGGAAGATCCTCAAAGGTATGGATTGGCACAGTGGCTGCAACAATGGGCTCAAACATAGCAATAATTGTGAGGATGGCACAGGACTGGGCAGCTTTTTATTCTGTTGTACATAGGGTCGTTGAGTCAGAACTGATTCTACAGCATCTGACAACAACAAAAACAAGGATATAAGTCCCAGAATGTTTTGTAAAAAATCATATGAGTACACTGTGGAAAGAGCTTGTTAGTTCATATGAACACAAGAGCTACTGTAACTTGATAACAGTAAAAACCATCAAATCTGAAGGAAGAGCCTCAATCCATTTTAATGTTTTACCAAAAGCCATAAGATAATTCTATTTTATAATGTATATCATATCCATTCTCTTCCCTTGGACCCAAATCCTTGCCAAAAGTTAAATACTGGTCTGTGATATGTACTTACAAGTGTTATCAAATATTTGGAAAGGCATATATAGTATATATTAAAATAGATCTTTTCAGTTTCCTGTTATTTAGAAGAGAAATTGCGCATATGAAAATTCTCTTTAAAGAGGCAGAGCCAAGATGGAGGAATAGACAGATGCTTCAGGCGAGCTCGCTTTACCACAAAGACCCAAAAAACAAGTGAACCAAGTGTATTTATGACAAGCTAGGAGGCCAGAATATCAAAGGTAAGCTTTGAAAATGAACTTAGGGGCAGGGGAGAAGTAGCCAGCCACACAGCTTATTCACTCCTCAGGAACCAGAGAAGATTGGCACTCTTGGCAAAAGCTAAGTACTTGTGTATCTTTTGCTGTGCCTCCCCACCCTGCTCCCAAGCCAGCTTCAGTGGCTGACTTCCCCGTGCCTGAGATACACCCTGTTGAGCACCTAGAGCTACCCTCCCAGCCTTGGAGAAGGAATAAATTTGCAATTGGGGGAAAAGATAATTTGCCAGCTCCACTAAACAGGGGAGCTTAGGACTGAAGTGGCTCCTGTCCAGGCATAAACAGTCTCTGGACTTTAAGTAGTTTTCCCCCCTGCATGAACATGTGTGGGCCTATTTCAGGAGGGTAGGCCCTTTTTGGCAGACTCCAACCATTTCAGCTGTGCAGCAGAGAGGAGAGTGTTCAATGTTTGACATTGAGTTGCTGATTAAACAGGGTCCTCACCTACCCACATCAGGGCCTAAGGACTGGTAGCTCCACTCAGTTCAACCAGTCACCCATGACAGGGGTCCAGGGATAACTGGTACCTCCCAGTCCTTACGACCAAAAACACTGGGTGACCGTGGTCCATCTTAAGAACCCACCCACCTATATATGTAGGGATCAGGGGCACACATTCCTCAGAGACACATGGGGAACAATTCTCAGCTCCCTGCCTTCTTCAGAGTGTGACCCC